>NC_134691.1:90211359-90818859 GCF_050947455.1 Rhinoderma darwinii
AAATTCTAAACTTTTGGAAAATTTGATACAAGTTCGATTTGTGTGGAATAGATTTGCTCATCTCTAGTATTTACATTGAAACTTTTTTCCATCCCTAATATATCTGGTGGTGTGTATCCCTCTTTTTTTTTTTATATCTTAGTAAGAGAATACATGAAATATTTAAAAAATAATGTGTTAAAATGATTATGGGAAGCACTGTGGAATCATGGAAAATGTGTTTGACATCCTACTGAGTATAAGCTATGTACACCTTTGAAATTTATTTTTTTAATAAAACAGTGTATCCACCTGTTATCGCTCACATCTACATTATGAATTTAGATGTGATCGGTAACACCTCGATCCTGCGTGTCAGAGTATAATGCCCCCACTCAGAGACACGCAGGACCCGCTGTCACTGAACCCGTCAGTGCCACTGACCTGACCGATACAAGATTCAGTTCTAGATACAGCTGCTCTGTATACAAGATAAAAAGCAGCTGTATCTGTAAAAGTTAAAATAATCTTTGTAACCTAATGGTGAAAAACAAGGAGGAACTGACCTAAAATGGATACAAGTATGAACAGATATATTTTTAGATACAAAAACTTACAACATTCTATCCGCTGCTGGTTTGGGAGCTATAAATACTGAAGTACAAAATGGTTAAAAAAATATCCTGCTCTACATGCATTGTCAAATATGTTGCTATTTCATAATTTCTGTTAGTACAGTAAAAAATTGTGTAGTACCGTGTTAGCCAGAGACAATATGAAATGTTAAATACTTTTGTGTCAAAAAAGACAAAAGTATAATAGGTATGATACCTTTATTGGCTAACCATAAAAGTTCTATATGCAAGCTTTCAGAGCACAGAGGCCCCTTCTTCAGGCAGTTTACAAATGAATGACTTAGAAAAAAGCACAACATTTAGATGTTACACAAAGACAATTAGTACATGAGGTGATACATCATTAAGATAAGCCGGGGCAATAAAACTGAGGTTATAGGGGTGATGACTTAGGAGTTAAGGCATCTGGAGTCAGTCTGATGGGGGACGTGACGTGTGTCCATGTAGTGGCTCATAAATCCTGGTGTTAGATTGAGGCCTTGTGTCAATGACTGGAATTTTATCATAATCTTGAATTCCCAAATTTTTCTTTCTCTGTTGTCCCCAAAGGCCTCATGATCAAGAACCCAGCGGAATATACCTACAACACTCACTTTTCACTGAAACTTTGCTACAGATCATCTGAAAGACTGCGGAATCACTTTATTGGATTTTTTTACAACAAGAAAAGAACCATCCAAAATGAGATTAATTCCCTAAGTGATACAATACAAGGACCTGGATCAAGTCTAACCAAGCAAGTATTAAAGGAATTCTACAATAAATTACAAAATCAACTTCTCATCTGCAAACAAAAGAAACTCAACAGACTAAGGAAGAAATCGGGTCTCAAAATACAAGAAGGAAAGCAAAATCCACATAACCATTTGGATATACCATCCTCTGTTGTAAACCTCTCTCAGTATGAACCAAGCAAAATGGAAATGAATGTTCTATCTAAAGGACTTACATTTTGTCCCACTAAACCACTTGACAGAGCCCAGTTTTGCAGTGACGTGGAGGAATACTTCCGCAGATTGCGGCTGAAAGAATTCTTTTCTGACAAAACAGATATGACATCACAAGCCGGGATGGGAAAAGAAACATCAAGAAAGAAGAAGACGACAAACTGGACCCCACAACCTGGATACAATCAAACTCTGGATTACTACATAGACTGCTTCAGAAAAAAAGTTAAATCTGAGATCTTGGACCAACAACACAAAGTAACACACAATCTCAGCATGGAGGAAAGGAATGCAACAAAATCACTAAAATCCAACAGAGACATCATCATCAAACCAGCTGATAAAGGAGGCGCTGTAGTGATTCTGAATACATCCGATTATATCCAGGAGGCACACAGACAACTCTCAGACAGAAAATACTACACCCTGCTTAATGAAGACCCCACCAAACAATACACAGTAGAACTTGTCCGTATCATCAATAATTTCAACGCTGTATCAGACAGTTTAATGGACCTTATACCGGACAATCCCAGAATGGGAACATTCTACATGTTACCTAAAATACATAAAGAAGGCAATCCAGGGAGACCAATCATTTCAGGTGTTGGGACTTTAACTGAGAATATTTCTGGCTGGGTGGAAAATCTTCTAAAGCCCTTGGTGAGGTGCACACCCAGTTATGTCCAGGACACCACAGATGTCCTCTGCAAACTCTCAGCTCTAGGTCCACTACCAGAGGGAACAATATTGGCAACTATGGATGTGGAATCTTTATATTCTAACATCCCCCATGAGGATGGCATAGCCGCATGCCAACACTTTCTTCAAAAGAACAATCTAGCGACAGAGCCAGCCCTACAACTCATCAGGTTCGTACTCCATCACAATTATTTTTTATTTGACAAAGACATATATCTGCAATGTATGGGAAGCGCTATGGGTAGCAAAATGTCACCACAATATGCTAACCTGTTCATGGCCAAACTAGAGGAAGAGTTTTTATCAACCTGCGCAACTAAACCTCTAGCATATTTCCGGTACATTGATGACCTGCTGATAATCTGGACAGGCTCTGAACATGAACTGCTTTCTTTCCATAAAAACTTCAACAAGTTCCATCCTACCATCAAACTCACTCTCAACTACTCTACATCTCAAATACATTTTCTGGACATGACCATATACATGAGAGACAATACCATACAAACAACAATCTACCATAAACCTACAGGCCGTCCAGCATATCTGAGATGGAACAGCTTCCATCCGAGACACATAAAGAAATCCATCATCTACAGCCAGGCTCTGCGATACATACGGATCTGTTCAGACTGTGAAGACACAAAACAACACCTGCTATCACTGAGGAATACATTCTTACAACAGGGATACCATCCAAGGATTATAGATGATCAGATCTACAGAGCAACAAGAATTCCAAGGAGCAATCTTCTGGAGTACAAAAAGAAGGAAGACAACAGCAGGGTTCCCCTAGTGGTCATATACAACCCCCAAATGAACATCTTGAGGAAAATTGCTGCTGATCTCCAACCTATATTTAACAAAGACAATAAACTGAAGGAAATATTCCCAGATTTACCACTCCTTGCATACAAACAGCCACCAAACCTAAGGAATCTCCTGGTCAGAAGTGCCCTCTCACCACCATCAGAGACTGGCACTTTTCCTTGCAACAGTAGAAAATGCAAGACCTGTACCAACATCTGGTCATCAAACACCATCCAGATACCAAACACGCAGCAGGACTATAAAATCACTGGCACGTTCTCCTGTACATCCTCCAATGTAGTGTACATGATCCTGTGTACAAGGTGCATCAATAAAGGAATCTACATTGGAGAAACAATACAAAAACTACAAACCAGGATGAATCTTCACAGACATACAATAAAACAGGAGGTGGATACACCCGTGGGAAAACACTTCTCTGGACCAGACCACAGTTTGGCAGATTTAAAGGTACTCATTCTGAAGGGTCATTTTAAAAACAACAGAGAAAGAAAAATTTGGGAATTCAAGATGATGATAAAATTCAAGTCATTGACACAAGGCCTCAATCTAACACCAGGATTTATGAGCCACTACATGGACACACGTCACGTCCCCCATCAGACTGACTCCAGATGCCTTAACTCCTAAGTCATCACCCCTATAACCTCAGTTTTATTGCCCCGGCTTATCTTAATGATATATCACTTCATGTACTAATTGTCTTTGTGTAACATCTAAATGTTGTGCTTTTTTCTAAGTCATTCATTTGTAAACTGCCTGAAGAAGGGGCCTCTGTGCTCTGAAAGCTTGCATATAGAACTTTTATGGTTAGCCAATAAAGGTATCATACCTATTATACTTTTGTCTTTTTTGACACAAAAGTATTTAACATTTCATAATTTCTGTTAAAAATAAAGAATGACTGTAGTGCTAAACATTACTTTATATGTAAAGTTGTAGAAAGCTATTACTGTGACATAGTCCCTGTTGTATACAGCTGTGAAATACAAACACAAGCAAAAGAACTTGCATGAGTAATGGGATGTTCTGCATTGTGAAACATACATATCTGTGCATCAAATTAGAACGAAACACCAGACATTGCCCTACTTTATAAAACAATTTAGAAGTTAGAATCTGCTTTTAATTAAAACAAATTGCTGATTTTCTTTTAGAGATTGCAACACTTTACATTCCTAAATTAGGTTTAACCAGGGCCAGCCTTAGGATAGATGGCCCCCTGTGCAAAATTGTTTTGGGCGCCCCACACCATCATGAAAAAAATTCCCATAAGAGTATAATGCCCCCACTCAGTATATTGCCCCACACACCGTATAATGCCCCCAACACAGTATAATATCCCCCAAGTGTCCCCACAAAGTATGAATAATGTCTTGGAGTCCCGAGGAGTGAGTGCTGTTTGGTTTTCACTCACCACTGGGCGCTTCTTCTCTGCTTCAGGCCCCAGCGCTACTCTGAGTCTGACATACATTGCATTGTAATGTCACATGACACGTCATGTGTCGATTTCAATGCAGCGTCAGCACAAGAGCAGAGAAGAACCGCCCGGGCCGGAAAGTCAGCTGCATAGTAGCTGGGCCCCGGAGCCAAGGCCGGTTTTAGACAAAGTGTAGGCAAAGTTAAAAATGGGGCTCCAAATGCGGAATTATTGTATCAATAATGCAATCAATTCAGAAGGTGGTGTGCAGAGAACGGCATCGCTGATTTCTAGCGCGTCCAGGAGTGTTGCAAGCCAAAAAGCATATGTCCCACCCTCACACAAAAAATATATATGTACTGTTACTGAATAATATCCCCATATTGTTACTGAATAATATCACCACACCATAACCACACAGTGACTGAATAATACCCCCATACTGTTACTGAATAATATCGCCATACCATAACCACACAGTCACTGAATAATACCACCATGCTGTTACTGAATAATACCACCACACCGTAACCACATAGTGACTGAATAATACCCCCATACTGTTACTGAATAATACCGCCACACCATAACAACATAGTGACTGAATAATAACGCCATACTGTTAATGAATAATACCCCCATACTGTAACTGAATAATACCGCCACACCATAACCACATAGTGACTGAATAATACCCTCATACTGTTACTGAATAATACCGCCATGCCACAACCACATAGTGACTGAATAATACCCCCATACTGTTACTGAATAACACTGCCAGACCATAACCGCATAGTGAATGAATAATACCACAATACTGTTACTGAATCATACTGCTACACCATAACCACATAGTGACTGACTAATACCCCCATACTGTTACTGAATAATACCAGCACACCATAACCACATAGTGACTGAATAATACCCCCATACTGTTACTGAATAATACCAGCACACCATAACCACATAGTGACTGAATAATATCCCCATACTGTTACTGAATAATACCACCACACTATAACCACATAGTGACTGAATAATACCCCCATACTGATACTGAATAATACCGCCACACCATAACCACATAGTGACTGAATAATACCCTCATACTGTTACTGAATAATACCGCCATGCCACAACCACATAGTGACTGAATAATACCCCCATACTGTTACTGAATAATACCTCCACATCATAACCACATAGTGGCTGAATAATACCCCCATACAGTTACTGAATAATACCAGCAAACCATAACCACAGTGACAGAATAATACCCTCATACAATTACTGAAAAATACCACCACACCATAACCACATAGTGACTGAGTAATACCCACATATTGTTACTGAATAATACCGCCCCACGATAACCACCTAGTGACTGAATAATACCCCCATACTGATACTGAATAATGCCGCCACACCATAACCACATAGTGACTGAATAATACCCCCATACTATTACTGAATAAAAACCACTATACAAAGACCAATATTACCAACATGTAGCGCCAATATAGTGGTAGATGTCAGTTATACACAGGAGCTCTGCAGACAATGTAAGTGATTACAGCACATTTATATCTAGTGACTTCCAGGTGATGTTTTCTCTGATTAGAGTCCTTCACTTTCCCTGTTTTTCTCCATCCGGTCCATTCTGACGACTTATTCCAACCACGACTCGTCTCTGTAGAATTTGACACACAGACATTGCTTTTACAGCATCCTACCCACCTATACCCCATTTTCTAAACAAACTCGTAATCCACAGTGCCCCAGACAGTAATAATGATAACTCAGTGCTCGACACAATAAAAGAGCCCCATCAGTAACCGTGCCCCCTATGTGCCCCCACACAGTAATAATGCCCTCTCTGTGCCCCATCGATAGTGTCACTGTGTCCCCTGTAGATAGCGCCACACACACAGCTTCCCTTTTGTAGATCGTGCCACACAGCCCCCCCTTTGTAGTTAGTGCCACACAGCCCCCCCTTTGTAGATAGTACCACATCCCCCTTGTAAATAGTGCCACCCCCCTTGTAGGTAGTACCAAACAGCTCCCCCTTAGTGTCAAACAGCCCCCCCCTGTAGTGCCATACAGCCCACCCCCTGTAAAGTGCCACACAACCCACCCCCCCGTATAGTGCCACACAACCCTCCCCACTGTATAGTGACACACAGTCCTCCCCCTGTATAGTGGCACACAGTCCTCCCCCTGTATAGTGCCACACATCCTCCCCTAGTAGATAGTGCCAGACTGCCCACTTCCTGTATAGTGGCATAAACCCCCTTGTAGATAATGCCACACAGCAATCCCCCTGTATTGTGTATTGTGCCTGTATAGTGATACACCCCCCCTTGTGTATAGTGCCACACAGCAATCCCTCCCCCCAAAAAAATAATGTTACTTATCCAGCCCCGTACCCACGATGGATGGAACGCTCCACGGCCTCCAGACAGGACACATGTGCAGACCAGTGTGATGCAATGATGTCATCACGCCGGCCCGCACAGATACTATTCACTTGAATCTGCATCCTGAGGTCGCAAATACAAGTGAATGTGGCAATCGCTAGAACTGGGGCCCCCCAGGGGTCTAAAAATGGCAACCAGGTCTGCCATCTTAGTACACCTATTAGGTGTACTAGACAGAGGCCTGGTCTAATTGGCAGAAGAAGAGCCTAAAAGGATGCCTGTCAATGTTACGAGTGATCAAACAATCCCATAGTCTAGTCCCGTAGTGGTACTAAAAAAAAGAAAAAATTTAAAAATATAGAAAAAAAGAAAAAATATATTATTTCCGCCATTAAAAATGCTTTATTTATTTATTATGTAAAAATAAGAGTTAACACAATTGGTACTTCTGTGTCCGTAGCGACCCGAACTATGTCATTACTAAATTTTACAAAAAATACAAGAACTACAATTTTTAAAAAAATGCAGGAATTGCTATACAGCCTTCCAAAAATTGAAATAGAAAGTGATCAAAAATGAAAAAATAGTGCCAATAAAATCATCAACTCATCCTGCAAAAAACAAGCCCTCACGCTGCTCTGTCTGAAGAAAAATAAAAAATGTATGGGTCTTAGAATATTTTTTTAGTGTTTTTATTATGCAAAAGTAGTAAAACATAAAGATATGAATTTGATATCGCCGTTAACACTGTAAAAACAAAACTGCTGTTCTTCACCTAAAAATGTTTATAAACATTATACGTATATGTATATATTATACATTACATTATATCTACCTCAAAATTGTATCATTATATAACACCACTTTTTTTTTTTTTTTCTTAAAGCAATGTGGTTATGTTAATGGAAAAATAAAAAAGTAATAGCTCATGGAACGAGACGAAAAAGCGAAACAATTTTAAGGCCAAAAAGCCAAAATGGTCCTTAAGAAGTTAAAAAAAACATAGAAATAAATAAATCAAAACTAAAATAACAGCGCTTGAAAATAGGTTGATGGAGAAGGGCTTATTGCTATGAGCTCCGCTCTCCCACTACACTAAACCAGTGGTAAAACTGCATAATTGCCGACCAGGCCACCTAATGGTGTATAAAGCTCCCAAAAAACCCCAACTCATACCCCGACATCTGGGAAGGGTTTCTCTGGTTCGTGCCCCTTGGATGCTTACCTGGTGGCTGACCAAACATTAGGCCACGAGCCATTGGAGCCGGGCACATCCTCACAACAAGCACCTCGTCAATGCAGCCCACCTGCATATTGTGGGGTATTCCGCTCACTGGCCCCGGAGGCTTCCGATCTGGTCAAGATAGCACTGGGGGACAGGAATGACCTGTTGCAAGTGGTCTTGGCCTGCCACCACATGGGGGCATCATCGCGCTGCTTGCATCATTGAACAGTGCTGAATGGCAGGGCAAGGAGCTAATACTCTTTGCCCTGCCAGCGCTAGTTATCCATGTAATTGTATCTGCATCCAATAGACACAGATACAATTATAGCGCAGGAGGGGGTGGCGGCGGGTTGGTTTCAGTGGCGCTTCCGCCCCCTCAGAGAGGCAACAGGCCGCCGTCTATGCCCAGACGCTCACCTCACTGGTCTGATTTACCATGGTGCATCTAATTACTTAGAATGTCAAGGGACTTACACCAGTGGTTAAGCTACGCCTACTTCTTTGTGAATTGCAGACACTTAAGGTGGATGTGGCCTTTTTACAAGAGTTGCATCATGATAAATCAGGATCATTTGACTCTGCTATGCATTGCTACCACACAGTGTATGTGGACACTCAAGATTGAAAAAAAGCATGAGGAGCAATATTGATCCCCGGTACTTGTTCCTTGCAGATTACTGATTCCATATCAGACCCCTATGTTCAATATCTTATTCTTACTGGTTCTTAAACATGGACTACAGTTACATTATGTAATGTATATGCCCTTAATACTTACCAACTCCCGTCCCTGAAACGGGTTCTCCTTAAATTGACACGCCTTCCTTCTACCACCTTATTTATAGGAGGAGATTTTAAAGTTCCTTTCTCTAATAACTTTGATAGAAACTCTTTCCGAGCTACCTCCCCACCGACCACCTTAACCTCTTAAAGGAGTTTTACCATGAAGGACATGTATGACATATCCACAGGATATGTCATAAATGTCAGCTAGATGCGGGTCCCACATCTGGGACCCACACCTATCTCTAGAATGGTGCCCCCTAATCCCTGTTCTAGTTTTTTGTGCTCATGCTGCCTCCTGGCCACTTACTGATTGCATGGTCGGGAGTTACAAAAAAAAAAGCGTACCTCGCTACGCTACACTGTTTCTGTAACTCCCATAGAACTAAATAGTAGTTACGGAAACAGTGTAACTGCCATTTACTAAAGAGTGTAGCTCAGCTAGTTACGCTGTTTCCGTAACTCCCGGTTATGTCCCAACCATGTAATCAGGAAGTGGCTGGGGGTCAGCAAACCCCTTTAAAACAAACACTGACCCCCCCCCCCCTTTACACTAACCCTAATCCAACTAAACACCCAGTAAAAAAATAACTGTGCCCCTGATTGGAAAAAAATGAAAATAGTATGTCTCCTGATTAAAATAATGTCCACACTGTGGAAATCCCTCTGCACATATCTTCATGTGCTGTGTGTGGCTGGGTGCAGACAGGCACACACACTGCATCGCGCCTGTATATGTAAAGCCGCTCACGGCAGGAGTCACAAAGTAAATGGTGGATCAGGGAGCTCAAGGCTCCCTGCTTCAACAATGGATTCAACTGTATCTGCATCCTGGGGACACAGATACAGTTGAAACCGAGGCATGTACCGGCCGTATGAGCCAGTGGGACACTGCCCAGAATCCAGAAGTGTCCTGCTGGATCCAAGATGATTAGGAGACACTGATGATCACAGGGAATGATCACAGGGGGGTGATCATAAACCTGATGTGGTCAGGACTGGCCTTAGGATTGATGGCGCCCTGTGCAAAATTTTGTCCCACCTCCCCTTTGTAGATAGTGCCATACAGCCCCCCCACCTCCCCCTTGTAAACAGTGCCATACAGCACCCAACTCCCCTTTGTAGATATTGCCATACAGCCCCCACCTCCCACTTGTAAACAGTAGCCCCCACCTCCACCTTGTAGACAGTGCCCCCCACAGAAATAAAACGAAAATATTGTACCCTATGGGGCAATACGTCGGCTCCAATACGTTGGCAAACATCCCTGCTCTGTCATAGGATTCAATGGTATCTGCATCCTAAAGATGCAGCGTCGCTACCACTGTAGCAGACATAGCGGGTGCGCCGCTAGCAGTTGCTATGGCTGCTACAGTGGTAGTTGCGCCACTGAGCAGAGAAGGAGCGCCCGGGCGAACAAGCACAAACACAAGCAGGGGAAAGGAGCCAGTGCAACGCCCCCATCCACTGACTGGATTGATGCGCCCTGTGCGATGGCACAGGTCGTACACCCCAAAGGCCGGCCCTGGATGGGGTGATCAGACAGAAATGATGACAGTGATTAGGGGGCATGATCAGTATTGGGAAAGATATTGGGAAGATACTGGGGCTGTTTACACAAAAGAACTGTTTTTGTTTTCTTTTACTGCTATGTAAAAACGGAACTCACACGGGGGCACATCGGCCGTGAAAAACTTCACTTTTATTATGTCTGAGTATCCCCATGCTCGTGTGAATCTAGCCTAATGCTGTGATTCGTCAGTCAACATTTTGTCCCATTTGCTGGGACAGGACTGCTCTAATTACTCCCCCGGCAGTTAGTAGTGATTGGCTACTATCGATAGCAGCTTGATAAAGCAATGCCATAACTGTACAGCAAATCACACTAACTGCTTCTCTCCCATGATGTACCCATATGTCTTGGGGCGACAAGGATTCAAACTGGGGAGGTACAGGTAGATGCAGTTTCAATAACGAGATGCCAGAGAAGGAAAGAGTGGTCACCGTGGCTGTCTGCTGGAACTCGGATACTGCGGATGTTGCAGGAGTTGCGATTTGCAAAACGTCCAAATAATAGTCACTCCGTGTACAGGAATGTTTTATTCACGCAGTGAATAGAATAATGAAAGAAATGTTAGCCATTCCTGAGCAGAGAGCAGCCATAGCAGCATAGGCAATCCTTTGTCAACACCTGTGCTAAGAGGCGTGAATCATTGCAGCAAATTATTTGTGAAATTGCTTTGTCTCTTGTTCCCAGAAGTTTTAGCAATTAATTCTTTAGTCATATGAAGGTTTGGTTAGTGTAACCTATTACATTATGATAATTTTATTGACAGCACTGTAGTGCTCAGCTACTGTTTCAAATAAATAACTTTTTAACACATTTAGATTAGAATTAATTTTTCATAATATAGAGCAATACTCCGGGAACTACTTGTAATAACATATTACTAAGAAGTGAAATTTATACAAATAACAATTTTGTCTACAATTGCTTTGAGCAGCTGATAAAAATAGATCTATCACTAACCACATTGGTAATGCTCAAATAACCATTTGTCTCTTGGTCTCATTTACATTTATTTATTTATTTATTACATTTACTTATTTATTTAAATGGGATGAAAATAGGGTTTCAAATTCTAAATTGAAAACCAACAAAATATAAAGTCATCGAGGGAATTCATTTGTGGCTTACATTTGTGGCGTTAAATTATCTTTTTTATATATATTTTTTTTATATTTTGGCGCACGCCATATTTGCGCTAAAATTTGTGACTTTACTCCTCTCCCCACTTTTAATAGTGGTGCAGAAAGTAGACAGTTGGACTGGAGGGGACGGGGCCACCAATACACCGACAGATTTACTATCATTTACACCAGGTACTGGTGTAAATTTTAGCGCAACTCTACACCTGCTCATAGCAGGTGTAGATTTAATCTTCTGGTGCGTGGACAGCCAAAGGTGCGCTAAATATTTTAAGGGGTGTGCACAATTTATTCCAGCCACATCTGGATTAAGACTGGTTTATGAATCAAGAGTCTAAGAAAATCTGCTCCATAGTGTTGTCTTTTATTTCCCAATTCCTTAGCAAGTGCTTTTTTTTTAGGTAGAAACAAGATGGCAGTCTTCTTCTATCTGACACTATTAGGGTATGTGCACACGACCTCTTTTCAGACGTAATGGAGGCGTTTTACGCCTCGAATTACGCCTGAAAAGACGGCTCCAATACGTCGGCAAACATCTGCCCATTGCTTGCAATGGGTCTTACGATGTTCTGTGCAGATGAGCGGTCATTTTACGCGTCACTGTCAAAAGACGGCGCGTAAAATTACACACGCGTCAAAAGAAGTGCAGGACACTTCTTGGGACGTATTTGGAGCCGTTTTTCATTGACTCCAATGAAGAACAGCTCCAATTACATCCGTAAAAGACGCCGTGAAAAACGCTAGTACATGCAATTACGTCTGAAATTCAGGAGCTGTTTTCTCCTGAAAACGGCTCCGTAATTTCAGACGTATTTTGAGTTGTTGTGTGAACATACCCTAAGGCTGGGTTCACGCGACCTATTTTTAGACGTAAACGAGGCGTATTATGCCTCGTTTTACGTCTGAAAATAGGGCTACAATACGTCGGCAAACATCTGCCCATTCATTTGAATGGGTTTGCCGACGTACTGTGCAGACGACCTGTAATTTACGCGTCGTCGTTTGACAGCTGTCAAACGACGACGCGTAAATTGACTGCCTCGGCAAAGAAGTGCAGGGCACTTCTTTGCCACATAATTTGAGCTGTTCTTCATTGAACTCAATGAAGCACAGCTCAAGATTTACGAGCGTCTCAGAGCGTCTCAGACGCCTCGTAAATTACGAGGAGGAGCATTTACGTGTGAAACGAGGCAGCTGTTAACAGTCTGTCTTTTCACACGTAAATGCCTCTCATCGTGTGAACATACCCTTAGGGCAGATTCACACGAACGTTGCGTTTTTGCGCGCGCAAACAACGCAGCGTTTTGTGAGCGCAAAAACCATTTGACAGCTGCGTGTGTCATGCGTGTCTGATGCGCGGCTGCGTGATTTTCGCGCAGCCGGCATCATAGAGATGAGGCTTGTCAACGCCCGTCACTGTCCAAGGTGCTGAAAGAGCTAAATCTTTCAGCACCCTCGACAGTGAATGCCGAACACAACAGCGATAAACCTGTAAAAAAAAAAGATAAAGTTCCTACTTACCGAGAACTTCCCGGCCGTTGCCTTGGTGACGCGTCCTTGGTGACGCGTCCTTGGTGACGCGCCTCTCTTGACATCGGGCCCCACCTCCCTGGATGACGCGGCAGTCCAAGTGACCGCTGCAGCCTGTGATTGGCTGCAGCCTGTGCTTGGCCTGTGATTGGCTGGAGCTGTCACTTGAACTGAAGTATCATCCCGGGAGGTCGGACTGCAGGAAGGAGACAGGAGTAATCGGTAAGTTAGAACTTCGGTTTTTTTTACAGGTTCATGTATTTTGGGATCGCAAGTCACTGTCCATGGTGCTGAAACAGTTTAACTCTTTCAGCACCATGCACAGTGAATGTCTCCCGACGTCGCGGACCGGACATTTTTTTGCCGGGTTCGGCCAAAACGAGTTTGGCCGAACCCGGTGAAGTTAGCTTCGGTTGTCGGGGTTCGCTCCTCGCAAAGACACTCCGTTTGGATGCTTGGAAACAGAAAAGCACGTGGTGCTTTTCTGTTTCCATTCATCCTTTTGACAGCTCGTGCGCTGTTTCAGTCTGTTCGCACGGAAGTGCTTCCGTGCGACCTGCCTGGTTTTCACGCACCCATTGACTTCAATGGGTGCGTGATGCGTGAAATACGCAGAGTTATTGAACCTGTCGCGTATTTTGCGCAGCGAACAAACGCTGCGCAAAATACACGGACTGTGTGTACTGCCCCATAGACTTCTATAGGGCATTGCGTGCCGCGCGAAAACCACGCGGCCTACACGCTGCCAAATCACGCTCGTGTGAATCCCCCCTTATGTGTATTCTCCTTTGTAATTTTATGTGTGTTCTCCTTTGTAGCACTGCTATCCATACCTTGAAAGCTGCATTAGTGCAGTTCAGTTTACTATAATCTAGATACTGGGGGTCCATCCCTACCTTTTGCTACAGTCAGGACCGGCCTTAGGGGTGGGTAAGCTGTGCGGCAGCACAGGGCACATCACTCCACCCTTGTAAAGGGGGTGCTGCAAGAATGCACAGCACGTCACCACTAGGACCTAGGTCCAATGCACTTCTGTTGGAAGCAAATTCCCCCCTTTGATTTTCTGCATCCCTCCCCCTTCTCCTTGCATAGACGATGGCTTAGCCGATGGCTGTGACAGCTCCCAATTAGACAACACGCGCTTCCTCTCACATGTTACTACTCTTCACGTGCAAGGGAGCGGTAACAGCTATCGGTGTAGGAATTGTATATGTATTGTTTTTGCAGGCAAAAAAGCAGAGGGAGGGATAAGTTAAATACTTATTATCATGTCGCCACCATAAAGCGTTTTCTCAGTGATTGTTGAAACATCGCGGCAAAATATGTGCAGTTTTGTTGCAATTTTGTGAAAATTGTGGGAAAGAACACAACGTGGCAGCGACATGTCAATAGATTATAGTGTGGCAAATGGCCTGGGTTGAGAAGTGGTAAAAAGCAGTTACAGCATCCTGTACTTTCTTTGCGGGGAAAAGGGAGTGGGAAGGGTAAGGGAAATTAGTGAATCCAAAGGGACATCCAACACAGCTGTCTCAGTACGGCCGGGTTCCCAGGTAGCGTAAATGCTGCGGAATTTCTGCAACGGAATTCTGTTCGGAAATTACGCAGCATTTACAGTCGTAGAAACTGGATGAGATTTTAAAAATCTCATGCCAACTTTGCAGAAAAAAATGCAGCAAAAACGTTAATAAATTCACCTGCGTTGTGGAATTTAAATATGAAGCGTGTCAATTTATGCTGCGTTTTCGTTGCTTTTCTGTTGCGGGTTTACTCATTGAATTCAATGGGGATGCAAAACCTGCAAAAAATATCCAAGTGTTGCGACTTTTGTGGCGGAATCGCAGTAATTTGGCCTCAAAAATCGCAACTCAGAATTTTTTTTTGAAACTTACCCAGAACTCCCTGCTTCTTCCTCCAATCCGGCCTCCTGGGATGACGCTTCATCCCATGTGTCCGCTGCAGCCAATCACAGGCTGCAGTAGTCATATGGGCTGCAGCATCATCCATGGAGGCCGGAAGGCCTTGGAGGGACGTGTAACCATGACAACGGCCGGGGTAAGTATGAAGAAATTCCGCCCGAGAAACTGCGCTACAATTTGGTATGGTTTTTTGGACAAAATGTGCTTCGGATTCCAGGTCGGATACGCTGCATAGTTTTACACAGCATATCCGACCCATGGCAACCTGGCCTAACGGTTGTCAGTGCCGCTTTTTTTCATTGGTTTGTCATGTTTTTTTGCTATGATTCTTGTAATTGCAGCAATTGTAAAAATTCCCACTAAAAGTGTGACAAAACGGTGAAAAATTATTAAAATAAAAGCTATTGTAATGTCATTGTTGCATAAGCTTAGCAGTTGCAGCGGTCGCAGACCCTGCCACATTAAACCCTTCAGAGCCCGGCTCACAAGGTCATGAAGCTGGCCAGTCTGAATTAATTAAGGGGTCTTTCTGCTTTGAGGTGTGTATTTATTTGGGGGTCTGAAATAATTTAGGGGTCTGATCTGGGGTGTTTGAGACCTCCCATGCCCACATCCTGCATTTTCTGTAAATGTGTGGTTTCATTTGTTTAATATGTAAACACTATGTTTTTAAAACTTTTTTATTTCCCCTACAATATGTCGTGGTGGGGGTGATAGGGTCCATAAATCATTCTGTACACGGCGTCGTCTATCCTAGGTCCTGGCTACAGTAAACTTTACTTATGCCCCTGGAGGTTTTGATATTGTGGCTGACCAGTGTGTGTGTTGTACATTTGTTTCATGAGAAGCTCAGCTGCATAATGGTTATAAAGTAATGCTCCAGCTTTGACTAATATTGACAGTCTGATCAGCTAGTGTAAAATCTAGCATCTATTACCATATATTCTTCAGTTCTACTGCGTAGAGCTGTTCATTTACATTCGATAGACTGACACTGATCTGATGAAACACAGGTGAGTAACAGGCATATGTCAGGGCAGGCAGAGATCAATATCCAGAAATAGGCTAGTTTGGGAATAGATAAGAATACACAATAGAAAGTGCACCTTAACAGGAACACAAGGAATTTCAGGCATCAGAGTTGTGTCTTAAAGGGGTATTCCCATCTTGATAAATAAACCTAAAAAGCCCATCAACTAAAAGTTATGCACTTTTGTAAATTCCTTTATTTTTTTTGAAAAGCTGTAGTTTTGGAGATACGGAGGCTTCATCTCTATGACAGCCCCATTTTGTATATTGCTCGTCGCCTAGGGATCCGGCCAACGCTGATTTCCTTTAGCGGTGGCCGCACTTGCACAATGATTTCCTCTCTATTCCTTGGAGAGGATGGACGGCCTTGTCGCATGCACGTTAGGTCCCGGCTGCCTTATCCTGAGCGAGAGCGCATTAGTGATAGGTACTGAGGGGGGGGGGGGGCACGAGGAGAGTGAGGTAGATATTGTTTATTTGTAACGATGTGTGTAAATTGGAAATTGTGGGGAAGACGAGGGGGGATCGTCTCAAACACGCTAAGCCTTGTTGAGAAGATTGTTCATCCACCTTTACTCCCGATGCTGATGGAACTGCAGTATCTAGCAGTGTCGGGTGTGCGCACTATGACAGCAGAGCGGGTTGATTGACATCAAGCATATCATGCCCCCATTTAGAAAATAGAACAGGCAGTTAGCTGCATTGAAAGGCTTATAAAAAAGACAAAAAATAAAGACAAACAAAGTATTTACATCATAAGGCCCCATGCATACGACCGTAAATTCGGCCGTAATTACGGCCCCATTCAGTTCTATTGACCGTGGACACCTGTCCATATCGCTATGGATGGGTGTCCGTGCCGTAGAATTATGGAGCATGTCCGGTTTTTTGTTTTTTACGGCCATGCTCCGATACTTGCGGGTGTCCATCAGCGGCCGGCTGTGCCAATAATCAATGACAGTGATTAAGGGCACGGCCGTGTGCATGGGGCCTTAAACTAATAATTGCCAGTATGTTTCATATTCATGAAGAAGAAAAAAAAAAATGCTTCCCTTGGGAATAACCCTTTAAGGCAGAATATAACAGAGACGTAGCTTTGTACAACTCAAAAGTTCTGCAACTTTCTAATATACTTTTTTTTTAACTTCCTTCCCATTTTCAGCATCACTGTTTGCTGCGTGCGGATGGGAACTTTCTTGTTAACATCCAGAGGGTGAAAACCAGGTACATAACTAATACTGAGCAGGGGCATAGCTAAGGGGGGCAGGCGGGGCATGTGCCCTGGGTTCAACTAGGTGGTAGGGAAGGAGGGGTGCCGGAGAGCAGCTGATCCCTGCTGGTAGGCGCCTTGTATGTCAGACACCTGCAGCAGCGATCAACTTTAGGAAGAGCCAGGAGATCATGCAGCGGCGTTCTGACTGGGGTCTGTGACGGCCCGGGAAAGGACCAGTCCAGTCACCTGACCTGTCACCTGACCTCACGTCAGTGACATGAGGTCAGATGACTAAGGTCAGGTGAGTGGACTTGTCCGCTCCCGGGCTATCACCAGGGCTGGCCTTAGGGGTGTGCGAGTGCACAGTGCGCTGCACCCTCCCAGATTGTAGGGGGCGCCACTGGGCTCTGCCTCTACTCTGTGCTCTGCTGTTACACACATGGAGTAAATAACAGTCGAGGAGCAAAGTAAGAAGCCCACAGCCCTTCCTGCAAGAAACCTGTGATCCTGTCAGCAAGGATACATGGTGAGTATCTATGTGTGTATATGTGTGTCTGTGTGTATATGTGTTTGTAGTGGGTATACAGTATGTGTCTCTGTGTTTGTATGTGTATATGTTACAGTGTGTGTGTGTGTGTGTGTGTGTGTGTGTGTGTGTGTATATATCTCTGCATGTGTTTATGTCTCTTTGTAAAAGTGTGTGTTCAATATTAAAGTAGAACAGATAAAATGTACATATCTGTGCTGCCTCCTATATATCCTGCTTTCTCCTATATACAATGCTGCCCCCTATATAGCCTGCTGCCCCCTATATGCCCTGATGCCCCCTACATACCCTTCTGCCCCTGTATATCCTTCTGTCCCATATATATCCTGCTGCCTCTTATATAACATGCTGCCCTTTATATACCCTGCTGCCCTTATATACCCTGCTGCCCTTATATATGCTGCTGCCCCTTATATACCCTGCTGTCCCTATATAACCTGCTTCCCCTATATACCCTGCTGCCCCTATATACTCTGCTGCCCCTTATATACCCTGCTGCCCCTTTATACCCTGCTGCCCCTTTATACCCTGCTGCCCCTTATATACCTTGCTGCCCCATATATACTCTACTGCCTCGATATACCCTGCTGCCCCTATATACGCTGCTGCCCCTTATATACTCTGCTGCCCCTTATATATATGTGTGTGTGTGTGTGTGTGTGTGTGTGTGTGTGTGTTTGTGTGTGTTTATATGTGTCTGTGTGTATAGTTATCATCTACGACATTATCTGTACTCAGAGAGTTATCACTGTGTTATCTGTGGTGTTACACAGGACTGCAGGTAACATCTACTACATTTGTACATTATTAGGTGTGGCCTCTTTCATTTATTTTCTTTTAATTTATTTTTATGTTAACTACGTTATATAACTATATAGCTTGTAAAATATAGAAATGCTTTTCGTAAAAAAAAAAAAGACACCTAATTGATTGGTAGAAAAAGCAAAAATGGCGAGGGGGAAGGAGATGTTGGGAAATAAGTTGGGGGGAGCGCCATTCTGAATCTTTGCCCCGGGTGCAGGAGAACCTAGCTACGCCTCTGTACTGAGAGTTTGTTTTCAAAAAGTTATTTCTATTCATTTTGCTTGAGAGTGTGCTATAATTCACTAGGCAATCCTCTGTGAGCTATAACAGCAGCCGAAGCCCAGGAGGTCTAGAGGGGATAAAAATTGTAGCAAATACTCAGCTGCGAGAAGCATTATGTATGTATGGATTTTTACCATCTGGATGTAAACAAGAATGTTTTTATTCACCGACAGTAAACAGATCCTGAAAATTGTGAAACGCAAACTATATTAGAGAGTTACAAAACTTTTCTTTATACAATTAGGCTTTATTTACATAAGACAGGACAACCCCTTTATGTCATCCTTTAATAGCTAATGCAAAGTTTGTGATGAGAATGCATTTCTATGACTGAACAAAGTTGTTTTTTGCTTCTATTTGAGAACAAATTGTGAATCAAATGCGTGCATTGTCTGAAGATTCATTTTTAATAATACATCCTGAAAGTAGGTTTTACAGGCTCTCAATACTTCTGAAGAGGGAATTACCGGTGATAACTTCTATTTTATTATGTGGTAAATTACCTTCTGAGTGTTGAGAAATTCAGGATTGTGTCTATCAAACAAAATCTCCCTCAGATTAAACAGGCTTTCACGTTGTACTTTAAAACATTCTAAATCCCAAAGTTATTTTAGGTTTCTCTTTTCCTTATTTGAGATAATGTCGTGAGTTTATCATTGCTCTTATAAGTTCAACATGATTTGTGGCCTGATTGTTTATTAAGTGTCTACACTACGTGCAGAACACACTTTTACTGTACATGTTTGGTTTCCAATTTCTGCTATGTTTAAAATTAGCTAAATATGTATGAAGTGGATTTTTTTAAATTATATTTTAATTAAGAAAACACTTAGAGGCAGACATATCACTAGTTCAGTTACACAGGGACCTGGAGGAAGCAAGGGGGGGTTCACAGGCCGGTAGTGTGAAAGCTGTATCAACAGTCTTGTGTCCTGTAGGTGGCAGCAAAGTAATGCTGCTACTGCTGGTATGAAACACCACGGGTGCCGCATCGGCATGGCTGCTGGCAAGTGAAGGAGGCAGAGGAGAGCGAGATATCAGGAGGAACTCCTTTGCGGTGCTGATCAGACTTCAAAGGTCAGTTGCAGCCTCAGCAGTGTGTATTCAGGTGTAGAACAATGTGTAAAGGGGGAGATAGGGGACAAAGGATGGTCTTTATAGGGTACAAAGTAAGGATGGGTTGCAGGCTGTGCAGGCGCTTGCACAAGTTACATTATGTGGTTAAAGGGTTTTTATCCAGGTTTAAAAAAAAAAAAGAAATCTGGCTTTAAAATACGTGTTAAAATAAAAAAATTGACTATATTCACCTGTTAAATCATAGTACTTCCAGCACCAATGCTCTCGTGGTACCCCAAGTCAGTGATGAAATGGAAACAGAGACCGGATGGGGGATGATGGGTGTATCAGCGCTGGAGCGGCGGGCTTTTTACTGGTGGATATTGTCTGTCTTTTAATTTTTACATGTAATCTGTTGCCAAATATGTTTTGTTTTGATTTTTTCATCTGGACAACCTTTTTAACCCCTTCCCTCTTTAGCCACTTTTGACCTTCCTGACAGAGCCTCATTTTTCAAATCTGACATGTTTCACTTTATGTGGTAATAACGTTGAAATGCTTTCACCTATCCGGGCGATTCTGAGATTGTTTTCTCGTGACACATTGGACTTTAAGATAGTGGTAAAATTTGGTCGATACATTCAGTATTTAATTGTGAAAAACACGAAAATATAGTGAAAAATTGCAAAAATTAGCATTTTTCTCAATTTAAATGTATCTGCTTGTAAGACAGGCCGTTATAACACACAAAACTGTTGCTAATTAACATCCACCATATGTCTACTTTAGACTGGCATCGTTTTTTGAACATCCTTTTATTTTTCTATGACCTCACAAGGCTTAGAACTTTAGCAGCAATTTCTCACATTTTAAAGAAAATTTCAAAAGGCTATTTTTACAGGGGCCAGTTCAGTTGTGAAGTGGTTTTGAGGGCCTTATATATTAGAAACTCCCAAAAAGTCACCCCATTTTAAAAACTTCACCCCTCAAAGTATTCAAAACAGCATTTAGAAAATGTCTTAACCCTTTACACATTTCACAGGAATTAAAGCAAAGTAGGGGTGAAATTTACAAATTTCATATTTTTTTGCAGAAATAAATTTTTAATACAATTTTTTTTATAACACAGAAGGTTTTACCAGAGAAATGCAACTCAATATTTGTTGCCCAGTTTCTGCAGTTTTAGGAAATATCCCACATGTGGCCTTAGCCTTCTACTGTACTGAAGCACCGGCCTCAGAAGCAAAGGAGCACCTAGTGGATTTTGGGGCCTTATTTTTGTTAGAATATATTTTAGGCACCATGTCAGGTTTGAAGGGCTCTTGCGGTGCCAAAACAGTGAAAATCCCCCAAAAGTGACCCCATCTGGGAAACTAGACACCTCAAGGAAATTATCTAGGGGTGTAGTGAGCATTTTGACCGCACAGGTTTTTTACAGAAATTATTGGAAGTAGGCCGTGAAAATTAAAATCAACATTTCTTCAAAGAAAATGTAGGTTTAGCGATTTTTTTTCTCATTTCCACAAGGACTAAAGGAGAAAAAGCATCGCAAAATTTGTAAAGCAATTTCTCCCGAGTAAAACACTACCCCACATGTGGTAATAAATGGATATTTGGACACACGGCAGGGCTTAGAAGGGAAAGAGCGCCATTTGGCTTTTGGAGCTCAAATTTAGCAGGAATGGTTTGAGAGGCGATGTCACATTTACAAAGCCCCTGAGGGGACAAAACAGTGGAAACCCCCCACAAGTGACCCCATTTCGGAAACTACACCCATTGAGGAAATTATCTAGGGGTATAGTGAGCGTTTTGACCCCACAGGTTTTTTGCATAAATTATTGGAAGTAGGCTGTGAAAATGATAATCTAAATTTTTTCAAAGAAAATGTAGGTTTAGCTAATTTATTCTCATTTCCACAAGGACTGAAGGAGAAAAAGCACCGTAAAATTTGTAAAGCAATTTCTCCCGAGTAAAACAATACTCCACATGTGGTAATAAACGGTTGTTTGGACACACGGCAGGGCTTAGAAGGGAAAGAGCGCCATTTGGCTTTTGGAGTCCACATTTAGCAGGAATGGTTTGCGGAGGCCATGTCACATTTACGAAGCCCCTGAGGGGACAAAACAGTGGAAACCCCCCACAAGTGACCCCATTTTGGAGACTACACCCATTGAGGAAATTATCTAGGGGTATAGTGAGCGATTTGACCCCACAGTTTTTTTGCAGAAAATATTGGAAGTAGGCCCTGAAAATAATAATCTACATTTTTTCAAAAAAAATCTAGGTTTAGCTAATTTTTTCTCATTTCCAGAAGGACTGAAGGAGAAAAAGCACCACAAAATTTGTAAAGCAATTTCTCCCGAGTAAAACAATACCCCACATGTGGTAATAAACGGCTGTTTGGACACACGGCAGGGCTTAGAAGGGAAACAGCACTATTTGGCTTTTTGAGATCACATTTAGCAGGAATGGTTTGCGGAGGCCATGTCACATTTGCAATGCCCCTGAGGGGACAAAACAATGAAAACGCCCAAAAAGGGACTCCATTCAGGAAACTACACCTCTTGAGGAATTCATCTAGGGGTGTAGTAAGCATTTTGACCCCACAGACGTTTCATAGAATTTATTAGAATTAGGCAGTGAAAATAAAAACAGTCCTTTTTCTTCAATAAGACGTAGCTTTAGCGCAAATTTTTTCATTTTCTCAACAAATAAAGGAAAAAAAGAACCCAAAATTTGTAGAGCAATTTCTCCCGAGTACGGCAATACCCCATATGTGGTCATAAACTGCTGTTTGGGCAAACGGCAGGGCTCAGAAGGAAAGGACCGCCATTTGGAGTGCAGATGTTGCTGGATTGGTTTCTGGGCGCCTGTGGGCCCAAAACAGTGGAAACCCCCCAGAAGTGACCCCATTTTGGAAACGACACCCCTCAATGCATTTACCAAGGGGTGTAGTAAGCATTTTAACCCTGCAGGTGTTTTGTAGAAATTAGTGTTCACTCGATGTTGCAGAGTGAAAATGGGATTTTCTTCCATAGATATGCCAATATGTGGTGCACGGCTTGTGCCACCATAACAAGACAGCCCTCTAATTATTATGCAGTGTTTCCCGGTTTTAGAAACACCCTACATGTGGCCCTAATCTTTTGCCTGGACATATGACAGGGCTCAGGAGTGAAGAGTACCATGCGGAGTGGAGGCCTAATTTGGCGATTTACAAAGTATTGGTTCACAACTGCAGAGGCTCAGATGTGAAATAATAAAAAGAAACCCCTGAGAAGTGACCCCATTATGGAAACTGCACCCCTCAAGGCATTTATTAAGAGGTGTAGTGAGGATTTTCACCCAACAGGTCTTTTCCATAAATGAATGCACTGCGGATGGTGCAAATTAAAAATTTATATTTTTCCCTAGATATGCCATTCAGTGGCAAATATGTAGTGCCCAGCTTATGCCACTGGAGACACACACCCCAAAAATTGTTAAAAGGGTTCTCCCGGGTATGACGATGGCATATATGTTGAAGGAAACTGCTGTTTGGGCACGCTGTAGGGTTCAGAGCCGAGGGAGCACCATTTGGCTTTTGGAGAGCGGATTTTGCTTGGTACTAAATTTGTTTGAGTATTGCTGGTGTTTTATAATGTGGGGGTACATGTAAGCGGGGTGGAGTATATAAGGGGCATAGTCAGGTGGTATGAAAAAAAATTAATAATCCATAGATGTGTGTTACGCTGTGAAGCAATCCTTTCCGCACAGGCCAGTGTCGCACTGATAAATGGTGTAATTTCTTATCCCCCTTTTGGTCCACACTCTGCACCTTTGTAGTTTGAGGAATTTTGCTGGGAAAGTGTTGTCCTGGTATAATACGGGCACCGTCGCTTCCAGCGGATATGTTTGGGCCCTCCCTTTCCTGGTTCCCTAATTTTAGGTCCTTGATAAATCGCCTCTTCAAACAGAAGAAATGTTCCCCTCGGGCACAACTGCATATTTTTTTATTTCCTGACTTATTGGAGCCATAACTAATTTTATTTTTCATAGACGTAGCGGTATGAGGGCTGGTTTGTTGCGGGACGAGCTGTAGTTATTATTGGTACCATTTTGGGGTACATGTGACTTTTTGATCACCTTTTATCCTATTTTTTGGGATGCCAGGTAAACAAAAAAAATGCAATTCTGGCACAGCTTTTTTCGTTTTTTTTTATACAGCGTTCACCACGCGTTATAAACTACATGTTACCTTTATTCTGCGGGTCAGTACGATTCCGGCGATACCTAATTTATAGCATTTTTTTATGTTTTACAACTTTTTTCACAATAAAATTACTTTTGTAAAAAGAATGTATTTTTTGTCTGTCGCAAAGTTGTGAGAACCATAACGTTTTAATTTTTTTGTCGACGGAGGTGTATGAGGGCTTGTTTTTTGCGGGACGAGCTATAGTTTTTATAGGTACCATTTTTGGATACGTGCGACTTTTTGATCACTTTTTATTCTAATATTTGTAGGGCAAAGTGACTAAAAAACAGAAACTCTGGTAACGTTTTTTACGGTTTTTTTTACGCTGTTCACCGCGTGCAATAAATAATACAATATTTTGATACCTCAGGTCGTTACGGTCGTGGCGATACCAAATACATATGGTTTATTATTATTTTTCAATAATAAAGGACTTGATAAGAGTAAAAGGGGGAATGTGTTTTATTTGATTACTTGAAACTTTTATTGTTTTCAAACTTTTATTTTTTGCACTTTTTTTTACACTTTTTTACACTTTTTTATACTTTTTTTACACTTTTCTTCAAGTCCCACTAGGGGACTTGAAGGTCCAACGGTCAGATTTTTTTTTTTCTAATACATTGCACTACCTATGTAGTGCAATGTATTAGATCTGTCAGTCATTCACTGACAGCAAGCCGATTAGGCTTCGCCTCCCGGCGGGGCCTAATAGGCTTCCGTAATGGCAGAGCAGGAGACCATTGTGTCTCCTGTTGCCATAACAGCAGTCGCCAGTCCCGATTGCCTGTCAGGGCTGGCGATCTGCTAGTAACCGCTACGATGCAGCAATCGCTTTCGATTGCTGCATCGAAGGGGTTAATGGCAGGGATCGGAGCTAGCTCCGGTTCCTGCCCTTACAGGTGGATGTCAGCTGTACAGTACAGCTGACATCCACCGCTGATGACGCCGGATCAGCTCCTGACCCGGCGCCATCTTGCCGGCAGCTACGGAAGCCGATCAGGCTCCGCCGCCGGGCGGATCTTGACCGGCTTCGGTGCTAGGCAGACCGGGAGGCCAGTATTAGGCCTCCGGTTGCCATTGCAGCCACCGGAACCCCGGCAATTTCATTGCTGGGGCTCCGATGAGCTGCAAACACCTTAAGTGCAGCGATCGCGTTTGAGCGCTGCACTTAAGGGGTTAATGGCGGGGATCGAAGCTAATTTCGGTCCCCGCCGTTACAGTCGGATGTCAGCTGTAAGATACAGCTGAGATCCGGTGATGATGGCACCGACTCAGTTTCTGAGCCGGTGCCAAACATTTGACGTACATGTACGGCATTTTGCGGGAAGTCAATGCTTTCCATGACGTACATGTACGTCAAATGTCGGGAAGGGGTTAAAGGGTTATTTCCAGCTTATAAAGTGATGACATCAGGGGCGTAGCTAAAGGCTCATGGGCCCGGGTGCAAGAATTCAGCTTGGGCCCCCCTACCCCTCCCCAACACCACCATCATCAGACCCCTGCTCGTGCCTATGCCCAGACGCCTTGCCCAACAGCCCCCATAGTATAATGCCCCCACACAGTATAATGCCCCCATAACAGCCCCATACCGTATAATGCTCCCCATATCAACCCCCACAGTATAATGCCCCACATAGCTGCCCCCATACAGTATAGTGCCCCCCATATCAGCTCCCCATACAGTATAATGCCCCCCGTATCAGCTCCCCATACAGTATAATGCCCCCATATCAGCTCCCCATACAGTATAATGCCCCCATATCAGCTCCCCATACAGTATAATGCCCCCCATATGAGTTCCCATACAGTATAATGCCCCCATATCAGCTCCCCCTATAGTATTATGCTCCCCATACAGTATAATGCCCCTCCATATCAGCTCCCCATACAGTATAATGCCTCCCATATCAGCTCCCCATACAGTATAATGCCCCCATATCAGTCCCTATACAATATAATTCCCCTCAATATCAGCTCCTATACAGTATAATGCCCCCAATATGAGCTTCCCATACAGTATAATGCTCCCCATATGAGCTTCCCATACAGTATAATGCCCCCCATATGAGCTTCCCATACAGTATAATGCCCCCAATATGAGCTCCCCATACAGTATAATGCCCCTCCATATCAGCTCCCCATACAGTATAATGTCCCCCATTTTAGCTTCCCATACAGTATAATGCTCCCCATATCAGCCCCTATACAGTATACTGCCCCCCATATCAGCTCCAATACAGTATAATGCCCCCATATCAGCTCCCCTTACAGTATAATACCCCTCCATATCAGCCCCCATACAGTATAATGCCCCTCCATATCAGCTCCCATACAGTATAATGCCCCCATATGGTATAATGCCCCCATATGAGCTACCCATACAGTATAATGCCCCCCATATGAGCTCCCCATACAGTATAATGCCCCCATATGAGCTACCCATACAGTATAATGCCCCCCATATCAGCCCCCATGCAGTATAATGCCCCTTATATGAGCTAAACATACAGTATAATGCCCCCCATCTTATCAGCCCCCATGCAGTATAATGCCCCCATATGTGCATAATAGAAAAATAGCATAATTACTTACCTATCCCCATTCCCACGCCGGATGGAGGATCCTTCGCCTCCTCCGATGTGTGCTATGAGTGATTCGGCGCAGACAGGCACGATGATGTTGCTACATCCCACCTGCCTGCGTCAAGCCGCTCAGGGCACAGTGAATTCTGGATCAAGGAGACGTCAGCTCCTTGCTCCAGCATTGAATAGAACCGGGACCTCGGTGAATGACTCGCGACTCCCTGGAGGTCTTCACACGAACACCCAGGGGGACGTGACCCACAGTGTGTAATGTATTGCGTTGTATTGTGCAGTTTGCGGTGGAGAGAGGAGGGGGGGTTGGAATTTAACGGGCCCCCCCCCTCTCCACCGCAAACAGCACAATACAACACAATACATTACAAGGCAACACAATACATTACCACAACACAACACAATACAACACAACACAATACATTACAATACAGACTGTGCAGCTCACCTGGGGTCCTCCGCACCAGCTCTTCCACTGCACTGGCTGGAAGACGTGTCACGTGACAACACGGTCACATGGTACACTAAGTGTACCATGTGACCGTAACCAGGAAGTGCCGGCTTCACGGCACAGAAAATGTATTTAATAAGCATGCTCTATGGCAACGGGGGCCCGTTGGCCCCCCAGGCTTAGGGGCCCAGTCACAACTGCGACCGCTGCGACCCCTATAGCTACGCCACTGACAACACAACACAATACATCACAATACAGACTCTGCAGCTCACCTGGACTCCTCCGCACCGGCTCTTCCACTGTAATGGCTGGAAGACGTGTCACGTGACAACACAGTCACATGGTACACTAAGTGTACCATGTGACCGTAACCAGGAAGTGCCGGCTTCACGGCACAGAAAATGTATTTAGTAAGCATGCTGTATGGCAACGGGTCCTGTGGGCCCCCCAGGCTTAGGGGCCCAGTCACAACTGCGACCGCTGCGACCCCTATAGGTACGCCACTGACAACACAACACAATACATCACAATACAGACTCTGCAGCTCACCTGGAGTCCTCCGCACCGGCTCTTCCACTGTACTGGCTGGAAGACGTGTCACGTAACAACACGGTCACATGGTACACTAAGTGTACCATGTGACCGTAATCAGGAAGTGCCGGCTTCACGGCACAGAAAATTTATTTAACAAGCATGCTGTATTGCAACGGGGGCCCATGGGCACCCCAGGCTTAGGGGCCCGGTCGCAACTGTGACCGCTGCGACCCCCTATAGCTACGCCACTGGATGCCATATCCCTTAGGATATCCCATCGCTTTACTATCGGCAGGGGTCTTATCAATCCTGAGAATGAAGGCTAATTTAGCTTTGCGTCCCCTTCTAAGCTTTTCCTGCACAGCCGGGTGGCTGGGAGCACCGCTGACTTGAATGGGGCCATGCTGCAGTACCCTGCACAATGAGTGGCCAGGGCACCGTTGTGCATGCTGCGTTCCCTTCATTCTCAGGCCCAGCGGGGAGGTCCCAAAGTTTAGGCGCGCACAGATCATAAAGTGATGGCATTTCCTGGCGATTTAAAATCACTTTATGAGATGGGAATAACCATTTAATGATTGGCAATGGGGAGAGGTGTATATGAGAGAGTTGCATGCCAGAAGAGGCTGGACGCAGCCTGCAGGGCTTAGGAGGAAAGCCTCCATGACAGCACTAGGAGGGAAAGGGTTAAGGGTTGAAGGAAAGTTGAAGGGAGGGGGAGGAGGGACAAGGAGGAGTTGGTGCCGTTGCTGAGCTTCCCGCTGTTTTCGGCATTCAGCCGGAAGCAGCGGGAGGAGTAACACGCACAGAGACAAGCTCCCCTGTTTCCCTGCTCTGTGCTATGTCTGAGGCTGCATTACTTGAGCGGCTGCACGCCGCTGCTGTGCACCACGGTCCCGGTTGGCTTGAGGAGACCGTGGCTGCAATTACAAGGATCCCGGAGGCCGTATCGCCACGTCAGGCCCGGCTTACGAGGTCTGTTGCTGCGGGGGACAGGCTCCCCTCCCCGGGCCTCCTTCCTAGCATTACTATGGCGGCGGGGGGGGGGAGTCGGCAACAACCGCTCCTGCTAGGAGCAGGCAGAGAGCGTTGCCGGTAGTGACGGCGACTCAGGCCGGGTCTACCCGTCCCTCCCGGCGGTCCCGACCTCCAGAGCGCCTCAGCCCTGAGGCGGTCCCGCGGACACGGCGTCGCAGGGGGAGCCCGAACACGGACACTGCAGGCCAGGCAGCTGGGAGGGCCGCCTCTTCCCAGGCCCTGCGTCCCGGTAGGAATCCCCAGCCACGACGGGGTCCGGCGGTAAGCAGGGAGTCGCAGGCCGGGCTCCCTGTCACCCCTCTCCCATCGGATGGAAGATTTGGAGGACATGGTACGGCCGCCCCGCCTGGTGATGTTCCGGCCAGGGGGCAGGCTTCTTCAGGATCATCGAGACGGACGCCTAGATCTGCAGCGACGTCGAGGCAACAGGTCTGGTCGGAAGTCTGGGTCCCAGCGGTCGGGCGGCAGGTTGCCGGCCCATCGGTCAGCGCGTCCTCATCCCCGTTCCGAAGATGTCGGTGGGATGGCCAGTCGTCTGCGAGAGAAGAGCTGGAGGAAGGTGAACTGGACGTCTATCGTCGAGGTCAGGATGGTCCGGCTGACGGGAACACAGCCCCTGTGCAGCCCGGTGAGTGTATAACTCCATCATTGTCGTATCCAGTGATTTTTATGTCGGGTGTCGGCGGGGGGGCTGCTAGCGTCGCATCGGTGGCCGGTAGTGGCGCGGGCGCGACGGCGCGGGTCTGGCGGACTTAGTGGGTTGCTTGTGGGAGCTGGTCGGGCGCCTTGATAGGGCGGCGGCGCCGGTAGTCACGGAAGTGTCCCCGGCGGTAGTTTGGGAAGGCCCCAGAGACGTGGGATCGTTACAAGCGCGGCCCGTGATGGCGGTTAGAGAGGCGGTTGCGGTGTCGGTACAGACCGAGGCGCAAAAAGATGGCGATCGGGTGCGTATTGATGATCGGGCTCGTGGGGAGGTGTATGTTTGTTTCGAAGGTCCGTTGGGGGCGCATTTAAAGCAGGAGGTGCGTGAGCGGATCTGGAAGGACGAATATGTTAAGATTTTTTCTCTCTTGCCGCTTGCTAAATTCAATTTGGATAAGAGCAAGCGGGACGAGAGTAAGAAGGACGAGGAGGAACGTCGGCGGTATAGGCTTATCCCGCAGACGTTCGTTAATTGGTCGCAGGCGTTCGCCATATTAGCCAGTGTGATAGGAGAAAAGGCGCCGGAAAATTGTTCGGCGTTGTTTTGTTATTTTGATGCCATTGGGGAGGCTCACAGGGCGTAAGGGGGTCAGGCGTGGCTGCGATACGATGAGCAATTCCGTCAGCGAAAAGCGGTTCAGCCGGCGATTCGGTGGGACCAGAAGGATATTGCTCTCTGGTTACGGGTTACGGCTCCGGTTAGGCAGTCCTTTCCCGGGAGCGCCGGCCAAGGAGGCCAGTCCAGTCAGGTGGGACAAGGCGGCGGGGGAAAGGCGGGATTTTGCTGGCAATTTAACGAAGGCCAGTGTAAGTTCGGGGCCACGTGCAAGTTCAAGCACGTGTGTTCCGAGTGTAATGGTGCATCACACGGGGCGGCGAAATGTATGCGGAAAAAAAGGTCAGGGAACCAGTCCTCCTCGGCTGGTCAAGGGGGTGTCACCGGTGAGGGTGGAAAAGATGGCCCCTTATCTAAATGAGTATCCGGATAGGGCGGCGGCTAAGTTGCTTTACGAGGGGTTTTGTGTTGGTTTTGTTATTCCTCCGCCTCCTTATGAGGTCCCGGTTACGCGGAGGAATTTAAAATCGGCTTACTTGCATGCCGAGGTCGTGTCGAAAAAATTGTTTAAAGAAGTTTCGTTGGGTCGCATGGCGGGGCCTTTTGTTGATTCGCCAATGAAATATTTAGTTGTGTCCCCGTTGGGTATTGTTCCTAAGCACGAGCCCGGGAAATTTCGTTTGATTCAACACTTATCGTATCCCAAGGGTTCGTCGGTAAATGACGGGATTGATCACGAGTTGTGCTCCGTAGTGTATACCTCATTCGATAAGGCGGTGGGGTTAGTGCGGGCTGCGGGTCCAGGCGCGCTGCTAGCAAAAACCGACATCGAGGCGGCGTTCAGGTTGTTGCCAGTTCATCCAGAGAGCCAACGGCTGTTGGGTTGTTTTTGGAATGGGGCTTTTTACGTGGATCGGTGCCTTCCGATGGGGTGTTCCCTTTCTTGTGCATACTTCGAGGCGTTTAGTAGCTTCGTGGAGTGGGTAACGAAGGGAGTAGCCGGGGTCGTCTCGTTGATCCATTACTTAGATGATTTCTTGTGCGTTGGCCCGGGGGGTTCGCCGGTTTGCGGGAATTTGCTTTATGCGCTACAGAAGGTGGCGAGGGATTTTGGGATCCCTTTGGCGCCAGAAAAAACGGAGGGCCCGGTAGCGACGATTTGTTTTTTGGGAATTGAAATAGATTCGGTGGCAATGGAGTGTCGTCTTTCTGCGGATAAGCTGGGTGCTTTGAGGCTGGAGGTACGGCGGGCTTGTAGATTGAAGAAAATGACGCTGCGGGAGCTTCAGTCGCTGCTGGGGAAGTTGAATTTCGCCTGCCGGATTATGCCAATGGGGAGGGTGTTTGGTAGACGGTTGGCGGCGGCAACGGCGGGAGTGCGTGCGCCACATCATTTTGTGCGGCTCAAGGAGGAGCATCGAGCGGATCTGCAGGTATGGGATGACTTCTTGGGCCAGTACAATGGTCGCTCGCTATGGATGGCCCCAGCGCAGGATACGAGTGATTTGAATATTTTTACGGATGCGGCTGGGGCGGGCGGTTTTGGAGCTTACGGGGGAGGTCCGTGGTGCGCAGGTCAATGGCCGGCTAGTTGGGTGTCCAGTGGACTCACGCGGAATCTGGCCCTGCTCGAGCTGTTCCCCATCGTGGTGGCGGCGACCATTTGGGGGGACAGGCTCAGGGACAAGAAGGTTCGTTTTTACTGCGACAACATGGGGGTGGTGCTGGCTATCAATAACAACACGGCGTCCTCTCCTCCGGTAGTTCAGTTGTTGCGGCATTTAGTGTTGGTGTGTTTATCGTTGAACGCGTGGGTGGTGGCGGTGCATGTGCCGGGAGTACGGAATTGTATCGCTGATGCTCTTTCTCGCTCACAGTGGGACCGGTTTCGGGAATTGGCACCGGGAGCGGAACGGCTCGGTTTGGCTTGTCCGGAACATCTTTGGGATCTGGTCTCGGTCCCGTAGAACAATTGGTACAAAGGTCTTTGGCGCGCACGATGTGGAGTGCTTATTCTGCTTGTTGGAGGCAGTGGGAGGAGTGGGTAAGAGAGTTGGGTGACGTCAACACGGATAGAGACAGGTTGGTGGCACTTTTGTACTGGTTAGGGGACCCCTGGGAGGCGGGGTTTTCACTGGCGAAGGTGAACCGGTTCATGTCTGCGGTGGCGTTTGGTTTTAAGTTGCGGGGCTTTCAGGATGTATCTAAGGAATTTCTGGTGTTACAGGCTTTGAAGGGGTTGCGCCGAGGTAGAGTGGAGGCGGATGTTAGAAGGCCTGTGCCGTTTGCTTTGCTTAGCTCTTTGGGTGGTTCACTGGCATCGGTCTGTCGTTCTTCGGCCGAAATGGAGTTGTTTCGGTTAGCTTTTTCTTTAGCGTTCTTTGGGGCATTTAGAATAGGTGAGTTGGTGTCGCCGAGTACCAAGCAGGCAGGGGGGCTGAGAATTGGGGAGGTGAGTCACTTTGCGGATCGGCTTGAGGTATGGTTGCGTCAGTCAAAAACTGACCAATTAGGGAAGGGGAAGCGGATAGTTTTGTTCGCCCTCCCGGGGTCGGTTATGTGCCCGGTAGCGTGCATGCAGGGTTTTAAGCCACAAGCGGGGTCTCCAGAGTTGCCACTGTTATGTCATGTGGACGGGTCATTTTTGTCCAGGTTTCAGTTTGGAGCTGTATTTAAAAAATGTCTGACGGCAGTTGGTGTCGCGGCGGGCTCATATTCATCTCATTCCTTCAGGATTGGCGCAGCAACGGAAGCGGGGCGCTGGGGGTTGGATGATGAAGGGGTGCGGCGCATCGGTCGTTGGGAGTCCAACAGATTTAGGTCCTATGTCCGCCCCATTTGTTATGAGGCTTGTTGTTAACGCTTAAGAAAATGTTTTGTATGGTGGTGTCTAATTTTCTTTTCCGTTTCAGACTCGCCTCCATGTTTGGTGTGGTTGCTGGGTCACTCGTACGTGCACTGGGGGGCTTTGAGGGCGGACGTCCGCCCGGACGGTCGTCAGTTGCGCATTCCGCGACAGGATGCGGTTGTGCATTGGCTGGGATTTAGAGGTATGTCGTGGAGCAGGGTGTTGGTGGAATTCCAGACATATGCCCGGCTTGATAGGGTCCCGGAGGTCTTAGTGTTGCACGTGGGTGGGAATGACTTAGGAGTCCGCCCTTTTCGTGAGTTGGTGCGTGATATAAAACACGATATGTTGTGTTTGTGGGTTTCTTATCCCAGGTTGGTGATAGTGTGGTCGGACATAGTCCCAAGAAAACATTGGCGGTTGGCTAGGTCAGTGGAGAGAGTCAATAAGGCTCGTATAAAAGTTAATCGGGCGGTGTCCCGTTTTGTAGCCAAAAACGGGGGCATTTGCGTGCGGCACAGGGATTTGGAGTCAGGAGTGGGGAACTTCTGGAGGAGTGATGGGGTTCATCTGACCGAGGTTGGCATTGATCTTTGGAGCTTGGCGATAGCAGAAGGAATAGAAAAGGCGGTGGTGGTGTGGCGGAACTCACAGGCTTAAGGTGGTCAAGGCCTGTTTCGCTGTGGCGGGGTGAGTCATTGAGGCCAGTCAGTAAAAAATGGTGGGGGGGTCGCATCGGGGGTACGCGTCCCCCAAAAAAGGTACATGGTTGAAGACTTCATCGGGTGTTATCCCTTTGAAGTGGTCTTCTGGTGGAAGGTATATCACTTGGAGGCTTCATCGGGTGTTTTTCCTTTGAAGTGGACTTCTAGTGGTAGGTATATCACTTGAGGGCTTCATCGGGTGTTATCCCTTTGAAGTGGACTTCTAGTGGTTGGAGCCATCTGCAGAGGTGAGCGGTGCTTCCGAGCTGGTTTACGGCTGGAGGTAATTGGTTGGTGGTGGTTGCAGATGGCTAACTCGGGGATATCAAAAAATGGCTTCAAGGACTTCCTCTGCTCGGATTAATGTTAACGTTTAAATTGTTATTTATGATTCTGACCCATGTTGGGTCATGTGAATTATTAGGAGGAATTCTCTGGTGGATTCCTACTTAGTTATCCGAACGTTTCGGATTTAATTTGTTTTACAAACTGTGAGATTAATAAACGGCTGCTGTGGCCATTTCACATCCAACCTCGGTGTCACGTGTCTTTTCTAAAGGTGGGGGTGGAGGGATAGGAAGGGTTAATGGAAGGTTCACTAACACACGACTCTACTTAGGCAGGTCAAGAGATTCTGTGCTATTATGTGTGAATGGCATGTGTGGAATTTTTTCCCTGTGTGAGTGGCGCGCATGCAGCTTGTGTCCTAGGTACAACTGGAGCATGTTCACCATGTTGCCTGTGTGTGAGTGGTGTGCATTCGGTATGTGTCCTATTTGTGAGTGGGGTGTATATAGCATATGTCATATGTGTGTCATGTGTGAGCAGTTTTGTGCAGGATGTTCCAATGTGTGCAGCATTTATGTGTATGTATATATCCTTGTATAGCTCTGTTACTATTGAAGGATAGGGAGGTCCAGACAGACTTTTTGCACAGGGGCCTTTTGCTGTCGGTGTCCGCGAATGCAAAAACCGAATCGGGTTTATAGCCTTATGTAAGTAATGCTCCAGGATTCAAGTTCCAAAGCTTGTCTGTTCCCTGACACTCCAGTGTGAAGTGCCCAGGGGCCCTTTGCTGTCAGTGTCCCCGCCCCTGCAAAAACTGAATTTATTCTATAGTGTTATATAAGTAAAGCTCCTGGACTCGTGCTCAAACTCCCAGTTGCGACTTTACCTACCAAAGGTTGGATCCCCACAAGCTATTATTTTTGACATACGGTAATCAATTAATATGTCATAAATGCGTGCAATGGGAAAACGCATTTCTAGGGAACTCTGGTAAATCATCTGTCACGTACACACCTGCACAGCACGTGACGTGGCTGCAGAATCGGCCTTTGGGGTGTGCGACCTGTGCCATCGCACAGGGTGCAACACTCCAGCAGGTGGAAGGGGGCGCTTCGCTGGCTCCCTTCCCCTGCTTGTGTTTGTGAAGCGCCCGGGCCTGGCAACTCTGCAGCTGCCTTTTTGCCCGGGTGCTCCTTCTCTGCCGTTTGGCCTGCAGCCTATCAGGGGCAGAGACAGGATCCTTGCGAAGGTCGGCATGATGATGTCACTGGATCACGCCGGCCTATGTAAAGATCCCGTCGGCGTTGTGGAGCAGCTCCGTTTGTCAAGGGGCCTAGGTGAGTACAATTTTTTGTTTTATTTGTTTGGGGGCACTGTCTACAAGGGGGAGGTGGGGGCTACTGTTTACACGGGGGAGGTGGGGGCTGTATGACACTATCTACAAAGGGGAGGTGGGGGGCTGTATGGCACTGTTTACAAGGGGGAGGTGGGGGGGCTGTATGGCACTTTCTACAAAGGGGAGGTGGGGGGCACTGTCTACAAGGGGGAGGTGGGGGCTGCATGGCAGAATCTACAGGGGGGCACTATCTACAAGGGGGATGTGTGTGGCACCCAGGGGAGATGGGACATTATACTGTAGGGGCCCACAAACGGGGCATTATAATATGTGGGGGCCACTAAGGGGATATTATACTGTGTAGGGGCACTACAGGGGGCAATATACTGTGTGTGGCACTTAGAGGACATTATACTGTATGGGGGGCACTAAAGGGGACATTATACTGTGTAGGGGCACTATAAAGGGCTTTATACTGTGTGGGGGCACTAAAAAGGGCATTATACTGTGGGGGACACTATACTTTTATATGGGGCATTTTTTTTATGATGGGGTGGGGCGTCACAAGAAAATTTTGCATGGGGCGCTATCTATCCTATGGCCGGCCCTGCGTGGGTGCAACTCAGTGGCGGATTAAGTAGACCATAGGCCCTGGGCTGTTACCCATAGTTGGGCCCCCCTTCTCCACCGCCGCCCTGTAACTATTGTTAACACTTCCTTTTTGTCCAGACATTAACAAATGGGTGTTACTACTCCCCTTGTCAAAAGGCTGTGTCCCGACATACTGACAGTCTCCAACCATCGCTGACAGTATCGCAGCGTGTAGGGACACATTCTCCCGACAAGGGGAATAGTAACACTTATTTGTCTATCAGTCCTGGACTGCACAAAGACTTTGTGAAATACAAGGATTTCCTATAATAAACATGTCAGTAGAGATGACAGATTGTCTATAAATCTAGTGACTCACAGGTGACGACGTAGTTTTTTTCCTCTTCTCCATCGAGTCCAGACTTCATGACAACTTTTCCCGGCCATGACCCATTTCTGCAGAATTTGCCACTCAGATGTCTTTGGCTCCTCACTTTTCCAACATTTCCACACCTATAAACAAAGATAATATTATCATGGTGCCACACACTGTGCCCCTAAATATAATAGCACCAAACACTGTGCCAATGAATAAAATAGTACAAACACTGTGCCCCTAAATATTATAGCACTATAGACTGCGCCCCTGAATATAATTGTGTCAAACACTGTAGATAGCACCACACACAGCCCCCTGTAAATAGCGCTACACAGTCCTCCCCCTCTGTAAATAGCGTCACATAGCCCTCCCCCTCTTGTATATAGTGCTACACAGCAATCCCCCTTAGATATAGTGATACACAGCGCTCCCTTCTATATAGTGCTATACAACAATCCCCCTTGTATATTGTGCTACACAGCGTCTACCCCCTTGGACCTGCAGCTCTTGTAATTGCTCAGTATAATGTCCCCCGTAGCTGCCCCCACAGTATATTGCCACCCATAGCTGCCCCCACAGTATAATGCCCTTCATAGCTGCCTCTACACAGTATAATGCCTCCATAGCTGCGACACAGTATAATATCCCCATAGCTGTGACACATTATAATGCCTCCATAGCTGCGACACAGTATAATGCCTCCATAGCTGCGACACAGTATAATGCCCCATAGCTGCTACACAGTATAATGCCTCCATAGCTGCGACACAGTATAGTGCCCCATAGCTGCTACACAGTATAATGCCCCATAGCTGCTACACAGTATAATGCCTCCATAGTTGTGACACAGTATAATGCCCCATAGCTGCTACACAGTATAATGCCCCATAGCTGCTACACAGTATAATGCCCCATAGCTGCGACACAGTATAATGCCCCATAGATGTGACACAGTATAATGCCCCATAGATGTGACACAGTATAATGCCCCATAGATGTGACACAGTATAATGCCCCATAGATGTGACGCAGTATAGGGGTATGTTCACACGGCGGGGGTCCGTAACGGCTGAAATTACGGGGATGTTTCAGCCTGAAAACATCCCCGTAATTTCAGCCGTAACGGCATGTGCAGGCGCTTGAACGCCGCGTCAATTACGGGCGTAATTAGCGCTGCTATTCATTGGAGTCAATGAATAACGGCTCTAATTACGGCCAAAGAAGTGACAGGTCACTTATTTGACGCGGGCGTCTATTTACGCGCCGTCTTTTGACAGCGGCGCGTAAATATACGCCTCGTGTGAACAGACAAACGTCTGCCCATTGCTTTCAATGGGCAGATGTTTGTCAGCGCTATGGAGGCGCTATTTTCGGGCGTAATTCGGGTCAAAAACGCCCGATTTACGTCCGTAAATAGGCCGTGTGAACATACCCTAATGCTTCCATAGCTGCGACACAGTATAATGCCCCATAGCTGCGACACAGTATAATGCCTCCATAGCTGCGACACAGTATAATGCCTCCATAGCTGCGACACAGTATAATGCCTCCATAGCTGCGACACAGTATAATGCCTCCATAGCTGCGACACAGTATAATGCCCCATAGCTGCTACACAGTATAATGCCTCCATAGCTGCGACACAGTATAATGCCCCATAGCTGCTACACAGTATAATGCCCCATAGCTGCTACACAGTATAATGCCCCATAGCTGCTACACAGTATAATGCCTCCATAGCTGCTACACAGTATAATGCCCCATAGCTGCTACACAGTATAATGCCCCATAGCTGCGACACAGTATAATGCCCCATAGCTGCGACACAGTATAATGCCCCATAGATGCGACACAGTATAATGCCCCATAGCTGCGACACAGTATAATGCCCCATAGCTGCGACACAGTATAATGCCCCATAGCTGCGTCACAGTATAATGCCTCCATAGCTGCGACACAGTATAATGCCCTTCATAGCTGCCTCTACACAGTATAATGCCTCCATAGCTGCGACACAGTATAATGCCTCCATAGCTGCGACACAGTATAATGCCCCATAGCTGCTACACAGTATAATGCCTCCATAGCTGCGACAAAGTATAATGCCCCATAGCTGCTACACAGTATAATGCCCCATAGCTGCTACACAGTATAATACCCCATAGCTGCGACACAGTATAATGCCCCATAGCTGCGACACAGTATAATGCCCCATAGATGCGACACAGTATAATGCCCCATAGCTGCGACACAGTATAATGCCCCATAGCTGCGACACAGTATAATGCCCCATAGCTGCGTCACAGTATAATGCCTCCATAGCTGCGACACAGTATAATGCCCTTCATAGCTGCCTCTACACAGTATAATGCCTCCATAGCTGCGACACAGCATAATGCCTCCATAGCTGCGACACAGTATAATGCCCCATAGCTGCTACACAGTATAATGCCTCCATAGCTGCGACAAAGTATAATGCCCCATAGCTGCTACACAGTATAATGCCCCATAGCTGCTACACAGTATAATGCCCCATAGCTGCGACACAGTATAATGCCCCATAGCTGCTACACAGTATAATGCCCCATAGCTGCTACACAGTATAATGCCTCCATAGTTGTGACACAGTATAATGCCCCATAGCTGCTACACAGTATAATGCCCCATAGCTGCTACACAGTATAATGCCCCATAGCTGCTACACAGTATAATGCCCCATAGCTGCTACACAGTATAATGCCCCATAGCTGCTACACAGTATAATGCCCCATAGCTGCGACACAGTATAATGCCCCATAGATGCGACACAGTATAATGCCCCATAGATGTGACACAGTATAATGCCCCATAGATGTGAGTGACACAGTATAATGCCCCATAGAGGTGAGTGACACAGTATAATGCCCCATAGATGTGAGTGACACAGTATAATGCCCCATAGATGTGAGTGACACAGTATAATGCCCCACATGTACGTACCTAATAAATAAATAAAACATAATTACTTACCTATCCCGGTTCCCACGATGGTGGGGGATGCTTCTCCTCCTCTGCACTGTGCTGTGAGTGACTCCGTGCAGACAGGCACGATGACGTCACTACATCGCGCCTGCCTGCACCGAGCCGCTCACAGCAGAGTGAATGCTGGAGCGAGGCTCCAGCATTCAACCCAACTGAATCTGCGTCCTGCGGACGCAGATTCAGTTGGAAGCGGGCAGCGCGGCAGTGCGGCAGCACTGCATAGTTTTTTAAGATTGTCTGCGGGTGCGATGGGCCCCCTGGCAGCCTCGGGCCCCGGGCGGCCGCCCGAAACGCCCATATTATAGTCCGCCATTGGTGCAACTCTCAGTGGTTAGAGTCCTTTTATACAAGTTTAAATTTGTAAAAACAAGCGTCGATCAACAATATAGCGAGGTGTTACTGTTCAAAAGTGTAATGAAAAAGGTATCATGACTGTATGTAACTGACCACAAAGTAGTTAATTTCTGCAAAAAAGGCAATAAGCCCCTTTGAAGTGGCTAGGAATTTTTATTGCGTAGAATGTGACTTTTCACATATTCGGCCTGGCTTCAAAAAGTGGGCAGATGGACATCCGTTTATCCAAACTGAATTTCCCAATTCTATAGTGAGTGGAATTAGGGACAATGAACAATTTATTATTGATGGTACTTGCCACCTCTTCACTTCACTGTCCAGTCATCAACAATGAATTTGCCTAATGAACTGCTGGGAGACTTTGGAAACCTGACCCAGGGGCTGAATGTATAAAAATATAATGTAGACAATGACAAGGTTTTCACATTGTGGGGGTCAAATTGATCTGAGTGTCTATTCATTGTTTCCCTAACCTCAAGGAAGCAGAATATACTCTACAGATTGTGTCATGTTTTTCCTGTTATTTCTTCCTTTTATTTTTTAACTGTTTTTGCTTGTTTTGTATATCATTTTATTTTGTCAGCTTTTCTTTTTTTTATTTGTAAACACTGTACCTTTGCTATTGGAGCTTAAAACTTTACTGTTTAGTCCTTGTATGCTCTAAGGAATCCATAGCCTTTCAGATTGTATTAACCCTTTTACTGCTAGAGAGCAGTGTGAGTGACTGTTGGGACTTATCACTCATATTCAATAAGACATACCTCACAACCGTCCTGGATTCAGCGGGACAGTCCCGGATTCCAGGCAGTGTCACCCTGTCCCGGGTGGCCGGGGGTATGTTCCGTTGTCAACTGTATTTGCGTCCTCGGGATGCAGATACAGTTGAGCCCAATTCTGAAGCAGGGAACCACCAGGTCCCTGCTTCAGAATTAGTTCAGAGCGAAGGAGCAGAGGGAGCTCCTCCACTCGCCGAGGACTCCCTGGGCACAGCGCTACTTTAAGCGCTGTGCTCGGGGAAGCCCTTGACGTCACTGTCCATATACTCCTTAAGTGGAATCCGCGTTGCCGATGATCTGGCCGGGGATTCCGCTCCTAGAAGCAACTAGTCCTTATATGGATATTGAAATCAGGAGCTCCTCTAGGAGCGGAATCCTTGGCCTATGCTCTGGTTGGGGATTACGCTGCTAGAGCGAGTCCCAATGGTGCTATCTACAGGGGGGTGGTGCTATCTTCAATGGGGGTGTGTCACTGTATATGGGCACTATCTACAGGGGACACTGTGGTGCTATCTCCATGGGCACTATCTACATGGGCACTGTCACTATCTACAAGGGCACTGGCATTATACTGTATAAGGGCAGCTAGGGAGGCGTTATACTGTATGGGGGCAGCAATGGGGGCAGCTATTGGGGCATTATGTTGTATGGGGGCAGCTTTTGGGCCATTAAGCTGTATGGGGCAGCCATGAGGCATTATACTGTATGGGGCAGCTATGGGGGCAATATACTGTATGGGGGCATTATACTGTATGGAGGCATTATACTGGATGGGGAAGTTTTGGGGGCATTATGCTGCATGGGGCAGCTATGGAGCATTATGCTGTATGGGGGAATTTTTTGGGCATTATACTGCATGGGGACATCTGTATGGGCATTATACAGCATGGGAGAATCTGTGTGGGCAGTATACTGTATGGTGGCAGCTATGGGGGCATTATACTGTATGTTGGCAGTTATGGGGGCATTATACTGTGTGTGGGCAGCTAGAGGGCATTATACTGTAACATCAACATATGTCTCACAGGACAATCAGTAAAGGGGGCTAGGTCACCAACAGTGTAGATAATAACCTCCCCAGTATTGAAATAGAAACTCCACCATATATTTGAAACAAAAAGAAAGAAAGGAGTCGTATACTATATTGGTTTTAAATGCCACAGGCATAGAAAAGTTCAAACTTTATTGGACAAATACAAAATAAAATAATAAAATCGAGAGTTCAAATCGGACAACTGTATATGAGCTGCACATAGGACAGGAAAACACAAAGATGCCAAGAAATAAGCTCTAATAAAGAGGGCTAAATAGCCATATCAAAAGTAGCTAAAATGGCAGTATTCTATATCGACAAGGGGTATGCAGAGGTAAATCACACGGCAGATCGCAACACAGACAAAGTATATATTATGATGATATCTGTGGAGGAAATGGTAATTTATAACACTGCTGTGTAGCCATGATTAAGGACGCTCGCAGCGTCTGAAACGCGTAGGCTTTTCATTTACCACTATCATTTTCTTCCTTACACTATCAGGATGTCACGCTGTGCTCCTCATTCCTGATTTTAACTTGCCAAACGTACTGGCCCATTAAACTCGGAAATTTTCTTTCCATTTTATCAAATCTTCTGTGCTGGATCCAAACCCATTTTTCCTAGTCTCGTCTATCTACTGTGTGCCGACACGAGGATCCGTGCACGATCATCCCAAAAACCACATTTGCAACGAAGGTGAGCTGGAGGTGTTTCTCTTTCTACTTACTGCTGTGTAGTACTCAAGCACTCACATCAATAGGGCGCCAGCAATCATACTTGATGCTTCTAAACCTCAGGGGAGAAAGTTCCCAAGTTCCCATACTACAACTGTGATATTGGTTTAGGAAAAAAATGAATGAGTAACTAACCCATGTCGCTCCAAGTGTCCAGTGGCTCCAAGGTGAAGAAACCCTGACACGCGTTTCGCGTGGATGGCTTTATCAAGGGGTGTCTAGAACTAAACAAAGAACATAAATTAGTAAACATACAATTAAAAACCATATAAAAGAAAGAAAGGTAGAGAAATGACAGAAATGACGCAAAGCTTAATGTCTCATTCAAACCAACAGGGGCCATCGATCCAAGAGTAATAATCCATTTACACTCCCTCTGAGCCAATAACTTCTTTACATCGCCTCCTCTAATGCCACAGAGCACTCTATCTATATCCCATGCCTTAAATGTTTTTGGATCACAGGCATGATCTGATTTAAAATGTCTGGGGATCGTCTTTAGGAGTGTGGGATCCTCAATTTCTCTTGCAGCAATTATATCACGCACATGTTCTCTAATCCTAATACGCAGTTGTCTTGATGTAAGACCAATGTATACTTTTGAGCAACCACATGTTGCATAGCATATCACGTTTGTTGTACTGCAGGATATATAGTGCCGAATTTTTTATTCCCTTTTGTCTATCATAGATTCAAAAATGGTCGTACGGACTATATTTGTGCATGATATACAATCACCGCATGGATAACAGCCATTATACGGTGTTGCTATGCGCGCCACATCGGTTGTCTTGAAAGTTGGGAAGTATGGAGAAATCCCTGGCCAAAGTGTTGCCGACGCTCTTCCCGGGGATTCCCCCCCTAGAAGAGAGGGAGGGTGGCGCTATCTAAAAGAGGGGGCTCTGTGGCACTATCTACAAGGGGAGGTGTGTGGTCCTATCTACAAGAGGAGGTGTGTGGCACTATCTACAGGGAGGTTGTGTGGCATTATCTACAATGGGAGGTGTGTGGCACTATCTAAGAGGAGGCTGTTCATTATGTCACCATATATTCTCATTAGCCCCAGTTATACAATCTGTTTTAGTCAGGCACGCTGACCTCTTTATTTATTTTCTTTTAATTTATTGTTAATTTATTGTTATGTTAACTCCCTTATATAACTATATCGTTTGTAAAGTGTACAAATGGTTTTATGCTCAAGTTACATTCAAAAAAAGGTGAATTTTTAAAAAAAACTCATTAATTGGCAGAGAAAGCAAACATCGTGAGAGGGAAGGAAATGTCGGGAAAAAGGTTTGAGTGGGGCGCCAAACTGAATCTTTGCCCTGGGTGCTGGAGAACCTAGCCATGCCTCTGCATTATGTGTCCTGGCACGGGACGACATTAAGAGGCAGCGCTGCTCCCGGACTAGAGGTGAAGAGAACCCGACAGGAGTGGGAGGGTAATTATATGGAGTGATAACCCCGCGGGGAGATGAAGTGCGGGGCCCAGGAACCTGAGATTTGGACCCAGCTTGTTCTGCCCAAAGTATGGCCGTAGTTCCATAGTCTACCTGCTCTTACAGTAGAGAATGCCCTTCTATGTTGTGTGGAAACTTTCTTTCCTCTAGATGTAGAGCAGGGGTCAGCAACCTTCGGCACTCCAGGTGTTGTGAAACTACAACTCCCATCATGCCCAGAGAGTCAAAGACTCCATTATTCCAGCCAAAAACTGCCAGGGCATGCTGGGAATTGTAGTTTCACAACAGCTGGAGTGCCGAAGGTTGCTGACCCCTGATGTAGAGCATGCCTGCTTGTTGTACAGTAGTTACAGTTCTGAGAACAAATAGCTCACGAGAGAAATCTCTGTTTTGAACTTTGAGTGGTCGCCTTGTCGTGGCACGTGAGCTCATATAATTTGATCAAAATGTGTGCTAACATCCTCATATTTGTAAGTAAACATAGCAGTAATACAAAATTATCTACAAACATTTATTTCGGTAGTTTTCGCAGAGTGCTGTTGCAATATGTTTTTTTGATATGTATCGTTTTAAGTCACAGTGTACTTGCACCTGCACATTTTTAATTTTGTTAGGATGTGTGGACCAATCTTTTTGTGTTTTTGTATTGTGTATGTGAGTTGGTGACGGCCTCCATTTTTGGTCTGGCACTCCTCCCACTTAGCCTAAGGGTGTTTTTAATGTGCTGGCTCCTACCTACCCAGAATTCATTCCTCATGCTTATACCAAGGAGAGAGGTGTATTTTTAGGTTAGAGACCCACTTAAAAGAGGTCACAGGTGGGCTCACACAATTTTATAAAAATGTGCGCTAGGAACCTCATATTTGTAAGTAAACGTAGAAGTAATGAAAAATTATCTAGTCTTAGGCCTAGTTCACACAGAGGTTTTTTTGCGCTGTTTTTGACACGGAAACCGCGTCGGAAACCGCGCCCAAAAACTTCCGAAACCGCCCCGCATTGATTTCAATGGGAGGCGGAGGCGTTTTATTCCCGCGAGTGGAAAAAACGCTTGCGGGAAAAAAAAGTGACACGCTCTTTCTTCCCGCGGTTATGTCTCTGATCTTGAAAACAATGGGAGGCAGAGGAAGCGTTTTTCTCTGCGTTTTTTGCCTGCGGCGCTCAAGGGCCATGGCCGGAAAACGATGTGAAAGACGCGGCAAAGAAAGTGATGGCAGGTCAAAATCTGCCTGCAAAAATCTCTGTATGAACATAGCCTTAGCGTTTGCAGAGTGCTGTTGCAATATGTTTCTTTGTATTGAACTTTGATATATTTATACATAGTTATTAGGTTACCCCTCCACCATCTTGTTTTTTAAACTAAATTACATCCAGAACGACAATATAGGTTCATGATTACTCCAGCTAATTCCAAGAGTTTATTCTCTTTAAAAAAAAAAATAACCCTGTTTTTTCCAACTACATACAGCCATATTACCTCCTTTATTAAACCATCTAATTCAAACAAATAACTTCTCCAGGCCATGTGTTTGAAGGCAAATGGGCAAAAATAAAATTGAGAGGCTGCCGTGCAACAGGTTCCCCCACCAGCCAGTTAAGGGTATGTTCACACGAGGGCGTCCGTAACGTCTGAAATTACGGGGATGTTTCAGCCTGAAAACATCCCCGTCATTTCAGCCGTACCGGCATGTGCAGGCGCTTGAACGCCGCGTCAATTACGGACGTAATTGGCGCTGCTATTCATTGGAGTCAATGAATAACGGCTCCAATTACGGCCAAAGAAGTGACAGGTCACTTCTTTGACGTGGGTGTCTATTTACGCGCCGTCATTTGACAGCGGCGCGTAAATTACGCCTCGTGTGAACAGACAAACGTCTGCCCATTGCTTTCAATGGGCAGATGTTTGTCAGCGCTATTGAGGCGCTATTTTCGGACGTAATTCGGGGCAAAAATGCCCGATTTACGTCCGTAAATAGGCCGTGTGAACATACCCTTAATAGCCAGATCTCCACACTCCACCTGTCCTGCAGTAGCCTGGATTATAGCCCTGGAGAATGGATTCTATGTATGTGTGAGAATAGGTTTTTCAATTTCATATTGTAGCAGTTTGACAGGGCTTGAAGGGTTAATGAACTGACACTGGATGATGGCAAGAAGAGACATTGGGGGAGATTTCTCAAAACCGTCTTAACAGAAAAACTATCCATTTTCCAATGGCAACCAATCACAGCTTTAAATAACAGGTTTTTTTTCTGAATCAAAGGTGAGCTTTGATTGGTTGCTATCTGCCATCTTTCTTGTTAGACAGTTTCGATAAGTGAGGACTATTGTCTCGCTACTGAAGTGAAGAAGAGTAACACAGTATCAGTAATGAATACTATACTCAATGGTTGGATAAATAAAATCCCCATACAGTAAATGTAACTTACCCTGTTTAGTCTGCTGGGTCTATGGCTCAAGATCTTAAGAAAACGCAAACTCATATGTTTCTACTAATAATGATATAATTGTATGGCGTTAAGCAGGCCATGGATAAAAAAAAATTGTCTAACGCATTTGTCACCTGTCAATTAAATTGGTCCATGTCTTTATGAACATGCATGTTCAGCTTTAGCAGATAGATATAACCATAATGCTGCTTAATTCAAGGCAAACAATAATAATTTAAAGAAAATAATTGTATTAAACAAATTAAATGTCTTGTCCAATCCAATGTATTTTTGACCTGATAACAGATTTATGATGACAGTCTGCTAGCCTCCACAGACTTAAAGTGAATACCCACCTTTTAACACCATGTAACCTTCATGTAAATAATTCTGTGCTGATACATTTCTTCATATATCTGTATAGTGGTCGAAACTTTGTTTTTCTGATATAGAGCTCCATATCCGTTGCATAGACATAAAATTAAAACATAACATGCTAGCTACTTGCAGCCACCAATTCCATACACTCTTACCATTGGGTTTAATGTATAACAGTATGCAGTAATCTCCAAAACTACCTCTAGTGGCAGCTGCAGGTAGCAGCATTTTATGATTTAAAACTGGGCTTGAGGGGCCCTGGTGATAGTGACAGCCACATTCACTTGTATCTGCATCCTCAGGACGCAGATAGAATTGATCACTATAGGCTGCAGGCCATGTTAGGGCTGCAGCCTACAAGGTGCTGTGAAGACTCCCTGCGCAGGCCGGCGTGATGACGTCACTGCATCACGCTGGCCTGTGCAAGCGTCCCGCCCAGAGGATGTGAAGCGAGGCAAGGCAAGTACAATATATTTATTTTGGGGAGGGCTGTGTGGCAATATAGAGGGGGGAGCAGGGTGGCACTATATACAAGGGGGGAGCAGGGTGGCATTATATACAAGGGGAGCAGGGTGGCACTATATACAAGGGGGGATCAGGGTGGCACTATATACAAGGGGGAGCAGGGTGGTACTATATAAATGGGGATCAGTATGACACTATATACAGGGGGAGCAGGGTGGCACTATATACAAGGGTGAGCAGGGTGGCACTATATACAATGGGGAGGAGGGTGGCGCTATATATAAGGGGGAGCAGGATGGCGCTATATATAAGGGGGCTGTTTGACACCATATAAAAGGGGGGCTGTGTGGCACTATATACAAGGAGGGCTGTATGGCACTACTAAGGGGGGCTGTGTGGCACTACTAGGTGGGCTGCATGGCACTTTACAAGGGTGAGGGCTGTGTGGCGCAATTTACATGGGTCTGTGTGTGGCGCAATCTACAGAGATCTGTGTGTGGCACTATCTACAGGGGGCTGTGTGTGGCGCAATCTACAGGGCCCTGTCTGGCGCTATATACAGGAGGCTGTGTGGCACTATCCATAAGGGAGGCGGGCTGTGTGGCACTATATACAAGGGGGGCTGTATGACACTATATACAAGGGGGCAGTGTGGCACTATATACAAGGGGAGCTGTGTGGCACTATATAAAAGGAGGGCTGTGTGGCACTATATAGAAGGAGGGCTGTGTGACACTACTAAGGGGGGGGGCTGTGTGGCACTATCTACTAGAGGAGGGCTGTGTGGCGCTATCTACAGGTGTCTGTGTGTGGCAGAATCTACAGGGGTCTGTGTGTGGCACTATCTACTAAGGGGGGCTGTGTGGCACTATATACAATGGGGAGGAGGGTGGCGCTATATATAAGGGGGAGCAGGGTGGCGCTATATATAAGGGGGAGGAGGGTGGCGCTATATATAAGGGGGAGCAGGGTGGCGCTATATATAAGGGGGCTGTTTGACACCATATAAAAGGGGGGCTGTGTGGCACTATATACAAGGAGGGCTGTATGGCACTACTAAGGGGGGCTGTGTGGCACTACTAGGTGGGCTGCATGGCACTTTACAAGGGTGAGGGTTGTGTGGCGCAATTTACATGGGTCTGTGTGTGGCGCAATCTACAGAGATCTGTGCGTGGCACTATCTACAGTGGGCTGTGTGTGGCGCAATCTACAGGGCCCTGTCTGGCGCTATATACAGGAGGCTGTGTGGCACTATCCATAAGGGAGGCGGGCTGTGTGGCACTACATACAAGGGGGGCTGTGTGGCACTATATACAAGGGGGCTGTGTGGCACTATATACAAGGGGGGCTGTGTGGCACTATATAAAAGGAGGGCTGTGTGGCACTATATAGAAGGAGGGCTGTGTGACACTACTAAGGGGGGGCTGTGTGGCACTATCTACTAGAGGAGGGCTGTGTGGCGCTATCTACAGGTGTCTGTGTGTGGCAGAATCTACAGGGGTCTGTGTGTGGCACTATCTACTAAGGGGGGCTGTGTGACACTATATACAGGGGAGGGGGGCTGTGTGGCACTATATACAGGGGGAGCTGTATGGCGCTATCTACAGTGGGGCTTTATGGCAATATCTACAGGGGGAGGTGGGGGCGCTAGCTACTAATCGGGTGTGACACTGTCTACAGGGGGGCTGTATAGCACAATCTACAGGGCACTCTATCTATAAGGGAGGCTGCGTGTGGCACCTAGCGGGGGCCTCAGTCGAAAGTTTGCTAAAGAGCCGAGTCTTTCCTAGTTACGCCCCTGAGGCAGTGACTTGTCTCCCTCTCCCCATCAGGGAGGTTGGGGAAGATTTAGGCAAACAAGCCTACGGCCAGCTTAAGGGATCATGCTTACAGCTGTAACAGGTCTTTCATGGAAGGGCATGGGGCCCATACTGTACCTCCGTAAACCTAAGATTTCATACTTCTGTACAAGCTCTGTGCACAGGGCCCTATTGTGTGAATGAGCCCTACGTCTGCATCCTCTTAATAAAATAAGATGTATTTTTGCAATAGGTATAATTTTTTGTATATTCTGTACTTAATCACCCTGTTTCATATCACCATTTTTTACAGTTTTTTCATTTTGGAAATTCTTATTTTATGAATTTGTGAACAATTGTGCTAAGTGGTACTTGGCAGTTTGCAGGTACTGATTCACATATGCAAGGGAAATCATACAAAAACGTAATTTCCCTTTATAACATAGATCCAGCAGTGTTGTAATTATATGATGATCTTTTTTTATGATGTTGAATAGCTTCTGATTTTTTTTTTACATATAAAATTGTATTGTCTGTCAGCATACCACTTCTAGAATGATGATCTTAATCTGTGTTGCATCATCAACTACAGCCTTGTTGCCATTCATATATTGTATACCTGCCTTTTATCACAGTCCTGTTTTATAGAAGTGCATAGAACATTTTAAAGTCTGCCATTGAAATAAAATTTTAAAAGTAAGCAGAACTTACGCAGCATAGTTGTAACGCTTGGTATTAGACTATAAGCCCACAAGCGTACCTGAATACAGGTCCCTGGCTAGCGAAGTCGAAGCTTGGGTGATATTTCAGGGACAGCGTAGAGGGAACAGACTTCATCAAAACCATGCAGACTTGTTGTGAAGGAGTTGTGCACCAGCGGAGGAGAAGTTTGATAGCAAGCAGGGACAATAAATGACTAAGACTGTTGTTGAGTTGGCGCAGGCTGGCCTGGGGTGCGGAGTCTATGGAATCCCTCTGTTTTTTATCCTTAACCCCCGCAAGGAGTTATGGACTTTGCCGGTAAGATTCCCAGGTCGCGGTCCCCAAAATACGCCCCAATGGAGGATCGAGCTGCTGATGGCAGGTATGATGGCGTGATCAAACAGATTCGGGACAGTAACAGGCAGGCAACATCAGGTCATGTAATTGATATCAGGAGACAAGGTCAGAGTTCGGTGCTCAGATAATCATATCAAGCGAGGTCAAGATGCAATCCGGTTCAAACACAGGAAAATCATAGGTAGCCATAGGAACAAATGCCTGTAAACTCACCACAAAGGCTAACAACCAAGGGAAGAATTCCAGCAGCAGTTCCCCTTTAAAGGACTCCATCTGATGATGTCACATGCCATGGTGCTGCACATTTCTAAACAGGAGAACACCCCCCAGCAGGGAGAACATCGTGGCGGCTGGTGGCAGCCTGCACTGCCAATAGTAAGTCTTAAAGCCAATATTTGATAATTATATATCATTTACTAACAGAGATATGAGCATTTTTCCGTTCCGTTGTGGAGGCCATTTTGCATAAGTACACCCAAGTACTTTTGAATAAACTTTTTAGAAAATGATGGCAAACAATTTTGTTATTGATTTCAAGCTGCCGAAATGTCAGGAGATCATCAGCTAATTAAAGAATGACAATGGCTGCACATCCTGATGTACGGTAACTCTTGTAAAATTGGCCACTCCAACAAAATAGAAAAATGTCAATATCTCCGTAAATAAACTAAACATAGTTATGAAATATTGACTATTTCTCTAAAGCAGGGGTAGGCAACCTTTTTATTATGGTGTGCTGCTAAAAAAAAAATCAGAGGTGAAGTACCCAGTGTGCCATGCTACTGGACACCAGCTTAAGGGAGGGGGGGTGCACATAGGAGAGACCGTGGCTACTAAACACCAGCTATGGGGAGGGGGGGTGCACATAGGAGAGACCACGGCTACTGAACACCAGCTTAGGGGAGGGGGGTGCACATAGGAGAGACCGTGACTACTGAACACCAGCTTAGGGAATGGGGGGTGCACATAGGAGAGACTGTGGCTACTGAACACCAGCTTGGGGGGTGCACATAGGAGAGGCCGTGGCTACTGAACACCAGCTTCATGGGGGGGTGTACAGAGGAGAGACCGCGGCTACTGAATTTCAGATTAGGGGAGGTGGTGTATATAGGAGAGAGAACAGCCGGAGATTTCTTTGGGGGGTTTGCACATAAGACAAAAAGCTGCCAGAGATTGGGGGGCCCGGAGACATACATAGGGGAAAGAGCTGCCAGACATTTCATTGAGGTGGGGGGACAGGGACAAAGAAGCTTGAAAACTTTGCCACTGTGGCATTGATTTCTAGAAAGACTTTAACTTACTTTTACAGAGACCAGTGACGGCGCCAGTGGTAATCACACAGACAGGAAGCGGCCCAATATTCAGCGCCGAGTGCTGCTCTGCTCTACTGTTTATAAGTGATCTGTGAGCAAGTTGAAATGGAAGTGCCGGTCTGCTCTCTAAGGAAGTGCATCGGTCTCTCCCCCTGTGTTTAGCACTGCGACATACAACGACCCTAGTACTGACACCCCATGTACTATTCACAGCACTGACCCCTATTCATCACATTTATTTATTATTATTACATTATCACACAGTTCTGACACTTTCATACAAACACATTTATTTTTTACCATACATTTCACACCCTAGCACTACACTAACACTGACACTCATTTATCGCACACCTTTGAGCACTTAGTTCGCCACTCCCCTCAAGACTAGTGGGAGTGGCTATCACTATTTAATGCACACTCCTTCTGCAGCATTTTTTGATCTGTCTGCGTCCTGCTGGGAACGGGTTTTCACCCACCCACCTACCTAGTAAGTATGGCCTTTTTTGTGGTTTTGATACAACGACCCTAGACACCAGGAGACGGAAGCGTGCCAGAGATTGAGGCCCCACATGCCAGCTGTGGCACGGGTGCCACAGGTTGCTGACCCCTGCTCTAATATCTTGTTGAAGGGGTTGTTTTGTTAAAACAAACTCTTTTTTAAATTGGATAAGTATGTGGACAGTGCTCCTAAGTATTGAGTTCAGCCACACCCATTGCTATGTTCATAAAATCAAGCGCACAGTCATAGAAACTCCATAGACAATCATTGGTAGTAGTATGGGTTATACTGAGGAGCTCAGTGACTTTAAACAGTGATGCACAGTCTTTTTTGGTCCGTGGGCCAAATAAAACTTGAAGGGATATTCCAATCTGAGATATATTTACAGTACAGTATATGCCATAAATGTCTGATTGGTGGGGGTTCCACTTTTAGGACTTTCACTTATTTGCAGAAAGGGGATCCCCTGCTCACTGTTTGCCATCCCAGTGAGGAAGAGTCAAGGTAACCTCATCAACCTCATCTTCTGCTCTCTGCAGTGTCAAACAGAGAAGAGTCACCTAATACACAGCCATATTAGGTGGGCCACATGCAGCCCACAATGCGGTTCTGTGTGGTTCCCAGGAATCTCCTATCAGACATTTAGGCTGGGTTCACACGTGGCGGAATTTCACTTAAATTCCGCTGCGGACACTCCGCAGCGTTAATCCGCAGCGGAGCCGTTTCTGCATTGACTTCCACTTCTATTTAGAAGTGTTCGTTTAGACGATGCGTAACATTCCGCTGCGGAGCATAGGCTGCGGAGCGGAATTTGGTGTCCGCAGCATGCTCTGTCTGTTGCGGAGCAGTGGCGGACTCATGGCGGAATTTCTCCATTGACTTCAATGGAGATTCTAAGTTCCGCAATGAAGTCCGCAGCTGTCATGCACATGTTATGTGTGCTGCGGATGCGTCTTGCTTTTTTGCCATGACATTTCTTCATTCTGGCTGGACCTATGTATTTCTAGGTCTACAGCCAGACTGAGGAAGTCAATGGGGCTCCCGTAATGACGGGAGCGTTGCTAGGAGACGTCTGTAAATAGTCACTGTCCAGGGTGCTGAAAGAGTTAAGCGATCAGCAGTAACTGTTTCTGCACCCTGGACAGTGACTACCGATCACAATATACAGCAACCTGTAAAAAAATATAAGTTCATACTTACCGAGAACTCCCTGCTTCTGTCTCCAGTCCGGCCTCCCAGGATGACGTTTCAGTCTAAGTGACGGCTGCAGCCAATCACAGGCCAAGCACAGGCTGCAGCGGTCACATGGACTGGCGCGTCATCCAGGGAGGTCGGGCTGGATGCCGAAAGATGGACGCGTCACCAAGACAACGGCCGGTAAGTATGAAATTCTTTTACTTTCACTAGGGAAAGTGCTGTCCCTTCTCTCTATCCTGCACTGATAGGGAGAAGGGAAGCACTTTTCCCACAGTCCGCAGCAGCTAGTCCGCATCAATTTACTGCACATTTTGTGCAGATCCGCAGCAGAATCTGCAACGCAGATTCTGTGCGGCATTGATGCGGACAGTTGCGGAGAAAATCCGCCACGTGTGGTCATGCCCTTATGGAATATCCCGTGGATATGCCATAAAGTTTTAAGTTGGAAATACCCCTTTAATTGCTACTATTCTTAAGGCCTCATTTACACGAGCGTGTGCGTTTTGCGCGCGTAAAAAACGCAGCGTATTGCGCGCGTTGGCATTGCGTTTGCACTGCGTATACGCAGCGTTGTTGCGTTTTAAACGCGCGCACGACTAGCGTTTGCAACGCGCGTAAAAAACGCAGAGGGGATTAATGCGAGGCCAGCCTACAAATAGGCCAGCTGGCCCAACCCCTGCTTGCTGGGATAAGCCGGTTTTGCAGCTTATTTCCGCCTCTGCAGAAAGCCCAATGTGTGTTTCTCCATTGAAGTTGGAATTGCCTTTGCACGGCACACTTATGCCTTCTCAGTCGCTGGCACGTGTGCTTCTTGCCTGGATGATCTCACGTCGTTTTGGGGAGCGTCGACCCATGCTGCAGCACCAGACGCCTGTAAGATGTCGCATTTGGGTTCATCCACTTGTGGCCCAACGTACGAAGAAAGGCCATTTCCATAGCCTGTATGAGGACTTACGACGGCATCCTAGAAAAATTTCGAGCCTTCTGCCGCATGTCTGTGGCCACATTTGACCTTCTGCTTGAGCAGATTCGCTCTGGTCTCACCTACAAGAATACCAACATGAGACGCTGCATTTCGGCCGAGGAACGTCTGCTTGTGACCTTGAGGTATGTGTGCAGCTGCTATTACTTAGTCAATGACGCTGTCTTCTTCACCAGCCCGCCCTAACGTGTTGTGGCTTTCTTTTTCTTTCTCTTTGTTTTCTAGATTTCTGGCCACAGGCAATAGTTATCATTCGTTACATTTTGAATTTCTTTTGGGAGTCACCACCATTTCGTTCATTGTCACATCCACCTGCGTCGTGTTGTGGCAGAGGTTAAAGACCACGGTCATGCCTCAGCCCACGACAGAACAGTGGCTAAGTATTTCTGAGGGATTTCTTAGAGCAAGTGAATTTCCTAATTGCATTGGTGCCCTAGACGGCAAACACATTCGTGTGAGAAAGCCCCCACGCAGTGGCTCGCAATACTATAACTACAAGCAGTTTTTTTCCATGGTATTGTAAGCCTTGGCGGACACGAATTATTGTTTCACTATTGTTGACATCGGCTCGTATGGAAGCTCGGCAGATGCCCGCATATTCCGTTCATCAAGAATGGGGAAGCGACTCGTGAATAATCGACTGGCGGTGCCGGAACCTTCCATCCTCCCGGGCTCCAGCGGACCCCCAATCCCGTATGTCATCGTGGTGGATGAGGGGTTTGCCCTGACAAGGCAAGTCATGCGTCCTTTTGCGAGAAGGGGCTTGGATGACCGTCGGCGCATGTTCAATCTCCGCCTAGGCCGAGCTCGTCGATGTGTGGAATGTGCCTTTGGCATTATGTCGAACAGGTGGCGTGTCTTTCTGACGACAATGCAATTGTCCATGCAGAATGTCACACGTATTATACAAGCGTGTGTCGTTCTGCATAACTTCTGCCGCATTAATGATGCTACCTTTGATGCAGAATATATACTAACACATGCAGGCAGCAGCCACACTGTCCCGGTTATTCCTCTCGGCTGATCTCTCTCATCCGGCCTTCGAGTGCGGGATACTTTGGTGGCATATTTCGACTGCCCATCAGGAGCCGCACCGTGGGGGCGTGATGACCTTTGAAGGGTTGTCTGTTGTTTGGAGGCTTCACTACACACGTCACATGTGGCTAGTGTTTTTAGAAATTTTTGGGGTTAGTGTTGGGTTAGGGACTCGCAAAACATGAGGACCCTTGACGCGGGTTGCGAGCTTACATCTGTCGGGGTTTGAGCAGGACTTTTGACATTTTGCAACATGGTTTCTGGAGATAGAAAGATGGGCGGCCTAAAGTTAGGCAAGTCCAATTGCAAGTGTACTTAGTGTGTTTCGGGGCCCATGACAGCACCCAAACGTTCACACCTCTTGCAAACTATGTCAAACCCCGAGAGATTAACTAAAACCTCATATCACGTGTGCATGCATTGGGCCCAAAGGCCAGAAGTGTGAGAGGGTATAGCCAAACAAAATGTGGGTCAACCATTGTGCTGAGGGGTGTAAAAGAAAAACAACACGCAATAGAAACAATCAACAGCCATGTTTTTAATGTGTTAGGAATTCACACAAAGGAAACATGGTGTGGGCAGGAAAATCCACATACATATTGGATAAACAAACCAACACCAACATGGTGTAATATACCTGAGAGGACGAGTTGCCATCCCTTCATACACAAAAAAATGCCCTCCCTTATGCGACCCGCCATCTCCACTGCGTCCCTTTTCACCCGTTTCTCGGCGGAATTGGTCCCGGCAGCTCCGCCACCGTGTTTTGATGTCTTTGACTGTTGGAGTAAAAACAAATATAACGCCATAAGAACTGTGCCCTCTCACTAAAATGAGGGGCCCTGCCCTGCCAATGACATGGTACACGGTGATGCGCCTGCTCCACAAAAGGTCATTGGGCAAATGCGCAGAAGACACATACAGGGCCCCAGTTCTTCAATAGGGATGACATTGAATTGCAGGAAAAAACATGGTACTCACCCAACCGACTGCGGTCCCGGGTTCGGCCACTCTCCCACTCCGCGCCAAAAAGCTCCCTCGCTACCTCCTCCCAGGCGTCCTCCTTGACCGTGCGGTCGTGGTACGCCTCCGCACGAGTGTCCCAAATCGCACCATAGCCCTGGACCAGGGCGATGAGGCGCTCCACGTCAGCAGATGTCAGTGGAGGGAAAGTTCTGTGTCAGTCAATAGGCTTGCCCACTCGCAGTGTAAACGCAAGCACTTCCTGGTTTTTGTTTGCTTGGTCCAGCTTTATAAACTCTTTTTCATGGACATAACAAGGGATGCGTAAATTTTGCGCATGCAACGCACGAGCGTCCGTGTGGCATGCGTGTTTTTCACGCACCCATTGACTTCAATGGGTGCGTGATGCGCGAAAAACGCACGATTATAGAACATGTCGTGAGTTTTACGCAACGCACTCGCGCTGCGCAAAATTCACACATCGTCTGCACTGCCCCATAGAGTAATATAGGTGCGTACGACACGCGTGAAAAGCACGCGCGTCGCACGTGCGTATATTACGCTCGTGTAAATGAGGCCTAAGGTGTGTACGACACGCGTGAAAAGCACGCGCGTCGCACGTGCGTATATTACGCTCGTGTAAATGAGGCCTAAGGTGCGTACGACACGGGTGAAAAGCACGCGCATCGCACGTGCGTATATTACGCCCGTGTAAATGAGGCCTAAGGCCTCATTTACACGAGTGTAATATACGCGCGTGTGACGCGCGTGCTTTTTACGCGTGTCGTACGCACCTATATTACTCTATGGGGCAGTGCAGACGATGCGTGAATTTTGCGCAGCGCGAGTGCGTTGCGTAAAACTCACGACATGTTCTATAATCGTGCGTTTTTCGCGCATCACGCACCCATTGAAGTCAATGGGTGCGTGAAAAACACGCATGCCACATGGACGCTTGTGCGTTGCATGCGCGAAATTCACGCATCCCTTGTTATGTCCATGAAAAAGAGTTTATAAAGCTGGACCAAGCAAACAAAAACCAGGAAGTGCTTGCGTTTACACTGCGAGTGGGCAAGCCTATTGACTGACACAGAACTTTCCCTCCACTGACATCTGCTGCCATGCCGCGTGGGATTGACGTGGAGCGCCTCATCGCCCTGGTCCAGGGCCATGGTGCGATTTGGGACACTCGCGCGGAGGCGTACCACGACCGCACGGTCAAGGAGGACGCCTGGGAGGAGGTAGCGAGGGAGCTTTTTGGCGCGGAGTGGGAGAGTGGCCGAACCCGGGACCGCAGTCGGTTGGGTGAGTACCATGTTTTTTCCTGCAATGCAATGTCATCCCTATTGAAGAACTGGGGCCCTGTATGTGTCTTCTGCGCATTTGCCCAATGACCATTTGTGGAGCAGACGCATCACCGTGTACCATGTCATTGGCAGGGCAGGGCCCCTCATTTTAGTGAGAGGGCACAGTTCGTATGGCGTTATATTTGTTTTTACTCCAACAGTCAAAGACATCAAAACACGGTGGCGGAGCTGCCGGGACCAATTCCGCCGAGAAATGGGTGAAAAGGGACGCAGTGGAGATGGCGGGTCGCGTAAGCGCCCCTACATGTACACAAAACAGTTGATGTTCCTGAAGGACATCATGGAGATGCGCACGTAAGAGATTCTGCTTTTGCATGTGTCTAATGTGTGTTCGCCCATGTCCTGTTTGCCATCGTGTTGTTGTGGGCATTGTTCTATATTCTGTTCTTACGCAATTTTCCCATTCTAGAACCACCGACAATTTGGAGGATACGACTGAGGAGACGGACATTGGAGAGTCTCTGCCGGAACCTCCTGCTGCCCATGTGCTGCCACTTAGCCCCGAGCCGACACCCCTGGACCCCGCCCCTGCCCAGTCTGCACGGGCCGTCGCCTCTCCGGCTGAGGAGCGCCCCGTGCATGCCCCCACTCGCCGGCGCCGTGCTCCACAGGCCTCCGCAGCTGGGCAAGTTGATAGCCGGGTCCTTGAATATCTACGGCGAGCCGCGGATGAGGACGGGAACGACTCCTTTGGGCGCAGCATCGTTCCACTACTCCGGCTGGTCCCCATGGATCGTATGGCCCGTTTGCAAGCGTCGATCATCACCTTAATCGACGCCTCCACACCGCCCCACAATCCAAACCACTGCTTCACGGCCATTGAGCAGTGGCGCGGATTAGCCATGCCGGCCACCACGCCCCAGATGCCGGCAACATTCCATCCAGCCCCCCAGATGCCACGGCCGCACCCCTATATGCGCCCTATGGCTCCCCACTTCCCTGCCCCAACCTACCACGGACAACATCAGCACCACTATGCTGGCGAGGAACAACCTCCGCAGCTCCAGGTCCAGCATAGTGGTGCTGAAATGCCGGCGTATTCCTCCCCGGGCCACCACTACCAACACCTGTGAGTGTGTTGGTGTCGTCATATTTGGGAGGCCTTTTTTTTGTGTATGAAGGGATGGCAACTCGTCCTCTCAGGTATATTACACCATGTTGGTGTTGGTTTGTTTATCCAATATGTATGTGGATTTTCCTGCCCACACCATGTTTCCTTTGTGTGAATTCCTAACACATTAAAAACATGGCTGTTGATTGTTTCTATTGCGTGTTGTTTTTCTTTTACACCCCTCAGCACAATGGTTGACCCACATTTCTTTTGGCTATACCCTCTTACACTTCTGGCCTTTGGGCCCAATGCATGCACACGTGATATGAGGTTTTAGTTAATCTCTCAGGGTTTGACATAGTTTGCAAGAGGTGTGAACGTTCGGGTGCTGTCATGGGCCCCGAAACACACTAAGTACACTTGCAATTCGACTTGCCTAACTTTAGGCCGCCCATCTTTCTATCTCCAGAAACCATGTTGCAAAATGTCAAAAGTCCTGTTCAAACCCCGACAGATGTAAGCTCGCAACCCGCGTCAAGGGTCCTCATGTTTTGCGAGTCCCTAACCCAACACTAACCCCAAAAATTTCTAAAAACACTAGCCACATGTGACGTGTGTAGTGAAGCCTCCAAACAACAGACATCCCTTCAAAGGTCATCACGCCCCCACGGTGCGGCTCCTGATGGGCACTCGAAATATGCCGCCAAAGTATCCCGCACTCGAAGGCCAGATGAGAGTGATCGGCTGAGAGGAATAACCGGGACAGTGTGGCTGCTGCCTGCATGTGTTAGTATATATTCTGCATCAAAGGTAGCATCATTAATGCGGCAGAAGTTATGCAGAATGACACACGCTTGTATAACACGTGTGACATTCTGCATGGACAATTGCATTGTCGTCAGAAAGACACGCCACCTGTTCGACATAATGCCAAAGGCACATTCCACACATCGACGAGCTCGGCCTAGGCGGAGATTGAACATGCGCCGACGGTCATCCAAGCCCCTTCTCGCAAAAGGACGCATGACTTGCCTTGTCTGGGCAAACCCCTCATCCGCCACGATGACATACGGGATTGGGGGTCCGCTGGAGCCCGGGAGGATGGAAGGTTCCGGCACCACCAGTCGATTATTCACGAGTCGCTTCCCCATTCTTGATGAACGGAATATGCGGGCATCTGCCGAGCTTCCATACGAGCCGATGTCAACAATAGTGAAACAATAATTAGTGTCCGCCAAGGCTAACAATACCATGGAAAAAAACTGCTTGTAGTTATAGTATTGCGAGCCACTGCGTGGGGGCTTTCTCACACGAATGTGTTTGCTGTCTAGGGCACCAATGCAATTAGGAAATTCACTTGCTCTAAGAAATCCCTCAGAAATACTTAGCCACTGTTCTGTCCTGGGCTGAGGCATGACCGTGGTCTTTAACCTCTGCCACAACACGACACAGGTGGATGTGACAATGAACGAAATGGTGGTGACTCCCAAAAGAAATTCAAAATGTAACGAATGATAACTATTGCCTGTGGTCAGAAATCTAGAAAACAAAGAGAAAGAAAAAGAAAGCCACAACACATGTTAGGGCGGGCTGGTGAAGAAGTCAGCGTCATTGACTAAGTAATAGCAGCTGCACACATACCTCAAGGTCACAAGCAGACGTTCCTCGGCCGAAATGCAGCGTCTCATGTTGGTATTCTTGTAGGTGAGACCAGAGCGAATCTGCTCAAGCAGAAGGTCAAATGTGGCCACAGACATGCGGCAGAAGGCTCGAAATTTTTCTGGATGCCGTCGTAAGTCCTCATACAGGCTATGGAAATGGCCTTTCTTCGTACGTTGGGCCACAAGTGGATGAACCCAAATGCAACATCTTACAGGCGTCTGGTGCTGCAGCATGGGTCGACGCTCCCCAAAACGATGTGAGATCATCCAGGCAAGAAGCACACGTGCCAGCGACTGAGAAGGCATAAGTGTGCCGTGCAAAGGCAATTCCAACTTCAATGGAGAAACACACACTGGGCTTTCTGCAGAGGCGGAAATAAGCTGCAAAACCGGCTTATCCCAGCAAGCAGGGGTTGGGCCAGCTGGCCTATTTGTAGGCTGGCCTCGCATTAATCCCCTCTGCGTTTTTTACGCGCGTTGCAAACGCAATGCCAACGCTCGCAATACGCTTCGTTTTTTACGCGCGCAAAACGCACACGCTCGTGTAAATGAGGCCTAAGAGTAAGCGTCAAATAGTAACAACAGCTGTGGCATTAAGTGGTAGAGCGAGCACAGAGTACTGAATCGCGTGGCAAGTAAAAATCACCTTCCACCTGTTGCATCACTCTCTACAGAATTCCAAGCGGCCGTTGGAAGTAATATCAGCTTTAACCCCTTAGTGACCACCAATAAGCCTTTTTCACGGCGGTCACTAAGGGGTCTTAGGCTAAACTTTTCACGGGCCAGGCTCCTGCTCCAACGGCCTCAATCGAAGTTTACTTAGATCGCGGCTGTTTAACCCATTAAATGCCGCGGTCGATAGCGACCGCAGCATTTAAATCATTTGCAGAGGGAGGGAGCTCCCTCTCTCACCCAACGGCGGCCCACAAATGCAATCGCGGGCCTCCAATGGGGTGCCAAGGCAGTCGTGGGCCTGATAAATGCCCCCAGGTCTGCCCAGGGCATATGCCTATTAGGACGTGCCAATTTACACTGACAGGCAATAATGCTTTGGTATACTGAGTATACCAAAGCATTATAGCAGCGATCTAAAGATCGCATTGTGAAGTCCCCTAGTAAAACGAAAAAAAAAATAAGTAATAAATATAAAATAAAAATTATTAATAAAGATTACAGTTAAAAAAACAAAATGTTTTCCATTAATACGTGGTTTTATTTTGTAAAAATTAAAAAAAATAATAAAAGTACACATATATGGTATTCCCGTGAGCATAATGACCAAAACAATAAAGTTAACTTGTAATTTAAACCGCAAGGTGAACACCGTAAAAAAATCAATAACTCCCATGTACCCCCAAAAAGTACCAATGAAAACTATGTCTCGTCCCGTCAAGACAAGCCCACATATAACTAAATTGACAGAAAAATAAAAAAAAGTTATGGCTCTTGGAGAGCGAAGATGCAAAAACAAATTTATTTCAGTTCAAAAGTGTTTTTATTGTGCAAAAGTATTAAAACATAAAAAACCTCTACATATGTGGTATCGCCGTAATCATACGACCCACAGAATAAAGGTAACATGTTATTTAAGCCGCACGGTAAATGGCATAAATTTAAAACACATAAAAATTGCTGTTTTTTTCTATTCCCCCTCAAAAAATGTTAATAATTATATGTACCCCAAAATAGTGCCATTAAAAAATACAACTAATCCCACAAAAAAAGTCCTCGCACAGCTATGTCGACAGAGAAATAAAAAAAGTTATAGTTCTTAGTGGAACTAATAAAATAAGTAATAAATGTGAACTAAAAATTATTAATAAAAATTACAGTAAAAAAAATAAATAAAACAATTTTTTTCCATAAAAAGTGGTTTTATTTAGTAAAATTGTAAAAAATAAATAAAAGTACACATATATGGTATTGCCGCGACTGTAATGACCCAAACAATAAAGTTAATATGTAATTTAATCCGCAAGATGAACACCGTAAAAAAATGGCAGAATTTCAAGGTTTGTTTCAATTCCCCCTCAAAAAAAAGTTAATAAAAGTTAATCAAAATATGATAGGTACCGTAAAATGGTGCCATTAAAAAGTACACTAAAAGTAACAATAATCCCGCAAAAAACAAGTCCTCATACAGCTATGTTGAAGAAAGAATAAAAAAGTTATAGCACTTTGAATGCGACTATAGAAAAACTAAAAAAATAGCTTGGTCATTAGGGCCTAAAATAGGCTGGTCACAAAGGGCTAGCTATAGGAGTCGCAGCGGTTGCACTTGCCTAGGGGGCGGCAGGGCCCCCGTTGCCACACAGGGTGCTAGTGCTAATTCTTTATGTGCCGTGACGCCGGCTCTTCCTGGTTACGAGCAGGGCTCCTTTAGAAGTCACAGTTACGTGGTACAGTCAGTGTACCATGTGACCGTGACGTCATGTGAGGGGTGTTCCAGCCACTGTGGAAGAGCCAATGCGGAAGAGCATGGAGGACTCCAGGTGAGCTGCAGAGGGAGCCCGTAATGTATGTGTGTTGTATTGTACTGTCTGTGTTTGCAGTGGAGAGAGGAGAGGGGGGGCTTTAAATTACAGGCCCCCCTCTCCTCTCTCCTCCGCAAACACAAACTGCAAGATACAATACACTACAAACTCTTGGTCGTGACCCCCTAGGGGGTTGTGCGAAGACCTCCAGGGGGGTCGCGAGACATTCACAGAGGTTCCGGTTCCAACTGTATTTGCGTCTTCATGATGCAGATACAGGTGAATTTAATGCTGGAGCAAGGAGCTGACAGCTCCTTCCTCCAGCATTTACTGTGCCGTGAGCTATTAGCGGCTCAGTGCACATAGGCACGGTTTAGTGATGTCATCGTGCCTGTCTACGCCGAGTCACTCATAACACAGGGCAAAGGAGGAGAAGGATCTAGTCCTCCACCCATCGTGGGAACCGGGATAGCTAAGTAATTTTATTATTTTTCTATTATGCACATATGGGGACATTATACTGTATATGGGGGCTGATATGGTGGCAGCTATGAGGGGCATTATACTGTATAGGGGTCTCCTATGGGGGCATTATACTGTATAGGGGGCTGATATGGTGGCAGCTATGGGGGCATTACATTGTGGGGTGACAGGTATGGGGGCATTACACTGTATGGGGACATTTATGGGGGGAATTGTACTGTATGGGTTCTGCTATGGGGCATTATACTGTATGGGGGAATTTATGGGGGCATTGTACTGTATGGGGTCTGCTATTGGGGCATTATACTGTATGGGGTCTGCTATGCGGGCATTACACTGTGGGGAGACAGCTATGGGGGCATTATACGGTGTGGGGGCAATTAAGGGGGGCATTATACTGTGTATGGGGCAGCTATGAGGGGCATTATACTGTATTGGTGCATTATACTGTGATGGGCAGTTATGAGGAGCATTATACTGTATTGGGTCTGATATACGGGCCTTATACTGTGTGGCGGCAGCTATGAGGGGCACTATACTGTGTGGGGCTGCTATGGTGGCATTATACTTTATGGGGTCTGCTATGCGGGAATTATACTGTGTGGGACAGCTATGGGGGGCATTATACTGTATGGGGGCAGCTCTGGGGGGCATTATACTGTATGGGGGGCATTATACTGTATAGGGGTATTATACTGTATGGGGGCATTGTACTGTATGGGGTCTGCTATGGGGGCATTATACTTTATGGGGTCTGCTATGCGGGAATTATACTGTGTGGGACAGCTATGGGGGGCATTATACTGTATGGGGGCAGCTCTGGGGGGCATTATACTGTATGGGGGGCATTATACTGTATATGGGTATTATACTGTATGGGGAGCATTCTACTGTGTGGGGGGCAGCTATGACAGAATTATACTGTGTGGGGGCAGCTATGGGAACATTATACTGTATGGAGGCAGCTACGGGGAGCATTATACTGTGTGGGGCAGCTATGGGGGCTGTTTGGCAAGGCACTGGGCATAGGCGCGACAGTGGTCTTGTGGTATTGGGGAGGGGCAGGGGGGCTCAAGCTGAATTCTTGCACCAGGGCCCATGAGCCTTTAGCTACACCCCTGGGGTTAAGGACTGTGCATCTGGAGCATCAAGAAATGGGTTTCCATGGTCGAACAGAAGAACACAAGCCAAAGCTCTCATGCATAATGCCAATTGTCAGCTAGAGTGGAGTAAAGCACACTGCCACTGAATTCTGGAGTAGTGAAAATGTGTTCTCTGAAGTAAATCCCATTTCACTATCTGGCAGTTTGATTGTCAAATCTGGGTTTGTTGAATGCCATGAGAATGCCACATAATGGAATGCATAGAGCCTACTCTAAAAATTGGAGGAGGAAGGATAATGATCTGGGGCTGCTTCTCATGGTTTGGGCTTCACAGCTTATTTCCAATGAACGGTAATATTAATACTACAGCATACAAAGACATTATAGACAATTGTATGCTTCCAACTTTGTTGCAACTGTTTGCAGAAGGCCCTTTCTTGTTTCAGCATGTCTGTGCCCCTGTGCCCATATCAAGCTCTATAAAGACATGTTTTCACAAGTTTAGTGTGCAGGAACTTGAGTTGCCATTGGACACCACCGATTGCGAGCCCAACTTTCTCTTCCAACATTATTCCCTGACATCACAAATGTAATTTTGGCTAAATAAGCACAAATTCCCACAGACACACTCTTAAATCTTGTGGAAAGTCCCCGCCCCCCAGAAGAGTGGAGACTATTATATCCGCAAAAGTGTGCCCCAACTCCATATTAATGGACATGGTTGTGGAATGGGATGTCCAATAAGCTCATATACTGTAGGTGTTATGGTCAGGTGCCCATATACCTTTTCATATTTTTTAATCACTTTCAAAAATGATTACTTTGACATGATGGGTAATATAATCTATAATTGTTACTGCTGTAATAGCTGTTTAAAGAGGTCCATAGGGCATGTCAACTTTAAAGAGGGGTTCCGTAGTGCTAGAATAGAAAGCCACTCTGGCAAACCAGGTGCTTCCGTGCTTTACACGGATGGCCATTCATTTGAATAGTAGGTGCAACGGCCGCAGACCCCTCTCATCCTATCGACGTCTTCCTCCCCGTCACAACGCTATGCGCTGCGCACAACATCCCAACCCTGGCTGGAGTCAGGACCTCCGCTGCAGCCGAAAGGGAAGGTAAGTTCAATGCCACTCTGCTGGAGCTGATAGGTCGAGGTACGACTACCGGGACACCCGCCAATCAGCTGTTTTGAAGGGGGTGCAGTGCTCATACGAGCGCTACTTCCCCCTTCATTCTGGTAACTTTCTCACACTGTGAATCGCTGACACAAACGTGTCAGCGATTCACAGTGTTAGCAAGTAAGGGAAATGAAGGGAAAGCAGCGCTTGTACTGGCACTGCACCCCCTTCAAAACAGCTGATTGCGGGGGTCCCGGGAGTCAGACCCCGACCCATCAGCTATTGATGGCCTATCCTGAGGATAGGCCATCAATGTTTAGTTTCTGGACAACCCCTTTTAAGCCTACCATGTGGCAGGCTTAAATACAGGGCCCTAGCAGACAGTAATCTTATACTAGAAACCATGAGAAAAAGGAGTCATTGAGCCATAAGTACACAAAAAATATATATAATTTTATTATTACATCCAAAATTGAAGATACAAAATATATAAAAACACAACGAGGTATTAAAACTGAAAGGTCAATAGGTGGATCGATTATCTGGACCCTACACACAGGTATAATGTAATTGCTGAATTTCCTTTTAGCCATCTAGTTATTGTGTTCATAAATAATATTCTAATCTTTCTGTTTATCGTGTATAGGTTCTTAAAAATGAACTTCTCATGTGTCTAAATGTATCTTGATTATTTATTGAACCAGTAGTATTTTGTATATTGTGTTCTTTATTTTTATTTTTTTCACCAGTTTCAGTACTTATTACTGATTACTTATTACTGTTAATCAATTTATCATTGATTATTATTATTATCAATATTCTCACTATTTTTATTCACTAGTTATTTATTCATTATTTAACACTATTAGTACTTTGTATTATATCTTTTGTATTCAACTGTACATGTATTTAATTTACTATGCATAAATATCACCATTTATTATTTATTTATCTATTTATTTATTCATTTACTTATTTATTTATTTACTTATTTATTATACACTTTTTTATTATCTTTTATAACTTTTTATATAGGAATGTTGTTTTGTTTTTCATTCCTTCACGTTCACACTGTATATTCAGTTCATTTGTTCACCTTCCAACCCTATATTGTTCCCTATGTATGCGGCACTTATCACGTATTCAACTTTTTGTTGATCGTATAGCACTAATATACAAACTTGGATTGTATAGAACTTATGGTCCCGGACATAAGAGATGGGAAAATAGATTGACACATATAGACACTAATACTCACAGCACCTTTTCCTTGGGGTTGCGCATGTTGCGGAGATGCCGAGTGTCCGTTTCTGTCTCCCTTCGTCTGTGTGCTGGCGCTGCGCCTGCGCAGTTTCCCTGGAGACGCGTCTTTGGAGACGCGCAGGCGCGGTGCCCATGTGACGACGGGGGATGGGGGTCTCGTGACCTCGAGCACTTCCGCACATGCGCCGGAGACCTAGGAAACGGCCACACCGGAACACACTTGTTAACAGTAGTAAGGGCTATTTATATGGACAGGACACATAGCACCTTACACCCCCTGAGGAAGCGATATATGCGAAACGCGCGTCGGGGTGCCTCAACATCAGGTGGACCTTTCTACTCTTAAACCTCCATGGGTAAGCTTTGATTCATTTATTTTCCTGGTATGTGCCACGCGGACTGTGGTTTCCCTTATATACCGGGTCAGTTCAGGTCACTTTTTCTCCTGCCTTATGCCCGGGACCATGCAATAAGAGGAGTTAGACGTAACTCTCTTGACATTATCTCATATATGTCACCTATTTCTATTTTGATATGCATGTACTAATCAATAGTAGGATGGTATAAATGCTGTTTCAGTGAATCAGCACCATCTGTATGGGACAATATTCACCTTTTTCCATTAAAAATCCATAGTCAATAGAACTTTCAACATTCAGCATTTACATTATACCTGTGTGTAGGGTCCAGATAATCGATCCACCTATTGACCTTTCAGTTTTAATACCTCGTTGTGTTTTTATATATTTTGTATCTTCAATTTTGGATGTAATAATAAAATTATATATATTTTTTGTGTACTTATGGCTCAATGACTCCTTTTTCTCATGGTTTCTAATGTTGTTTCGGAGTTTCACTACTTTATAGTGATGTTCTTGGAGGTGTTTTGATACCACTGAGTGGGTGACACCTAGCCAATTACCATACCTGTGAGACATTCTGGTTGTTAATAGTAATCTTATACTGTATAAGATTACTGTCTGCTGGACCCAGTATCTAAGCCTCCCTTAGGCTTAAATACAGGGTCCAACAAACAATATCACACATGCACTTGGGCCCTGTATCTAAGCCTACCAAATGTGTTAGGCTGTGTTCACATTAGCATTGCCCTTCCGTTGAGGGGTTCCATCAGAGGTTTTTGTCGGGTAACCCCTCAACGGAATGGCAAACTAAAACCTCAGCTCCCGTTTCCCTCGCTATTGATCTCCACGGTGACTGAAACATTACTAAAAGGTTTCCGTTTGTCACCGTTGTGACAGGATTGCGTTGTTCTTGACGCAACCAATAGCACAGTCGACTGCGCTATTGACTCTGTCAAAACAACGGAACCAATCAATGGTGAGGGAAACAGAAGCTGAGGTTTCAGTCTGCCTTTCCATTGAGGAGTCACCCGACGGAAACCTCCGACGGAAGGGCAGCGCTGATGTAAACAGGCCCTTACTAATGTTTTTTGTTTTTTTGTTTGTGTTTTTTTTACAGGTTCGGTCGTTCGACTACGTCGGATTCGAGGACTACTTCGATGACAATTTTTTTTTATTATAAATAAAATGGTTAATGAGGGTTGTGTGTTTTTGTCTATTTCAATAAACCTGCTTTTTCTATGTCTTTGTATTTTTTTTGAAACATTATTATTACTGCTTTAGTAATGGCTGCTGGTTGATTGACAGCGTCCATTACTAAGGTGAGGCTTAGTGTTAGCCGGTGCAGAGGCTAACACTAACTCCAATTATTACCCCGGTACCCACCGCCACCGGGGGTGCCGGGAAGTGCCAGGTACGATCCAGTACCCGACCCCCTGTAGTGACGGTCGGGCACTGGGGCGGCCGCAGGCTGATATTATTAGGCTGGGAAAGACCAAACACAGTGGCCCTTCCCACCTTGGTAATGCTAGCCTGCTGCTGCTGTGTTGTATCTGGCTGGTTATAAAAATAGGGGAGGGGATCCCACGTAATTTAAAAAAAAAAAAAAAAAATGGAAAGAACGATGTGGGGTTCCCCCATTTTTATAACCAGACAAATGCAGCACAGCAGCAGCAGGCTAGTGTTACCAGGGTGGGAAGGGCCACTGTTTTTGGGCTTTCCCAGTCTAATAATACCAGCCTGCAGACATGCCAGTGCCCAATCATCACTACAGATGGTTGGGTACTGGATCTTAAACAGTTCTTCCCGGCACCCCTGGTGGCGGTGGGTACTGGGGTAAAAATGGGGGTTGGTGTTAGCCTCTTCATGTCCAACATTAAATCCTGCCTTAGTAATGGACATTGTCAATCAGCCAGCGGCCATTACTAAGGTGCTAGTAATAAAGTTTAGAAAAATACAAAGCCATAGAAAAAATATTTAATTGAAATTAAAATCCCACACAATCCTCGTTATCCATTTTATTGAGAATAAAAAAAACGCTGTTATCATAGTAGTCCTTAAATCCGAAGTAGTCCAACAACCAAATCTGTATAAAAAACACAAACACACGAAAAAAAATTGTAACACATAAAAAAAGCAAAACAATTATTATTCTTACCTTTCCTGGGTCCAACGCTAGAGCTGCAATGTTAGCAAGCTGGGCCCTATATTTAATCCTATAACATGTGATACTGTCTGCTAAGCCACTGTATCTAATCCTTTAATGTGTGATACTCTTCTGCTAAACCACCGTATGTAATCCTATAATGTGTGATACTGTCTGCTGAGCCACTGTATCTAATCCCATCATGTGTGATACTGTCTGCTGGGCCTTATATCTAATCCTATCATGTGTGATACTGTCTGCTGAGCAACTGTATCTAATCCTATCCATAGCTATAGGGTCGCAGTGCTATAGAAATGCTGTCTCCTATATACACATATACATACATTTTTCTGGGGGGTACATGTACTGGGGCTATTTCCCCTGGCATTTCAAGTCCTTAGCGACGCCCCTGGCTGCTGGTGCTGCATCGTTGGGTCACTTCGGAGACCCAGCGATGCAGCTGAAAGCTTTGTGCCCTCGGCCATGAGAAGTTTGGGACAAGGGGCCCAAGATGAACCTTTGCATCGGGGCCCATGAGCCATTAGCTACGCCCCTGCCTGTATCCCATGCTGTATTTGTTCCTGTGCCATCTCTAGTGTTTGAGTCGTGTTGTGCCGTCTACTAAGCCTGCTGACTTATACCACGTCTGGTGTCATCTGCCACATTTTGCAGCACCTACCACCAAGGACCCATCTGTGCCTAAACCGTTGCTACTGTCTGGACTATTGCAGGTACCCTTGTGCTTGGACTTTATATTGACTTGGTACACTGTTGTTTGGCAAGCTGCTAACCCGCTACAGCGATGCGGCCTAGTGGGTCCACAAACCCACAGATCGTGAAAGTAGGCATGTAATGCTACAATGTGTGGCTGGTCATGGCTTCCCCTAGCAATAACAGTTGATTGCCAGGGATGGGGGAGGGGTAGAGAAGCCACGCCAGCTTCTTTTTAAAAAAAGTGAAATAAAAATTTTAGAAGCTCTTCAATTATTCATTATGCATAGATGTGTCAACCCTTGCCTTTGCTTGAATTTGGTTAAGGACTCCAATTTCTCATGAGACAAATTCAATACCATATTGCGACATGCTAGCAAAACCCTTGACAGGCTACAACTTGCATCACAACTACTGGGTGGCCACACGTAGACACATATAGCATAGACATCTCGTGACAGAGTATCGCAAAATACAGATTTTTTTTTTAAAAGCAGGTTACCTCATGCCACACATCTCAGGATTTATTAAGATGAAAAGTAAGGAAGGACACATCTCTGTATATCAGTGATGTCTCTATTTTATAAAAAGGTGGTAAGGTTTGTCTTTGAAGAGATATTCATTACAAAATAAATGGTGTTCCCAACTGCGTACAGAGGGCAGATACACATGATTGATATAGAATTTTCTTTTGGAAGCACAAAAAGCTGCAGAATATATTTGGTTGTCAAAAGCTAGAATTCCTTTCAAATCATACATAATATACATGAATCATGGGTTACAAAATCCATTTTTCACAGCCCCACTACAATTGGCATTAGGAAAACTTTTTCCAGAATTCGCACTTGTAAAACATAGGTTTTATCAGGTCAATGATACGAGGAACATAAATAGCTCTGTACGGATAACATTGTTACATGAGGTACTTAAAAATACAATATCAGGAGACAAATCTAACAGATGACCCATGCATGCTACAGCACACAGTCTCTTCATGTATCTAGCCATTCCAGATGTGATATAATTTATACTGACTGGCTACAAATGGAAACATTATTTAAGGATGGATTATTTTTCTTCAACAAAACATAAGAAAATGATCAAAAAATGTTTGAAAGCAGATAAAAATAGCTTTATTATCGTTAATATTGCTCTGTATAAAATTTAGATTGTTAGATTACTTTTTTCAGAACTGGATCACAACCAATGTAATGTGAAGAGAATAAGTTGATGTTCACATGGTGCAGTCGTGGTGTAATTCTTACATGTGAGCAAGTATAGAAAGAGATGTATAGGAAAGCTTTATACATCTTTTTTTTATCTTGTCCTGTTTTTCGGGAAAAACATTGCCCTGCAAACAATATATATCTGATTTATTACAACATTATGGAAAAAAACAAACTATATTTTATGTAACACACACCAAACTTTTTTTTATTCTATACCATAATTTAGGCAACTATAATAAAAAAAAATATGAAAACATACAATGTTAAATCTCAAACTATAGAAAATATAGATATATATGTTTTCTCTAGAAATCAGCCTTGTATTTTTCAATACGTGTGAATATAACCTTTTACGCTTCAAAATACGCCTGAAAATAAGTCGTCTGAACATAACCTAAGGGTTCAACTACCGGGATCCGCACCAATCATAGTGATGTGCGGTTATGTTTGCTACTGGAGCTCAGCTCATTTAACCCCTTAACGCTCAGCGACGTAATATTCAGTCGCGCTAACCATGCCGTTTGCGCTCTGCGACGGAATATTACGTCGAGGGAGTAACGGCCATTTCGGCCGTCTTCCCGACACATGCAGGAGCTGTGACAGCTGCTGTCTCATACAGCAGCTGCCGCAGCTCCTACAGCGGGTACCGATCGCTGTGTCCCCGCTGATTAACCCCTTAAAAGCCGCGTTCATTACCGAACGCGGCTTTTTAGGGGTTAAGCTACAATCGCTGGCCTGCTACACAATAGCGGCCGGCGATGGTGACTATGGCAACCGGACACCTAATAATGGCGTCCGGCTATGCCATCGACGGAAGCCTAGTGGGTCCTGACAAAGTCAGGACCCACTGTGCTTGCTGTCAGTGAGTAGCTGACAGTTATAATACACTGCACTACGCATGTACATCGGTACCCGCATGTAGTGCAGTGTATTAGAATAGCGATCAGAGCCTCCTGCCCTCAAGTCCCCTAGTGGGACAAAGTAATAAAGTAAAAAAAAAAGTAAAAATAAGAAAATAAAAGTTTTAAAAGTAATAAAAGTAAAAATCCCCCTTTTTCCCTTATCAGTCCTTTATTATTAATAAAAATAAATAAATAAACAAATAAACTATACATAATTGGTATCGCCGCGTCCGTAATGGCCTGAACTACAAAATTATTTTGTTATTTATCCCGACGGTGAACGCCGTAAAAGAAAATAATAATAAACCATACCAGAATCACAATTGTTTGGTCACTTCACCTCCCAAAAAATGAAATAAAGAGATCAAAAAGTCGCATCTACCGAACAATGGTACTGATCGAAACTACAGTTCGTTACGCAAAAAATAAGTCCTCGCACGGATTTATTGATGGAAAAATAAAAAAGTTCTGGCGCTTAGAATAAGGAAACACAAAAAGTGAATGATTTTTTACAAAAAGTATTTTATTGTGCAAACGCCATAAGACATAAAAAAAACCTATAAACATCTGGTATCGCCGTAATCGTATCGCCCTGCAGAATAAAGTGAATATGTCATTTATAGCGCACGGTGAACGCTGTAAAAAAATAGAATAAAAAAACAATAGTAGAATTGCTGTTTTTTTAGTCACCACTCCACTTAAAAATAGAATAAAAACGGATCAAAAAGTCGCATGCACCCCATGAAAACTACAATGAATTCCTCAAGGGGTCTAGTTTCCAAAATGGGGTCACTTTTGGGGGATTTCCACTGTTTTGGCACCACAAGACCTCTTTAAACTGGACATGGTGCCTAATAAAAAGGAGGGCTCAAAATCCACTAGGTGCTCCATTGCTTCGAAGGCCGGTGCTTCAGTCCATTACCGCCCGAGGGCCACATGTGGGATATTTCTCAAAACTGGAGAATCTGGGCAATAAATATTGTGTTGCGTTTCTCTGGTAAAACCATTTGTGTTATAAAAAAAATAGTATAAAAAGGATTTTCTGACAAAAAAAAAAAAATATGTAAATTTCACCTCTACTTTGCTCTAAATTCCCGTGAAATACCTAAAGGGTTCATAAACTTTCTAAATGCTGTTGTGAATACTTTGAGGGGTCTAGTTTCTAAAATGGGGTGTTTCATAGGCGTTTCTAATATATGGGCCCCACAAAGCAACTTCAGAACTGAACTGGAACCTAAAAAAAATAAAAAAATGAGGCAATACTTCGCTTCTTACATTATACTGATAATGCCCACCCTGAGATGACCCCAGTTTTGACCGTTTGTATAAACAGAAACCCCTATAAGACCGTTTCAGTACCCGGTTTTCCCAAGCATACACCCCCGAGAATTGTATTTTTATTGATGAGTCCTTGGTACACTTTAAAGGGAGGCTTCAATTCCGCCAGTACCTGCCGGGTAAGAGGGCAAGGTATGGCGTGAAGATGTATAAGCTGTGCGAGAGTGCATCAGGGTACACCTACAAATTTAGGATATATGAAGGGAAGGACACCAGTATTCAGCCCCCAGAATGCCCCCCCCCCCTTACTGGGAGTTAATGCAAAAATTGTTTGGGATTTGGTGCACCCACTGCTGGACCAGGGTTACCACCTCTACCTGGATAATTTTTATACCAGTGTCCCACTCTTCAAGTGCCTCGCTTCCAGAAGTACTGCGGCATGCGGCACTGCTAGAAGAAATCTGACAGGCCTCACTAAGACTCTGCTTGGGCAAACACTCAGAACGGGTGAGAGCAGGGCACAATCCATCAGCAACATATTGTGTGTGAAGTACAAGACAAGAGAGAAGTCCTTGTATTGACAACAATACATGGCCACACCAGTACCCATGTACCTGTACGAGGTACCAGTACAGAGACCCCCAAACCAGACTGCATCCTGGACTACAACAGGTACATGGGAGGGGTGGACTTGTCAGATCAAGTCCTGAAGCCGTACAGCGCCACGCGGTGTGGTATAAGAAGCTGGCCGTGCACATCATACAGATGGCATTGTACAATGCGTACGTGCTACGTCGATGTACAGGCCAGAGGGGAACTTTCCTGGAATTTCAAGAGGTGGTTATCAAGAAACTAATATTTAGGGACCAGGAAGGGGGTGGCTCACAGTACTTCCAGAAGCGAGGCCACACGCATCGCACCAGGGCAACACTTTCCAGGAGAAGTTCCCCAAACTGGCAAGAAGGGAAAAAGTCAAAAGAGGTGCAAAGTCTGATATAAGAGGGGGATAAGGGAGGACACAATATATCAATGTGACACGTTTCCTGAAAAACTAAGGCTCTGTATGAAAGAGTGTTTTGAAATGTATCATACATCCCTTGATTTTTAATCTACCCCAGTTTTATTTACCCTGATGCACTCCGCACAGCTTATCCCCCTCATCTTTCCCTTCTGAGCCCTCCTGTGTGCCCAGGCAGCTGATAACAGCCACATGTAGGGTATTGCCATACCCGTGAGAACCCCCATTACAGTTTATGGGGTGTATGTCTCCGGTCAAAATGCTCACTACACCTCTAGATGAATGCCTTAAGGGGTGTAGTTTTAAAACGGGGTCACTTCTCGGGGGTTTCAACTGTACTGGTACCTCAGGGGCTTCTGCATACATGACTTTGCATGAGGAAAATGCCCAGTAGGCAAAATGGTGGTCCTTTCCTTCTGAGCCCTCCCATGGGCCCAAACGGCAGTTTATCACCACAAATGGGGTATTGCCGCACTCAGGACAAATTGGGCAACAAAATAGGGTATTTTGGTCCCTGTGAAAATAAGAAATTTTGATAAAAAATGACATCTTATTGGATAAAATGAAATTTTTTTCATTTCACAATCCAATTCAAATAGGTGCTGTGAAAAAACTGTGCGGTCAAAATGGTAACAACAACCATAAATGAATTCCTTGAGGGGTGTAGTTTCCAAAATGGGGTCACTTATGGTGGTTTTCTATTGCTTTGATACCTCTGGGGCTCTGAAAATGCGACATGGCACCTGAAAACAATCCAGCAAAATCTGCACTCCAAAGAACAAATAGCGCTCCTTTCCTTCTGAGCCCTCCCATGGGCCCAAACGGCAGTTTATCAACACAGATGGGGTATTGCTGCACTCACGACAAATTGGGCAACAAAATGGGGTATTTTGCTCGCTGTGAAAATAAGACATTTTGATCAGAAATTACATCTTATTGGAAAAAATTACATTTTTTTAATTTCACAGCCCAATTCAAATACGCGCTGTGAAAAAACTGTGCGGTCAAAATGGTAAAAACAACCATTAATCAATTCTCTGAGGGGTGTAGTTTCCAAAATGGGGTCACTTCTAGTGGGTTTCCATTGCTTTGATACCTTTGGGGCTATGCAAATGCGACATGGCACCCAAAAACCAATCCAGCAAAATCTGGACTCCAAAGAACAAATAGCACTCCTTTCCTTCTGAGCCCTACCATGGGCCCAAACGGCAGTTTATCACCACAAATTGAGTATTGCTGCACTCAGGACAAATTGGGCAACAAAATGGAGTATTTTATTTCTTGTGAAAATAAGAAATTTGGAGCTTAAACTACATATTATTGGGAAAAATTCAAATAAGTTCTGTGAAGAAACTATGGGGTCTAAATGGTCACATTACACATAAATGAATTCCTTGAGGGGGTGTAGTTTCCAAAATGGGGTCACTTCTGGTGGGTTTCCATTGCTTTGATACTGCTGGGACTCTGCAAATGCGACATGGCACCCAAAAACCAATCCAGCAAAATCTGCACTCCAAAGAACACACAGCGCTCCTTCCATTCTGAGGCCTCCCATGGGCCCTAACGGCAGTTTATCGCCACAAATGGGGTATTGCTGCATTCAGGAGAAATTGGGCAACAAAATGTCGTATTTTGTTCCCTGTGAAAATAAGAAATTTTGATGAAAAATGACATTTTATTTGAAAAAATGTCATTTTTTAAATTTCACAGCCCAATTCAAATACGTGCCGTGTAAAAACTGTGGGGTCAAAATGGTAACAACAACCATAAATGAATTCCTTGAGGGGTGTCGTTTCTGAAATGGGGTCACTTTTGGGGGATTCCTACTGTTTTGGCACCTCAACACCTGTTCAAACCTGGCATGCTGCCTAAAATATATTCTAGTAAAAAAGAGGGCTCAAAATGCACTAGGTGCTTCTTTGCTTCTGGGGCTTGTGTTTTAGTCCACGAGCGCACTAGAGACACATGTGGGACATTTCTAAAAACGTCAGAATCTGGACAATACATATATAGTAGTGTTTCTCTGGTAAAATCTTCTGTGTTACAGAAAAAAAATTAATACAATTGAAATTCAACAAGAAAAATGAAATTTGCAAATTTCACCTCTACTTTGCTTTAATTCCTGTGAAATGCCTAAAGGGTTAAATAAACTTTCTAAATGCTGTTTTTAATACTTTGAGGGATCTAGTTTTCAAAATGGGGTGTTTTCTGGGGGTTTCTAATACATAGGCCCCTCAAAGCCACTTTGGAACCGAACAGGTACCTTAAAAAAAAGGCTTTTGAAATTTTCTTAAAAATATGAGAAATTGCTGTTTATGTTCTAAGCCTTTTAACGTCCAAGAAATATGTCAGATTTGAAAAATGGGCTCTGAGCCTTAAGGCCCAAACTAGGCTGCGTCCTTAAGGGGTTAAGTGAGTAGGGCTGAGCTGTAGTACCAGACCCAGCAGCATTCACTCAGGCTTATATAGAAGCAACCAATTCACTAAGCCCTTCCATGAGGCATTACTAATGCTCTATAAAGTTAGTCATACTTATTGAAAAGTATTGAACATATTCAAGTGAGAAACCAGCAGAAAGTGACATATCAATTTTTATTTTAAATTCCGTATTTTATACTCAACTGTAAAGAATCTTTCTCCGCCTGTAAAGACAGAGTGAGTGTGGGCTGCGATTGAGGACCGCAGCCAAGAAGTAGACAAGGCATAATACACAATAAATGAATATCAATTGATTGATTTAAAGCAGATCTGTCCGATATTTATGCTGCCCTGTCTTACTTATTAGGTAATGTTAAGTAGTCATTTTGTATTTAGAACTTATAATTACAGCCAGCACTTCAAATATATTCATATATTCACGCTCCCATACCTCCCCCGCCCTCCAGCCACGGATTTGCTGCGCTTAGGGAGAAAAGTGTCAATCGGCGGCTGGAGGACGGGGGAGCATGACTATATGAGAATACTTGGACTTATACTGGCTGTGCACTTCATGTATATGTTCTAAATTCTGCTAAACTACTTAACATCAACTAATAAGTGACCACAGGCTGAAATCAGGTTTGTTACTTCTTTATTCTGCCCTTAGACAGGGCAGCAAAAATATCTGACAGAACCACTGTAAATAAAGTAAAAACTAAGAAAATAAATATCTTTGCACTAATAACATTTAGCTCTTTTAAAAATGCAATAGTGCACATTCGACTTCTAAAAATATTACTGAGTTACTTTTAATGAAAATAGACTACACAATATTGTAAGGAACTTCCCACAAAGGCATCAAATAATAGATTTCACAGCAGACTAAACACCGCAAACATAGTCTTTGGTTGACTAGGACTTCCAGGCTGAAGGTTGGCACACCATAAGCCCCGATCAACTTTTTTCTATAAAACCACAATCCACTGGATTTATACTGAGCAGCTGTTATATTTTCAAACCATGTCAACCCCTGGGCTCCACTGACAGCTACTTATGATGTGTCACAGTAAGGGGCCCTCACAATACTTGCTCCATAGTGAGGTGAGGAGTGCACTGAGGCCTCACATTTACCACATTTTGCGCACTATAAGATTATTCTTCCCCTTTTTTTCTTTAGAATTTATTGTATGCTCCAATTCTACGAATAATTTTTATGTATATTTTCCATTACTTTTCATGATCTGAACTGTATGTGATCTAGATCAAACAAATTAGTCCCCATCACATTTCTTCTCTGCGTTTAGCGTGTATGTCGGAAAAGCTCCCGGCGTACACGCTAAACGTGTACATAGAACTCCATTATTCCGACGGAGGCCGAAAGAGTATCCTTTTGGCCCCGTTAGGCTAGTATACAACAGTATATATCTATGTTTAATATATATGTTAGGCGCTCTTCCCGGCATACTTTATATGTCAAACGTATTGCAACAAACGTGATGTGAAGGGGGCTTTACCTGTGTATCCAGGCTTATTGGAGTATAAGCCTAGCTATTAACAGAAATAGTGCTGCTCACTACATAAGATACCACAATGCTGTCTCCGATATTACCTCCCATTACATTATCTCCTGTCTAATTAGAGTGACACCGACATCTTCCAGTCAGTGTCATTGTAACAGAACAAGAGATAATGGCAGTGAGACACTGTTCTCCTACATGCTGTATGCAGACTAATAGGAAACAACCCTGTATACTTATTATATCAGCACCATAGTTTTCCTCCGTAGCTGGGAAGGAGAGTAAGAATGATATCACATCTACCCTCAAAGCGCTCCCCAGCCATTTTATCACTAATCGCAACCTCATAGGCTGAGAAAAACAATAAGTGCAGCAGTCACACATACTTCTTATGTCCTGTATGGCTCCTAAATAGTCCTGGCCTGCATTTTCAATAGCAACAGGTATCAGGCCTACTCCATAATTGTGGCTGCTAAAACATTAACACAAATAATTGCATAATAATAAACACAGTCAAAAAAATGCTGCATCCGCACTACTGTTACTCTGGGCACATGCCCATGGATACAGATGTATTCTATTCTCTGATTGCGCAGGTACTGCCAGTGTACCCAAACGATTAGCAGCAGGAGCACGGCTGTTAAGTACAGCCTGGCTCCAGCCCCAACAGCCAGAATCGAAGCGTGCTTCGATTCCGGCAGTTTAACACATTAGATGCCACTGTCAATAGCGACAGCGGCATCTAATGTGTTTGACAGAGGGAGGGAGCTCCATCTGTCACCTCATCGGCGCCCCCGCAAAGAAGTCGCGGGGTGCCGTTGGGTTGTCATGGCAGCCGGGGGCCTGACAAAGGCCCCCAGGTCTGCCTTCAGCAACTGCCTATTAGGCCATGCTAGAGGTGTGGCCTAATAGATTGCCTGTCCGTTTTACACTGACAGGCACAAATGCTTTGGTATACTGAGTATACCAAAGCATTATAGCGATCAGAAGATTCCAAAGTAAAGTCCCCTAGTGGGACGATAAAAAAAAGTTAAATAGTTTAATAATGAAAAAAAAAAAAAAGATTACAGTAAAAATAAAATAATTCACTTTTTTCCCCCAAAAAGTGGTTTTATTTTGAAAAAGTGTCAAAACAAATAACACATGCACAAATATGGGATTGCTGCGATCGTAACGGCTCGAACAATAAAATGAACACATTAATTAAACTGCCCGATGAACAGCGTCCAAAAAAACAGCAAAAAACAATGCCAAAATAATTTTTTACATAAAAATCATTTTTCAACCACTTCCACCAGGTATTGCTGGTGTAATAGGTGAAATGCTGGTGACAGGTTCCCTTTAAGGTTGGAATTTCATACGCCACTCTTAATCTAAAGAAAGTTGGAGTAAAATGCGCCTAATTTATTAGGAGACCCACTCCATCCGTGTACCAGGAAGTGGCATCTACGCCAGTCCTGAGCTGGCGTAGATTTGTGCCATTATTTACACCATCTTCTGGCAAAAAATAATGTAAATTTGCAGAGCCCGTTGTGGCCCTGCCCAATTCCACTACTCTTCACCCACTTTTTAGAAAAGTCCCATGAGCGCCCACTTTTAAGAAAACTGGGGTGAGTCACAGAAACAGCAAAAAAGTCTATATTTTTTACACAAATTGTGACTTTGATTCTGTCTGACTTTTCTACTACAGGCTTATTGCAAATGTCTTTGCTGTGTGCATGAGATCTAACTAAGGGTAAGTTCACACGTGGAAACCGCGTCGAAAAACGGCCGAAAATGCCTCCCATTGATTTAATGGGAGGCGGAGGCGTTTTTTTCCCGTGAGCGGGAAAAACTGTCTCGCGGGAAAAAGTAGCGACATGGCCTATCTTTGGGCGTTTACGTCTCTGACATCCCATTGACATCAATGGGAAGCAGAGAAAGCGCATTTCACAGCGTTTTTTTTGCCTGCGGCGCTCAATGGCCGCGGGCAAAAGACGCTGCAAAAATGCTGCGAAAATCGGCGTGCAGGCAGAGCAAAATCTGCCTCAAAATTCCAAACGGAATTTTGAGGCAGATTTTCTGCCTGCAAAAAACTCAGTGTGAACCCAGAACTAACAGAGTATTTATTGGGAAGAGGTATTTTTCTATAACTTGTCTAAACATCTAAACAGAAGTTATTCTCTTTAAATGATCCCTTTAGTACTGACACAGAGATAGTATCATATAAAAGGAAGAATATTAAACTTTGTTATTGCATTTTTTTTACAGTACCTTCCTTTTAAATATGAACATTCCCCCTCTGTGTCTTGATATTAACAGATTATTCCTGAAAATAAATTGTGTACAGAATAACAGATTCTAAAATGTAATAGAATTTAAATAAATAATTTTTTTTAATATCTATGATAAATACAGATACGGTTTTTTTGTTTTCTAAAACAAGATATTCTCAATTACAATATATAGAGCGGAAAACTGTAATGGTTTGACTGCTGTATTTTTTTATTGTTATTACTTTCTTTATGAGTTGTAACATATGTCTTATAAATATGTCTTATAAATTCTTATTGCTCTCAAGAAAAAGATTTAATAAAACATAGGAGACTTAATGGCTGAACAATTCTTAACCAACAGTATTTAGCGTCAAAATAAGCTTGTACTGACACTACTAACATAATGTACAAAATAATGTCAATTATTATCTATATCGGAAGGGGGTAGACAGTAAGCTATTGGGTATTATCAATATTCATAGTGAAGTTTAATTTGTTTCCTATGATATTTATAAATCACCTTTTAATAAATAGCTGAATAAACATCATTAATTAAAGGGGTTATGTTGGGACCAAAACGTATTATCAGTGTACTGACAGCAGTATGAGAGTACACTTGCTAATATACATTCCAGTCGCCCGTCGTGCTGATTATGAGCTTTTAGTAGATTTTTATAGCGCTGCCGGGGGACCGGAGATCTAGTAGCACAGTCTTCCTTTATGACGACTCGATTCTTCGTCATGTGACTGGCCCCGCCGTACTCTATGTAATCGCCTGTGCTACTGCTACTACTTTTACATAGAGTACAGCGGGGTCGGTCACATGACGAAGAGTCACATACTGACATACTCACATACTCACATACTGCAGTAAGTACACTGCTAATAATTTTCAGTCCCTACATATCCCCTCTAATATACAGGGTGATTCAAAAAGGATGGTGCAAAAGTAAAGGCCTGTAGTTAAAGTAACATCAGTGGTAAATGGCTAGTGACTGAAAATCAATGCAAAACTGGCTTAGTGCCCATAGCAACCAAGTACAGCACAGTTTTAATTTTCAAGAGCCAAATTTAAAATGTGCTTACATAGTGTGACATAGATGGCGACATCCAAGCAAGAAAAAGCTTTTTGCGTGTTGGAATTTGCAAGAACGAGGTCTGTTGTGACAGTACAGCGAAACTTTTAGAATAAATTTGGTAAAAGTGCTCCGCATAGAAATTGCATCTCACGTTGGGTAAAGCAATTCGAAAACACTGGGTGTTCATGTCATTTGGGCCGCCAAGGACTTCGGAAGAGAGAGTGAACAGGATTCGAGCCGCGCACGAGCGTAGTCCTAGAAAGTCGACCAGGCTGACTAATATGGAACTACAGGTGCCACAAATCACGGTATGGAGTATCTTACGAAAACGTCTGCGTTGTAAACCACACAGATTACATCTTCTTCAGGAACTGAAACAAGCCGACAAACCGAAATGCTGTGACTTTTGCATTGATTTGCAGGGCAGATTGGAAGAGGACGAATTAGCTGACAGGCTGGTGTTGAGCAATCAGGCTACCTTTCACCTCAGTGGAAAGGTCAATCACCACAACATCAGAATTTGGGGCTAAAAAAAACCACATGCCCCTATCGAGCACATGAAGGACTCACCCAAACTAAACGTGTTCTGTGCAATGAGCAGGATTCTATTTTTGGAGAGGACACTGTCACTGGCCACTCGTACCTGGACATGTTAAAGGAATGGCTTATGCCACAGATAAAGGCAGTTCTGCCAAACATAGCCTATCATCAGGATGGTGCACCTCCACATTTCCATTTGGATGTTTGCCGATATCTGAATGAAACTCACGCCAGAAACAATGATTCACCAATGTTGCGCTGGCCTCCACGATCGCAAGATCTAACACCCTGTGACTTCTTTCTGCTGGACGCTACATCAAGGACTCAGTGTATCTGCCCCTCCAGCCACAGGATCTGAATGACCTGAAACAACACATTACTGAAACAGTGGAGTCCATATCCGAGGATATGCTGGCAGACGCCTGGACAGAACTAGACTACCGTCTAGACATCTGCCACGTCACCAATGGAAATCACTTTGAACATTTGTAGTGTATAGATACATCTTGGATAGATAATGTGTCTTTCCATGTTAATAAAATTGTATTATGTTCTCTCGGTTATGAATACTGAGGCTATAATCTTGCACCATCCTTTCTGAATCACCATGTACAATATATTCTATATCCTGCCAAAACTTGTTCCCTTAGAGAAGTGATGACCTTGGAAAAAGATTGACTGTGTTGTAATATATTCTCGGCCTAGACTGAGTATGTCTGGTTTTGTTGACCACAGTTGAGGAATGGACAGTGTTATCATAAGTCTGTCACTTAAAACTGTAAGGATTTGATGTTTTCTGATCTTATAGCCATGTGAATAACCAATGACATTATTTTTGCCAAAGATAGTTCTGAGGAACTAACCTGATTATGCAGAAAAAAAAATATTGATTAATTTAGGTCAAAAGTGATGTTTCCCCCCCACTAAACAACTTTTATTAAAGAGGCTGTCTCATTAAGACAACCCCTGTTCATGTGCTCCATTACGGCATATGGACATCATAGATAGGGGGTCCCACTTCTAGGACCCTACTTTATGAGCCATGTATTTAATTATCAGACATTGGCCCTTTAAAGGATTTTAAATGAATGAGTAGTACTACATTTTCCCCCAGCAGCCGCTGAGGAAGGTGTATTTTTGTCCTTGCCAGAATGAAGTAACTGTTGAGTTCTTAATTCACAATTGGCCCATCTCCCAATTCATAGTGACCTAATTTGAATGCAACCCTAAACCACGTGATGCAATCTGTCAATGCTTTGATCCACCCTGGTGTCTTTAGCAAAAGGTGGCCATATCCCATTTTTCTGTGGGCTATATAAACTTGCCTAGGGTTCCCCATCACGATGACATCAGCAAAAGTACACAAGTAAGGTAGGAGAGTCAGAGGTCCTTTTAGAACTACACTTCTACAAGTGATGGGATACTTGGGCTGGGAGGAAAATAAGCCCTAGGCCTGTAGTGATGGAACTTTCATGGAAAGTTCATGGAACTCTGTAGTGATGGAGCTTTCTGTAATGTTGGCCATATTGCTCACCTAGAAAAAGATATAACTAAGAAACAGCTTATTAGATTTCTAACATTTGCCACAGGAGGACAATTAATTGACTTATTTTATTTCTTGTTACTTCTTTATTGCCAACATATTCTAGAGCGCTCTATAGATATTGTCAAAACCTAATTTCCATATCTCAGACACACACATTAGGGGTAATTTCATGAGAAGTCAGTAAACCTATTAGTACATATGTTTTTGGAGTGTGTAAGGAAACAGGAGAACCTGGAGAAAACTGACGCAAACACAGGGAGAACATACAAACTTCATGCATATCTGGTTCTTTTTTTATAGGCTGTAGTTGCAACTCATCATGTACTAGTCCTTCTCAATTAATTAGAATATCATCAAAAAGTTAATTTATTTCAGCAATTTAATTCAAAAAGTGAAACTCATATATTATATAGATTCATTACACACAGAGTGATCTATTTCCAGCATTTTTTTTAATTTTAATCAAAACCCAAAATTTAGTCTCTCAGAAAATTAGAATATTGGGTCAAAGTTGAAGATTGTAGACTCATGGTGTCACACTCTAATCAGCTAAACACAAAATACCTCCTGCAAAGTTTCCTAAGCCTTTAACCCCTACAGCACGAGTAAGTAACTGTACGTGGTTGCGGGAGGTTACTTCCCGCACGAGGACGTATAGTTACTGAGTTGTTTCCGGTGCACACTGTTGGCGACAGTGTGCACCGGGAACCGGGAGGTCAGCTGTCGCCAACAGCTGACACTCCACTCTTGCCGGCCAGCGGTGCTTTGCCTCTGATTTAGGTGAATTAAGCCCTTAAATTTGGCGATCGGTTGCATTTGCCGAATTTGAGCGGTTTCTAGCATATCGGCAGACCCCGGTCCGAAATCGCGGGGTTTGCCGATAGTTAGCATGGCAAACGGAAGCCAAACATATCAGAGTGACAGGAAGTCACTGTGTCGTCCCCGACAGCTGACACTCCAGTGTTGCCGATCAGCGGCTCATCACCGCTGATTTCGGCAATTAACCCGTTAAATGTGGTGCTTGATTGCGATCGCCACATTTAGGGGGTGTGTAGCACATCAGCAGCCCCCACGCAATTGTGGTGGCTGCTGATGCTTGTGATGGCATCCGAAGGCCAGGCAACAGCCTCCGGGTCTGCCATGTATGGAAGCCTATGAGGACCAGCCTTTTCGTAGACTTACTGTCAGAGTAACTGTGATGTCACACTGACAGTTGGAATACATTACACTACCTAGGTAGTGTAATGTATTCTAGCAATGATCAGAGCTGCAGGTAAAAAAATAAAGTGTAAAAAGTAAAAAAAAAGTTAATAAAAATGTTATATAAAAGTGTAAAAATAAAAGTTTTTGTTTTCCTATAATAAGTCATTTATTAAAGGAAAAAAATGAAACCGTTAAAAAAAGTACACATATTTGGTATTACCGTGTTCGTAACAACCCAAACTATGAAACCATAATGTTATTTTTTTCCCCACGGTGAACGCCGCAAACAAAATAAACAGAAAACTAGGTCAGCATGGCTATTTTTTGGTCACCACCCCTCCCAAGATATAGAATAAAAAGTGATCAAAAAGTTGCATTTACCCCAAAATAGTACCAATAAAACCTACAACCCGTCCCGCAAAAAACAGCTTTTTTGACTAAAAAATAAAAAAAAGTATGGCTCAGAATAGGGTGTCTCAGAAAATAAATTATTTTATAGAAACGTAATTTTATTGTGCAAACGCTGTAAAACTTAAAAAAAACTATATACATATGGTATCGGCGTAATCATACCAACCCGCAGAATAAAGTAAAACATAATTTATTGCGTACGGTGAACGCTGTAAGAAATAAAAAATTTAAAGCGACAAAATCGCTGTTTTTTGGTCACCTTAGCTCTAAAAAAGATCCTGTGAGATCAAAATGCTCACTATACCCCTAAAAAAATTCCTTGAGGGTTTTATTTTCCAAAATAGGGTCACTTTTGGGGGGTTTCCACTGTTTTGGTTCCTCCGGGGCATTGCAAACACGACATGGCACTGAAAACCAATCCAGCAAAATCTGCGCTCCAAAATCCAAAAGGCGCTCCTTCCACTCTGAGCCCTGCTGTGGGTCCAAACAGCAGTTTATTACCACATATGGGTATTGCCATAATCGAGAACAATTGCTTTACAAATGTTGGGGTGCTTTTTCTCCTTTATTCCTTGTAAAAATGAAAAAATTATATGTTTCCACAGAAAAAAAAGGTGATTTTCATCTTCACAGACTAATTCCACTAAATTCTGAAAAAAAACCTGTGGTGTCAAAATGCTAACTATACCCCTAGAAAAATGCCCTGAGGGGTGTAGTTTCCAAAATGGGGTCACTTTTGGGGGGTTTCAAAAGTTTAGGTACCACAAGACCTCTTCAAACTTGACATGGTGCCTAAAATATATTCCTAAAAAAAGGAGGCCCCAAAATCCACTTGGTGCTCCTTTGCTTCTGAGGCCTGTGCTTCAGTCCATTAGGACAATAGGGCCACATGTTGGATATTTCTAAAAACTGCAGAATCTGGGCAATAAATATTGAGTTGCATTTCTCTGGTAAAACCTTCTGTGTTACAGATTTTTTTTTATTACAAATGAATTTCGGCAAAACGAATGAAATTTGTAAATTTCACCTCTACTTTGCCTTAATTCCTGTGAAACGCCTAAAGGGTTCAAATACTTTCTGAATATGGTTTTGAATACTTTGAGGGGTGCAGTTTTCAAAATGGGGTGATTTATGGGGACTTTCTAATATAGAAGGCCATCAAAGCCACTTCAGAACTGAACTGGTACCTGAAAAAATGGCCTATTGAAATTTTCTTGAAAATATGAGAAATTGCTACTAAGCCTTGTAACATCCTAGAAAAATAAAAGGACGTGAAAAAAACTGATGCAAACATAAAGTAGATATATGGGGGATGTTAACTAGTAACTATTTTGTGTGGTATTATTATCTGTTTTACAAGCAAATACATTTAAATTTAGAAAAATGCAAATTTTTGCAAATGTTCGTAAAATTTGACGTTTTTCACAAATAAATATTGAATTTATCGACCAAATTTTTTCACTGACATAAAGTACAATATCTAACAAGAAAATAATCTCAGAATCACTTGGATAGGTAAAAGCATTCCGGAGTTATTACCACATAAAGTGACACATGTCAGATTTGAAAAAATCATCTGCGTCCACAAGGCCAAAACAGGGGTTAAAAGGACTGGTCTGTTGCTCAGTGGTCCAAAGTCCTATTTTCAAAGGAAAGTAAATTTTTAATTTCATTGGGAAATCAAGGTCCCAGAGTCTGGAGGAAGAGTGGAGAGGCATCAATCCAAGCTACTTGCGGTCCAGTGTGAAGTTTCCACAGTCAGTGTTGGTTTGGGGAGCCATGTCATCTGCTGGTGTTGGTCCACTGTGTTATATCAAGTCCAGTGTCAGCACAGCGTCTAGCAGGAAATTTTAGAGCACTTCATGCTTCCCTTTATGGAGATGCGGATGTCATTTTCCAGCAGGACTTGGCACCTGCCCACACTGCCAAAAGTACCAATACCTGGTTTAATAACCACAGTATCACTGTTGATTGGCTAGCAAATTCGCCTGACATAAACCCCATAGAGAATCTATGGGGTATTGTCAAGAGGAAGATGAGAGACAACGGACCCAACAATGCAGACGAGCTGAAGACCACTATCAAAGCAACCTGGGCCTCCATAACACCTCAGCAGTGCCACGGGCTGATCGCCTCCATGCCACACCGCATTGATGAAGTATTCATGCAAAAGGAGCCTGGACCAAGTATTGAGTGCATATACTGTACATACTTTTCAGTAGGCCAACATTTCTGTAATAAAAATCATTCTTATTAGGGAACATCCGGAACTTCAGAAACAGGGATAAGAATTGCCAAACAAGAAATAACATATTTAGGAGTTAGGATGGGACGAACTAAAGAATTTATCTACAAGAACAATATACAGACACTATTACCCAATGTAGAAAAGTCTTTACGAATATGGAGGGACTTGCCACTCTCTTTGTTTGGAAGAATGTCACTGGTCAAAATGGTAGTACTTCCAAAAATCTTATATACATTTCAAATGATACCTTTCATAATGAAAACAAACAAAAAAAGAAAAGAATTAGAAGCGGCTTTTCTTCGATTTATTTGGAGAGGGAAAAAACAGTGTATCTCTATATTTGGAATTTCACCCCACATTACTAGGTTTTCCATAATAGAGCGCATCCTGCATTAGTGACTATTATACCCAAAATAGTCATTTTAAAATTGAAACAATGTGGGTTGAAATCTATAATTCAAATTATTTACACTTTCCGTGAAATGCTAGTCGAATTTTCAATCTCAAATAAAGACTATTTATATTATTGCCAGTGGAGACAATTAATGTGTCACTTTTGTAGACACCATCCTAATCTCTGGAATCGATCAGATTTTTATAAAAATAATAACAAATGCAGAAGGTAAAACCTCAATATCTCGTATATATCATATTTTACATATCACTAGGATAAATTATAAAGAGTTAAAGTCTAATTCTTTTGAAAAATGGGCAAAAGAAACTCTCCCAGATATTAAAATATAGCTGTAAAATCGGAGACATTAAGGATACATTAACATGACAGTGAAAAAAAATGGCCATTAAAAACGGACCATTTTTCAGTTTTTCATGGCCATTTTGCATCAGTCTGTCTCCAAATTTTCATCCATTTCCAGTCCGTCTGTCTGTTTTTAACTTCCGTTTTGCATCTGTTTTTCATGGCCGTTAAAAAAACTGATGAATTTCATTTGTCAGGCATTTTTTGTCCCAACCCCTAAGAACACCCAAAGGAAGGTCACATGTTCACCTAGACACATGTTCACCTAGACATGTTCACATATATTATTAACTGTTAAGGTAATAATAGGCAGAAATGGGACAGTCAAAGGATTTTAATTGCGACAGTGCTTTTATTATTTTTTGATTGTATGTCATCAATCTTAATGGGAATGTTTCATGTATTTTAATTTAGAGAAATAGTGTTTTTTATTTTTTTAAATGTTGTAGCTATTTATTTTTTATTTATAAAACCTTCCCTGGGGCAGCCATTTTGAAGACACATACTTCCTTCCTGTATTGTCTGTATAGTGCAGCAAAGTATGTGTGCTTAATGGCAGCTCAGATGAATGGGAGTCAATTGACAGAGAATGTCATAGATTATTACAGTCTCCAGGAAGTGATAGAATACAGCCCCTTCATCCTGAGACCAGGGAGTAACAGGTGACATATGTATAGAGCCTTATCTGTGTGTGTATTATATAGTGTTGCTTGCTTGCCTTATCTAGGCCTCATGCAGTACAATAGAGCTGTCATTAGGTTGCTTGCCCTCTATTGATGATGAGATGACTCTACTCATCCTGTACATGTACATACAGCAAAGTCTCATTACACAACCCACATAATAGTAGCACTCTCTAGATTTTAATCACAGATATAGAGGTCGGCCTTTAGTCTGTTGGTGGAGCCATGTAGATTTAAACATGTGGAAAGCAAACCAAGGCATGACATGGCATGGCATAGAGGGACTCAAGACATGGTTTAAAGTGCAACTCCACCATAGAGATAGAGGTTTACATGTTCAATGAGAGCTGTATAAATCTTATTTGTCACAAATAATGTTTGTGTCTAAAAAAAAAACAGAAGAAGTTCCTGAAAATCTGAGCATGGAAGAAAAAATTATAATTTAAGTTTTAAATAAAGAAAAAAAATTAATAAAAATACTTATAATAATCATAATAATAATCATTTAAATAATTATAATGAAACATACCGATACATTGTGAGTTGTAAGTAGCCATTGTCTATTTGTGCTTGGAGCCCCTGGTGATTCTCAGTCTGCCCCTGACTGGCAATATGTGTAATTAATATGAGATAAAGCAGAATGTTCGCCGCGTTTACTCTAGTAAAGATCACTGTGTTAGTTGTTAGTCAGTTTGATTACCTGGCTGCTGGTGCATGGAGTGTTCGTTCACTTCTACAAGAAGATCTAGGAATCTCAAATACAAGATGCCCGCGCCATTGTGTAGAATATCAAGAAAATGGAACTTAATGTATACAAATTGCACTTAAATAAAGGTTGAAGGTAATCATATGAAGGAATAGTTTTGCAGGTTCCTGGAGAACACCGTCATCTGAGGTTTGCAGTGATCTTTGGATGTCCGGAAATTCCACCAATTACTCTACTGATAGCTGTCTGTTGATCTACGGATGTTTTTCTCTGTCCGTTGGACAGTGATGGTCTCTTGTTGTCCACAAACTTGAATAGTCATAAGTGTATGTGTTCTTTTTAAAGTAATACAAAATATAACATAAAGTTAGGTTAAAAAAACTTAACGTTTCGCGGGTTGTGTTGAGGTGCTTTTCTTCATTTGCATGCTCTGTGTCTGAAAAATCTGTCCTATAAATGAAGCATTTGTGAAAAATTGTAAATGTTCTTTTTCACACCAGATATTCAAAAGATTCTGCAAAAAAACAATGGGGTTAAAAAAGTGATCACACACCTAGAAAAAATTCCTTGAGGGGCGTAGTTTCCAAAATGGGGTCACTTTTGTGGGGTTTCCACTGGTCCCTCCAGTGCATTGCAAATGCAACATGGCACTGAAAACTATTCCAGCAAAATCCACGCTCCAAAATCCAAATGACGCTCCTTCTCTTCTGAGCCCTGCTGTAGGTCCAAACAGCAATGTATTACCACATATGGGGCATTGCCAATAATCTGGAGAAATTGATTTACAAATGTAAGGGTGCATTTTCTCCTTTATTCCTTGTAAAAATTACAAATTTCTTCATTTTTTCAGAAAAAAAGCAATATTATCTTCACACACCAACTCAAATAAATTTAGCAAAAAAACCTGTGGGGTCAAAATGCTAACTATACCCCTAGAAAGATTCCTTGAGGGGTTTAGTTTCCAAAATGGGGTCACTTTTGGGGAGTTTCCATTGTTTTGGTCCCTCCAGTGCATTGCAAACGCCACATGGCACTGAAAACTATTCCAGCAAAATCCGCACTCCAAAATCCAAATGACGCTCCTTCTCTTCTGAGCCCTGCTGTGGGTCCAAACAGCAGTGTATTATTACATATGGGGTATTGCCATAATTGGGAGAAATGGCTTTACGAATGTAGTGGTGCATTTTCTTCTTTACTCCTTGTAAAAATTACAAATTTCTACATTTTTTTTCAGAAAAAAAGCAGATTTTCATCTCACACACCAACTCACATAAATTTAGCAAAAAAAAACTATGCGGTCAAAATGCTAACTATACCCCTAGAAAGATTCCTTGAGGGGTGCAGTTTCCAAAATGGGGTAACTTTTGACGGGTTTTTACTGTTTCGGCAGCACAAGAACTCTTCAAACCTGACATGGTGCCTAAAATATATTCTAAAAAAATCCCCTAGGTGCTCCTTTGCTTCCGAAGCCTGTGCTTCAGGCCGTTAGCACACTAGGGCCACATGTGGGATATTTCTAAAAAGTGCAGAATCTGGGCAATAAATATGGAGTTGCATTTTTGGGGAAAAACGTTCTGTGTTACAGATTTTTTTTTATAACATATGAATTTTGTAAAAAAAAATGAAATTTGTAAATTTCATCTCTAGTTTGCTTTAATTCCTCTGAAACGCCTAAAGGGTTAAAACACTTTCTGAATGCTGTTTTGAATACTTTGAGAGGTGCAGCTTTCAAAATGGTGTGATTTATGGGGACTTTCTAATATATAAGGCCCTCTAAGCAACTTCAGAACTGAACTGATCCCTGAAAAAAATAGCCTTTTGACATTTTCTTTGAAATATGAGAAATTGCTGCTAAAGTTCTAAGCCTTGTAACGTCCTAGAAAAATAAAAGGATGTTCAAAAAATGATGCAAACATAAAGTAGACATATGGGATATGTGAAATAGTAACTATTTTGTGTGGTATTACAATCTGTCTTCCAAGCAGATACATTGAAATGTAAAAAAATGGTAATTTTTGCAAATTCTCTCTAAATTTTGATGTTTTTCACAAATAAATATTGAATTTAACCGACCAAATTTTTTCACTAACATAAAGTACAATATGTCACGAGAAAAAAAATCTCAGAATCGCTTGGATAGGTAAAAGCATTCCCAAGTTATTACCATATAAAGTAACACATGTCAGATTTGAAAAAATCGTCCTCAAGGCTGGCTCAGTCCTGAAGGGGTTAACTCAGAGTTCCCCAATAGGATATATGGAAGCGGGTTTTCTAACTAGACAACCCCATTTTTAAAGAAAGTGTCTGAAATACCTTCACAAGCAACACAAAGGACTTATATTTGGATATTAGGTATCGGAATAGCGTATACAACGGATTCAGTGTGCATGCCCAGGGTAATAGCATATTACAGGAAGGGTAAAATACTCTTAAAGAATTTCATGGATTGTTTTTAAACACAGAATTTCAAATGAGTTTATAATATTGGAGATATTGCTTGGTGTATCAACACAGCGTTTGTTACATCTAATGGACAATTCTTATACATTTAAACGTAAAAGGGAGAAATCTACAGGGACTCCTTTCATGCTAATAAATGTTAAATGTAAATATAAATATAATAAGTGTTTACCCCATTTTCAAGTAACTTGTAGAAAGTGACTATTTTTGTACCAATAATATGAACATATTTTTCAGGTATAAAGAAAGCAGAAAAGCAATTACTGCATCCACATTTAGTTTCTGTGTGTTCTGTTTTGAATAAACGCTTCTGTCGCACTAATTGAATAGGTGTTAAGTGCCCTAAACAGTCATTGCAGAAAGTGATAATAAACTACATACAATCAATCACTGTGAATGAAGAATATAAATTCAGTGATAGTTTCATGTAGCAGGAAGAAAGACTGTTAAGAATTGAACAAATTATGTGACCTCAAATTAATCGACGTGGCTTGTGGAACGGACAAAGATCTGATTCTTCTTAATGATTTAAACTTGACGTTCAGGGTTCATTCACATGGATGGATTATGGCTCTGTACATAAGTCATGTATTTTTATCCAAGGACCATGGTCAGTGCCTGTCGTGTCAGATCAGGAAATCCTTCTCCAAAGCAAGTTTGAGGCACTACTGTAAATGTTATACTAACTCCTGCACAGAGCCCTATTTCACATATAAAATCCTTGTACGGACACATGCACATGGGTGTGTTATGGCTCCTGACAAGATCCATATTGTATGGAGCCATTATAGGTCACCCTTAGACAGGGCCGTACTTGGAGTTTGCGCTGCCCTAGCCACTTTTAGTGCTGACGCCCCCGATAACGCAGCTTTTCCGCCGCAAAAATCACAACATATGCTAATTGTTGCGTGTTTTACCTCCCCAAAGTATTAAATAGGGAAAACTTGCAACAGAAACCAGCAATCTCACAACATAAATTGACATGCTGCGGATTAAAAAAACGTACCGCAGGTCAATTTATGAACGTTTTTTTTTGTGGGTTATTTGCGCGTGTAGATGAGATTTGTTCAAATATCATCCACTCTACTGCTACTGTATTACACTGCAGATTTTTCGCAATGAAGTCAGTTGCATAAAATCCACCGTTTACGTTACATGTGGACACACCATGAAATAAATGCTCAGCATTCGCATCCCCTCCCTTCCCCTCACATGAACACTGGGGCCTATTTCCCCTATTATTGATCAGGTCACCGTTTATTATTTTTTAGAAAAAAAAAACAACACTCCTGCAGCGGCCCCCCTTCCTGGCTGGAACAAAACATGCCCTGCCGTAACCTGTCACAAAACTTAGTTTACTGTCACAGACCCAAGAAGCTAAGTACAATAATTGATTTGCTTTTTTAGTTATTAGTGTTACTAATATGTTTTTTTTGTGTGTTTTTTTTACTGGTTCGGTTATTGGACTGTATCGGATTCGAGGACAACTTAGATTACTGCGTTTTTATTTTCAATAAAATGGTTGAGTGTTATGTGGGGGCTTTGATGTCTATAAAATATTTTTTCTGTGTGTTTTTTAACTTTATTACTACTGCCTTAGTAATGGCAGCTGTCTGAAATACAGCATCCATTACTAAGGCGGGGCTTAGTGTTAGCCGGGGAAGAGGCTAACACTAACCCCCCATTTTTGCCCTGGTACCCACCGCCACTAGGGGTACTAAGGAGAGCCGGGTACAATCCAGTACCCAACCATCTGAAGTGATGGTTGGGTACTTGGGTGACTGCAGGCTGGTATTATTAACCTGGGAAAGCCAAAAAACAATGGCCCTTCTCACCCTGGTAATGCTAGGCTGCAGCTGCCTTATTGTATCTGGCTGGTTATGAAAACTAGGGGGTTGCCAAGTTGTTTTTTTAACAATTTATTTAAAAAAAACTATGTGGGGTCCCCCCATTTTTCATAACCAGCCAGATACAATAAGGCAGCTGCAGCAGCCTAGCATTACCAGGGTGGGAAGGCCCATTGTTCTTGGACTTCGATACCGATACTTTGTGTAGTATTGCGATTTTCTATACCAAAACGATACTTTGCCAACAATAATAAAAAAGTTCTTCAATTTTCTGATGTGAGGCACGTGGTGTGAGTAATTTTGAACCTCCGTGTGTTTCTGTCATAATGGACAACATTGAGTTAATGTGTGAGGTTCATGATGGGGTTAATTACTATTAATGTGAGGTGCATGGAGGTATCAAATTCATAACACCTTGTGCCTCACATTAATAAGTCAAAGAAAGCTGTTTTTTTTTATTTATTTTTTATACTGTACACATCATAAATAACGCTATAAATTTGTTGTGCAGGTTATTACGGTTGCGATACCGAATGAAGTATATTTTATCTATTGAAACTTTTATTTTATGGTTTGTTGTAAAAAAAATAGTGTGTGTATTTTTTTAAATATTTATTTATTCAACATTATTTTTACTTTTTCATTTTTAAACTTTAAAGGGGTATTCCAGTTACAACAAGTTACCCCCTATCCATAGGGTAAGGGGTAACTTGCTGATCGGTGGGTGTCCGACAGCTGGGACCCCAACCGTTTACGAGAACGGGGGTCCCTTACCCCTCATTTGAACCGAGCGGCAGGTCCCACTCTCTATGGGAGCGCCAGAGATAGGCGAGTACAGGGTTCGGCTATTTCAGGTGTTGCCATAGAGAATGAATGTAGCAGCAGTGCGCATGAGCGACCTGCCGCTTGATTCAAACGAGGAGTACAGGACCCCCATTCTCGTAAACGGTGGGGTGTTCCAGCTGTCAGACACCCACCGATAAGCAAGTTAACCTCTACCCTACAGATAGGGGGTAACTTGTAACCGGAATACCCCTTTAATACACAGGCATATATCTGTATTACATACTACTATACATATTACTATATTACGTACGGATAGTACACAGGCAGTTGTTAGGACATACCTAAGTATGCCCTAACAACAGGAAATATGGTCAGACAGCCCTGGGGTCCTTCATATATAGGCAGGCAGACACCACGTGCTTTTCTGTTTACAAACATCCAAACGGAGTGTCATTTATGATGGCGGCTGCGTGAAAAGCACGCAGCTGCGCACCATATGAACATGGCACACGGAGCTGTTAAGTGCCTTTTGCGCACGCAAAACGGCACATTTTTTGCGTGCGCAAAACGCACACACTCGTGTAAATCCGCCCTAAGTCCGATAATAAAGACTGCTTGCGTCATCAGATGCTTTACTACAGAGCTATAACCTAGTATATGGCACCGTATGGAGCGCCTACAGCGGCACACAGATTGCCATATGTCTCCATAAGATGGAGTCACAAAGACTGAGTGTCTCCGTACAGCTTCCTGCAGAGATTTCCGCCATGTCCGTGAGGCCTAAATAGACAAACAAATGACATTACTGATCAGCTGGATTCTAAAAAAAAAAAGGATGGATGTGAGATTATCTGTTAATATACAAAAAACATTCTACGGATTAAGACCTTCTGAACATTTTGGCAGCTCAGCATGGTGCTAACTTTAGCCATCCAGTGATACAGTATTTTACACTGCTTCTTGCTATTCTGTGATCTTCACTCGACTTTCTCTTAAGGTAATGTTCATACAGCTTCAATAGGGAAAAAGTACAATGCAAAAAACATAATTAAAAACTGCTGCCTTGTGAATTAGACCTTGAACACGTTCATAACAGTGATGAAAAACACAAGGAAGGTGATTAATACATTGTACATTTTTATTAAACACTTTGTACTGTCATTTTCTTCACTGACTAATACCAGATCTGACAGTAAAAACATTTCATCTCTAAATAGAGTGGAGCTCTGCATTGTAATTCTTCCGTAGTGCCGCTGCAAAGATGAAAATCCCACTAGGGCTTCTTACAAGGTGATAGTAGACAGTATATCCACTTCTGTGCATCTATCTGCTCTAGTGATAGGAAGCATGGACTTATCAGTTGTAATTTTATTAGATGGTCTAAATCTTTGTGAAAATTTTGAGATGTAAAGTGGACAGGGAGTTCTTTCTGGGTTTTCTAAGATGGTGGAATCCTGTTTTCACTCCCACCCCACCACAAAACTGTAAGGCTGGGTTCACACGACCTATTTTCAGGCGTAAACGAGGCGTATTATGCCTCGTTTTACGTCTGAAAATAGGGCTACAATACGTCGGCAAACATCTGCCCATTCATTTGAATGGGTTTGCCGACGTACTGTGCAGACGACCTGTCATTTACGCGTCGTCGTTTGACAGCTGTCAAACGATGACGCGTAAAAATACAGCCTTGTCAAAAGAAGTGCAGGACACTTCTTTGGACGTTTTTGGAGCTGTTTTCTCATAGACTCCAATGAAAACAGCTCCAAAAACGGACGCAAAAAACGCTGCGAAAACGGCGCGAAAAACGCGAGTTGCTCAAAATACGTCTGAAAATCAGGGGCTGTTTTCCCTTGAAAACAGCTCTGTATTTTCAGACGTTTTTGGTCACTACGTGTGCACATACCCTTATGTGGCAGAGGTACCTTAATGCACTAGGACCTGGGTGTGACTGGCAGCTCTGCACCCCCATTGGTACTCCCCTGATCTTGGTAGTCTCAAAGAGGGTCGGATTGACCCACAAGAGAAACAGAGGATCTTCTGGGGGGCCAAGGTTCTGACTAAATAATGGACCCCAAAGGTTCAGAAAAGACAACACTATTTGGTGCTGACTCTGTATACAATCCCTTGCCACTATGGTCTTTTTCTTATGGGTTGATTTACAAATTACCTATATGCCGATATGTCCTGTGTGCGCAATGAAAACAAAGTTTAGATTTTGTTCTATAATAGGCCAATGAACCCCAGTTCAACACTGGTCCCAAGCATGCTGGTACATAGGATTATAGCTTTTTTTAATTAAAACATGTTAAAACTAGAAATTTTATATATATATATATATATATATATATATATATATATATATATATATACAAATTTATTATTTCACTGCTGTAAGTAATTCAAGCATAATTATATCCATAGCACTTCTCAATTTATATAATTCAGAAATAAAGGACAATTAAATATTTCTCCACAGTTCTTTTTTTTTTGATACAATACATTGTCAATTCAAAGCAAGAGATGACCTTTACATGGCCTAATCAAACCAACCACAAATCATATATACGTAATTATGTTAAAACCGCAAATCCACTACAGATAAGCTGTATGTAGATTACTATAGAAGCTTGTAGAACACATTAAATTGCCTACAGAGAAAACACTTCATTTTATAGGATAAAGGGTCAATAATCTTTAACATAATCTGAAATCACAATTTTTTTTATTTTTTTAGTTATATATGTTTAAATATCAGTGGTAGTAACACGTTTTATAACTCAGCAGGAAATATCAGAAGAGTGATAAAGCTTTCAGGTGTTCATATTTCCACTTAAAGTGGTCCTGACCAGGATATTGTAAGTCACTATGAAGCAAAGAATACCTATCTTTTCAAGAGGCATTTTAGAACGAGCTATGATATGTGTGTACATGAGGAATAACACTATATCTGGCCATTATATGACTTGTATTCTGCATTTTTTTGCAATTTTCCCCTCTGCAGTCTCTCTCTCTAATTCTCAGTTGTCTCTGAGCTAGTGGGTGAAGCCTAACAGCTATTATGTCTTCTTTACACTGCACACATAGAAGAGGAGAGTCCTCTGTAACCAGGGACATACTTTGCTTGTCCAGGGTGTGGACAGCAGATTACAGGAAGAGAGACACCAAGTGGCAGTAACTTCATGCAGAATTTGCGTGGGTAAAACAACTAAATTGTGGTGCTTTTTTTCGGACGGAATATCCACTGTGGAAAGCAGCGGTAAAAACCACTCATACTTACCTAGGCCGTTGTTATGGTGACGTGTCCCTCCATTGCAGTCCGGTCTGGCCTCCCTGGATGACGCTGCAGCCAGTGGCGTAACTACCGCGGTAGCAGCAGTAGCGGCTGCTACGGGGCCCGGGGCTTGAGGGGGCCCGTGCCGACAGCCGACACGCCCTCCCAAATGCCCGGTGGCGCCGCTAGCAGCCGTTATGGCTGCTACAGGGGTAGCACCGCTACTGTGGGGCCCGCGCCACCGAGCCTTACACAGGCACTCTCATGCCTGTAGGTGTCGCTAGCACCGGAGGGGGCCCCGGTGCTAGCGGCAGCCAAATACATGTATTAGCACTGAATGGCCGGGCATGTTCCGTGCCTGACCATCCAGTGCCTTACAATGACACTGATTGGCTAGCGGCGCGATGACCTCATCGCGCCGCTTCCATGCTTGGAAGGTGCTGATTGGCGGGGCAAGTCATTCTGCCCCGCCAATCAGCGTCATTGAAGGGCGCTCATTCAGCTCCTGCAGACATGCTCAGAAGAGAGCATGTCTGCATCGCCAGTGAACAGCGTGGGAACCGGAGAATGTGAGTAGGTCAACTTTATATATATTTTTTCCTCATAAAAATGTGAATGGCATTATCTATAGTGGGGGGGGTCTATCTACAGGGGGGGGTCGTCTTTATGTGGGCTATTATATATAGGGGGGTCTATATGTGGGGCAGTAGCTACAGGGGGGTCTATATGTGGGGCAGTAGCTACAGGGGGGTCTATATGTGGGGGTGTGGGCCACTATATAGAGGGGGGTCTATATGTGGGCCACTATATACAGGGGGGTCTATATGTGGGCCACTATATACAGGGGGGGTCTATATGTGGGGCACTAGCTACAGGGGAGGTCTGTATGTGGGGATGTGGGCCACTATCTACAGGGGGGTCTATATGTGGGGCAGTATATGTGAGACACTATACAGGGGTCGGCTATATGTAGAGCACTATCTATAGGGGAGATATTTTTTTAGGGTACTTTCTATAGGGGTGGGCTATGTGTGGGACACTATATACAGGGGTGGGTTACCTGTGGGGCACTAGCAACAGGGTGGCTATATGTAGTGCACAGTCTACAGGGGTGGGCTATATGTGGGACAATATCTACAGAGGTGGGCTATACGTGGAGCACTAACTATAGGGGAAGCTATATGTAGGGCAGCACGGTGGCTCAGTGGTTAGCACTATTGCCTTGCAGCTCTGGAGTCCATATGTGGGCACTATCTACAGGGGCTTCTATATAGGTCACTATCTACAGGGGGCACTATCTACAGGGGGCACGGTGTGTGTGTGTGTGTGTGTGTGTGTGTGTGTGACAGTTATATTTAGAGGTGTTGAGAATTTTAACTTTGTTTATAGGTGCAGAAATGTTTTAAAAGTGAGAAGCTGAAGACATCTGAGCGGAAAACTGCAGAAATGGGTCATGGCCGGGAGAAATCCATCATAGATGTCTGAACCGGAGGGAGAAGAAAAGAACTAGAATCTGAGACGTCACCGGTGAGTCACTTAATGTAAATGTTTATTCTGCCTCTAATCAGTATTGTAGTCACTGTATGATCTGCAGCGAGATGATGGGTGGTATGATTTTTTTTTGTGAAACCGCATCTCCCAGCATATCCTTATCATTGTTTCGGCCATTCTGGGAGCTGTAGTTTTACGCCGTACAAACCTATGCGCAGTGGCGTAACTACCGCTATAGCAGCCGTAGCGACTTCTACGGGGCCTGCAGCATGAGGGGGCCCGTGCCACCCGCCGGCACGGCCCCTCCCATGGCCGCAGGCTCCGCTAGCAGCCGCTATGGCTGCTACAGCGCGACGCCACTGAAGGGATTGTTCCTACAAAAGACATGCATCCCCTAACCACAGGATAGGGGATACATGTGGGATCGCTGGGACGCCCAGCGATGAGGAGAACGGGGGACCGAAAGTCCCCCCTAAGTTCTCCATGACAAACCTCGGACTTCCGTAGTCTGTCTGCAGCTCCATGGAAATGACTTGCGCACCGGTGGTGCTTGTGCGCATGCGTGACCAGCGCTCCTTTCATTTTTATTGAACTGCGCAGACGCCGGAAGTCCGAGGTTAGTCATGGAGAACTTCGGGGGACTTTCGGTCCCCCGTTCTCCTTATCGCTGCCAGCGATCACACATGTGTCCCCTATCCTGTGGATAGGAGATGCATGTCTTTTGTAGGACAAACTATAGGCCGTTTTTTTTTTGGGGGGGGGTCTGTATGGCGTAATCTACAGAGGGGGCTGTATGGCGTTATCTACAGAGGGGGTCTGTATGGCGTTATCTACAGAGGGGGCTGTATTGCGTTATCTACAGGGGGCTGTGTATGGTGCTATCTATAGGGGGGCGCTGTGTGGTGGAATCTATAGGGAGGCACTATCTACAAGGGGGGGGGTTGTGTGATACCCAGCAGAGGGGGGGGGGGCCCAGTCAAAAGTTTGCTATGGGGCCCAGTCTTTCCTAGTTACGCCCCTGGCTGCAGCCCATGTGACTGCTGCAGCCTGTTATTGGCTGCAGCGGCGGTCACATGGGATGTAACGCCATTCCAGGAGGCCGGCTTCTGACGTCATCCAAACCAACCTCCTGGGATGACGTATTATCCCATATGGCCACCGCTGCAGCCTGCGATTGGCTGCAGTGGCAGTCACATGGGATGTAACGTCATCCCAGGAGACCGAACTGCAGGAAGATGGGGGGCGTTCTGGGTAAATATGATCATTTTATTTTTTTTCTGTTTTTCGATTACGCCGCAAAAGTCGCAACACTTGGCTTTCTGCTGCAGGTTTTGCATCCCCAGTGAATTCCATGGGGAAAACCCGCAACGGGAAATCAACAAAATGCAGCATAAATTGACAGGCTGCGGAATTTTCTCGCAGCGTGGGCATGAGATTTTCTCATTCTCATCCACTTTGCTGCTACCGTAAATGCTGAGGAATTTCCGCATAGAATTGCATTGCGTAAATTCCGCAGTGTTTACGCTACGTGAGAACCCGGCCTCAGATTAGCATATGTTGATTGAAAAGTTAGTGTCCATTTAAATGTCATGAAACACAGAACAGAACATTTACAGAATTGGCAAACACAAACAGGACCAAAAACTGTCTTAAAGGAGTTCTCTGCTTTAAACAATTCCTGTTTGTTAGAAGGATCCCCCAATGATAAGCTGATCACAGTGTGTCCCACTAGTGAGACCCCCAGCAATCAACTGTAATATCTGGGAGAACCTAGCAGCGAGTAATTTAAATTCCTTGCAGTGCCACTACAGAGGAAATTAAGTATTACACAATTCTCACTGAAATCAATGTGTTGTCCGTGAAATGCAAAGACATGCTGGGTCCTCCAGAGCGAGAGACGCTCTTTGTAGCTACTCTCTGTTCTGGCTATGAGGTCCTGCATGAGGGACAACCTATATCAACTCAGGATTCTCAAGAATATTTGAAAATGGAATTTCTAAATCAGAAACCCCTTTAACAGGTTCCCGACCGCTGGCTGTATATATACGGCCAGCGGTCAGGGTCTCTGAAGTCCGCCGTATAGACTAATTACGGCGGCACTTCAGAGACCGTGCACGCGCAGTCGCGTGCACACAGCTCTGTGCCCTGGCTGTTGCTAACAGCCATGGGCACTGGGCAGAATGTCAGGGGCCAATCTTTTGGCCCCTGAACATGTGATCGCTGTGACAACCAATCACAGCGATCACATGCATTTCTGCGTATAAAACAGTGTGCACGCGATCGCGTGCACACAGCCCTGTGCCCACGCTGTTACCAACAGCTCTGGGCACTGGGCAGAGTATCAGGGACCAATCTGATGGTCCCAGAACATGTGGTCGCTGTAAAAAACCTACTGTAAAAAACCTATCACAGCGACCACATTTGTTTTATTTTTACTTTTCTGGCAGTAAATCTCCTGCCTCTTTTCTTCTCCTCAAACAGAATTGCTGCCAGAAGAATACAGTGAAAAAAAATACAGTTACACTATAAAACATTCTCTGTATAGATAGATTTCTATCTATCTATACAATCTATCTATCCATCTATCTTTTTTTCTATCTATCTACCTTTCTTTCTTTTATTCTATTAGAATAGGCAGGTAGGGAGTATATAATTATATATATATCCACATATATATAATATATATAGCAATAGCGGTTTATTTTTTTGTTAGCGGTAGTGTAGATCTATATACCAGTTAGTTTGTGTGTTTTATAAAAAAAAAAAAAAAAATTGGTTTAGTTAGTATTAGTGTTAGTGACGTTATGGCGAGGAAGTTGTTTAGCACCGAGGAGGCATACGCCATGCTGTGGTCTGAGTCGGAGACCGCATCAGAGATGGTGTCAGAGATGGAACCTGTTTTAGGTAGTGACGATGACAGCGTCACTTCAGGTTCATCTTCAGGGGACGTTGTCCCTGATGCAGTTGAAACTGCAGAACATGAAAGCGCAGGGCCAAGTAGCGCTGTAGCACGGGACAGCCTGGTCCCTCCAGTCCAGGCTCTTGTATGGGCACCTGCCCCATCTTTTGGGCCTAGAATCCACGGATTTACTGCCACTCCTGGCATAACCGTGGACAATATAAATTTTGTCCAAATGGATTACTTCCATTTATTTATAACGGACGACATCCTAAATCAGATTGTCCACGAAACAAATTTATATGCCACTCAATATATAAGGCAGAAACCTTCATCCACCCATGCCAGAGATTGGACGCCCACCAATTTGCAGGAATTAAAAAAAATTACTGGTCAACAAGACCCGCCCAAGCCACCCCAGTATATCCTGCAGTAATGCCCAGGTCTCGTTATGAGACAATAATGAGGTTCCTCCACTTCAACGACAAACCATCAGGCCCCCCCAAGTACCGATGCAAACAGGGATCGGTTGTTCAAAATAAGACCGCTAATAAATTCCCTGAATAATTTATTTCTGCAACTCTACACCCCTGAGCAGAATGTAAGTGTGGATGAATCCCTCCTCAACTTCCATGGCAGACTTAGTTTTCGCCAATATCTACCTTCCAAAAGGGCAAGATATGGCGTTAAGCTTTATAAACTGTGCGAAAGCGGGTCAGGATATACCACCGCCTTCAGGATTTATGAAGGGCGGGACCGCACAATAAATGTTCCTGGATGCCCCCCTGATCTTTCCACCAGCAGCAAAATTATGTGGGAGATAATGCAGCCTCTGCTTCACAAGGGGTACCACCTGTACTGCGACAATTTTTATTCCAGTGTGCCCCTGTTTAGGCATTTGCTGCAAGGACTGGGGCATGTGGTACCATGCGCAAAAACCGAATTGGTTTTCCACAGCAATTAGTGGGGAAGCGCATGGTAAAGGGGGACTCCTGTGCTTATGCATCTGAAGAATTGCTGGCGGTCAAGTTCAGGGATCGCAAAGATGTGTATGTGCTAAGCACGATTCATACCGCAGGAACAGTGGCAGTGAGGGAAAGAGGGGCAACATCGGACAAGCACAAACCAGTGAGCGTGTCCGAATATAACAAGTACATGGGGGGGGTGGATTTAAGCGACCAGGTTTTACAGCCCTATTTAGTAAAACGCAAAACTAAAACCTGGTACAAAAAAGTGGCCATTTATTTGTTACAGGTGGCCATCCACAACTCATTTGTGCTCTACAAAAAAAACAGAGGCAGAGACACATACCTGGATTTCCAGGAAAAAATTATTGAAGGCCTCATTTTTGATGTTCAGGACACCCGAGAATGCCCCCAGTCTGAGGATGTCACGCGACTGACTGAAAGACACTTCATCAGTCGGATTCCCCCAACAGCAACCAGAAGCAACCCCCAGAAAAAGTGCCGCGTCTGCAGAAAAGACGGGCACCGCAAAGATTCCCGATATTTCTGTCCCTCATGTCCCTCGCAACCAGGCCTGTGCATTGAGCCATGTTTTAAAAAATACCACACTGTTCTGAATTATTAGATTTTAGTTAATTCGTTGAAAATATATTTGCCCTAGATTACTTTTTTATTTTTCCCCTGATTTTACTCCAAGGGTGAGGGAGGGAATGGGTGGGTGGGGGGTGGATGTCATGTTTGCATATTCTCTAAAGTTCATCTGCTGGAGAGCTCCATTTGCATAAACCTGCAATTTCTTATTTTAGAAAACCCCAAAAAATAAATTCCCATTATACCCCTAGATGAATATTTTGGGATTTCTGCTTCAAGAGCAGATATTTTGGAAGTGTTATAGAAACTCTGTTGAGTTTTGTAAAACCAGCTTTGAAAAAAAGCGATTTGTGAAATAAGCTTCTTCTATCGTCCACCCTCCTACTTCTCTATCTGATAAATAAGGCACACATATTTGGTATCCCAATGCACAGGAGAAGTGGCAGAATGTGAAAGGAGATGAATTTTGGCCGTGGTCTATACCGTGTGTGAAAAATGCTGGTATAAACTGACGCATTTGCTAAAAAATTGCTAATTTTATTTTGATCCATCTTATTCAATAAACTTTCAGAAGAAAACTAGACTGTCTAAAAATATGATAAACCCCTTGAAGGAAACCTTGTGGGGTCTACTTGTGTGAATTAAGTCATGCATGGGGTGTTTCTAATGTTTCAGCAGCATTAGGCCCCCCAGAAAACAGTATGCTGCTATAAAATCAAATGCAGAATTCCTGGACCGAAAAGGCCAAAAAGCCTCCTTTTATGCCAAGCCCTGGCACATGCCCGTGAATAAAGCACACATATTTGGTATCCCCATGCACGGGAGAAGTGGAAGAATGTGAAATGGGATGAATTTTGTTCATTCTGTGTGTAAAAATGCTGGCATAAACTGACGCATTTGTTAAAAAAAAGCTAATTTTATTTTGATCCATCTTATTCAATAAACTTTCAGAAGAAAACTAGACTGTCTAAAAATATGATAAACCCCTTGAAGGAAACCTTGTGGGGTCTACTTGTGTGAATGAAGTAATTTATGGGGTGATTCTAATGTTTCAGCAGCATTACGCCCCCCAGAAAACAGTATGCGGCTATAAAATCAAATGCAAAATTCCTGGACTGAAAAGGCCAAAAAGCCTCCTTTTATGCCAAGCCCTGGCACATGCCCGCACAGTGAATAAAGCACACATATTTGGTATCCCCATGCACGGGAGAAGTGGAAGGATGTGAAAGGAGATGAATTTTGTCCGTGGTCCATTCTGTGTGTGAAAAATGGTAGCCTAAACTGACGCATTTGCTAAAAAAAAGCTGATTTTATTTTGTTCCATCTTATTCAAGAAACTTTCAGAAGAAAACTGGACTGTCTAAAAATATGATAAACCCCTTGAAGGAAACCTTGTGGGGTCTACTTGTGTGAATGAAGTCATTTATGGGGTGTTTCTAATGTTTCAGCAGCATTACGCCCCCCAGAAAACAGTATGCGGATATAAAATCAAATGCAGAATTCCTGGACCGAAAAGGCCAAAAAGCCTCCTTTTATGCCAAGCCCTGGCACATGCCCGCACAGTGAATAAAGCACACATATTTGGTATCCCCATGCACGGGAGAAGTGGAAGAATGTGAAATGGGATGAATTTTGTCCGTGGTCCATTCTATGTGTGAAAAATGCTAGCATAAACTGACGCATTTGCTGAAAAAAGCTAATTTTATTTTGTTCCATCTTATTCAAGAAACTTTCAGAAGAAAACTGGACTGTCTAAAAATATGATAAACCCCTTGAAGGAAACCTTGTGGGGTCTACTTGTGTGAATGAAGTAATTTATGGGGTGATTCTAATCTTTCAGCAGCATTAAGCCCCCCAGAAAACAGTATGCGGCTATAAAATCAAATGCAAAATTCCTGGACCGAAAAGGCCAAAAAGCCTCCTTTTATGCCAAGCCCTGGCACATGCCCGCACAGTGAATAAGGCACACATATTTGGTATCCCCATTCACGGGAGAAGTGGAAGAATGTGAAAGGAGATTAATTTTGTCCGTGGTCTATACCGTGGGTGTGAAAAATACTAGCCTAAACTGACGCATTTGCTAAAAAAGCTAATTTTATTTTGTTCCATTTTATTCAAGAAACTTTCAGAAGAAAACCGGACTGTCTAAAAATATGATAAACCCCTTGAAGGAAACCTTGTGGGGTCTACTTGTGTGAATGAAGTCATTTATGGGGTGTTTCTAATGTTTCAGCAGCATTACGCCCCCCAGAAAACCGTATGCGGCTCTAAAATCAAATGCAAAATTCCTGGACCGAAAAGGCCAAAAAGCCTCCTTTTATGCCAAGCCCTGGCACATGCCCGCACAGTGAATAAGGCACACATATTTGGTATCCCCATGCACGGGAGAAGTGGAAGAATGTGAAAGGAGATTAACTTTGTCTGTGGTCCATACTGTGTGTGACAAATGCTAGCATAAACTGACGCAATTGCTAAATTCTTGCATTTTTTTCCAATTTTGCCCACTTTAGAGAAAAAAAAAAAATGATATATACTGACAAATGCCACTAAAACAAAGCCCTATCTGTCCTTTAAAAAGAGTGTAAAATTCAAAGATGAACTTTATTCACCTGCAGAGTTATAGTCATCTAAAGAAGCGCATAGCAAAATTGTAAAATTTGCTCTGGTCATTTAGCTGTAAAACAGCCTAGTCCTTAACCGGTTAACTTCCCATTATCTGTTCATTCATTCTGTTACTATATAGTATCAATGAGCCTCAGTTCAGCTCATCTATGTATTTTTGTCATGCAAGCTTTTCGATTTATAACCTTCCTACTAGAGATGAGCGAACTTATCAAAAGTTCGGTTCGGCTAGTTCGCCGAATTTCACAAAAAAGTTCGGTTCGGACCGAACTAGTTCTGACCGAACCTGTCACTTCCGTGCGCCGAGCATGCTACTGTCCGGGGTGCTGATAGAGTTAATGGGCTGCACTAACTCTTTCAGCAACCTTGACAGTACATGCTCGGCGCGCGGAAAATACAATTTAAATGTAATAAAAAAATAAAAATTATACGTTCGTACTTACTTTCCTCCTGTATGGCCTCCAGCGATGACGTTTCATCCCTTTCGCCGCTGCAGCCAATCACAGGCTGTAGTGGCGGTCACGCACGTCAGGATGACGCTTCATCCCACGTGACCGCCTCTGCAGCCAATCACAGGCTGCAGCGGCGACATGGATGAAACGTCATCGCTGGAGGCCGGACAGGAGGAAAGTAAGTATGAACGTATTATTATTATTTTTTGGCATGTATGTATGTATGTATGTACGTACGTACGTACGTACGTACGTACGTACGTACGTACGTACGTACGTATGTATGTTGTCATGTATGTATGTTGTCATGTATGTATATCTGTGCATGTATGTTGGCATGTATGTATATATGTGCATGTTTGTATGTATATTTGCATGTATATATTTGCATGTATGTATGTATGTTTGCATGTGTGTATGTTTGCATGTATGTATTTTTGCATGTATGTTGTCATGTATGTATGTATGTATGTTGTCATGTATGTATGTATATATGTGCATGTGTGTGTATATTTGTATGTATGTATGTTTGCATGAATGTATGTATGTATGTTTGCATGTATGTGTGTTTGCATGAATGTATGTTTGCATGTATGTATGTATGTATGCATGTTTGTATGTATATTTGCATGTGTGTATATATATATATATATATATATATATATATATATGTATGTATGTTGTCATGTATGTATTTATGCTGTCATGTATGTATATATGTGCATGTATGTTGGCATGTATGTATATATGTGCATGTGTGTATGTATGTATATTTGCATGTATATATTTGCATGTATGTATGTTGTCATGTATGTATGTATGTATATATGTGCATGTATGTTTGCATGTATGTTGGCATGTATGTATACATGTGCATGTTTGTATGTATATTTGCATGTATATATGTTTGCATGTGTGTATGTATGTTTGCATGTATGTTTGCATGTATGTATGTTGTCATGTATGTTTGTATGTATGTTGTCATGCATGTATTTATATATGTGCATGTATGTATGTTTGCATGTTTTTATTTTTGCATGTATGTTTGCATGTATGTTTATATATATGTGCATGTATGTAATTATGTTTGCATGTATATTTGTGCATGCTTATATATATGTATGTATGTATCTTTGCATGTTTGTTTGTTTGTTTGTTTGTTTGTATGTATGTATGTTTTCATGTGTGTATGTTTGCATGTATGTATATTTGCATGTATATATGTGCATGCTTGTATGTATGTTTGTATATATGTATGTATGGCCATGTATGATACTGTCTGCTGGCGCCCTGTATCTAAGTCAACTTCGCGGCAGGCTTCTATACATGGTATAACAGTCAGTATCACACATTAAACTGAATCTAAGCCTACGACATGTTTTATTTCATTTTTTTTTTTTTTTTTTACAGGTTTGGTGTTTGGACTACGTCGGTTTCGAGGACTACTTAGATGACGTTTTTTTTTCTACAATAAAATGGTTAATGAGGGTTGTGTTGGGGGTGCTTTATTTCAATAAAATATTTTATCTATATCTTTGTATTTTTCTTTTCAAATTTTATTACTACCACTTTAGTAATGGCCGCTGTCTGAGTGACAACATCCATTACTAAGGCGAGGCTTAGTGTTAGCCGGTGCAGAGGCTAACACTAACCACCATTATTACCCTGGTACCCACCACCACCAGGGGTGCCGGGAAGAGCCAGGTACGATCCAGTACCCGACCATCTGTTGTGATGGTCGGGCCCTGGGGCGGCCGCAGGCTGGTACTATGAGGCTGGGAAGGGCCAAAAACAGTGGAGCTTCCCACCCTTGTAATGCTAGGCTGCTGCTGCTGTGTTGTATCTGGCTGGTTATAAAAGTGGGGGGGACCCCACGTCATTTTTTTTAAATTATTTATTTATTTACATTTTTTTTTTAAAAAAGACATGGGGTTCCACCCAATTTATCATAACCAGCCACATACAACACAGTGTTATTAGCCTGGGAATGGACAAAACCAGTGGCCCTTCCCACCAATGTAATGCCAGACTGCTGCGGCCTTGTATATGGCTGGTTATTAAAAATGTGGGGGACCCGTCTATTGCTAAATTTGTTAAATTCAAAAAAAAAAACGACGTGGGGTCCCCCCCATTTTTATAACCAGCCCGATACAACACAGCAGCAGCAGCCTAGCATTACAAAGGTGGGAAGGTCCACTGATTTTGGCCCTTCCCAGCCTCATAATACCAGCCTACGGCCGCCCCAGTACCCGACCATCACAACAGATGGTCGGGTACTGGATCGTACCAAGCTCTTCCCGGCACCCCTGGTGGTGGTGGGTACCGGGGTAATAATGGGTGGTTAGTGCTAGCCTCTGCACCGGCTAACACTAAGTACCGCCTTAATAATGGACGCTGTCAATCAGCCAACTGCCATTATCTAGGCACTAATAAAGTTTAGAAAAAAACACAAAGACAATTCTTTTTTATTGAAATAAGAAATCCCCAACAAAACCCTCGTTAACCATTTTATTAAAATTTGAAAAAACATAGATCTACGCAGTAGTCCAACGAATCGAAGATGTAGTCCAATCGGTACATCAAAATCTGCAACAACATAAAAAAACAGTTATCAATGTGAACAATACCAATACTTCTACTCACCTACACACATATATACACGCACACACAAACAAACAACCATACACAGACACACACATATATACACAAACACAACAAGATATACACACACACACACACAAACAGACAAACACACACACATATACACGAACTCACACATATACAAACAAAAACACACATATCCAAACACACACACACACAGTTATACACACACATACACGAACACATATACACAAACACATATACAAACAAAAACACACATACCCAAACACACATATACACAAACACACCCATATATACACACAAACACACACCCATATACACAAACACACACATATACAAAAACACACACAAACATATACACAAATACACCCATATATACACAAACATATACACAAACACATATACACAAACACACCCATATATACACACACATATACACAAACACACATATAAAAACAAAAACAGACAAAGTCACATACCCAAACACACATATATACACAAACACACATACACAAACACGGTTTCTTTTAAATGCTGCTGGGGAACCCGCTCGATCCACTATATAAGGCTGCGCTACAGTGCAGCATTTAAAAGAAACAGGATCCTGACCTGTCCATAGAGTTTAAGGCAGCACAGAGTATTTCAGGAGATGAGCGTGCAGATTCAGTGCTGCTGTGAACTCTGCTCTTACCATTACGTAGCTCTGAGTCTGTTACCTCTCCTCCACTCCTGTCCTCCAGAACACCTTCACATGATTGGCAAGTCACCACGTAATGGTAAGAGCAGAGTTCACAGCAGCACAGAGTATTTCAGGAGATGAGTGTGCGGATCTTGTGCGGGGTGGTGACTTGCCAATCATGTGAAGGTGTTATTGAGGACAGGAGTGGAGGAGAGGTAACAGACTGAGCTACGTAATGGTAAGAGCAGAGTTCACAGCAGCACTGAATCTGCACGCTCCTCTCCTGAAATACTCTGTGCTGCTGTGAACTCTGTTCTTACCATTACGTAGCTCAGTCTGTTACATCTCCTCCACTCCTGTCCTCTATAACACGTTCACATGATTGGCAAGTCACCACCACGCACAAAATCCGCACGCTCATCTCCTGAAATACTCTGTGCTGCTGTGAACTCTGCTCTTACCATTACGTGGTGACTTGCCAATCATGTGAAGGTGTTCTTGAGGACAGGAGTGGAGGAGAGGTAACAGACTGAGAGCTACGTAATGGTAAGAGCAGAGTTCACAGCAGCACTGAATCTGCACGCTCATCTCCTGAAATACTCTGTGCTGCCTTAAACTCTGTGGACAGGTCAGGATCCTGTTTCTTTTAAATGCTGCACTGTAGCGTAGCCTTATATAGTGGATCGAGCGGGTTCCCCAGCAGCATTTAAAAGAAACAGTATCCTGACCTGTCCACAGAGTTTAAGGCAGCACAGAGTATTTCAGGAGATGAGCACGGGCAGCCGTTCGTTTTTCCGAGCCGTGCTCCCATTATGCACACGACCGTAAAAACACCCGTTATTGCGGGTCGTAATTACGACCCGCAATAACGGGCTCATAGACTTCTGTTACCCAAGGGTACCTTTCCGTTTTCTCACGGGAAGGTGCCCGTGCCGTTAAAAAAATAGAACATTTTCTATTTTTCTATTTTACGGGCCGTGCTGCTATAATTATAATGACAGCACGGATCGCAAAAGCGGCCGGCTGCCCGTGGCCGGCCGGCCGTGCTCGTAGTTACGAGTCGTAATTACGAGCACGGCCCGTAAAATAAAAAAATAGAACATGTTCTATCTTTTTAACGGCACGGGCACCTTCCCGTGAGAAAACGGGAAGGTACCCGTGGCTAACAGAAGTCTATGGGCCCGCTATTTCGGGTCGTAATTACGACCCGTGATAACGGGTGTTTTTATGGTCGTGTGCATGAGGCCCCGTAATGACGGGTGGCTACATGTGTGCACCCGTCATTACGGCAGCGTTGCTAGGCGACGTCAGTAAGGGTATGTGCACACACACTAATTACGTCCGGAATTGACGGACGTATTTCGGCCGCAAGTGCCGGACCGAACACACTGCAGGGAGCCGGACTCCTAGCATCATATTTAGAAGTACGATGCTAGGAGTCCCTGCCTCTCCGTGGAACTACTGTCCCGTACTGAAAACATGATTACAGTACGGGACAGTTGTCCTGCAGAGAGGCAGGGACTCCTAGCATCGTACATAACTATGATGCTAGGAGCCCGGCTCCCTGCACTGTGTTCGGTCCAGTACTTGCGGCCAAAATACGTCCGTCAATTACGGACGTAATTAGTGTGTGTGCACATACCCTAAATAGTCAGTGTCCAGGGTGCTGAAAGAGTTAACTGATCGGCAGTAACTGTTTCAGTACCCTGGACAGTACCTGTAAAAAAAAAGACGTTCATACTTACCGGGAACTCCCTGCTTCCTCCAGTCCGGTCTCCTGGCCGTTGCCTTGGTGACGCGTCCCTCTCGACATCCGGCCCGACATTCCATTATGACAATGGAGCCCATGTGAGCGCTGCAGCCAATCACAGGCTGCCGCGGCCTCTGCAACCAATCACAGGCTGCAGAGGCCTCTGCAGCCAATCACAGGCTGCCGCGTCAGAAAAGGTCGGACTGGAGGAAGAAGAGGTACTCGTCACCAAGACAACGACCGGGTACGTATGAAATGCTTTTTATTTTATTTTTAATCAGCAGCCTCTTTTCTCTATCAGTGATTGATAGAGATAAGTGGCTGCCGATTTGTATAATGTTTTTGACCGGGTTCGGTCAAAACGGGTTCGGCCGAACCCGGTGAAGTTCGGTTTCGCTGCGAACCGAACTTTTCCGGAAGTTCGGACCGAAACCGGGTTCGGTTGTCCCGGTTCGCTCATCTCTACTTCCTACGAATCTGTACCTGTCACATGACTGCTTTGGAGTTACTGTCATTTTAATTGCATTATATAATTTTAATCAAGCTAGAGAATTGCTTAATGTTACGTAGGGTTCGTGGACCCACAGGGCCGTACCACCTTGGCGGTATGGCAGCTGACCAACAGGGCGCAGGTCAGAGTCTATAGTTCATATAGGGTACCTGTGGCAGCTCGGACAGAAGAAAGGCAGGCTTGGCTGGGACTAGGCTGCAGGTAGACGTCAGGTGTGGAGTAGCAGGACAGGTGTGGTATACAGCACAGCATGGCAACAGCTCATCACGGCACTAGATCAGGATACAGGTTACAGGATACAGGAACAGGGAACACTGGGAGCAGAAAACACTAGGGGACCATTTGCAAGACAAACTTAGGATACGACAACAACGCTCAGGCGTGGGAGGAAGGGGCTGAAACCTTCTTATAGCCCAGGGTGCTCTGGGAGCAATCAGCTAAATCTCCCACATGCGTGCGCTCTGGCTTCTTGAGTCTGGACTGAGCTCGCGAGCGCACCCTGGTGGTCACTGTGGAACATGACGGCCATAATGTGAAGACATCTCTGGATGGAAGGAGTTCATGGTCAGCGACCACGGACGTTACACTTAAATTACAGTCCCCTTATGTAATATTAATGGAATCACTTCTGTTAGAACTTGTTATCCAAGAGGTATTACACATTTTTAGCAATTGCCATGAGTATCTGTCAGCAAAATATAGGCTGATAACTAAGGTAGTCTACAGTTTGTAAAAGGATCTGTTGCCAACTTTCCACATTATTTACATTGCACATTTTACTTAGTGTTACTGTCATACTCCTGGCGGTCTAGACTGGTTTAGCAGTTAATACTTAATATTTCTGGTAGTCTATGGTGAAGAAGGGAATAATACTGATATTGCCTTCATTCCTTTTACTGCTCCATACAGTCAAACGCTGACACACTTGTAGTGGAGCTTCACAGAATTATGGCCTTCTCCAATTTACTTGAATGAGAACTATGAAGTGCTGGTACTAGTGTGTCAGTGTTTAACACTAGAAAGCAGTGTGTGCGAAGGGCATGCAGCGTGCTTCTGATCATCTGGCACAAGCCAGAAATCCAGGTACTCTCGCCCTAGTGACTGTTATTGACATTTTGTTTGACCAGCTGCTACTCCGCTACAGAGGAGCAGCCCAGTGGGTCCACATACCCACACAGCCGTGACAGTTAGCACTTATAATACAATTATACTATATGGTTATTATAAAAAGTTAAATTAGGGTCGTGAAGAGGTTAATGGTGGTGGTTTAGGTTAGGAATGTGTACCCATAATTGAATTTTATTCCATATAAATAGGTCAATGTCATGATCTGTGGGTATGTGGACCCACTAGGCCGCACCGCCGTAGCAGAGTAGCAGCTGGCCAAACAACAGTGTACCAAGTCTATACAAAGTCCAACACAAGGATACCTGTAATAGTCCAGACAGTAGCAGCGGCTTAGCCATAGATGGTACTATCACGACAGGTGATGCAAAACGTGGCAGGTTGTACCAGGCAAGGCAGATGACACAAGACGTGGTGTAAGACAGCAAGCGTAGCAGACGGCACAACACGACTCCAACAATAGAGAGGGCACAGGAACAAATAAAGCACGGGATACAGGTAGCAGGGCACGGGAACACTGGGAACAGGATACGACTAAGAGACCATTTGCAAGACTAACATAGGAATACAAACAACGCTCAGGCAAGGAGTGAAAGGGCAGGGCCCTTATTATAGTCCAGGGTGATCTGGTAGTAATTAGTTCATTCTTTACATGTGTGCGCACTGGCCCTTTAAGGCTGGGAATGAGCTCGCGTGCGCACGCATCCTAGTGGTCACTGCAGGGCAGGATGGCCACATGTGCTGGCATCTCCGGGGAGGAAGACGTTGGCAGGTTGAGAAGGGTCTGCGGTCCGCGGCCGTTACAGTCAAGAAGTCTTTATAGGGGTTTGAGCTCAGGTTTTCTGATACCAAGCTCCAAATCGCCAGTCACCTTCACACATCCTTACACATCTGCATTATTCAACTAAATTCAACAATAAATTACTATGTATTGAGCTCACCCTAGTGACGGCGTAATTAATTCAAGCATTTAACTAAAAAATTTTTTATCCTGAACTGCTCATAAGGAGGGGTCCAAGTACAAGGAACAGCGTGCCCCCCACTCCTGAGATAGAGAGATATAGATGACTGGTGGTTTAGAAAGTTGTTTCAGGGAATCTGATGGACATTTCCATCAGAGCGACAAACATTTCCTTGCAACCGGTGGGGAGGAATTTTGTCCTGGCCAGGAGAGGAGCATCATTGCTGTCCTGTGAGAACCTAACTAAGCAGAAATGGCTGTTGTATGGGTATGTGCACACAATGAGAGGCTTTTACGTCTGAAATGACAGACTGTTTTCAGGAGAAAACAGCTGCCTCGTTTCAGACGTAATTGCTCCTCCTCACATTTTGCGAGGCTTCTCTGACAGCCGTAAATTTTGAGCTGCTCTTCATTGAGTTCAATGAAGAACAGCTCAAATTACGTCGGAAAGAAGTGCCCTGCACTTCTTTTGACGAGGCTGTATTTTTATTCGTCGTCGTTTGACAGCTGTCAAACGACGACGCGTAAATGACAGGTTGTCTGCACAGTACGTCGGCAAACCCATTCAAATGAATGGGCAGATGTTTGCCGACGTATTGTAGCCCTATTTTCAGACGTAAAACGAGGCATAATACGCCTCGTTTACGTCTGAAAATAGGTCGTGTGAACCCAGCCTAATTGTAAAGGTTTCTGCAAGTATCATTTACATTTACAGATTGTTCACCTGATGATTTTTACAGCGGCATACTGGCTGATTGTCATTCTGAATGCTAGGAAATGAGTGCATTGTATTGAACATTTGACAGTGTGTATGGGCCTTAAGAAATACACTACACCAAAAAGGCAAATTTTAAAAATAAAAACTGAACCAGAATACAAAAAAGTTTAGGATGGAAATAACGTATTATTCTTTACTATATCCTTTATGTACTAATATTCTATTTTTACTTATTTAGTCAGAGCCTTTACTATAAGGGCTTGTTTACACGAGTGTGTTATTCGTCCGTGCAACTCGCGTGATTTTCACGCGGGTTGCACGGACCTATGCAAGTCTATGGGGCAGTGCAGACTGTCCGTGATTTTTGCGCAGCCTGAGTCCGCTGCATAAAACTCACGACAGGTTCTATATTTCAGCGTTTTCCGCATATCACGCACCCATTGAAGTCAATGGGTGCGTGAAAATCACGCGCAGCACACGGAAGCACTTCCGTGGGACGCGCGTTATTCACGCAACAGCAGTAAAAAATGAATGTAAACAGAAAAGCACCACGTGCTTTTCTGTTTACAAACATCCAAACGGAGTGTCATTAATGATGGCGGCTGCATGAAAAGCACGCAGCCGCGTACCATATGAACATGACACACGGAGCTGTGGAAAAAACTCCTCCGTCTCCCATTGAAACCAATGGGAGGCATTTTCGGCGTGTTTTGCGGCGCGGTTTCCGCGTCAAAAAACTTGTCAAAAAACTCTGTGTGAACTCCCTTTAGTTTATTTTTACTGCATTAGAAATTATTCATTGTTATATTTTGATGCTTTGCTGTAAATATTTTATGTACAGAGTGATTACTTTATTGCTATAAGTTACTCTCGTTCATTAATTCATGCCAATGCTCCCTGGTCCTTACCAACCCGGTGTAATCATGCTTCATTGTGCACTTTGTGAAATTTGTTGATTATTTGCAATGCCTAATCTAATAAATCTCTCACTATATAAACCCAAGCAGCTACATAATTGGTCCTGTCTTTGTCTACACTCATTTTATAGTATTCATGAACTTCATAAAAGTCAGTGATCTGTGTGCTTTTAAGTAGATTAAAAGATGAATAACTTGCCACAGGCCACTGCAGTCCGTTTTGTATCCATTACAGGAATCCTAAATGAAAATTATAATGTGCAGTCCAGATTTATAAAGCAGCTAATGCTAAAAGTGACCATCCTGTCATTACCCATTGCCAGTATGAAAGTTAGTTGTATATGTAAAGACCTGCAAATAATTTGTCTAAGAACAATTCAGGTCAGTTGCGATTCCAAAGGGCGTTTCCATTGCGTTTTTAGGGTATGTTCACACGACAGCGTCCGTAACGGCTGAAATTACAGGGGATGTTTTCAGGAGATAACATCCCCGTAATTTCAGCCGTAACGGCATGTGCAGGCGCTTGAACGCAGTGTCCATTACGGACGTAATTGGCGCTGCTTTTCATTGGAGTCAATGAATAACGGCTCCAATTACGCCCCAAGAAGTAACAGGTCACTTCTTTGACGCGGGTGTCAATTTACGCGCTGTCTTTTGACAGCGGCGCATAAATAAATGTGTGAACATACCCTTACTGTGTTTTTACAGCAGTTTTGTAGTGCTTTCCATGGGCTTCTTAAAGGGTTTATCCGGGGAACAAAAATTGCATTGCAATAATATATTTATGTGAAACTAAGTAACTTACTAATATACCGGGTGGGCCATTTATATGGATACACCGAAATAAAATGGGAATGGTTGGTGATATTAACTTCCTGTTTGTGGCACATTAGTATATGGGAGGGGGGAAACTTTTCAAGCTGGGTGTTGACCATGGTGACCATTTTGAAGTCGGCCATTTTGTATCCAACTTTAGTTTTTTCAATGGGAAGAGGGTCATGTGACACATCAAACTTATCGAGAATTTCACAAGAAAAACAATGGTGTGCTTGGTTTTTATGTTACTTTATTCTTTCATGAGTTATTTACAAGTTTCTGACCACTTATAAAATGTGTTCAAAGTGCTGCCCATTGTGTTGGATTGTCAATGCAACCCTCTTCTCCCACTCTTCACACACTGATAGCTACACTGCAGAAGAAATGCTAGCACAGGCTTCCAGTATCCGTAGTTTCAGTTGCTGCACATCTCGTATCTTCACAGCATAGACAATTGCCTTCAGATGACCCCAAAGATAAAAATCTAAGGGGGTCAGATCGGGAGACCTAGGGGGCCATTCAACTGGCCCACGATGACCAATCCACTTTAGTAAGTTACTTAGTTTCACATAAATATATTATTGCAATGCAATTTTTGGTCCCTGGATAACTTCTTTAATTGCTGTGAAAAAAACATGGTTAAAACCGCATGCCTGGAATCGCAACGGTTTTGCAATGTGATTTTTGGCTGTATGGTTATTACAGGTGAAGCACATTGAAACCAAAACACCCTATGGAATTCCAGCCTAAATGATCTAGATTCCATAAACTTTGATGACCCGACATGAGGGCATATTTTGGGATATTATAATGACAATATTAAGAAGCAGCGGGCAGCAGATAAAGGTGGTTGCTAAAGCAACTATAAGGGTATGTTCACACAGGGCGGATACGCTGCATAAAAGTACGCAGTGAATAAGCCTTGGTCCCTGCAGGGAATTCTAACAGAAAAACCGCACCAAATTGGGGTGCAGTTTTTCAGCCGGATTTTATCTCCGGAAAACTGCATGTAAAAACAAAAAAAATCTATACTTACCCGTAGCCATGGCAATGTGTCACTCTGACGTCCTGCATCCCGGCCCCCTGGAATGATGTTTATTCCCATGTGACCGCTGCAGCCTGTTATTGTTAGTGCAGCAGTCACATGGGATGAAACGTCATCCCTGGGGGCCGAGCTGGACGCAGGAACATGGAGTTCTCATTAAGCATATTTTTTTTTTCCGGAGTTGCGATTTTTGCAGCTGAAACACAGCTTTTCCGCCACAAAAAACGCAACATCTGCTATTTGTTGCAGGCATTACCTTTGCATTGAATTAAATGGGAAAAACCCTCAACAGAAAAGCAGCAATTCCTAGCATAAATTGACACACTGCGGATGAAAAAAAACGCACCACAGGTCAATTTATTAACGGTTTTCTGGCTGATTTTTTATGCAGCATGTGGATGGGATTTGTTCAAATCTCACCCACTCTGCTGCTACTGTATTATGCTGCGTTTTTCCGCAATTAAATACGTTGCGGAAAATCCGCAGTATTTACAGTACGTGTGAACCTAGCCTAAAAGTGTATTTACACGCAGAAAATTTGTGGCAGAGATTTCTGCGACTGTCCCAGTCATCTGAATGAGCCTTGCAAAAATCAATGCATATGCTGAAGAAACAATCCATTCAGATGAATGGAATGGATTTTTCAGTCCCAGGAATTTCTTCAATATATCTGCCTCGTGTGAATAAACTTTAATGGTGCGCAACAGCTTCTCAATCCCAATGACGTTAAAAGACCATTTTCACCAGCATCAGTACAATTCACAAATAATTCAGAATTAAAAAGAATCAAGTAATATTAATAAATTCTAAAGTCCAAGCGCAGGGCCAGATTTTCCTGTTAGTGACCGCCAATACGCCTTTTCACGGCGGTCACTAATGGGCTTTATTCTGATGCATAATACTTTTTACAGCGCTGCATCAGAATAGATAAACAGAGCAGGGAGGCGTTAAATCTCCCTGCTCACAGCTGCCAGAGGTAGCTGAGGGCTGGGGGCATCCCTGCTCGAACAGGTGAGATCGATGTAAGTATCGATCTCACCCGTTTAACCCCTCAGATGCGGCGCTCAATAGCGTGCGCCGCATCGGAGTGGTTTTGGAGAGAGGGAGGGAGATCCCTATCTCTCCCACCGACGCCCGGCGATAATATCGCCGAGTGTCTGTGTCTCCGATGGCAGCCGGGGGCCTAATAAAGGCCCCCAGGTCTGCCTGTAGTGAATGCCTGCTAGGTCATGCCAGAGGCATGTCCTAGCAGATGCCTGTCCGTTTTAAACGGACAGGTAAAAAAGTATTGCAGTGTATTATAATAGCGATCGGATGATCGCATATTAAAGTCCCCTAGTGGGACTAGTAAAAAAGTACAAAAAAAGTTTAATAAAGTTAATTAAAAAAAATGTGGAAAAAAAAATGGAAAACCCACTTTTTCCCCTTACAAACTGCTTTACTATTAAAAAAACAAAATAAAGTAAAAAAGTTCCGCATATTTGGTATCGCCGCATCCATAACGACCCCGACGATAAAGCGACCACATTATTTAACCCGCACGGTGGACGCCGTAAAAACATTTAATAAAAAACTATGGAAATATTGGTGTTTTCTGTGAATCCTGACTTTAAAAAAAAGTGAGAAAAAGTGACAAAAAAGTTGCATCAATTCCAAAATGGTACCAATAAAAACTACAAGTCTTCCTGAAAAAAAAAGACTCTCCTCTCAGATCCCCGCTACGGCTGGCGGTATGTCATTTCTTTGCCATGACTAAGAGCACAGGACGTGCTCGAAACGCGTAGGCTAGGGCAGAACCGCCTACTACTCACATTCTTCTTGGGACTGCGTCTCCCTACAATTTTAATCTACATCACCCCAATAAAGGTGGGAACATCGCTTCCTTTTTAACTCAAAACACGACTCAGCGCTGGATCATTTCTTCTGTCTCTTCCGCTGAATAAAGTTATTGTGTTATTTATACCACACGGTAAACGGCGTAGATTTAGGATGCGAATAAGAGTGGCAAAATTTCTGTTTTTTTTCTATCCCCCCCCAAAAAAAAGTTAATACAAGTTAATCAGTAAATAATATGTACCTCAAAATGGTGCTATTAAAAAATACAGCTTGTCCCGCAAAAAAACAAGACCTTATACAGCTATGTGGACACAAAAATAAAAAAGTTATAGCTCTTGGAATGCGACGATGGAAAAACTTAAAAAATGGCTTGGTCATTAAGGTTTAAAATAGGCTGGTCATTAAGGGGTTAAGAGACCTTTAGCTAAACTTTTGTCCATCAAATTAATCTTTGACCTTGTATAAGGTTTCATGATTGTCTAGAGCTACTGTACTGATAATTGTTAGGATATGCCATCAATGTGTGTTTAGCGCTGGTCAGACGATAGTGATCCCCAACAATGACAAGAACAAAGATACCAGATGTGTAATTTTTTTATATTATATTACTTTTGCACAATAAAAGTATTTCTTTTTTAATTTTTTTTCTAGACAAAATACTGTAGTTTTTGCATTGCCATACTCCGAGAGACATAACTTTTTATTTTTCCATTGACGTAGCTTTATTAGTGCTTTTCTTGTGGGATGAGTTATATTTTTGAATGTTACCATTTTAGGGTACATATAAATAAATGATTGATTAACTTTTATTATTTTTTTGGGGGGTTAATGGGTAAAAACTGCACCACAGATTCTTTTCTTTTTTTGGGTCATTTAGCGTGTGGTATAAATAACATTTGAACTTTATTATTTGGGCTATTACATGTACGGTGATACCAAAGATGTATATTTCTTTATTTTTACTATTTTTGCACAAATGTTTAAAAAATAATTACATTTTATAAAAGTTTACAATTTTTTTTCAAAACTTGATGTATTAAAGCAGAAAAAAAAATGTCTCCCATTAAGTGTATTTTTAACGGGAACATTGTTTTTTTTGCTTTGAAACTTTTATATATTAACCTTTTTAAAAAAAAAAAAAAATCAAAACTATTATAAGATGTAATTCTTTTTTAAACATTTTTTAAGTACAGGACGTGAATGTGCGATGTTCAATACTTCTGTATTGCAGTGTATTATTGTCTGTCAGTCTTAGGCCCTGTCATTATGCCCCAAGGCTGCCATTAGAGATGAGCGAACCGGGACAACCGAACCCGGTTTCGGTCCGAACTTCCGGTAAAGTTCGGTTCGCAGCGAATCCGAACTTCACCGGGTTCGGCCGAACCCGTTTTGACCGAACCCGGTCAAAAACATTATACAAATCGGCAGCCACTTATCTCTATCAATCACTGATAGAGAAAAGAGGCTGCTGATTAAAAATAAAATAAAAAGCATTTCATACGTACCCGGTCGTTGTCTTAGTGACGAGTCCCTCTTCTTCCTCCAGTCCGACCTTTTCTGACGCGGCAGCCTGTGATTGGCTGCAGAGGCCTCTGCAGCCTGTGATTGGCTGCAGAGGCCGCGGCAGCCTGTGATTGGCTGCAGCGCTCACATGGGCTGCATCGTCATCAAGGAATGTCGGGCCGGATGTCGAGAGGGACGCGTCACCAAGGCAACGGCCAGGAGACCGGACTGGAGGAAGCAGAAAGTTCTCGGTAAGTATGAACGTCTTTTTTTTTACAGGTACTGTGATCGGTAGTCACTGTCCAGGGTACTGAAACAGTTACTGCCGATCAGTTAACTCTTTCAACACCCTGGACAGTGACTATTTAGGGTATGTGCACACACACTAATTACGTCCGTAAATGACGGACGTATTTCGGCCGCAAGTACCGGACCGAACACAGTGCAGGGAGCCGGGCTCCTAGCATCATAGTTATGTACGATGCTAGGAGTTCCTGCCTCTCTGCAGGACAACTGTCCCGTACTGTAATCATGTTTTCAGTACTGGACAGTAGTTCCACGGAGAGGCAGGGACTCCTAGCATCGTACATAAATATGATGCTAGGAGCCCGGCTCCCTGCAGGGTGTTCGGTCCGGTACTTGCGGCCGAAATACGTCCGTCAATTACGGACGTAATTAGTGTGTGTGCACATACCCTTACTGACGTCGCCTAGCAACGCTGCCGTAATGACGGGTGCACACATGTAGCCACCCGTCATTACGGGGCCTCATGCACACGACCATAAAAACACCCGTTATCACGGGTCGTAATTACGACCCGAAATAGCGGGCCCATAGACTTCTGTTAGCCACGAATACCTTCCCGTTTTCTCACGGGAAGGTGCCCGTGCCGTTAAAAAGATAGAACATGTTCTATTTTTTTATTTTACGGGCCGTGCTCGTAATTACGACTCGTAACTACGAGCACGGCCGGCCGGCCACGGGCAGCCGGCCGCTTTTGCGAACCGTGCTGTCATTATAATTATAGCAGCACGGCCCGTAAAATAGAAAAATAGAACATGTTCTATTTTTTTAACGGCACGGCACCTTCCCGTGAGAATACGGAAAGGTACCCGTGGGTAACAGAAGTCTATGAGCCCGTTATTGCGGGTCGTAATTACGACCCGCAATAACGGGTGTTTTTACGGTCGTGTGCATGATGGGAGCACGGCTCGGAAAAACGAACGGCTGCCCGTGCTCATCTCCTGAAATAATCTGTGCTGCCTTAAACTCTGTGGACAGGTCAGGATCCTGTTTCTTTTAAATCCTGCTAGGGAACCCGCTCGATCCACTATATAAGGCTACGCTACAGTGCAGCATTTAAAAGAAACAGGATCCTGACCTGTCCACAGAATTTAAGGCAGCACAGAGTATTTCAGGAGATGAGCGTGCAGATTCAGTGCTGCTGTGAACTCTGCTCTTACCATTACGTAGCTCTCAGTCTGTTATCTCTCCTCCACTCCTGTCCTCAAGAACACCTTCACATGATTGGCAAGTCACCACGTAATGGTAAGAGCAGAGTTCACAGCAGCACAGAGTATTTCAGGAGATGAGCGTGCGGATCTTGTGCGTGGTGGTGACTTGCCAATCATGTGAACGTGTTATAGAGGACAGGAGTGGAGGAGATGTAACAGACTGAGCTACGTAATGGTAAGAACAGAGTTCACAGCAGCACAGAGTATTTCAGGAGAGGAGCGTGCAGATTCAGTGCTGCTGTGAACTCTGCTCTTACCATTACGTAGCTCAGTCTGTTACCTCTCCTCCACTCCTGTCCTCAATAACACCTTCACATGATTGGCAAGTCACCACCCCGCACAAGATCCGCACGCTCATCTCCTGAAATACTCTGTGCTGCTGTGAACTCTGCTCTTACCATTACGTGGTGACTTGCCAATCATGTGAAGGTGTTCTGGAGGACAGGAGTGGAGGAGAGGTAACAGACTGAGAGCTACGTAATGGTAAGAGCAGAGTTCGCAGCAGCACTGAATCTGCACGCTCATCTCCTGAAATACTCTGTGCTGCCTTAAACTCTATGGACAGGTCAGGATCCTGTTTCTTTTAAATGCTGCACTGTAGCGCAGCCTTATATAGTGGATCGAGCGGGTTCCCCAGCAGCATTTAAAAGAAACCGTGTTTGTGTATGTGTGTGTTTGTGTATATATGTGTGTTTGGGTATGTGACTTTGTCTGTTTTTGTTTTTATATGTGTGTTTGTGTATATGTGTGTGTATATATGGGTGTGTTTGTATATATGTGTTTTGTATATATGGGTGTATTTGTGTATATGTTTGTGTGTGTTTTTGTATATGTATGTGTGTATATGGGTGTGTGTTTGTGTGTATATATGGGTGTGTTTGTGTATATGTGTTTGTGTATATGTGTGTTTGGGTATGTGTGTTTTTGTTTGTATATGTGTATGTGTGTATAACTGTGTGTGTGTGTGTTTGGATATGTGTGTTTTTGTTTGTATATGTGTGAGTTCGTGTATATGTGTGTTTGTCTGTTTATGTGTGTGTGTGTGTGTGTGTGTGTGTGTGTATATCTTGTTGTGTTTGTGTATATATGTGTGTGTCTGTGTATGGTTGTTTGTTTGTGTGTGCGTGTATATATGTGTGTAGGTGAGTAGAAGTATTGGTATTGTTCACATTGATAACTGTTTTTTTATGTTGTTGCAGATTTTGATGTACCGATTGGACTACATCTTCGATTCGTTGGACTACTGCGTAGATCTATGTTTTTTCAAATTTTAATAAAATGGTTAACGAGGGTTTTGTTGGGGATTTCTTATTTCAATAAAAAAGAATTGTCTTTGTGTTTTTTTTTCAAACTTTATTAGTGCCTAGATAATGGCAGTTGGCTGATTGACAGCGTCCATTATTAAGGCGGTACTTAGTGTTAGCCGGTGCAGAGGCTAGCACTAACACCCATTATTACCCCGGTACCCACCACCACCAGGGGTGCCGGGAAGAGCTTGGTACGATCCAGTACCCGACCATCTGTTGTGATGGTCGGGTACTGGGGCGGCCGTAGGCTGGTATTATGAGGCTGGGAAGGGCCAAAATCAGTGGACCTTCCCACCCTTGTAATGCTAGGCTGCTGCTGCTGTGTTGTATCGGGCTGGTTATAAAAATGGGGGGGACCCCCACGTCGTTTTTTTTTTTTTGAATTTAACAAATTTAGCAATAGACGGGTCCCCCACATTTTTAATAACCAGCCATATACAAGGCCGCAGCAGTCTGGCATTACATGGGTGGGAAGGGCCACTGGTTTTGTCCATTCCCAGGCTAATAACACTGTGTTGTATGTGGCTGGTTATAATAAATTGGGTGGAACCCCATGTCTTTTTAAAAAAAAAAATGTAAATAAATAAATAATTTAAAAAAATGACGTGGGGTCCCCCCCACTTTTATAACCAGCCAGATACAACACAGCAGCAGCAGCCTAGCATTACAAGGGTGGGAAGGTCCACTGTTTTTGGCCCTTCCCAGCCTCATAATACCAGCCTGCGGCCGCCCCAGGGCCCGACCATCACAACAGATGGTCGGGTACTGGATCGTACCTGGCTCTTCCCGGCACCCCTGGTGGTTTTGGGTACCGGGGTAATAATGGTGGTTAGTGTTAGCCTCTGCACCGGCTAACACTAAGCCTCGCCTTAGTAATGGATGTTGTCACTCAGACAGCGGCCATTACTAAAGTGGTAATAATAAAATTTGAAAAGAAAAAGACAAAGATATAGATAAAATATTTTATTGAAATAAAGCACCCCCAACACAACCCTCATTAACCATTTTATTGTAGAAAAAAAAAACGTCATCTAAGTAGTCCTCGAAACCGACGTAGTCCAAACACCAAACCTGTAAAAAAAAAAAAAAATGAAATAAAACATGTCGTAGGCTTAGATTCAGTTTAATGTGTGATACTGACTGTTATACCATGTATAGAAGCCTGCCGTGAAGTTGACTTAGATACAGGGCGCCAGCAGACAGTATCATACATGGCCATACATACATATATACAAATATACATACATACATATATACAAACATACATACATATATACAAGCATGCACATATATACATGCAAATATACACACATATATACATGCAAACTATCATACATACATGCATACACACACACATGAAAACATACATACAAACAAACATGCAAAGATACATACATACATATATACAAGCATGCACAAATATACATGCAAACATAAATACATGCAAACATAATTACATACATGCACATATATATAAACATACATGCAAACATACATGCAAAAATAAAAACATGCAAACATACATACATGCACATATATACATACATACATGACAACATACATACAAACATACATGACAACATACATACATGCAAACATACATACATGCAAACATACATACACACATGCAAACATATATACATGCAAATATACATACAAACATGCACATGTATACATACATGCCAACATACATGCAAACATACATGCACATATATACATACATACATGACAACATACATACATGCAAATATACATACATACACACATGCACATATATACATACATGCCAACATACATGCACATATATACATACATGACAACATACATACATACATACATACATATATACACACATGCAAATATACATACAAACATGCATACATACATGCAAACATACATTCATGCAAACACACATACATGCAAACATACATACATACATACATACATACAAATATACATACACACATGCACATATATACATACATGACAACATACATACATACATGACAACATACATGCAAAAATACATACATGCAAACATACATGCAAATATATACATGCAAATATACATACAAACATGCACATATATACATACATGCCAACATACATGCACAGATATACATACATACATACATGACAACATACATACATGACAACATACATACATACATACATACATACATACATACATACATGCCAAAAAATAATAATAATACGTTCATACTTACTTTCCTCCTGTCCGGCCTCCAGCGATGACGTTTCATTCATGTCGCCGCTGCAGCCTGTGATTGGCTGCAGAGGCGGTCACGTGGGATGAAGCGTCATCCTGACGTGCGTGACCGCCACTACAGCCTGTGATTGGCTGCAGTGGCGAAAGGGATGAAACGTCATCGCTGGAGGCCGGACAGGAGGAAAGTAAGTACGAACTTATAATTTTTATTTTTTTATTACATTTAAATAGTGTTTTCCGCGCGCCGAGCATGTACTGTGAAGGTTGCTGAAAGAGTTAGTGCAGCCCATTAACTCTATCAGCACCCTGGACAGTAGCATGCTCGGCGCACGTAAGTGACAGGTTCGGTCAGAACTAGTTCGGTCCGAACCGAACTTTTTTGTGAAATTCGGCGAACTAGCCGAACCGAACTTTTGATAAGTTCGCTCATCTCTAGCTGCCATGACAACCCATTGGTAACCTGCAATCCCAGGGGCACCAATAGTGGGACAAGAATGAGCCCTCTCCTTCTGTTTAACCACTTAGATGCCGTGGTTGCAACAGGATGTCAGCTGTATGTTTCAGTCAACTTTCGCTGCTAAAGGCACAGGCATTTATAGCGCTATGTGTTAAGGTCAAGCTGCCAATGAACGGTGGCACAGGGCCAGAAGGGGTTAATTATGTTCTTTTATAATCCCCATAACCATCAGAGCAAAAAATGACCAGGCGTTTTTAATGACATGCTTTGAATTAATCTGGAGTACAGAAATACTGTCTTGATTTGCTGTAAAATCTCATGGCCATTCTTGTTTGTTTGTTTGTTTGTTTGTTTGTTTACTAATATATCTCTTTGGATTGACTTTAGATTATCCTTTGTAGAGGTGTGGGCGTTTAAACATTTTTGTTTAATATGCATAGAATGAAATCTTCCATTTCAATCATTTCAACTATAACATCAGACATTGTCTGTGAATTCTGTAGCTCCTGGTTAGTCTTAGATGTATGCTATTATGCCTGCTTATTTTTAGGGCTGTGAAATCTTGAATTATTTTAATGAAATATAGTTTAATATACTGTAAATCTAAAATGAGTTGCAGCACATATATTTTCAGAACTAGCACAGTTAAATGGGTTGTGTCTCAGCATTTTAGAAAACCCTAGATATTTGCATATAAATTAAAAATGAAGGCAACTTTACATTTTTGTTCTGGACTCGCTAACTTCTTTTTAGCTATGAGCTAGGTCCCTCGTGTCCTGATTTACTCTTGGTTTGGGGTCGGGGGTTACTGCTGCCAGGTACTCTCCCCTACATAACCAAATCCTTTTTTGTACTGATTTATTTTATAATTGATTATAATAAAATACAAATAAATATATTATACTCTTAGGCCTGATGCACACGAACGTGCTTTTGCGGCCGCAATTCCCCCGAAAATCCATGGGAGAATTGCGGCCCCATTCATTTCTATGGACCATGCACACGACCGTAGTTTTTACGGTCCGTGCATAGCCCGGGAGCCTGCACCGCAGAAAGAACGGACATGTATTATTACGGCCGTGTTCTGCGGTCCGGGCTCATTGAAAATAATTGCCGTGGCCATGACAGTCCGCTGCCGGCCGACCCGAAAATCAGGGCCGTGCACATGGCTACAGCCGTGTGCATGAGGCCTTAATATTTTTCCTTTGCATTATAAAATCTCATTTATATTTTCACTTTATGGAATAAATATATAATATAGCAAGTAACTCATACCTTTTATTTCTGCTGGGGTGTGAAAGCAGATCTCTCTGCGCTGCCAGTAAATTGCAAATTAGAGATGAGCTGTTTTTACAAAATACTAATTACTGATTTGGGGCAAAAGCAGACATTTGGTCCTGAGGTAAAAGAAAAAGAGTTATATTTCATTCTTATGGATTACAGCTCTATCCAGGAACCAGGCTGCTGGTTAGAAATCTTCTCAGGAATACAAAATTGCTATACTACTGAAGAAAACGGTTTCTCTACTGCCTACTATAGGTGACTACCCTGTAAGTCAATGTCCAACTCTTTATAGAGCCTTGAAACATGACTCGGTTTCATAGTCGTAGGCAGATCTTTTTCTGAATTGTTGCTCTTCATCAGTATAGAGTAGGTTTCTGTTTGGTTGAATTAGATGACGTTACAGCAGATTTTGGAAGGTACTGAATCTCATTGTGGAGGTCCAGCTGGTAGAGTCTTTAGGGCAATGCAAAAGTATGCAAAATAGCTCTACTCCGGAAGAAAGAAAACTCTCTCTTGTGCCACCTACTATTGTGAAGTCTCAAGATGTACTGTACATAGTTACATAGGTTGAAAAAAAGTCACAAGTCCATCAAGTTCAACCTTTCTAAATCAATTACACATCATTCATTACTTGATTAATTATAACTATCAATGCCATTTGTCAGTAAATAATGATCTAGTCCTATTTATAAATGCTAACATAATATCTCCTATTACTACCTCTAGGGGTAGGGCATTCCATAGTTTGACTACTCTAACTGTAAAGAACCATTAACTATATTGATGTCTAAAACACCTTTTTTTTCCACATGCATGAATGTCCCCTGGTCCTTACAAAGAACAGATTATGTGCTAGTTCTTTGTATTGACCACACATATATGTATAAATGTTACCCTCTAAGGCGTCTTTTTTCAAAGATGAACAAGCCAAATTCCTCTATCCTTTCAATGTAAGAGACACCTCCCATCCATTTGATAATCTAGTCGTCCGCCTTTGAACCCTCTCCATTTCTTCTAAAACCTTTTTACAATTTGGAGCCCAAAACTGAATTTCATATTCAAGATGTGGCCTTACAAAGGATTTCTAGAGGTGTAATATTACCTTTGAATCACTGGTTTTTATCTCTCTTCCTCTCTTTTTATACACTCTATAATCCTATTTGCTATCTCCAGTTTTATTCCATTTAATGTATAAGCATTAATACTGTATAATATTCATATATTTAATATATTTAGAGTATTTTAATTGGTTTAGTTAATGTTGTAGAGCAGGGACAATTATCCACACATTCAATTATATTGTGCACCGCAAAATGGCTATGTTGCCCCAGGTAGGGATACAAATTGTTAAAGATATGAATTTCACCCCTGTCTATAACATACCACTGCTCTGCAGTTGAAGAATTTAGGAAACATAAGCTGCAGTCCATTGCAGAAGAGAGTAGTGGTTTCAGCCCATATCTTTGTCAAAATAAATATGGTCCATCAACCCAGACCCGACAATACCCCATTGCCAGTATGTTTCCATACTGCCAGTCTGTGCCTGATCCCAACCCTTGTGCTAGAAACACTACCCAGACGTTTGAAGAAGAACAGTGGGATATTCAATAAATATGGCACCTAACATCATTACAGTAAATTAAAGGCTAGGCCCACTTTTGCAATCATTTTTTTTAAATATTGTTCATATGAAATGAAACTGAAAAATGAAGTAACTTTGCAAATGGTCTTCATTAAGAATGTCCTACCCTTTTGTGTATACACCTCCTATGCAAATATATGTGTCTCCATGGTAACAGACTAAAAACAAACCATGTGTAGTCTGATCTTGCAGTCATGCAGTTGTGCCCGCAGTCGCTGACCGCCGGCACGCCGTACTTACCGGCAGCCGCGACCGCGGGACATTAAGAGCTTGTCGACGTCTCCCTCCTAGGAGACCCAAACTCAGGCGGCTGCATCCTCCTGCTTCTAGGGTGTGTGTGCGCTTGTCCCGAGCCACCTTAAAGGGCCAGCGTGCGCACCAACTAAATGTTCCCTAGCCTATACCCTTACTTCCTGGACTATATAAAGGGCTCTGCCCTTCCACTCCTTGCCTGAGCATTGTTTTTGTATTTCGATGTTAGTCTTGCAAATGGTCTCTTAGTTGTTATCCTGCTCCCAGTGTTCCCGTATCCTACTACCTGTATCCTGTATCTCATAACTGTGCTTGTTCCTGAGCTGCATCTAGTGTTGGAGTCGTGTTGTCATCTGCAACGTCTGGTGTCATCTTCCATGTATGGTGTCATCTGCCATGTCTGGTGTGATCTGCCACATCTGGTGTGATCTGCCATGTCTGGTGTCATCTGCCATGTCTGGTGTCATTTGCCACGCCAAGCATCACCTGTGTCACGCGTCTGCTACTCCGAGCATCTGCCTGAACATCCTCCAAGGTACTCTTACCCTAGAGACTGTTATTGACGGTAGTTTGGCCAGCTGCTACTCTGCTACGGCAGAGCAGCCTAGTGGGTCCACATTTCCCACAGGTGTGACACGTGACACATGCTTTCTATCTGTACCCTACTTTTTGCAAATCTGTCAAATGTATGTTAATGATGTTTAGCAATGAGCACGACTATTCTATGCATACCACAGCTGCTCTGTACCTCCATCTATTCCTTGAAGCTGCTGTTAAAAAAAAAAAAACAGATGATTCAGTTACAATTTGTGCTGCACATTGTATAAATAAAGCGAAAAATGACCACCCTTATAACGATTTAAGTATGCATAATGTATGCAGTTATTATATGAAAAAATACTTATTTTATAAATTCAGCACATAATGTACTACCAGTAATAAGCTGTACCTGACAACGGACTGGGATTATTGCCGACCTCACATTTAAATTGCTAATTCTGCCATTAGAGTTCTATGGTCACATAGTTCACACCATCAAGCATTGTTTATGTACATGTCATTTACTGTAACACGGATAGAATTCTGCCATTTATCAGATTACAATAACAACAATTCTTATTTAATCATACTTTCTCGCTTGAAAAATGGCATCAATGAGAACTGTGCTTGAAATGAAAAGTCCTTATCTGGAAAGCTATTTACCTGTGGTTAAAAAAAGAATTCTGTATGCCACTTCAAAAATCATTTTATATTCAATTCTTCATTTAAACTTAGAAAATAGACTGTACCCAAGCAAAATCTCTGTATATTTCTTTTTTATAACTAAATTAGATCCAAATCTTAACCTGCTGCACAATTATGTAGGCTAGGGGCAGCACAGTGGCTCAGTGGCTGGGGTCCAGGGTTCAAATCCAACCAAGGACGACAATGGAGTTTGTATGTTCTCCCTGTGTTTGCGTGGGTTTCCTCCCACACCCCAAAAACATACCAATAGGGAATTGAGATTGTGAGCCCCAATGTGGATAGTAAAAGAGGACCTCTGTACAGCACTGCATAATATGTTGGCGCTATATAAGTAACTGAAATAAATAAAACAATAGCACAGATAATCACTGTTTGGATATTTGATTTACAATATTTTGCCAACTTACAGTTCCTTTTCATTTTTTTTTTTATTCTTCTATTTAGAACCATTTAAAGACAAGTTGTCATAGAGACCAATATCTCTTCAGCTGGAAATACTGGCGCAGGTCTAGAGATAGTAACTGGATCCTTTGTTGCCCAATAAACACAACGCCACATCTTGTTTCCCTCCTTTAAGTTGGCTGTTTAGTAGTGCTGCTGTATGAGTTCCCAGCAGCTCATAGGAAAAAGCACATTCAAGGCTACTAAACCTATGAGGATATAAAAGTACATTCATTATTGTAGCTCAATATTTATAAATAAACCCCTTTATAGCTATTCAATACAGACAAAAACATATATTTTGAATGTATGTACTCATGGGGTTGTACAGTATTAGAAAAAAAAGGTATATATTTTTTCCATATTCTGTGTCTAGTTTTGCGGCTCATACAAGTAAATAGGGCAGAGAAGCAATATGAGACAAAGCCCATGGACTGTTTATTTAAAAGAAGCAGAGCTGGTTTTCTCATGTAATGCAGAGAGCTATCTTTAAATATATATGAAAGAAAAAAGGAAACACTAAAGATAGAATAGAAAATAATTGGATTAATAATTAAATGTTTACATTCTATATACGTATATCAGCATATAGGAATCAAGTCGAAATAGAGCAAACAGTAATAGCATACACTATACGGTCAAAAGTAGGTGGACACCTGACCACCACACCTACAGATTCGTCCACCCTTCCCTTTTTTTGAATTGTGTTAAGTTATACACTTTGTCATGATAATAATTTAATACAATCTTGGCTATTCAGTATGCTTTTTTTTTTTTTAACATGGAAGGACGGGTGGCTGAGAAATGGCTGATGAATGGCATCCATCAGAGTTATAATTGTTTAAAATCTTGGGCCATACTTCTTGGGATATGTCGAGTTTAGAGATAAGTTAATGCAGGACACATCTGTGTAGGAGCTTGTTGGACATCCCATTCGAAAACTAGGAGCGTTAGGGCTTGTCTACCTGTAACAGAATTGCTGCAGAAAATTTCTGCAGCAATTCCGCAGAAACTGGCAGAAATTCCATCGCGGAAAAACCGCACCATTCCCTGCGGATTTTGCTGTGTTTTTTTTTCAATGCTGGGAGATGGTAATACTTCCTCTGAAAAACGCAACAATTCAGTCCACTTTCCACCACAGGAATTGACATGCTGCAGTATGAAAAATACGCACCGCAGGTGAATTTCTTCTCTGAACTATTCCGCAGCATGCGGATGAGATTTGTTAAATCACACCCACTTTGCTGCTACTGTATTCTGCTGCGTATTTTCCATCCACAATTCCGGACTGAAAATACGCAGCAATTCAGTGTGGACAACCCCTTACTGTGGAATTGGGCATCCTTCTTCAGCCTCTAGTCTTCTGGGAAGGCTCTCCACAAGATTTTAGAAAAGTTTATGTGGGAATTTGTGCCCATTCTTCTAAAAGAGCATTTGTGTGTCAGACACTGATGTTGGATGTGAAGTTCCGGCTCACAATTAGTGTTCTAATTCATCCCACAGATGTTCTATGGGGTTGAGGTCAGGGCTCTGTGAGGGCCACTCTAGTTCATTCACATCAAACTTGTCAAACCATGCCTTTATGGACCTCGCTTTGTAGATCTCGCACCATCATGCTGGAGAAAGAAACTGTTGCCAAAAAGTTGGAAGCATACAATTGGTCCGCTGGGCTGCAAGGATAACACATCGGTAACCACAATAATATTTTTTATTACAAAGTAAGTGGTCATCAATAAATAAAAAAGTCTTTGTTGACTGGATTGAAGGAGGTCATTAGAAGATGCAGATATAAGGATGTGATTGAAATTTCTATGTATATTGCAAGGTATCTTTCTATCTTTGTGCTTCTGGGAATGCTGGGATGAGAACCAATATGGCTTCCATTACAGTTCCCCAGAGGGTTACATACTCCCTGTTCCTCCATAATAAGTTAGATCTGCCATCCCGTCTTTCCCAGTTGTCTCAATAACTATATATCAAAGCAATGGCTCAATTGATTTTGTAACCACTCGACAAAAGGAGACAGCTCGAGGACTTATATTTACTACTGATTTCTTTATGGACTAAATATGTTTTAGAAAGATAACATTTACAGTATATGCACGTTAATGATAAAATAAAGATTTGGACTTACAGTTTTTGGTTGAACAGCACACCAGCTAACTAATCTTCATACTGAAATCTTCAAGAGAAATAATGCATAATTAGTTTTAAAACCTTTTCATTTTGTGGTTGAGATAGCATTTTCAGTAATTTGCCAAAGATGAAAATGTATAATTCATTTTATACAGTAGTACTGTAATTTACTTTTAAAGTCTTTGAAACATTTCCTCATTAAAACTGCTTCCAGCATGCATTTAAATGAGTGAAAAACAGTTGAGCCTAAAAGCTTAAAGACAGCAGTAACTGAAATGAGATAAAAAAAAGATAGAAATTTTGTAATTAAAATTGTAGCAGCTTGATGTTATGAGTCCGTAGTACTTGAGACCATGCAGATTTGGGAGCAATTTGTTACACTTGCTACGTGTTTGTGAGTACAGAAAGGATACTAATACGTTTACCAAGTCATATCCATCCCCTTGGATACTGTGGGGCCTACATTTGATCATTTGAGTTAAAGAGGCTCTGTCACCACATTATAAGTGCCCTGTCTCCTACATAAGGAGATCGGCGCTGTAATGTAGGTGACAGTAATGCTTTTTATTTAAAAAAACGATCTTTTCGCGAGACTACGGAGCTAAACGAGATTTGGTTTCACTTGCCGGAATCTCACAGAAAAGATTCAGAAGTGTCAGGATTCTGAGTACACATGACGTCCAGGCTGGATTTCATGTGTATTCATTATCAGGACACTGTAGTAATGTTAGGGTTTGTGTATGAGGCTGCACATAGTGCTATAACTATATCGCTAGTGCAGTGTAAATGAATGGAGAGGAGTGCATGATGCCGATTGGTCAGCGTCATGCACTCCTCTGTACAACGCCCACTTGGTCGAAAGTAAAAGTACGCCCACTTGGGCATTAAGAAAGCTCATTAGCATAAACCAAAATCGCTCCTAACGTTGTGAAAAAAGATCGTTTTTTAAAATAAAAAGCATTACTGTCACCTACATTACAGCGCCGATCTCCTTATGTAGGAGATAGGGCACTTATAATGTGGTGACAGAGCCTCTTTAAGCTCTTGCTGTGAATGGACTAAACCTGGAACTGATATCAGGTTTAAGGAAACCTTCCCATATTTGCTCCATAAACAGTTCAAGGGTAAATTATCTAAAGCCTAATGAGACTCAAAACTTGAAAGGTGTGATTTCACTCATAATATCGATTATCCCACTTCCACATCTTCAGAAGCTGGAGTCCAGGAATCCTAAAATATAAAGAGTTGTTTTTATTTTAATCATTGCGTAACCATATTAAACATGGCCAGTCGATACTGAATGAGCTGCCCTTTATTAGTGCCTCTCTACCACATTTATAATAGAGTGGCGTCCCAAGTAAGAACTGGACTCTATGATCCATATGCCCTAAAGGGCAGATGGTCAGGTGTTTTCATTGTAAACCAACGGGGCCTAGAAGAGGTGTGCTGCATAATGGATGCAGAATGGTCATCACCCCTTCAATTGAGGATGGTGCCAACACAAGTCCATGATGGTGGTGCCAACACAACTCCATAATTTTAACATTAAATGAATAATAAAGATTAAAGATTAATTTTATTGACCTCTGTTGATTACGAAACTATTTTATCACCATTTCAAACCCTTTTAATGACCAGTTTCAATACAGTTATTGAAATTTGAGAATAATAAGAATAAAACGCTCGCACTCTAATACTCAGTTATACCATTATAATATAAAACTAATGCAGAGAACCTGAATATAAAACAGTTTTTTTTAAAAGAGTATGTAACAATAGGTTTATGATCCATTATATACAGATCAGATGCTTTACTTGCTGTCCCTGGTCGCAAAAACTCGCATTATATATATTCTCAATCCTGGGCAGCTAGCAACATGCAGAAGTCTCAGCAGCGAGACCAACATAGCTCCCCCTCCTGTGAATGTTTATATTTTCTTTTTGGATATGCATATTGTAGTATGTAATGCAGTAAATACAAAGTAAATTAGATTTAAAAAAATCATATTTGATGTAAATTAAACATTTTTATATTTTGATCATATAAGGAATAACCCTTCAAACAATTCTCCTCTAATACAGATCTCATTTGCAATTCATACTTATAAATATCAGCTATAATTAAACTCATATCCATTCCATCACTCACCCAGTTCATCTCTAACAATATAATTCATTCCATCATTATTTATGAGTTAAGTCAGAGATTCCAGATGATAAAAGGTATTTGAAGATTTTTTTTTTATTTTTTTTTTAGTTCAAGCTTCCCTAAAATGCTAAAAACCCTGGAGAGTGAATCACATGCATAATGTCCTGGTGCTTATGATGATGTCAGGTAATGAAATGTAGCTTAGACGCTACTCACATAACCGGATGCTTAATTTGGCTTCCAGTGATGCTGACGTGAATACTCGTAGCGGAAAGATAAAAAAAAGTGTGTGATATCCAGGCTAATAAAATCTGTAGTCTAAGGTCCTTCTTTCTCCTCCGATCTTCTGTACAGGTAACAAATGAGTGATAATCACGAATAGCCCGCCATTATAATAAGGTGTATAATACAAAGTGTAATTCATTTTTCTTTGGAATCTTCTGACCTACATTTGTTAAACAAATAGGTTCCCAACCTATGGTACGTCTACCGCAGAGGGTACCTGGCACTTCTGTAGGTCTACTTAAACTTTTTGAATGCTTGAATGCTGGGTTTCTAGTAGGTTCCGCATATGTACTGTATCTGTTTTTATTTTCTGATTGTATATATTTCTTTATTTTATTTACTTTAGATGATTATGGGGGCAGCTGTCTTACCTGAGCTACTTATTCTGCTCTGGAGATGGCATATTGACATCCATGGGAGAGTCATGTATTCATTCTCTCCAACCAGTGTAGAGGCTTATTTGTAAGGAGGAAGTGAGCTGTGTTCATCGCCTATTGTCGGTGATGGATTCTGTGTTATCTGGCTTCATCATTATAATAGAGGTGCTACCATTATAGTCCTGCCCTGTGATGATAATGACATGACTGCTGAGATGTGAACTCTACAAAAGTGTCAGTCACTCTATTGTGAGTGCTCTGTGATCAGGGGGAAAACTGCAAAATTTCAGGAATTTACATTTAAAATAAATGAACCAAGTATTGATAACATCAGCACTCCAAATCCTGACAGATCTATTTTCAGAGGACCCAAGGACAATTAGTGATAGTCGGTGGGTAGAACTATTAAAAATCAAGGGCGTAACTTGAATTTTTAGGCACTAATGCAAAATCTGTTACAAGGTTCCCCACCTATCAAGTACTATTTCTATTACTGGTATCTTGTCATGTGGCAAAGGGACATTTGGGTGTAACTGCTATCACGGCACTCCCTATAGCTATGCCAGTGTTGAAAGGAACAGTTTTGCACTCGCATTTTAGAAAGATTTTACTGCACTGTATTTAAAGGGGTTGCCTCAAAAATAATAAATTTTTTAACTGAAGATGCGGATGGCTAAACATTAAAATTTGTATTACATGCCGACCATTTAATTGAATAGGCATGGACAGCCTGTCAAAGTGAGTACCACTTTTTTAAGTTGGTCTCCAGTCTAGCTAATAGAAGGGGGTCCTCAACAGGGAGACTCCACACTATGATGTCCATGTGTCTTAATAGTGGATGTGGGGAGCAGTTGTCTTCATAATCCAACCCCTTTAAAAAGAATAAGGAGGAAAACTTCTATATAATGCTTCCTTGAGTATTTATGCATTAGCTCTGCTCCAAAATGACATTTATATTACTGTCCTGTACTGGAGGTCAATGGTCCACTGCATGAGCGGTACTTACATTGCACTGTACTAATGAGGACCAGAGATTTATATCTGTGGACAGACCTATTTTGAGATTTTGGTCCTCATCAGAACAGTTCAGAGCAGAGGAACCTGCAAAGCTATAAAAAAAAAAGGTCTATCTATTGATGGCAATTGTTGGTTTGTAAATAACTATCTTAAAGAATCCTTTTAGATTTCAACCATTATCTTATAATAACTTTCACATTCTGGGGATGAGATATTTCAGTTATCTCACAAATATATTTATTAATGTGTCTTGCTTTGTGTTTTTTTGTTTTTTTAAAGAATCCAATTTTATAGAGAATATAGTGTCACCACTGCTAATCTTAGTCTGGTTCAGTAGACCCAAGGGAGTCTTGTTGTTGTTGCCGTAATATGGACCCTAAAATGCAGTGTATTATAGTCTCATGGAAACGGCCGAAGACTTATTGGTTGTCACTCAGTCTTTATACGGCTTGATAGTTGCAAGTATAAATTGTAATGTGGACACAATAAGATCCGTTTTAAAACTAGCTTTTATACCCGCCGTTGCTCTGGAGGTTGACTTACGGTATAGATAGAGTAAAAGCTCACTATTTAAATACCTCTCAGTATGAATTTAATTGCTACCTCTCGATATGAATTTAATTGCTAGAGAGTGTAAATAATGTTATTGGAAGCATAAAAGAAATTAAATGAGGCAATATATTCATTACAGATTTATATAGTGTTGATTTAGGACTACATGTTTCTATTCCAACTCTTTCTTGTAAACAATGTTTTTGTCTTTTGATCCTGTGCCAAAATGTAGAGATTCTTTCCAGTGCCGACTCTGGAGCAAGCAAAATATAGTTGCCCATGGGAAAAACAGGGACTTTGAAGGTGTATTCCTGCCACTTTCAGGGATTGACCTTGAGCCTTGTTAATTGTTATTGCGAAGGCTAGGCGTACTGGGAACTGTTGCCGCTTGAACTCGAAAGGAACATCATTTGGAGCGAGGGGAATGCGAGGAATAAAGACAACTTCCCCCTTGGCACATCCTGTTAGTATGGTGGCCTCGATGACGTGATCCATCAACATCTTGACACACAGCCTCGTCCCGTTGCAAACTTTCGGAGCGTCAATGTTTCTCAACAGCATGATAGGTGAGCCAACCTTCAACATCAATCGATGGGCAGGTAAGCCAGGCGAGAGAGAGTTGAGAAATTCTGTCGGATAGTACACCGCCTGATCGGGGTCAATACCTGTGTCGGTGGACTTGTTCAGCTTTTCTTGACCTGGCAGAGTCATTTAAATTTGCTGATTGATGGCGTTGACAGAATCATTCTTTGGAGCCAGTATTGCCCGTTGACATAACCATTCATGATCTCTGTAGTTGAAGGCGATGTTGGGAAAGACGCTGTTTGTAAGCTCTTCCACCGACTTGGGAAAATTTGCGAAATCATCATGGAAGCTGATCAGATCCGTCCCATTGTCATCTTGAACATCTCCATTCCCCAGATTGAGGTTTCTTCTGGCAAACTCACCAGCTGCGGCATCTCCATGAAGGTGAACTCGCATATTGGTAGTCAGACTCATCTTCTTCACATGCCTCCACAACACAGACTGCTTCAAAAAAGCTTTCATATCGTTTGCTGGTGTCCCCTTTGGAACAATAGGCAACGTCTGATGGAAATCACCGGCCAACACCAAGACGACACCTCCCATGACTGTATTTTTTCCACGCAAGTCCTGCAGAGTTCGATCTAGAGCTTCAAGCGCCAACTTGTGTGCCATCGTGCATTCATCCCAGACAATCGTCAAACATTCTTGCAGGACATTTGCCACACTAGTACCTTTGCTGATGTTACAAACAGGAGACGCATCTCGAGTCAAGTTGAGCGGTAATTTGAACGCTGAATGGGCAGTTCTGCCACCATCAAGCAATGTTGCCGCAATGCCTGAGGAAGCAACAGCCAGAGCAATCCTGGATTGTTGTCGGATCTTTACCAACAACAGGTTTATGACAAACGTCTTTCCTGTTCCGCTAGGAGCATCCAAGAAGACAATACCACCGGTGTTTTTCACAACCATGTCCAAGATCTGATTGTAAATTGTCGTTTGGTCAGCAACAAAAAGAGGTTCATTAGTTGCAAGATAAGTCTCCAGAGCGCTAATTTCATAGCTTGTTTCTCGAAGCAATTCCCATCCAAGTCTTTCGTCGTTGTTCCTTTCTGTCGCGGGAAGTCCCAGTTGCTCAAGTCTCTTTCCAACCATCATGAGGGTATTTTCTTCAAGTAGGATCAATGACATGTTGAACATTTGCGAACATTTGAGTCTCGGGTTTTGCCGTCGTGCTTGCAGAAGAACATCCTCCGAGAGGTGCTCTTTGTACTTTTCCCACAGTTCAAGTGGCTTGGACAGTCCACACGTCATGAGTTTGACAGCAAATAGGTTTCGTAAGCTTGCTGGTAATTGGCAGGTTGCTGCTTCCTCTAAAGTCTTGTCCCAATGAGAATCACTCTCAAGTAGTCCCCTTTCTTGACATTCTTGCCGATAGGTTGTACAAACATGGTTGCCAACAGTCTTAAGGCTAACAAACGATGTCGGGCCTGCTACTGTGTGAAGAAGCAACCGGAGGAAAAAGCATGTGTGGTTGTTTGGGTGCACTGTGTAGACTCTGCCAAGAGCCTCACTTGACTTGATTCCAACATGACCTTCAACTGGTGTTCCTTGGACTCTTCGCTTGAAATCTCTTGTAGATTTATTCCACGTATAATACTTTGGAACATCGCAGTATAGTTGTGTCATTGCAAAGTCATCTTGTTGGCAAAGTTTGAAGAATGCTGTCAGCGTGGTGTCTTTGGGCTGCAAAACTTGTTGTGCAGCAGTTTCCTCGGTGAAGTAGACTCTCTGTCCATTTTCCAAGTGGACGTTGAGATGAACTACCGTAGGATAGCGGTCGTGAATTGGAAAGTCCAAAATTCGCCATACAGCCTCGTTGCTACTGATGTAACGTCCAGTTTGGAAGCGGTCAATTTCATCAATTGTTCATTCTTATCTTTCTTGGCGATTGATTTCATCAGTAGTTCTTCCTTGTCTTTCTAAGCCAACTGCTTGATCCGATCCTTTGTTGACATATTTGCAGATGTACTTGATCGCCTTAAATCAGTTGCAATATTCAACATTGACGTGAGATTGAAAGGTCTTGGAAAGAAATGGCGAGTAGGGTACTATCCATCTGTTGTCGACCTCGATGTCCTGGTAACTATTGCGAATCTTCATCTTCATCAATGCAGTGAACCCGCCTTCTCCCACTTTTCTTCTGCAATAATTTGGATAACCATCATCTCGAGACTGAGTTTAATGGATCAGCTGTCTTGGGAATCTCTTTGTACAGAAGCTATCTTTCATGCATTGGGAGCTTGGATTCAGTCTTCCACATGGTCCATGGACCATGTTCTTCATGATGATGTCGAATAGCTTTTGATCTTCTTGTGCATTTGGGATCTCTGCACTAATGAAAGAATCGATCTGATTTGGCCAGATCTTCTCCTTCAGCCAGATCAGTATATGTGCGTGAGGCAAACCTTGTTTTTGTCATTCGATTGTGCACATGAAGCATTGAGTTTCTCCAAATACCTTGCCCTTCATGAGGACATTCATGAAATTGATAACCTTTTGTTAAAAGACTCAGGCTACCAGATCGTGTCTATAAGTCGCCGATTGTTCTGGCAAGAGCTCTTGGCGAATTACTTTCCATGTTGGGTTGCACGTAAAAGTAATAAACAGGTCAGGCCTTCCGTATTTTCGCACATATGTCATGGAGTCTTGAGTGTATTCATGCATATGTTGAGGGCTCCCAGTGAAGCTGGAAGGCAAGATAGCCATCTGACCAACATTGCTCGTGTTTCCATCGTTGACGACAGTATCTCGAAGGTGGATATAGCTTTCAGCGCAAAGTGCCTTCTGATTGAAACGGATGAAGCGAAGTTGCTCCATTTCGATTTTGGCATTAATATTAACTAAAAACTGATGGAAAAAATTTCGGCACATCAAGAGGTGATTTGTATGACTCGCCCGCATCATAATTCGATAGGTGTAGAAGGCCATGCACAAAGCTTTTTTCCCGGCGGTAAAATTTCTGGTACTTGGATTTGTTTGGAAGATTTGAATATCGTATCCGTCTTTGCCTTGCCAAAAGATCAGTGGGTACAGAAGTGCGTCATATGATCGATGGGTTTCAGAAACTCTCTGCAGTTGATTATCACGCTTCTGCAGCACAATATCCCGATTTTCAAATTCTCCGATGACGACAGCAACTTCATTGACAGTTGGTGCGTTGTATCACCGCTCATGCTCTCCTGTTGGCCTTCGGTCAGACTTGATGACCACTTTGTAGTTATCCGTAGTCATCATTTCCAAAGAGCTCTTGAATATCACGAAATAACAGTGATGTTCGTGAAGCATCTGCTGCAGTTCCAGCAAAATGTTGGCCCGAGTTCCAGGGACGTTGCTCTGTCTTTGCTATAATTGAAGCTTTTCATCGCCCATGAAATAAATCTGCAGAAACGTTGGTGGTTCATTGGGCAATGGCAGGAGCGATCCAAGTCGATGGCAAATTTGTCGTTCTCACCAAACGAGGTCATCTGAAAGCAAGAGTTGTAGCGCCTCAAATTTCCCAGAAAGTGCTTGGTTTGGGGAGTGTTCGCAGTCATCAGTGACTTGAGTAGTTCTGGTGGTGCAGTAAGTGGGGGTAGTTGAACCTTGCCAGCAGAGCAGCACATGCCAGGTGGCTCTGAATTCCACTTCTGGGCTTCACAATGTTCACAGGTCGTGTCCATGTTTCCAATATTGACCAAGTCATGCAGATCATATTCAATTGTTGGGTCGTATTGCATAGCAGCTTGTTCATGCAATCCCAAGATGTTCGTCGAGAAATAATATTTCTTGCGTCTTGTGCTCAAACCCGACGATCCGTCGATTGAGGTGTTTCTTCAGCTCTTGCAGTCGCTTGTCGCAATCTTTGATCTTCAAGCCGAGCATTGGTCATTTCTGGCGTTTCTGCTGCTTGACGTATTCTTTGAGCCAAGCGTCGACCTTCTCTTTGTTCAGGAGTTTTTCTTTTGGGAACCATGGTCAGTGAAAAGTAAATTTCAGTAAAAGTGACTTTTAAACCAATCAAAAGTGGCAAAAGGAGACAAACTTTGTTCGATGTCCAATGCAATCACAAATCGCTATTGGTTTGTATTTCAACCAAAGTGACTTTTAAACCAATCAAAATCTGCAAAAGGAGGCAAACTTTGTGAAATGTCCAATCCATTCAAAAATCGCTACTGGTTTGTTTTACAACCAATCATAAATTGTGTTGGTTTGTTTTTTAACCAATCAAAAATCGATATTGATTAGCTTTTCAACCAATCAAAAATCCTGATCAGGCAAGTATGTACTTCGATGCAAATTGAAAAGTGAATGGCAGTGAAAAGTAAATTTCAGTAAAAGTGACTTTCAGTAAAAGCGATTTTTAATCCAATCAAAAATCGCAAAAGGAGGCAAACTTTGTTCAATGTCCAATCAAAAATGTCTATTCCCTGATCGGGCTTCAAACAAACAAACTTTATATAGTTCTATCCAGTATAAGGCTGCTCACATCAACTGCCTTTGACTGTAACAAGATGGCTGCAGTCACCATAGTAACCAGCACAGCACATTGAGCCGCATTTATCAAAACTGTTTAATAGAAAAACATATCCTATGACCCATAGCAACCAATCAAAGCTCAGCTTTAATTTTTTTTCCATTGCGCTGGAAATATGAAAGCTGCACTGTGATTGGTTGCTATGGTCAACAAATCCAGTTTTTCTATTAGACAGTTGTGTTAACTGGTTGCCGACACAGGACGAGAATGCTCGTCCTGAGCGGCGAGTACTTCGCGCATTAGGACGAGCATTCTCGTCCTGTGTGACAGCCGTCTCTGCGCGCGATCGAGAGCGGGGCAACGGCTGTAATACACAGCCACGGCCCCGCTCTTAAAAGCGGAGAGGAGAGAAACATCTTCTCTCCGCCGTTAACCCTTTGAACGCCGCGATGAAAGCTGATCGCAGCGTTCAAGGAGAGGGGACTGCACATTGATCGCGTCACAGAAGATAACTGTGACGCGATCAAAGCCCACAACTCATATGGCCAGACAGCCCAGAGTCCATTGAAGGACCCCAGGGCTGTCTGAACATATTTCCTGTTGTTAGGGCATACTGAGGTGTGCCCTAACAACTGCCTGTGTACGATCAGTAACAGGCTAATGTACTGACATATAGATCTATGCCAGTACATTGCAGTTACAAAATCAAAATCAAAATGAAAAATCCCTTTATGGGATTAAAAAAAAAAGTTAAATGAATGTAAAAAAAAATGAATGATAAATAAATAAATAAATAAAAAGTAAAAAAATACACAGAAACACACATTTTTTTTTATAATAAATAAACTTTTTAAAATATAAGTCCCAAAACATGAAATAATAGAGACATATTTGGTATCGCCACGACCGTAACAACCTGTATAACATTATTATGATGATCGGTGTATGGTGTAAAAAAAAATATTAAAACTGCTGCGGAACTGCTATTTTTCTGAAATTTTCGCCAAAATAAAAATTTATAGAAATTAAACGATAATGTATTTGTACCAAAAAATGGTACCTACATAAAGTACAACTTGTCCCGCAAAAAAACAAAGTCTCATACAACTACGTTATACAAAAAATAAAAGAGTTATGAGCGTCGGGATGCAAAGAGGGAAATCTAAAAAAATTGCTCTGTCCTCAAAGCCAAAATTGGCCGTGTCCTTAAGGGGTTAAATGAGGTTCAATCTTCTCCCATAAGTTCCAAGATGTCTTCCATTGCAACCAGCACAACACAGTGTTCTCATATAAGGCACAAGATGGCTGGTATCACCATAGCAACCAGCACAATGCATGGTAACACAAACCCCAACATATAAACATACAAATAAATGACAACCACAACTTTATAATTGGAAATATAGGCCGCGATGTTTATTAAGGGTTACCCAAGAATAAATAATTCAATCCAACATAACCATAAAATTATTGAAAATTCATTAATCAATCATCATCAAATTATTGAACCAAGTCCCCCCAGCATTAGCTGGGAGACTAAACCCTCTAGTAAACATTGCGACAGGGAAGCCCTTTTAAAAAAGGGGAGGGCTGGGCGGGGCTTGTCTTGAATCTTCTTCAAACGGCCCGGAACACTGCCGGACACCAGAATTTAAACAGGAAATCTTCCCGCCGTTGCTGCTCGTTATCCAATCAGTAAAAAGCGCGGGCTTCACGAGCGCAAGGTGGAAAATTCCAGAACCTGCTCGTACATTCCTGTACAGCTGACCTGAACCTGACCCATGCAGGTAAATACCAACTGTAATAATAAAAGATGGGTGGGGAGGAAGAAACCAAACCAGCAACCACCAACCTTTAAATCATAAAAATTATGTGGGGCTGTGATACCATGTGTCCCCCAAGCGATTGCTATGGGGGGCCCTGGCATGGTAACACAAACCCCAACATATAAACATACAAATAAATGACAACCACAACTTTATAATTGGAAATATAGGCCGCGATGTTTATTAAGGGTTACCCAAGAATAAATAATTCAATCCAACATAACCATAAAATTATTGAAAATTCATTAATCAATCATCATCAAATTATTGAACCAAGTCCCCCCAGCATTAGCTGGGAGACTAAACCCCACAAGCCATGAATCATCGATACATGGCCCCCCCCCAAACATCGCAGCCATTTTTCAATAACATTTTGCAGACCTAAATTAAAAATATCAATCCCCACTTCAGAAAGATGAATATCATCTGACCTATAAAGGCCTGAGGTAAAACCCTCCAGATCAATATGTCTGTATGAAAAAACCCTCTAAAGAGGGTAAATACTTCTCCATTGCTCGATTGACTCTCTTTCTTATTTTCTCTAAATATGAACATACCTTACCTGTCCATAATAAATCGAGGAACAATTTCCGAAAAAACTAAAACAGAACTGGAAAACATACATTGTATTACAGCTAAAACCAAAAAATATTAAAAACATTCGGATCAAAAGATAATTTCTATTAATAACTCCGCTTGCTTGCTCTCTTCTGAGCCCAATAGATAAAAGAGTGGCCAACTATCCAGACCACAAATTTTTTACCTAAAGGAAATAATAATTAATTCATAATCAACAAGTCAGGTCTAATATATAGACTAAATCTGTTTGATTCCCATCTACCTATACGCTTAATTATTGATTCATCCAAACCTAATCTGGCTGCTTCCGTATCAGCCCCAATTCTAAAAGAATGGGATGAAAATTTAAAATCACCCAAGTCTAATGAAACTAAACATTTCTTAAAAATTGAAGTAAATTGGAAACTGGTTAATGGAGACATATCCTGGTGTAACAAAAAGGGGCCTGTAACTGCAGGTCTAATTTTAAACCATTCCTGAATATTTAGTACCGGACAAATTTCAGAGCCTTCAAACTTATTTAGACGAATCCAGAAACCACGACCAGACTGATTCGTTTTTTATTTTCTCAAGAAAATAGATGCAAACGAACTTCCCAACTGAACATCTTTACAATCTAAACCAGAACTAACTTTTTTATTAATCGATACTAATTCACCTATTCTTAATGCTGCAAAGAAGGCGACTACAAACGCTGTGCGAAATAACAAACTTCAAAACTGTCAAAACAAATCTGCTCCAAAGCAGACCACAATTTACTCAAAAGATCAACAGAAATAGGTCTCCTACCATCTGAGCAATAAAAATTCCTCCGATAACCCTTCAGCCTGACTGGAAAATAATTGATTGGTTGTGAACCCAATAATTTCCTAAAAAATGAGATACCTGCCAGGATTTTTGAAATGTAAGACGCAGAAAATTCATTCTGAATTAGGTCACAGATAAATAATAAAAATAGACCAATAATAAAAATAGACCAACATCATCATGTAAATAATCGACCTCTAAATTTGCACAAAAGGAAAGCCAATCATTCCATGCATCTGAATACTCAGCCCATGTTGTAGGTGCTAATGAATTTCTAATATTAGAAGAAATCAATCCCAGATCAAGTCCCACAAATGAATTGGGCATGGGATCCCTTCTTCCTCTGCCTCCGGAGCTAGCTCTCGAAACTTCTGCCACTGACAACGAGACAGAGAATCTGCTAAATTATTACTTCTTCCTTCAATATAACTCGCTTTCAACCATATATTAAAAGATAGACAACACAGTACCAACTGTCTTAACAGCTTAGTGGTCGGATCACATTATGATGACAACGTATTTATAGCAAATACAACTCCTTTGTTGTCTGTAAACAAACAAATTCTTCTATCTTTAAATTCAAAACCCCAAATTACAATAGCAACTAGCACAGGATCATTCTTTCCCTCTATCCACACACCGGGACCATACTACAATGGACTTTTTAATACAAATCTAATTAAACTTGGAAAAAAATTTTCTATTTTACCTCTACTAAAGCGCTGGACTTAACCTCTTCTGCCACTTCTAGCACAGGAAAAAGTTAGAGTAACACTATATTCTTGTTAACTTTATTCAATATCCAAGAATCTGGCCACGTCTCCGCCGACCATCTACCACACCAGTATGCTCCATAGCCACTACTACCTGCTGCATCCGTGAATAAACAAAGCGAATCTGAATCTTCAAAATCTTGCTGCCAGCAACTGTGACCATTGAATTTGCTCAAAAATTCAAGCCAAATTCCCAGATCGTCTTGCAAGTATCTCGATAATCTGATATGAGCCCTAGGCGACTTCAAACCCTGCGTAGCAAAATAAAGTCTCTTAGAAAAAACGCGTCCCATTGGAATAACTCTGGTAGCAAAATTTAATAAACCAAGTAAAGATTGTAGTTCCTGTAGTGTAGTTTTCTTTTTTGCTAACAGCTCAACCAACAAAACTCTGATTTTTTAACAACCTATCTACTGGTAATCTAAATTCCATATTAACCGAATCTATAACAATACCTAAAAACTCTAAACAATAACAGGGCAAAACCGTTTTCTTTAGCAAGTGGAACTCCAAAATAACTAGCAACTTCAATAAATTTATCTAATAACTCTAAACATGAAAACGAATCGGCGTAACCTAACAACAAGAAATCATCCAAATAATGTAATATACCTCCATTAGGCATCTGTTCCTGAACTACCCAATACAAAAAAGTAGAAAAAACGTCAAAATAATGACAGGATACTGAGAATCCCATCGGGAGGCATTTGTCAAAATAAAATGCATCATCAAACTGGAAACCTAAAGAGTTAAAGCCACTAGGCTTATCCGGTAGTAATCTAAAAGCTGATTTTATGTCAGCCTTGGCTAATAGAGCTTTGTGGCCAAACTGTCTTAACAAAGCCCCTGCCTGATCAAATGAAGTGTATGTAACTGACGCTCTTCCTTAATCTATCTCGTCATTTAAAGACGTCTTCTCTGGGTAAGAAAGGTGATGAATTAGTCTAAAAGACCCGGCCTCCTTTATAGGCACTACACCTAAAGGTGATAACCTGAAATTACTAAATGGAGGAGTACTAAATGGGCCAGCGATCCTGCCTAATTCTTTACACAACTTTTCCCTAACAATAGCTTTATGCATATCTACTGATTTCAAATTTTCAACCCAGCAGCAGCCATGACCATTAAACATTGGAATTTCAAAACCTTCATTGAAACCCTTAAAAATGAGCTCAGCTTTCTCCCTGTCTGGGTAACGCTCGAGCCATGGGCGCATTCTTATTAGCATCACTGGCGTCCATGCTTTTTGATAACAACTCCTTGGTACTTGGCTGTTGCTGCGCTGACTGACTCGCTTTCTTGAAACATCTACACATGGGGTGAGCGCCCCCACAAAAGGAACACTCATGTTTATACCTACAACTACTAAACCATTTGCAAGTTGTTTCATTCCCTTTCCTAAAGTTACCTTGAGCAGCATTTTGCTGTTTAACCGGCGCAGCTCTTTGTGGTAACATTAGATTGAGCCAAAGACCCACATCTTTAACCCCCCAATTAATGGACGGGTAAACTGCTAACTTCTGTCTAAACATTTCGTCATAGTTATACCATGCCATACCGCCAAAATTGCGATAAGCCTCAAGAATAATGTCAATATGTTGAAATAAACTACAACACTTATCCGGATATTTCTCACCTAAAACTGCAGAATAAATACAAAACGCCTGTAACCAATTGTTACAAGATCTTGGCATACTACGCTTCCTATCATCCTCGTTCTTTTCATCTTTCTCATCACTACGAACAATATGTTCCTTAGCTGAGGGCAATAGTGATAAGACTTCAATAAATTAATTACGCCAAATGCGCTCCTTACTATTCTTCAACAAATAAAAACCTAAAGGTGACACTTCACACGAAATTGCCTCCTTAACACAAGTCTCTACAACTCCTGCACCTCTGTCTAATAAAGGAACAACATTAACAGACTCAGAAACCTGTGGCAAAATGACAGAAGTATTACCATTACTCTCTGTCACTTTATCATTTGAGCTGTTCTGTTCACTCCATACTCCAGCTGCTGTACTGGGAGCTGCAGCTTTAGTAATAAAATCTGATAAAACCTTCATAAAATTAAAAAGATAGACATTTTGGTTAGCATTCATCTCACCACTCGCTGGGTCCATTGCAGGCTGATTTTCTCCCGACCTTGAACCGGCAGGTGGAGCTAAGCCCTGCTGGTCCTGACGAAATCCCTCTCTAGGCTGTGCAGCTCGTCCTGAGGAAGCTGTACTGCACTGCTGCTGTGAGGCGCTTTCCCGCCCTTTTGACTCTGCAGGACCTTGGAAACTCTGCCTCGTCATTGTCCCACGTCGTTCTGACGACACCGACCGCTGACGCTGTCTCCCCTCTGCTAACAGGCAAAACTCTGCCCTTTGGCCGACTGAACGACCACTGCTTCTGCTCCTGCTGCCATGAGGAGACGGTGAGTAAATTACCTGGCTCCTCCTTGTCCTCTTGGTTGGCCTCCTGTCAGTCTCTGTAAGGCCCGGCTCCTCCTCTGTAAGCACCGCCTCACTCCGCTCCGTTACATCCTGTGGTAGTCTTCCTCCTTGTTCCGGTGGCAGCTCTTCTACATTAAGGCATCTTCTTAGCCATTCCTCACCTCCCGCTGACTCCGCTCTCTGTAATAGCTGTTGCATAAGGTCCTACATGGCTTGTCTTGAATCTTCTTCAAACGGCCCGGAACACTGCCGGACACCAGAATTTAAACAGGAAATCTTCCCGCCGTTGCTGCTCGTTATCCAATCAGTAAAAAGCGCGGGCTTCACGAGCGCAAGGTGGAAAATTCCAGAACCTGCTCGTACATTCCTGTACAGCTGACCTGAACCTGACCCATGCAGGTAAATGCCAACTGTAATAATAAAAGAGGGGTGGGGAGGAAGAAACCAAACCAGCAACCACCAACCTTTAAATCATAAAAATTATGTGGGGCTGTGATACCATGTGTCCCCCAAGCGATTGCTATGGGGGGCCCTGGCATTCTTCTGACATAAGCCCCAAGATGGCTGCTATCACCATAGTAACCAGCACAACACATTCTTCTCATATAAACTAAAGTGGCTCTCATTATGAGACATATATAACATCTTAATTTTCAGTAAACAGTAACATTGAAAGTCTAATTTATATCAATAACCAAAAGAATTGTCTGTAACATGGATATAAAAATGAATGTTATAATGGATTGTGTCCATAATAAATCTGGAGACCTTTCCATTACAGAGACGTCCCGTTACTGCACAGAGCATTAGTGTGTGGATGAACAAATAGGTTATAATCTCACTCATACCCCTCCCCTGTACTATTTATCATTCCAAATCCATCAACCCAAATCCATAGTAGCAAAGCATTGATCACTCGCCCCCTTTCGGCCTGCAAACACAAATTTGCATAAATACCACCTTTCCTAACGCGGCTTGCTGGACTGTCTCCCACAAAACGGGGTTGTTGGCAAATATACCAAAATACACAACCTGCCTATATATACTAAACTTTATCCAGTATAGTAGAAGGACTGTGATGTCTCCCATGTTACATGTAGGAAGTTGTTCCGATCATGTCCCAGGAAAACATAGTAGAGATGGCTTCTCTTTGTAGCAGGAAATGCAGTATGGTCTTGTGAGGAATATTGTGCGTCCTCTCCTGGATGTGGAGTCTGGTGGCAGCAGGCGGCGTATTAGATGTGTGTCTGGTCTCTGAATAATGCGCCGGGAGGCAGATTATGATGTCAGCAGCAGCGGTGTGACATCACTCTGGTTGTTATATCCCTACCAGCAGCCAATCAGGTAAGCTTTTATAATTTCCAAAGCAGGTATTAAAAATCCAAGCAGCGATCTGATTGGTTGTTATGGCTTACAGATGACGTGATCCATTTTAAACCAATGAAAAATCGGGCTTCAAACTAACTTTCGAAAATATATAATAGATAGTATTTGGTGAAACGATTTTTAAAGGACAAATGGTTACATATAAAGTCTCACTTTCAGCATATATTATATTTTTAAAGTACACAGAGTATTCTGAACACTTGATCTCTGCTTAAAGGAAAATTGTTTCTCTTAATCCTTTCATGCCATATTTTCATCTTAAGGTGATGAGAATGATAATTGTACAATAGTTTATGTAAATCTGGCCCCAGGCCATAATAGCTTGAGTTACATAAGAAATGTGAGATGAATATACATGTTCATGAAAATGGAAAATGCACTATGCAGTTGAATGAGGGCATCACATACATTAACCTTTCTGGAAGAAAACCTACCCAGACAGAATATCCTTTGTTCCTACACTTGCCCATAAAGTTCACTTATTTATAGTTCTTACACCGTAGATCTAGAAGAAAAATGAGAAAAATTACTATGGAAATGCAGTCTTCCCTTCCTTCTGCAGGCAAATGATCATTTCTAAGTTGCAAATAAGAAGTTCTACTGCCAAAACAACATCTTGTGCGTTATGTAGATTGCATATAGGAAGAGAGGAATGGCATGGCATAACTGACGTTAAGCAGTTAAAGAAGTTGAAAGCTTTAGACAATTCATACGTGTTAATAGGGTCCCTTGACAATAAGCTGATAAAGTGTCAACCTGCTGGGCCGCTGCTCGGCTGTTTCCCTAACTTCCATATAACAGACTGGAGAGGCCCCCTTCTCCCCTAGTCCCCGTCTGGAATCTGCATTCAGCGGTCGCCGCAGCAGGCAAAGTGGGGGTCGGGTGATCCCTGTTCTCGATATAGGTGCGGGTCTCAGGGCTGGGACCTGCATCTATGAGATGTGTATGGCATATCCTGTGGATTAGAGTGAGATGGGAATACCCATTTAATGTTACAGAATACAATGACATTCTTGAAAAATGTGTTTTTCTAGTTTGTGGCAGTTTGGAGAATTCAATAGAAGCTGTATAAATCTGTATGCAGAAAGCCCCTCCCCCCCTCGGGAAGCAAGACTTTTAGCATTTAAAAGGGTTCTGAACTGCAATACATGATAAGGCTGTTTCCGTCTCTGACCTCCCATGGCCATCAATGGGAGACAGAAAAAGCAGTTTTCGCAGCGTTGTTTGCCCGTGGCCGAAAAACTCAGCAATAACGGTGCAAAAAACACCGGCAAAGAGAGTGCAGGCAGGTCAAAATCTGCCTCAAAATTCCTTAATCCCTTCACGCTAAATCACGTAACTGGATGTGATGAGGGTTAAGGGGAAGTATGGAGTGAGCTCACGGGCTGAGCTCGCTCCATACACAGCGGGGGACGGCTGTTACACGCAGCCGACACCTCCCTGCAATGAGCGGAATCAAAGGTCACTTTGATTCCGCCTGTTTAACACCTTAACCCCTTTAGGACACAGCCTGTTTTGGCCTTGTGGACACAGCCTATTTTTTCAAATCTGACATGTGTCACTTTATGTGGTAATAACTCCGGAATGCTTTTACCTATCCAAGCGATTCTGAGATTGTTTTCTCGTGACATATTGTACTTTATGTTAGTGAAAAAATTTGGTCGATAAATTCAATATTTATTTGTGAAAAACTTCAAATTTTAGCAAAAATTTGCAAAAATTTGCATTTTTCTAAATTTAAATGTATTTGCTTGTGAAACAGATAGTAATACCACACAAAATAGTTACTAGTTAACATCCCCTATATGTCTACTTTATGTTTGCATCATTTTTTTTCACGTACTTTTATTTTTCTAGGACGTTACAAGGCTTAGAACTTTAGCAGCAATTTCTCATATTTTCAATAAAATTTCAAAAGGCTATTTTTTCAGGGACCAGTTCAGTTCTGAAGTGGCTTTGAGGGCCTTATATATTAGAAAGTCCCCATAAATCACCCCATTTTGAAAACTGCACCCCTCAAGGTATTCAAAACCACATTCAGAAAATATTTTAACCCTTTAGGCGTTTCACAGGAATTAAGGCAAAGTAGAGGTGAAATTTACAAATTTCATTTTTTTTGCCGAAATTCATTTGTAATAAAAAAAAATCTGTAACACAGAAGGTTTTACCAGGGAAACGCAACTCAATATTTATTGCCCAGATTCTGCAGATTTTAGAAATATCCAACATGTGGCCCTAGTGTCCTAATGGACTGAAACACAGGCCTCAGAAGCAAAGGAGCAGCTAGTGGATTTCGGGGCCTCCTTTTTTTAGGAATATATTTTAGGCACCATGTCAGGTTTGAGGCGGTCTTGTGGTACCTAAACAGCCGAAACCCCTCCAAAGTGACCCCATTTTGGAAACTACACCCCTCAAGGCATTTTTCTAGGGGTATAGATAGCATATTGACCCCACAGTTTTTTTGCAGAATTTAGTGGAATTAGTCTGTGAAGATGAAAATCACCTATTTTTCTGTGGAAACATAGAATTTTTTCATTTTTACAAGGAATAAAGGAGAAAAAGCACCCCAAAATTTGTAAAGCAATTTCTCCCGATTACGGCAATACCCCATATGTGGTCGTAAACTGATGTTTGGACCCACAGCAGGGCTCAGGAGGGAAGGAGCGCCTTTTGGATTTTGGAGCGCAGATTTTGCTGGATTGGTTTTCAGTGCCATGTCGGGTTTGCAACGCCCCGGAGGGACCAAAACAGTGTAAACCCCCCAAAAGTGACCCCATTTTGGAATCTACACCCCTCAAGGAATTTTTCTAGGGGTATAGTGAGATTTTGGCCCCTCAGGATCTTTTTTAGAGCTAAGGTGACCAAAAAACAGCGATTTTGGCGCTTTAAATTCTTTATTTATTACAGCGTTCACCGTGCGCAATAAATTACGTTTTAATTTATTCTGCCGGTCGGTACGATTATGGCGATACCATATGTGTATAGATTTTTTTACGTTTTGCAGCGTTTGCACAATAAAATTAAGTTTCTATAAAATAATTTATTTTCTGGGACACGCTATTTTGAGCCGTAACGTTTTTATTTTTTCGGCAAAAAAGCTGTGGGAGGTCTTGTTTTTTGCGGGACGGGTTGTAGTTTTTATTGGTACCATTTTGGGGTAAATGCGACTTTTTGATCACTTTTTATTCTATATCTTGGGAGGGGTGGTGACCAAAAAATAGCGATGCTGACAGTTTTCCGTTTATTTTGTTTGCGGCGTTCACCGTGCGGAAAAATTAACATTATAGTTTCATAGATTGGGTCGTTACGAACGCGGCGATACCAAATATGTGTACTTTTTTTTAACGTTTTCATTTTTTCCCTATAATAAATGACTTATTATAGGAAAACAAAACCTTTTATTTTTACACTTTTATAAAACATTTTTATTAACTTTTTTTTACTTTTTACACTTTATATTTTTGTTTATTAACTTTTCTTTTACTTTTTACACTTTCTTTTTTGACCTGCAGCTTTGATCGCTGCTAGAATACATTACACTACCTAGGTAGTGTAACGTATTCCAACTGTCAGTGTGACGTCACAGTCACTCTGACAGTTGGTCTACGAGGATCAACAGAGGCTGATCCTCATAGGCTGACATACATGGCAGACCTGGGGGCCGTTGTCTGGCCCCCGGGTGCCATCACAAGCATCAGAAGCCCCCACGATTGCATGGGGGCTGCTGATGCGCTACAAACCCGCTACATGCGGAGATCGCAATCGAGCCCCGCATGTAACGGGTTAATTGCCGAAATCAGCGGCGATGAGCCGCTGATCGGCAACACTGGAGAGTGTCAGCTGTCGGGGACAGCTGATCTCCAAGTTCCCGATGCACACTGTCGCCGACAGTGTGCATCGGGAACGGCACAGTGACTTTCTGTCACTCTGACAGGAAGCCTATCAGGACCAGCCGAAGGTTGGTCCTGATGGGCTTCTGTCCATGGCAGACCCGGAAGCCATTGTTTGGCTTCCGTTTGCCATACTAACTATCGGCAGACCCCGCGATTTCGGACGGGGGTCTGCCGATATGTTAGAAACCCCTAAAATTCGGCGATTGCACCCGATCGCCGAATTTAAGGGGTTAATGCGCCGAAATCAGCGGCAAAGGACCGCTGGCCGGCAAGAGGGGAGTGTCAGCTGTCGGCGACAGCTGACCTCCTGGTTCCCGGTGCACACTGTCGCCGACAGTGTGCACCGGGATTAACTCAGTAACTGTACGTCCTCGTGCGGGAAGTAACTTCCCGCAACGACGTACAGTTACGTCCTGGTGCGGGTAGGGGTTAAATGCCGCGATCAATCGCAACCGCGACATTTAAAGTGTTAGAATCAGGGGGGCGCCCCCGCAAACACACGATCGCGTTCCCCCCACCCGCGGCACGATCGGCCGGTTACAATGTTTGCTATGGCAGCCTGGGGGCCGAACAAAAGCCCCCAGGTCTGCCATCTTTGTACTCCTTTGAAGCTCTGCCTCTGGCAGGGCTTCAAAGGATACTGTCAGAGTCACGATATACTGCAATACATTAGTATTGCAGTATATCATGCAAACGATCCAACGATCGCTGCTTCAAGTCTCCTAGGGGGACTAATAATAAAAATTGTAAAAAACTGTTAAATAAAGATTTTTGTTATGTTCCAAAAATAATAAAGTATTAAAAGTTTTAAAAAAAAAACCTTTTCACATTTTTCCCCTAAATCAATGTTAAAAAAATAAAAGTTAACATAACTGGTATCGCCGCTTCCGTAAAAGTCCGAACTATCACAATATAGCGTTATTTAACCCGCTCGGTGAATGCTGTAAAAAATATATTATATAAAACACGCAAATTGCTATTTTTTGGTCACCTTAGCGCTCCAAAAAAATTAAATAGAAAATGATCAATAAGTCGCATATACCCCAAAATGGTATCAGTGAAAACTACAGCTCGCCCCGCAAAACTTAAATAGGCTTTGTCACCACATTATAAGTGCCCTATATCCTACATAAGGAGATCGGCGCTATAATGTAGGTGACAGTAATGCTTTTTATTTAAAAAAAACTATCTGTTTTCACCACTTTATTAGCGATTTTAGATTTATGCTAATGAATTGCTTAATGCCCAAGTGGGCGTGTTTTTACTTTAGTATTAGAAGGTTTTGCAAATACTCTCACTTTTTATGTTATACCAGTGAGTGTTGGAACCAAAAAGGTGTATACCACCAGTGTTATATAAATTTGTATTGAGGAAAGGACAAGTAGGACAAGAGTAATGGTTCCTTTGAAGAAATGTGAAAAATAAAAAAACTTTATTAGAGATTTTTTAAAAATAAATAATTTTTAATATTAAAAAATATATTCCAATGTTGGTCTATTATGTTGTGGTGTGGATGACCCCTGTCAAACACCAAGGGCAAAATAAGCCTAAGAGTTAATTATCTATCGTATATTCCTGTAATACACTATTATAATCAGACTTGCTTGTAGTATATTACTTTATAACAAGCTTAATTGTTGCTCTATTTTGAGCTAGGTCTATTATATCAGAGTTAAGTAACCATAGGGCAGTGATTTTTCAGTATGCTGTATTCACATATTCTCAATGTATCAATGCTTTGTATTTGTATACTTTGAGTGTATCAATGTTGTGCTGTATTCACATGCACTGATTGTATCAATGTTGGCTGTGAGTAAGTGTCTTGTCGTTCTCACCATGTGAAGGATGACAGGCAAAACCGCAATAGATATATTGCTGGGAAATTTGAATTCACCGTTGGTTACACTTATTGTGATGTGCCAGTTGATCAGCCTGGCAATCTAGATCGAGATGATATAGGTCAATCACCAGAGCTATATTTTTCTGCCAGTGGTAAAGTGCACTATATGAGGTACACTTATAGTTGGATGCTAATAGTAGGTTAGACACCAGTCAAGTGTCATGTGCATCGCTAACCATCGCTAGCACCTGCTTCTAGGATAAACAGTTTTAGTATAGTGCCCTACGTTAATATGCCTTGAATTAACTATCTCAGCGGCTAGAGCGTAAGCACCGCTGGATTCGGAGAGCGCAGGGCAGAATTTTCTAAAGTATTAGAACTGAGCAATCTCTGTGTGCCGTTATGATGTTACAGTGGACGCTAGCAGTGATTTCATCTGTCAGCGTTCGGCGAGATTGCCGGGTGAGCTGTCTCATGTACCGCTGTGAGAGCTATGTGGACGCCGCTGTCAGTGAATTAACTCGGCAGCGTTCGCCAAAAATCCTCGATCTCCCACTGGGACAGGCAAGAGAAAATAGCTGGGCTCAAAGTTAGATTGACTATTGGATTGTATTACAGATTAAGATAGATGCTAGACCTTATACATTGGTATCGTACATTCGTATGGCTAGACACCCGACGCGCGTTTCGCCGGCATTCCGGCTTCCTCTTGGGGTGTGACCCGCCGGTTTTGGCGCCCTTAAATACGGTAAGTGCTGATTGACAGCTAAAAGGGCCAATAGTATTTTGAATTGTGACAGTGTGTAATTGACAGGTGGATTGATTCCAAATGTCTGTCAGAAATGCTCAGTGTTGTGTATTTTCAAAAAGACCATTTATCAAAAATCTTTTGTCAGAAATGATTATTATGCCTATTATATTATTGTTTAAACTAATCAATATCTATTTTTTATTTTTATGTTTTTCGTATAGATTACATATACTATAGAGTTCTTATTTCACGAATTTGCAAAAATAGTCTCTTGTATATATTTCTCAAATGCACGAAAATACATAAACAAATGCACATATATTCTTTGTATTTTTCTTTGACAAGATATAGGGCAGAAAGGTGTTTGTAAATTATCCATGAACCTGTAATGGAATATCCAAGGGGGTGTTTTGACAAAATTCTTAATATTGAAGGACAGTTTATTAATAAAGAGAATGCTCTAGGTGGTAAATTCGAGTCTCTTTAAATGTACAGGGCAATTTCTTAAAATATTTTATGAAAATTTACTTCATTTGATAGGATATCCAAAGAGATCAAATAATTTTTGGTCTAATTTGTAGACTTCAGTTATATAAGGTATATCAGATTTCTTTCATGATGCAAAATATAAAGATATCTATAAAAAACAGCCAAAGTTGAAATTTTCATTTAGACCATGTGGATTGACAGAGTTCATTTGAAAAATCCACTGACTTTCTCTTTTCAAAAGGGCTTCATCAAGATTGCCCCCTCTGATGCCCAATTTCAGTTGACAGATTGCCCAACCTTTTAGGTTTGTCCAATCCAAATTGTGATATTCTTTATAGTGTTTTGCAATTGGGGTTGGGGTGAATGGCTTGTTCTGTGTCTGACTGTCTTCCTTATTTTTTTCATAGTTTAGGATGGAGCTGATATGTTCTCTAATTCTAACTCTCAGTTCTCTTTTAGTTTTGCCCACATATCTGAGACCACATGGGCACTCCAAACAATAAATCACGCCTACTGATGTACATTTGATATGTTCCCTGATAATATAGCTTTTACCCGAACCATCCAAAAAGGACTTAGTACTCTTGAGAATTCTGCATGCTTTGCATAGCTTGCATGGGTAAAATCCTGGTGTGGCAGTTTTTTGTTTATTGTTTGTGCAGGAGAAATGACTTGAGACAAGCAAATTGGAGATGCTTTTACCTTTACGGTAACCTGAGGGAATTTTGTCTCCTAAGATTTTTCTTAAATCAGTGTCTGTTTTTAGAACATGCCAGTGTTTATTTAAAATGTCCAACATTATATTCCAATCCTCATGGTAATCCGTGATGAATCTTGGTTGAAGAGGAAAGACAGTTTCTTTTTTCTTTTTTGGGGTTAGGAGATCAGTTCTGTTCGTTCTCAGCGCTATATTGTAGCCTTCTTTTATACTCCTATTCGAGTAGTTTCTCATCTGCAATCTTGATTTTAATTCTGCAGCTCTCTGTTTGAAAATTCCAAAAGTTGAACAATTTCGTCTTAGACGTAGGAATTCTCCTCTTGGAATTCCCCTAATGGTACCATGAGAGTGTGCACTCTCAGCATCCAGTAGGCTGTTGGTGGCTGTTTCTTTCCTAAATAGATCTGTATTGAGTTCTCCATCTTCATCCTTGTATATTTTAATATCCAAAAATGAAATTGCGCTATAACTAAAATCTAGTGTCAGTCTAAGATTGAAATCATTGTCATTAAGTTGGCGTATGAATTCCTGAAGGTTAGACTCAGTATCACTCCAAACTATCAAAATGTCGTCTATAAATCGCCGCCATAGACTGACATGATTGGTAAATTCACTCATCTTATCATCAAAAACAATCATTTCTTCCCACCAACCCAAATAGATGTTCGCAAAGGTTGGAGCAACTGCCGCTCCCATTGCAGTTCCACGTACCTGCAGGTAGAAACGATCGTCAAACAGAAAGTAATTCCGTGTTAGAATAAATTTGAGGGCGCGAAGGACAAAGTTCTTCCGTATAGGGTTATAGTTAGAGTCTTTTGAAAGGAAAAATTCTACCGCTCTACATCCCCTGGAGTGGTCTATGCTCGTGTAAAGGCTTTCCACATCACAGGTCACTAGGATTTCATCTGGGTTTAAATTTATCCCTTCTATTTCCTTCAAAACCTGCATTGTGTCTCTGGTGTAGGAAGGCAACTGATATACAATTTCTCTAAGTTCATTATCTAACCAGATACTACATTTTTCAGTTAAATTTCCCACACCAGAGACAATAGGTCTTTCTGGGGGTTTTTTTTTGTCTTTATGTATCTTTGGAAGCAAATATAGGGTAGCTACCCTAGGATCTTTTACCGATAAATATTTCTTTTCATTAAGGGATATAGCTCCCAAACTATGACCATCTTCAATCATATTTCTGTATTCTTGTACAAATTGTGATGTTGGATCTCCCCATAGTGGTTTGTAGCAGTCTTTATCAAGTAGTTGTCGTTTGGCCTCATGTATATATCTATCCTTTGGCCAAATGACAACATTACCACCTTTATCAGACCGCTTAAAGACCACATCGTCCCACAGTTTAAGTTCTCTCAGTGCTCTCTGCTCTTCCGGCGAGATGTTATCGCATGTTGTGTGAATAGGTAATGATAATATGTCTCTACTCACAAGGTCCAAAAATACCTTAATTGCTGGACAGGTGTCCATTGGTGGCATGATAGTGGATTTGGGTTTGAGATGTGTTTTACTTCCAAAGGTTGGATTGTTAGTCACATCTAGATTGAGGTTTTCAGATAGTAGTTCCTCCAGATTCTTGATGGTCTCCATTTCTTGTTCTAATATTGAGGGGATGATCATAGTTTGGTTTACTAATAAAATATTGTGTTCATCTCTAGCAAAGATCTTTTTATAAGTTAGTTTGCGTCCAAAGAGATGCAGGTCTTTGATTATGGAGAATTTATTCAGTTTGGTTGTAAGACAAAAATTTTTTTTTAGAACCCTAGCCTGAGCCCCAGTCAGAGAGTGTTTAGATAAATTAATCACCTGTAGTGAATCCAGAGGTACATCTGTTTTATTTAAAGTTACATTCTGCGTTGTGTTAGAATTTTTCTTTTCCCTCTCTGGGATCCCCTGAATCCCCATGTCCCTCTGTCCCGTAAAAAAGGGACTTCCGAGTTAGGGTTTGTCTCTCTGTCTATTTCTAATTGTCTTTTGGGTAAACCCTTTGGTCTATTCCTACTACTTTGTGCTGGATATTCGGATTCTGATTCTGAGGCTTCTGTTGCCTCAGTGTCAGTGTCCGTGAAATTGCGTGTCTCTATATTGTCGAAATTGTTGGTTTTATTTTTGTTACTAATTAGCCGGTTGGATTTCTTTTTGCCGCATTGGTAAACTTCCCCCTTAAGGTAGTCTGATTGGTCTCTCAGAAAATATCTGAGAGACCAATCAGACTACCTTAAGGGGGAAGTTTACCAATGGGGCAAAAAGAAATCCAACCGGCTAATTAGTAACAAAAATAAAACCAACAATTTCGACAATATAGAGACACGCAATTTCACGGACACTGACACTGAGGCAACAGAAGCCTCAGAATCAGAATCCGAATATCCAGCACAAAGTAGTAGGAATAGACCAAAGGGTTTACCCAAAAGACAATTAGAAATAGACAGAGAGACAAACCCTAACTCGGAAGTCCCTTTTTTACGGGACAGAGGGACATGGGGATTCAGGGGATCCCAGAGAGGGAAAAGAAAAATTCTAACACAACGCAGAATGTAACTTTAAATAAAACAGATGTACCTCTGGATTCACTACAGGTGATTAATTTATCTAAACACTCTCTGACTGGGGCTCAGGCTAGGGTTCTAAAAAGAGGTTTAAATTTTTGTCTTACAACCAAACTGAATAAATTCTCCATAATCAAAGACCTGCATCTCTTTGGACGCAAACTAACTTATAAAAAGATCTTTGCTAGAGATGAACACAATATTTCATTAGTAAACCAAACTATGATCATCCCCTCAATATTAGAACAAGAAATGGAGACCATCAAGAATCTGGAGGAACTACTATCTGAAAACCTCAATCTAGATGTGACTAACAATCCAACCTTTGGAAGTAAAACACATCTCAAACCCAAATCCACTATCATGCCACCAATGGACACCTGTCCAGCAATTAAGGTATTTTTGGACCTTGTGAGTAGAGACATATTATCATTACCTATTCACACAACATGCGATAACATCTCGCCGGAAGAGCAGAGAGCACTGAGAGAACTTAAACTGTGGGACGATGTGGTCTTTAAGCGGTCTGATAAAGGTGGTAATGTTGTCATTTGGCCAAAGGATAGATATATACATGAGGCCAAACGACAACTACTTGATAAAGACTGCTACAAACCACTATGGGGAGATCCAACATCACAATTTGTACAAGAATACAGAAATATGATTGAAGATGGTCATAGTTTGGGAGCTATATCCCTTAATGAAAAGAAATATTTATCGGTAAAAGATCCTAGGGTAGCTACCCTATATTTGCTTCCAAAGATACATAAAGACAAAAAAAAACCCCCAGGAAGACCTATTGTCTCTGGTGTGGGAAATTTAACTGAAAAATGTAGTATCTGGTTAGATAATGAACTTAGAGAAATTGTATATCAGTTGCCTTCCTACACCAGAGACACAATGCAGGTTTTGAAGGAAATAGAAGGGATAAATTTAAACCCAGATGAAATCCTAGTGACCTGTGATGTGGAAAGCCTTTACACGAGCATAGACCACTCCAGGGGATGTAGAGCGGTAGAATTTTTCCTTTCAAAAGACTCTAACTATAACCCTATACGGAAGAACTTTGTCCTTCGCGCCCTCAAATTTATTCTAACACGGAATTACTTTCTGTTTGACGATCGTTTCTACCTGCAGGTACGTGGAACTGCAATGGGAGCGGCAGTTGCTCCAACCTTTGCGAACATCTATTTGGGTTGGTGGGAAGAAATGATTGTTTTTGATGATAAGATGAGTGAATTTACCAATCATGTCAGTCTATGGCGGCGATTTATAGACGACATTTTGATAGTTTGGAGTGATACTGAGTCTAACCTCCAGGAATTCATACGCCAACTTAATGACAATGATTTCAATCTTAGACTGACACTAGATTTTAGTTATAGCGCAATTTCATTTTTGGATATTAAAATATACAAGGATGAAGATGGAGAACTCAATACAGATCTATTTAGGAAAGAAACAGCCACCAACAGCCTACTGGATGCTGAGAGTGCACACTCTCATGGTACCATTAGGGGAATTCCAAGAGGAGAATTCCTACGTCTAAGACGAAATTGTTCAACTTTTGGAATTTTCAAACAGAGAGCTGCAGAATTAAAATCAAGATTGCAGATGAGAAACTACTCGAATAGGAGTATAAAAGAAGGCTACAATATAGCGCTGAGAACGAACAGAACTGATCTCCTAACCCCAAAAAAGAAAAAAGAAACTGTCTTTCCTCTTCAACCAAGATTCATCACGGATTACCATGAGGATTGGAATATAATGTTGGACATTTTAAATAAACACTGGCATGTTCTAAAAACAGACACTGATTTAAGAAAAATCTTAGGAGACAAAATTCCCTCAGGTTACCATAAAGGTAAAAGCATCTCCAATTTGCTTGTCTCAAGTCATTTCTCCCGCACAAACAATAAACAAAAAACTGCCACACCAGGATTTTACCCATGCAAGCTATGCAAAGCATGCAGAATTCTCAAGAGTACTAAGTCCTTTTTGGATGGTTCGGGTAAAAGCTATATTATCAGGGAACATATCAAATGTACATCAGTAGGCGTGATTTATTGTTTGGAGTGCCCATGTGGTCTCAGATATGTGGGCAAAACTAAAAGAGAACTGAGAGTTAGAATTAGAGAACATATCAGCTCCATCCTAAACTATGAAAAAAATAAGGAAGACAGTCAGACACAGAACAAGCCATTCACCCCAACCCCAATTGCAAAACACTATAAAGAATATCACAATTTGGATTGGACAAACCTAAAAGGTTGGGCAATCTGTCAACTGAAATTGGGCATCAGAGGGGGCAATCTTGATGAAGCCCTTTTGAAAAGAGAAAGTCAGTGGATTTTTCAAATGAACTCTGTCAATCCACATGGTCTAAATGAAAATTTCAACTTTGGCTGTTTTTTATAGATATCTTTATATTTTGCATCATGAAAGAAATCTGATATACCTTATATAACTGAAGTCTACAAATTAGACCAAAAATTATTTGATCTCTTTGGATATCCTATCAAATGAAGTAAATTTTCATAAAATATTTTAAGAAATTGCCCTGTACATTTAAAGAGACTCGAATTTACCACCTAGAGCATTCTCTTTATTAATAAACTGTCCTTCGATATTAAGAATTTTGTCAAAACACCCCCTTGGATATTCCATTACAGGTTCATGGATAATTTACAAACACCTTTCTGCCCTATATCTTGTCAAAGAAAAATACAAAGAATATATGTGCATTTGTTTATGTATTTTCGTGCATTTGAGAAATATATACAAGAGACTATTTTTGCAAATTCGTGAAATAAGAACTCTATAGTATATGTAATCTATACGAAAAACATAAAAATAAAAAATAGATATTGATTAGTTTAAACAATAATATAATAGGCATAATAATCATTTCTGACAAAAGATTTTTGATAAATGGTCTTTTTGAAAATACACAACACTGAGCATTTCTGACAGACATTTGGAATCAATCCACCTGTCAATTACACACTGTCACAATTCAAAATACTATTGGCCCTTTTAGCTGTCAATCAGCACTTACCGTATTTAACCCCTTCCCTCTTTAGCCACTTTTGACCTTCCTGACCGAGCCTCATTTTTCAAATCTGACATGTGTCACTTTATGTGGTAATAACTCCGGAATGCTTTCACCTATCCAAGCGATTCTGAGATTGTTTTCTCGTGACACATTGGACTTTATGTTACTGGCAAAATTTGCTCGATATGTTCAGTATTTAATTGTGAAAAACACCAAAATTTAGCGAAAAATTGCAAAAATTAGCATTTTTCTCAATTTAAATGTATCTGCTTGTAAGACAGGCAGTTATACCACCCAAAATTGTTTCTAATTAACATCCCCCATATGTCTACTTTAGATTGGCATCGTTTTTTGAACATCCTTTTATTTTTCTATGACCTCACAAGGCTTAGAACTTTAGCAGCAATTTCTCACATTTTCAAGAAAATTTCAAAAGGCCATTTTTTCAGGGGCCAGTTCAGTTGTGAAGTGGCTTTGAGGGCCTTATATATTAGAAACCCCCAAAAAGTCACCCCATTTTAAAAACTTCACCCCTCAAAGTATTCAAAACAGCATTTAGAAAATGTCTTAACCCTTTACACATGTCACAGGAATTAAAGCAATGTAGAGGTGAATTTTACAAATTTCATATTTTTTTGCAGAAATAAATTTTTAGTACAATTTTTTTTATAACACAGAAGGTTTTACCAGAGAAATGCAACTCAATATTTGTTGCCCAGTTTCTGCAGTTTTAGGAAATATCCCACATGTGGCCGTAGCGTGCTACTGGAATGAAGCACCGGCCTCAGAAGCAAAGGAGCACCTAGTGGATTTTGGGGCCTTATTTTTGTTAGAATAAATTTTAGGCACCATGTCAGGTTTGAAGGGCTCTTGCGGTGCCAAAACAGTCAAAATCCCCCAAAAGTGACCCCATCTGGGAAACTACACACCTCAAGGAAATTATCTAGGGGTGTAGTGAGCATTTTGACCGCACAGCTTTTTTACAGAAATTATTAGAAGTAGGCCGTGAAAATTAAAATCAACATTTCTTCAAAGAAAATGTAGGTTTAGCGATTTTTTTTCTCATTTTCACAAAGACTAAAGGAGAAAAAGCACCGTAAAATTTGTAAAGCAATTTCTCCCGAGTAAAACAATACCCCACATGTGGTAATAACCGGTTGTTTGGAGACACGGCGAGGCTGAGAAGGGAAAGAGCGCTATTTGGCTTTTGGAGCTCAAGTTTAGCAGGAATGGTTTGTGGAGGCCATGTCACATTTACAAAGCCCCTGAGGGGACAAAACAGTGGAAACCCCCCACAAGTGACCCCATTTCGGAAACTACGCCCATTGAGGAAATTATCTAGGGGTATAGTGAGCGTTTTGACCCAACAGGTTTTTTGCATAAATTATTGGAAATAGGCCCTGAAAATGACAATCTAAATTTTTTCAAAGAAAATGTAGGTTTAGCTAATTTTTTCTCATTTCCACAAGGACTGAAGGAGAAAAAGCACCGTAAAATTTGTAAAGCAATTTCTCCCGAGTAAAACAATACCCCACATGTGGTAATAAACGGTTGTTTGGAGACACGGCAGGGCTGAGAAGGGAAAGAGCGCTATTTGGCTTTTGGAGCTCAAGTTTAGCAGGAATGGTTTGCGGAGGCCAGGTCACATTTACGAAGTCCCTGAGGGGATAAAACAGTGGAAACCCCCCACAAGTGACCCCATTTTGGAGACTACACCCATTGAGGAAATTATCTAGGGGTATAGTGAGCTCTTTGACCCCACAGGTTTTTTGCAGAAATTATTGGAAGTAGGCCCTGAAAATAAAAATCAACATTTTTTCAAAGAAAATGTAGGTTTAGCTTATTTTTACTCATTTCCACAAGGACTGAAGGAGAAAAAGCACCACAAAATTTGTAAAGCAATTTCTCCCGAGTAAAACAATGCCCCACATGTGGTAATAAACGGCTGTTTGGAGACACGGCTTGGCTTAGAAGGGAAAGAGCGCTATTTGGCTTTTGGAGATCACATTGAGCAGGAATGGTTTGCGGCGGCCATGTCACATTTGCAAAGCCCCTGAGGGGAAAAAACAATGAAAACGCCCAAAAAGTGACACCATTTAGGAAACTACACCTCTTGAGGAATTCATCTAGGGGCGTAGTGAGCATTTTGACCCCACAGATGTTTCATATAATTTATTAGAATTGGGCAGTGAAAATAAAAACAATCCTTTTTCTTCAATAAGACGTAGCTTTAGCGCAAATTTTTTCATTTTCGCAACAAATAAAGGAAAAAAAGAACCCAACATTTGTAAAGCAATTTCTACCGAGTACGGCAATACCCCATATGTGGTCATAAACTGCTGTTTGGGCACACGGCAGGGCTCAGAAGGGAAGGACCGCCATTTGGAGTGCAGATGTTTCTGGATTGGTTTCTGGGCGCCTGTGGGCCCAAAACAGTGGAAACCCCCCAGAAGTGACCCCATTTTGGAAACTACACCCCTCAATGCTTTTACCTACGGGTGTAGTGAGCATGTTAACCCTGCAGGTGTTTTGTAGAAATTAGTGTGAACTCGATGTTGCAGAGTGAAAATGGGATTTTTTCCACAGATATGTGGACAATATGTGGTGCCGAGCTTGTGCCACCATAACGAGACAGCTCTCTATTTATTATGCTGGGTTTCCTGGTTTTAGAAACACCCTACATGTGGCCCTAATCTCTTGCCTGGACAGTCGACCAGGCTCAGGAGTGAAAGCGTACCATGTAAAATTGAGGCCTAATTTGGCGATTTACAAAGTATTGGTTCACAACTGCAGAGGCTCAGATGTGAAATAATAAAAATAAACCCCTCAGAAGTGACCCCATTATGGAAACTGCACCCCTCAAGGCATTTATTAAGGGGTGTAGTGAGCATTTTCACCCCACAGATCTTTTCCATAAATGAATGCGCTGTGGATGGTGCAAATTAAAAATTTATATTTTTCCCTAGATATGCCATTCAGTGGCAAATATGTCGTGCCCAGCTTATGCCACTGGAGACACACACCCCAAAAATTGCTAAAAGGGTTCTCCCGGGTATGACGATGCCATATATGTGGAAGGAAACTGCTGTTTGGGCACGCTGTAGGGTTCAGATGGGAGGAAATGCCATTTGGCTTTTGGAGCGTGGATTTTGCTTGGTAGTAGTTTTGTTTGGAGTCTTACTGGTGTTTCCGTTTATAATGTAGGGCATATGTAAGCCGGGCGGAGTATATAAGGGGCATAGTCAGGTGGTATAATAACGGGGTAAAAAAAAACAATAAAATAATCCATAGATGTGTGTTACGCTGTGAGGCAATCCTTTCCGCACAGGCCGGTGTCGCACTGATAAATGGTGTCATTTCTTATCCCCCTTTTGGTCCACACTCCGCGCCTTTGTAGTTTGGGGAATTTTGCTGGGAAAGTGTTGTCCTGGTATAATACGGGCACCGTCGCTTCCAGCGGATATGTTTGGGCCCTCCCTTTCCTGGTTCCCTAATTTTAGGTCCTTGAAAAATCGCCTCTTCAAACAGAAGAAATGTTCCCCTCGGGCACAACTGCATATTTTTTTATTTCCTGACTTATTGGAGCCATAACTAATTTTATTTTTCATAGACGTAGCAGTATGAGGGCTGGTTTGTTGCGGGACGAGCTGTAGTTATTATTGGTACCATTTTGGGGTACATGCGACTTTTTGATCACCTTTTATCCTATTTTTTGGGATGCCAGGTAAACAAAAAAACGCAATTCTGGCACAGCTTTTTTCGTTTTTTTTTTATACAGCGTTCACCATGCGTTATAAACTACATGTTAACTTTATTCTGCGGGTCAGTACGATTCCGGCGATACCGAATTTATAGAACTTTTTCATGTTTTACAACTTTTTGCACAATAAAATTACTTTTGTAAAAAGAATGTATTTTTTCTGTCGCCAAGTTGTGAGAACCATAACTTTTTAATTTTTTTGTCGACGGAGTTGTATGAGGGCTTGTTTATTGCGGGACGAGCTATAGTTTTTATAGGTACCATTTTTGGATACGTGCGACTTTTTGATCACTTTTTATTCTAATATTTGTAGGGCAAAGTGACCAAAAAACAGAAACTCTGGTAACGTTTTTTACGGTTTTTTTTACGCTGTTCACCGCGTGCACTAAATAATACAATATTTTGATACCTCAGGTCGTTACGGTCGTGGCGATACCAAATACATATGGTTTATTATTATTTTTCAATAATAAAGGACTTGATAAGAGTAAAAGGGGGATTGTGTTTTATTTGATTACTTGAAACTTTTACTGTTTTCAAACTTTTATTTTGTGCACTTTTTTTTACACTTTTTTATACTTTTTTTACACTTTTTCTCAAGTCCCACTAGGGGACTTGAAGTTCCAACGGTCAGATTTTTTTTTTTCTAATACATTGCACTACCTATGTAGTGCAATGTATTAGATCTGTCAGTCATTCACTGACAGCAAGCCGATTAGGCTTCGCCTCCCGGCGGGGCCTAAATCGGCTTCCGTAATGGCAGAGCAGGAGACCATTGTGTCTCCTGTTGCCATAACAGCAGTCGCCAGTCCCGATTGCCTGTCAGGGCTGGCGATCTGCTTGTAACCGCTACGATGCAGCAATCGCTTTCGATTGCTGCATCGAAGGGGTTAATGGCAGGGATCGGAGCTAGCTCCGGTTCCTGCCGTTACAGGTGGATGTCAGCTGTACAGTACAGCTGACTTCCACCGCTGATGACGCCGGATCAGCTCCTGACCCGGCGCCATCTTGCCGGCAGCTACGGAAGCCGATCAGGCTCCGCCGCCGGGCGGATCTTGACCGGCTTCGGTGCTAGGCAGACCGGGAGGCCAGTATTAGGCCTCCGGTTGCCATTGCAGCCACCGGAACCCCGGCAATTTCATTACTGGGGTTCCGATGAGCTGCAAACACCTTAAGTGCAGCGATCGCGTTTGAGCGCTGCACTTAAGGGGTTAATGGCGGGGATCGAAGCTAATTTCGGTCCCCGCCGTTACAGTCGGATGTCAGCTGTAAGATACAGCTGAGATCCGGTGATGATGGGACCGGCTCAGCTTCTGAGCCGGTGCCAAACGTTTGACGTACATGTACGGCAAGATGCGGGAAGTCAGTACTTTCCATGACGTACATGTACGTCAAATGTCGGGAAGGGGTTAAGGGCGCCAAAACCGGCGGGTCACACCCCAAGAGGAAGCCGGAATGCCGGCGAAACGCGCGTCGGGTGTCTAGCCATACGAATGTACGATACCAATGTATAAGGTCTAGCATCTATCTTAATCTGTAATACAATCCAATAGTCAATCTAACTTTGAGCCCAGCTATTTTCTCTTGCCTGTCCCAGTGGGAGATCGAGGATTTCTGGCGAACGCTGCCGAGTTAATTCACTGACAGCGGCGTCCACATAGCTCTCACAGCGGTACATGAGACAGCTCACCCGGCAATCTCGCCGAACGCTGACAGATGAAATCACTGCTAGCGTCCACTGTAACATCATAACGGCACACAGAGATTGCTCAGTTCTAATACTTTAGAAAATTCTGCCCTGCGCTCTCCGAATCCAGCGGTGCTTACGCTCTAGCCGCTGACATAGTTAATTCAAGGCATATTAACGTAGGGCACTATACTAAAACTGTTTATCCTAGAAGCAGGTGCTAGCGATGGTTAGCGATGCACATGACACTTGACTGGTGTCTAACCTACTATTAGCATCCAACTATAAGTGTACCTCATATAGTGCACTTTACCACTGGCAGAAAAATATAGCGCTGGTGATTGACCTATATCATCTCGATCTAGATTGCCAGGCTGATCAACTGGCACATCACAATAAGTGTAACCAACGGTGAATTCAAATTTCCCAGCAATATATCTATTGCGGTTTTGCCTGTCATCCTTCACATGGTGAGAACGACAAGACACTTACTCACAGCCAACATTGATACAATCAGTGCATGTGAATACAGCACAACATTGATACACTCAAAGTATACAAATACAAAGCATTGATACATTGAGAATATGTGAATACAGCATACTGAAAAATCACTGCCCTATGGTTACTTAACTCTGATATAATAGACCTAGCTCAAAATAGAGCAACAATTAAGCTTGTTATAAAGTAATATACTACAAGCAAGTCTGATTATAATAGTGTATTACAGGAATATACGATAGATAATTAACTCTTAGGCTTATTTTGCCCTTGGTGTTTGACAGGGGTCATCCACACCACAACATAATAGACCAACATTGGAATATATTTTTTAATATTAAAAATTATTTATTTTTAAAAAATCTCTAATAAAGTTTTTTTATTTTTCACATTTCTTCAAAGGAACCATTACTCTTGTCCTACTTGTCCTTTCCTCAATACATGTTTTTACTTTAGACCAAGTGGGTGTTGTACAGGGGAGTGTATGACGCTGACCAATCAGCCTGCATGGAGTTTGTATGTTCTCCCCGTGTTCGCATGGGTTTCCTCCGGGTACTCTGGTTTCCTCCCACACCCCAAAAACATACCGATAGGGAATTTAGATTGTGAGCCCCAATGGGGACAGTAAAAAAAGAGGACCTCTGTACAGCGCTGCGTAATATGTTGGCGCTATATAAGTAACTGAAATAAATAAATAAATAATGCACTCCTCTCCATTCATTTACACAGCGCATAGGGATCCTGTTAGATCGCTATGCGCTGTCTTATACCAACACATTAAAAATACTGAAGTGTTTAGACAGCGAATAGACATTCCACGGGATGTCTATTCACAATCTCTGCACTTCGTTACTGTTTCTGTGGTAGTTACAGCAGAGGAAGCGTAATCTCGCAAGATTACTCTGTAGATGAGAGGTTAAATCGAGATCACGCTTCCTCTGCTGTAACTACCACAGACAGAGTAATGAAGTGCAGAGATTGTGAATAGACATCCTGTGGAATGTCTATTCACTGTCTAAACACTTCAGTATTGTTAATGTGTTAGTATAAGGCAGCACATAGTGATCTAAAAGGATCCCTATGCGCTGTGTAAATGAATGTTGAGGAGTGCATGACGCTGATTGGTCAGCGTCATACACTCCTCTGTACAACGCCCACTTGGTCTAAAGTAAAAACACACCCACTTGGGCAGTAAGCAACTCATTAGCATAAATCTAAAATCGCTAATAAAGTGGTAAAAATAGATCGTTTTTTTAAATAAAAAACACTGCTGTCACCTACATTATAGCGCCGATCTCCTTATGTAGAAGATAGGGCACTTATAATGTGGGGACAGAGCCTTTTTAAGCTCTCACATTGCTAAATTGATGGAAAAATAAAAAAGTTATGGCTCTCAGAATACGGCGACACAAAAGTTTTTTTAAATTTAGCAAATGGTTTTATTTTTTTAAAAGTGGTAAAACTTAAAACAAAACATATAAATTTGGTATCGCCGTAATCGTATCAACCTGTAGAATAAGGTGAATATGTAGTTTTTACCGCCTGATGGACGCCGTAAAAACCAAACCCCCCAAAATATGACGTAATCGCTGTTTTTTGCTCATTTCACCCCACAAATAATTATTTTTCAGCTTCCCAGTACATTATGCGGTACAATAAATGGTGCCATGAAAAACTACAACTTGTCCTGGAAAAAACAAGCCCTCATATGGCGATATAGACGGAAAATTTAAAAAAATTATAGCTTTTGAAACGTGGGGAGAAAAAAATAAAAGTGAAAATTTGAAAAAGGGCTGCGTCCTGAAGGGATTAAGGTATTTTTGAGGCAGATTTTTCTGCCTGCAAAAAACTCAGCGTGGACAGGGCATAAATGGGGCTGAGCAGCAACACCTATCTTCTGGGGATCATCAGATGCCACAATATGTGAGGGACTGTGTCACTAATTCCCACAGCTTAAAATTACTGATTTGTGTGATCCACCAGAGAAATTAGCTCAAATATCTATCTATCTATCTATCTATCTATCTATCTATCTATCTATCTATCTATCTATCTATCATCTATCTATCTATCTATCTATCTATCTATCTATCTATCTATCTATCTATCTATCTATCTATCTATCTATCTATCTATCTATCATCTATCTATCTATCTATCTATCTATCTATCTATCTATCTATCTATCTATCTATCTATCTATCTATCTATCTATCTATCTATCTATCTATCTATCTATCTGTCTGTCTGTCTGTCTGTCTGTCCATCATCTATCTACCTGTCTTTCTATGTATCTAGATATAGATGTATAGGACATATATCTCATGTATATTACCTACTGTGCTTTAGAGTTGATTTATTCCAGTCTTTTAAACCTCCTAAGCCACAGAATTGCTGATATTGACATAAACCACTTCATCCCAAGCCGTGTATGACAGAAATCGTATCTGCATATGTCTATTTCTGTTATATCCGAAGTGTACAAGGACCGCAGAATGAAATGAAGCACAGTAGAATGTCTCCCTTGTTTATCATATTGATGTCTTCAAAGCGTGACCTTTTCCATAGAAATGGTTGTATCGTTTCCTAAGATGTCTAAAAGCTTTTACTTTCAAGTTAGCATTACATGTTTGTACTGATGTAATTCCTCGATTCTGATCACAACAACCTAGAACCCTGGGATTTATTACTTTTAGCAAGGGATAAAATGATGAAGCCAGTAGTGGTGCAGAGTGCTATGTAATGTACGTTATCAACATGGCATTAAGTTTCAATTACTACAGTAAAATTAACCATGCCATCTATTGGAGCTGACAGATACTGGATTATCCAATACAGGGGCGTTGTTAGACCCTAAAAACACCACAGCAACAGCACTGGTTGACTAGAGTGCATGGTAACATTACTGGGACTCGCGTGTGACCTCAAATTATGGGGAAAATGTTGTGTAGAATTAGGAATAATTGCATTTTCAAACATAAGAAAAAATTTAGGTTGTGCACAAATCGTGGTAATGCCACAATTTTACCCACCGGTGGACGACCAAAAGTTGGCCTGCAGCCTTAGCCTAAATGGTTGTGGCTACTTCCCGGATAGACGGTGTTCAATTGTATCAATTCCAAATGTATTTTATTCTTTTTGTTGCTAAATACAGAACTATATTAATTCTCCTATAAGGAAGCCCTACCAGAGCTTTCCTGATTGTCGTACCAAAATGTTAATAGTTCCCCTTGGTGCAATCAGAAGAGACAGGTCAATGTGCGATAAAAACAATGAATTCATTACGCCTTGCTCTATATAGTGCACATAAGGAAACACAAAGACTTATTTTGTATTCCTTTTTAGGTGGGACAGGTGAAAAGTCTCCTCTGGTTGGAACCGTCCTGCAATAATAATGTATTTGGCTAAATGGACTGCTTGCATTCCAGGCCATATACTGGAATCTTTTCCTGTTCCTCAGCTTGTGGGTGATCATGTTGGCGCTGGAGTTTCAATCTATTAATATACTTATGTAGATCGCCACATTTTCACGCTTAATGTTGCAGAGTTGTAAATCACCGCATTTACCAATCATCTGTGGGGGGGGGGGGGCGGTTCAGCTATTTTCCTCCACTACCCACTACCTTGTGAGATGTAAGAAGCCTCTGTGCTCATCCTCCCTGGCATGATGCAGAGCTTCCACATACTCATCTCAATCTATGTTCATGAAACATTACAGGCTGGAAGTTCTTGCATTGGAATGCTGACCAAAGAGTGCTGGAAAGTCGTCCATCCCCCAATCTCCCTGATCATCCTGCTGCCGCAGGACGATCAGGATAGATAAAATATGCTTATGTCTGTAGGAAGCTGTAATGTCTATGGCCGCGGTCCGTCATTCTAACTTACCCCTCGACGACCGGGCCATGGACATCTATAGATGCAACCACACTGCATGCAAATGCTGCAAGTCTATGAAACCATAGGAAGAAAGTTATTAGGTCAAATTGCACTATCTATTTAATCATCCAGGTAGACCTTGACGCTTCCTTTCCCCTTATTCCCCTTGTTCCTTTTTATAGTCCTAATAACACAGTGCTGAAAATCCACCTGTTTGCAATGGGTGTGGTTAAAACACCTGAACTTAATAAGTAGGGGTGCCCACATACTTTTTTACCATAAAGTGTATGAGTTTATGTAGCTACATATATGAATTTGGTGATTTACACAGGGTCTCCATGACAACACTGCATCGGACAGAAAACAGAATGGGACATGCTGTTATTAGGGTCTCCCAGAATTGCAGCTTCAGGCTTCAAGTTAAGTTCAGCACTAAAGTAAGACATGAAATAATAAATTTTACTTTATTATTGTATAGTAGATGGCCCTTTTTTTGAAACGAAGACTATTTTCAAAGTTGCATCATATTTAATTTTAGATGCATTGAAACAATAAAAAAAAAAATGGAGGACATTTCCTTTAAAAATTCAACTACAGTAGCCTCAACAATAAGTTAATTCTATTACAGAGATACTTAGTTTAAAACCATCAAGCTCAATCTGAATAATGATAGATTTTCCAGATATTATCTATAGTCCTGCATACAGTCCTCATTGTAGTGTAATCTCTAACTATGGGACTGTTACTGTAAATAATTTTATCTAGTTCCCCTTGTTATAAACACCAGTTTACTGCTCTCAGTCCCAGAGGTAAATATGGTGTCATTTCATTGAGAAATGCGCCATTAAATGTTTATAATGAAAATCATGTGCTGTATTAAAGGAAATCTTTGGCAGGCACATACGATTTCTCCTTCTACTCCCCCTTCTAAAAATGTTTACAAATAATACACTACAGATGTAGCCATCTTTATCTTGACTTTTAACGCATTAAATACACAGTAACAAGAAACTTTAACCCCTCCCCGCTGTGGCCGCATTTAATCTTCCAGACAGAGCCTCATTTTTCAAATCTGACATCTGTCACTTTATGTGGTAATAACTTTGGAATGCTTTTACTTATCCAAGCGATTTTGTAATTGTTTCTTGTGACACATTGAACTTTATCTTACTGGCAAAATTTGCTCGATATATTTAGTATTTTATTGTGAAAAACACCAAAATTTTGCGAAAAATTGCAAAAATTTGCATTTTTCTAAATTTAAATGTATCTGCTTGTAAGACAGGCAGTTATACCAGACAAAATTGTTGCTAATTAATATCTCCCATATGTCTGCTTTAGATTGGCATAATTTTTTGGACATGCTTTTATTTTTCTGTAACGTCTATGTAACTGTGTAGTTTGTTAGAGCTGTCCTCATACTCTTTCGTACAAGGCAGAGCCGGATGCCATTGTTAGGCCTCTGGTTACCATAACAACCATCTCCAACCCAGCGATTGTGTCGCTGGGCTGCCGATCGGCCCAAAACCCCTCAGATGCTGCTCTCTCTATTGAGCGCAACATCTGAGGGGTTAATCAGCCGGATCGGAAACTAGCTCCGGTCACTTAGTTAATGCTCCCTCCCAAACCATCAGATATATAAGAGGAACAAGCAACAAGAAGAAAGATTTGTCCTTGATTTATAGAGATCTTATCTCTTCAAGAGACAGAGGTAAATTAAAATATATCCAAATTTTTGATGACTCAGTGGGGAAAGGCAATAAAATGGCCTTTGGAACACTCATCCTGTATAAATCAGGTGGAGGTTGCTAAGAAAATACAGATGAGGCTTCAATTCCATCCAGCAAAGATAGCAAAATTTGATCCCCAGAACACAAATCATTGTTGGAGAGGATGTGGTGAGGTGGGAGATTTGCTCCACATGTGGTGGAAGTGTGACCGAATCAAGCAATTCTGGGCAGAGGTCTTTGACCTGATACAGATGGCCACATCACAGTTGATAACTCCGAGCCCCTAAACTGCCTTGTTGAATATAAATCTGGAAATGGTGAATAGGGAGGCCATATGGGTGATCTCCCAAATCTTAGATGCTGCCCAAAGCTTAATATTATATGGTTGGAAATCCCCTAATATCCCAAAAATTCTGGAAGTCAGAGATTAAGTGAATATATACCTAAGATAGGAGTATGGAGTGGGGATAGAAAACGAAACTAAGAAAGAAACCTTCCACCAGAGATGAGACACATAGGTGACAGACCCAAGTCTATTTAGGGGATATGCTCTATGGTAGTCCATGGGATGAGCTGAGAGGAGGTTTTTGAGGGTTGTGAGAGGGAGTAATATCAACTCCTTAGGGCTCATGCACACGACCGTAGCCATGTGCACGGCCGTCATTTTCGGGCGGCTGCGGACTGTCAGCAGCGAGCCGCCCGCAAATCGTGGGACATGCACATGGCCGCGGCCATTATTTTCAATGAGCCCGGACCGCAGGACACGGCCGTAATAAGACAGGTCCGTTCTTTCTGCGGTGCGGGCTCCCGGCCCGTGCACGGACCGTAAAAACTACGGTCGTGTGCATGGCCCCATAGAAATGAATTGGGCCACAATTCTCCCGTGGATTTTCGGGGGAATTGCGGCCGCAAAAACACGTTCGTGTGCATGGGGCCTTATTCTCTCTGTTTTATTTTATTTTTTTATATATATTTCTTTATTATTATTATTATTTTTTATTTATTTACTTTCTCTCTCCTCCTAGTTCTCTTTTTCTTTACGTTTCTAGTTTTTTTTTAATTATTTATTATTTTATTTTTTTACTTGTTCCTTTTTTTATTTTTGGTTGAGTCATTTGGGTGTGAGGCGCACCGACAAAGGGTGGGTCTCTGTGTGGATGCCTACCACAGATATGATAATCTCCTTGAGTGTTACCTTTTTGGATCGTTTGTTTTTGTAAAAGAATAAAATAAAAAAAATTAAAAAAAAGGAAACTAGCTCCGGTCCTGGCCATTACAGTGGGATGTCAGTTGTAATATTCAGCTGACACCCGGCAGTAATGGTGCGGGCTCTGCTTCTGAGCCCGCACCATTACCGCAAAGTATTGGTACTGCGCGTTGCAGGAACCCCTGCCCGACACCGCCGTATGTGTACGGCAGATATCGGAAAGGGGTTAACTTGAGTTTTTCAATGGCTTTTATTTTGTGACATGACGCTGCAGCAAGATATCAGAATCAAGATAAACTTGGCTACATCTGTACAAGTTCATAAGCAACAACTCTTATTATTACCTGCTCAAGGCTGTGTACAGTCATTTCCCAGGATAGAGTTGTACCTTGTAAAGAGCAGAGCTGTCAATCACAGTGGAGTCCCACCTACATTAACTTGACCATGTTATAAACAGCAGTAGGCAGTACAGAATAAATAGGTTTTGCTTTAGATGTCTTTTTTTTTGCAATATACTATTACACAACATTTTTAATATATGTTTTACTTTTAATTTGTTGCGCAAGAATCTTTCTATGATAAAAGTTGTTTATCACATTTTTATATTTCAGGGTATGTCAGCATGCTGGTACTGAAGAGTGGTGCTAGAGATGTAAAGTATCATTGCTGCTGGAGCTCGTTCATTATCTTTAACGTTATCCCTAAGATCAAATAATCATGTTATAAACGGACTACGTCTCCGACCAGGATGTGCAGGAAGGCTCTGGAGGCTTCTTTAACATAGATGCTATCACGTAATTATGACTCCAGCGTGCAGCTCTCACTTAATAATAGATGCGCTGCTTCAAGTGCGAGTACAATCTGCTGCATTGCTGGAATTTAGAACTCTCTCAACCACATATCTAAATTCAAATTGTCAGTCACAGTCTCCTCCCACTGTTTCCATCCTCCGCTTCTTATTTTTATATCTCTACGGACGTGACTTATATTAGACTGTTTTAATTTTATTCTTGCATTACCGCAAAATTAAACTGTACATTGATGGAACAAATTATCTTAAAATAAAACACACAATGTCAGAGCAGTCTAAAAAACCCCAGAATGCTCAACAGAGTTCTAAAAATGTTACAGTGCCGATATATCCAGATGTAGCAGAGCTGAATGTTACCACCAATCACACATCAAGATATCATGGTACAATGTGCCAAATGACAAGCTTAGATCTGCTACATTTGTAGACATTTCAACTCATAAATGCTGTTCTATATAATTTATTTCACGGCGTCCACTGAAATGTATTTTATTTCCAGTTGCTTATATATAGTCAGCATATTCCACAACACTGTACAGAAATTGTAATTTTTCAGTCTCTGACCCCAAGGAGGCTCACAATCTAATTTCCCTATCACACACACACACAGGCCAATTTCATAGGAAGACAACTAACCTATCAGTATGTATTTGGAGTGGGAAAGGAATGTGTATTTTTAAATGCTTTAATATACATAGGTTTTTCCATAGGAAACAGTTCTAGAAAATATTATTCCCACTTAAAAATATTATTGCACTACATTTTAAAATAGGGACATAATTGTTTTCATTTGTTAGTTCACATATTTAACAACATTTAAAACACAGATGACAAGAATGTCAATTCATTGTTCATGTGACGTCAATACAATGTCATTATGGAGAAAAGTTGGTTTTAATAAAAAATAAATGTTTATTCAAGCAAATCAATTACATATTTTTTCCTAAAATTGGGTCATGTCTACTCCTTTGTGGATAAGACAGAGTCTGTCAGTTTCATGCCTAGATACAAGAGAAATGGGAACACTAATTGGGGCTAAGGTGATGAAAATTGCTCTGATTACCAGCGCCTGCACCATCACCAACATGTCGTAGTAAGGTGGTTCACGGAAATGACCCACTCACCCTGATGTATTATTACGTAATAGGGGAAGGGGTTTATTGAGGGGAAATTCTATCTTTTAGCCTCTTTTGCAGACAGTGTATTTTTGTTTGTTTGTTTTAATAGTCAGAATTTAAAAAAAAATTTGGGGCAGATTCGATCACAAGGCTGCAGAGGTCACATGGGATAAAATGTCATCTTAGGAGGCCAGCTGAACAGATACCAGTCAATGGGAGCAGGGAGGCATCGCTACCGGAGACCAGGGGAGGTGAGTATGAATTTTTTTTTTTAAGGAGTTGGATACACACAAGTTTCCAATCCAGTTTCCACAGGGAATTCCATCTGAAAGTATGCACCAAATCTTGTTTGTTTCATATATGGACAGTGATCTTAGGAGCTTTACGATGCCAGAGTCCTCGGCCAGAGTGTTGTAAGTGATCTGGCTGGGGATTTTGGCCCTGGGGAATATACGGACGTCACTGTCCAAATATGGACAGTGATATCAGGAGCTTTCAATGCCGAAGTCTCTGGCCAGATCATCAGTAGCACTCTGGCCAGGGACTCTAGACACCAAATGCACCTAAATCCCCTGCCAGAACTTTCTCTGCCTGGGAAAGCTACGTCACTGGAGTTTCCCTAGGATAAATATCTAGCGGCTGTAGGTGATAGGGCCACAGTGTAGGCAGGCAGGGCGGCCTCTGGACAGTTACGTCAATGCAGCTTCCCGACGCATATGTATGTTTAACGGAAGCCTGTTATGGATGCCATACAGTGGCATCCGCCACACATAGGCCACCATATTAAAGACACATACATCATGCGGTAGAAGATTTTTTGCGGGATCCGGCGGGATAAAAAAAGCCTAGTCTACTATGCTATTCCATGCTTCAAAATGCTCCATCGGGCTGATGGAGGCATATGGACACTTTTAACCTGTACTTTCCCAACATACACGTTAAACGCAGGGCTAAAACGTGTTGGGAAGAGGGCCTTAGATGTATTTTTGTACTCTGGATAGACTTTAGTTATTGTATGAATGCAATGTTTCTAAACTCTGCTATAAGATGCTACTTTTACCCACACATTCTAAAACTGGGTTTCTAATTATCTCTTGCTGTGTTTTAATTACATAACAGAACATTTGCTTTGTGAATGTTCAAGTGGAACTTATTACACATTAGGGATTTGGCAAATACAGATCAACTAAGCATCATTTAACTAGTGTTTGCACAAAAAATCCATATGCAACGTATAGTATGTGTTAGAAAAGTCCAAAGCCAAATAATTTTAAGCCTCATTGTATTCTGGCAATAGGGAAAAAGATTTCTAATAAATGGAACACCATGTTGCACTTCTTTTTGCTTTAGGACAAAAAGCCACATGCTTATAATAATAAAAATTTAAAAAAAATCTTGACCATTGACCATTTTATAGCCAATGTTCAATATCTAAGGCACCTTAATGTTCTGTACTGTAACACATTCACTTCACCGTACATCTAGAATACCAAAAATAACCTTTATTTATATCGTTTCAACTGTTCTGCAGCAGTTTACAAACAGGGTTAGTAGTAAATGTACTAAATGAGAAAAACATTACAACCCAATGGCCTCCACAAAACAGGGCCTATAGAGGTTGTAGTTGGGTTTAAGAAAAATCTAGTTGGGTTTAAGCCTGCGTAAGTTATTTGAATTGAACACATTGCCAAATTCAAAAATTAAGAAAATATGTTTTGGCACGAAGTTCTTTAATCTTATATAAACAGCGTGGTCACCAACTAGTCTACAGTAGCTTGCAGCTCAAACCTATTTGTCCCTGGGAAGATGATACCCAACATTGGAGAGAGGAATTAACCTCTTCCCACACTGTGCCATACATTTACAGCACGGGCGGAGTGTACAACTCCCACATTGCCATAAAAATAAATGACCACTCTGTCATGAACACCACTCCTGGCACACGTGACTTGGATGCTACTGTAAAGGGGTACTTCGCTTGTCCACTCTCATTCTTACACGCGCCTATCGCAACATACTAACAATGAGTTAAGCGCACCCCAAAACCAGTTCACACATCCACATAAAACGCTGCCACCACTGGCTGTATTAGGCCGACAAGAGCCTCCGCCTGGTAACGCATACGTTCACACAGGCACACACTGAATCTAAATAGCATTCAATAGGTTATGCTTTTCCTCTTCGAGGTTGTGGGTAGTTTTAGAGCAGCAAGGAACAACTTATGAGGGCACGGCCAGACGTGGCAGAGTTTTTTCGCTGCAAATGTTGGTGCAGATTTGGGGCAAATACGCAACGAATCTGCACCAACATTTGCATATATGACAGGTAATTCAGACGTTGCAGACAGCGGACTTGCCACAGATTTCAGTTTTTGCATTGCAAAGGCTGACATCCGCAGTGAGATTCCGCTTCTTCTCCGCAATAGTCAGTGCATGCTGCGGAGGGAAAAATTCTGCACCGCAGCCTATGGTCCGCAGCGGAGTTTCCCGCAACGTCTGAACTAACCCTTCCTAAAAATGTATTGAAAAAACGGTAAAAAACGTGCGCAGGAGAATTCCACTGCGGACTATTCGCAGCGGAATTCCACAGCAATTCCGCCACGTCTGGCCGTGCCCTTGATTTGAAGGTTTAATATGCAAAAGTACAGTGCTTACAAAAAAGGTTACAAAAAGTATGTAATAAAAACAAAATACATATAAGTAAAATAGTTACAAAATAAAAGGGGATAAAGTAAAGAATAACAGACCTCTTACGTATGTGATCGGTTAGAGATCCCGCTGAGGAGAACAGCTTGAAGGTGGACAGAACTGCAATGTGGTCGCATCTCCTGTGCTCTGTATGGCCTGGGTAATATCTAGCTGCCATCCTGCTGCAACCACTGGTATTGTAGATAACTCTGATCCATGCTGCTCAACCCCCCTAGTGATTAGACAGGCAGAGAGAGGGATAGAGGGAGGGGGCCCACTCTTTGCAGTAGCAGTAGTACAGCGATTACATAGAGTATAGCGGGGCAGTGTCACATGACAATGAGTCATGTCGTCATAAAGCAAGACTGTGCCACCAGACTTTCGGTAACAACGCCAGTGTTATTAAAAATCTATTAAAATCTCATTATCAGCACGAAGGTGGACCGGAATGTATATTAGTGAGTGTACTCACATACTGCAGTGAGTACATTGCTAATACTTTTCAGTCCCCATATAACCCCTTTAAGGCTCTTAACATGTAATGACATAAAAATATTATTTTTTTAATAAAAAACTTTTATTGCAAAAAAGTAGTAAACTATAAAAAGACTATACATATTTGGTATCGCTGTAATCGTAACGATCCATAGAATAAAGTGAACATGTAATTTATACTGCATGGTAAATGGCGTAAACACATTGCTGTTTTAATTTAAAAAATGTTAAACCCCTCAAATGGTGCCATTAGAAAAATATAACTCAACCCACAAAAAACAAGCCCTCATATGGCTACGTCTATGGAAAAATAAAAAAGTAATGACTCTTGGAATGTGGTGATTAAAATCTAAAAAAATTACTGCGTCTTTATGGACCAAAATAGCTGCGTTTTTAAAAGGATTTATTTCACAATGGCTCTCTTTTTAACAGTGGCCAAATCAACATATGATACACATTTACACTGCTTGCATGTGCATTTATTGAAAAATTGGTCACACCTGTTTGCTCCTATATCCTTCCTGTTGTGGCTGCTTTGCACTTTCCAATTGGAGGGCGGGCCTTCAACCTGCCCACATGTGACTGTCAAGCATAGAAGGGTAGTGGGGTCATATGGGTCTGCTAAGTGATGTCTCCCAAAATCTCCCTACACCAAATAGCCAGATTGCTACTCTGCCCTACATTTTATCATACAATTTGATAAGTGTTGTTTTACCTCATAGGCAGCTCACAGCATCCGTAGAATTATATATTTAAAAAATAAAATAATATATATATATATATATATATATATATATACACACACACACACACACACACACACACACACACACACTGTATATACACACACTATTTGGATAAAAGTATTGGGACACACCTCTTAATCATTGAATTCAGGTGTTTTAATCAGTCCCATTGCCACAGGTGTATAAAATCCAGCCCCTAACCATGTAGTCTGCCTCTACAAACATTTGTGATAGAATGGGTCGTTCTAAAAAGCTCACTGAATTCCAGTGTGGTACCGTAAAAGGGTGCCACCATTGCAACAGATCAAGTCACTCCTAGATATTCCACGATCAACTATGAGTGGTATTATTGCAAAGTGGAAGCGTTTAGAAACCACAGCAACTCAGCCATGAAGTGGAGACCACGGAAAGAATGCTGATAGTGGACAAAAGTCGCCAACGCTTTGCTGACTCATAACTGCAGACTCAAATCTCCTCCGGCATTAACAACCGCACAAAAACTGTGTGCCGGCAGCTTCATGGCATGGGTTTCCATGGACGAGCAGCTGCATGCAAGCATTACATCACCAAGCCTAATGCCAAGTGTCAGATGGAGTGGTGTAAAGCACGCCACCACTGGACTCTGGAGCAGTGGAAACGTGTTCTGTGGAGTGATGAATCACGCTTCTCTCTCCGGCTGGACGAGTCTGGGTTTGGCGAATGCCAGGAGAATCTTACCAGCCTGACTGCATTGTGCCAACTGTAAAGTTTGGCGGAGGAGGGATAATGCAGAGGCGTAGCTAGGTTCTCCAGCACCCGGGGCAAAGATTCAGTTTGGCGCCCCCCCCCCAACCTCTTTCCCGACATCTCCTTCCCCCTCGCCGTGTTTGTTTTCTCTACCAATCGACGTGTCATTTCTTTTTATGTAACACGAGCATAAAAACATTTGTACATTTTACAAGCAATATGGTTCTATACACAACACAAGAACCAAGCTCGGTACATATATACAGCCCCAGAACAAATACAGCTCAATTTAGTGCAACCCCTGCCATATAGGTGTGTACGGCGTAAAACTACAGCTCCCAGCATGGCCCGAACAATGGTAAGGATATGCTGGGAGATGTATTTTCACAAAAAATAAATCATATTATAATCACACCACCCATCATCTCACTGCAGATCGTACAGTGACTACATTACTGATTAGAGGCAGAGTAAACATTTACATTAAGTGACTCACCGGTGACATCTCAGATTCTAGTTATTTTTCTCCATCCGGTCCAGACCTTTATGATGACTTCTCCCGGGGACAGACCATTTCTGCAGTTTGCCGCTCAGATGTCTTCAGCTTCTCACTTTACCAACATTTCTGCACCTATAAATAAATATAAAGTTATCATTATACCACACACTACGCCCCTAAATATAATAGTGCCATACACTGCACCTCTAATTATAATAGCACCATACACCGTGTCCCACACACACACTGTGCCCCCTGTAGATAGTGTCCCCATATAGCCCACCCTTGTATATAGTGCCCCACAAATAACTCCCCCTATAGTGCTCTACAGATAGCCCACCTCTGTATATAGTGCTCTACAGATAGCCCACCCCTGTATATAGCCCCCCTGTAGATATAGCCTACCCCTGTATATAGTGCTCCACATATAGTCCACCCCTGTATATAGTGTTTCACAGATAGCCCACCCCTGTATATAGCCCCCTTGTACATATAGTCCACCCTTGTATATAGCCCCCCTATAGATATAGCCTACCCCTGTATATAGTGCTCTACAGATAGCCCACCCCTGTATATAGTGCTCTACAGATATCCCCCCCTGTATATAGCCCCCCTGTAGATATAGCCTACCCCTGTATATAGTGCTCCACATATAGTCCACCCCTGTATATAGTGTTTCACAGATAGCCCACCCCTGTATATAGCCCCCTTGTACATATAGTCCACCCCTGTATATAGTGCTCCACTAGATTATACAGGGGTGGGCTATCTGTGGAGCACTATATACAGGGGTGGACTATATGTACAAGGGGGCTATATACAGGGGTGGGCTTTCTGTGGAGCACTATAGGGGGAGCTATTTGTGGGATACTATATACAGGGGTGGGCTATATCTACAGGGGGACTATATACAGGGGTGGGCTATATCTACAGGGGGACCATATCTACAGGGGTGGGCTATATACAGGGCTGGGCTATATACAGGGCTGGGCTATATACAGGGCTGGGCTATATACAGGGCTGGGCTATATCTACAGGGGGGCTATATCTACAGGGGTGGGCTATATCTACAGGGGTGGGCTATATACAGGGGGACTATATCTACAGGGGGTGGGCTATATACAGGGGGACCATATCTACAGGGCTGGGCTATATACAGGGGGACTATATATACAGGGGGACTATATCTACAAGGGGGCTATATCTACAGGGAGGCTATATCTACACCCCTGTAGATATGGTCCCCCTGTAGATATGGTCCCCTGTATATATAGTCCCCCTGTATATAGCCCACCCCCTGTAGATATAGTCCCCCTGTATATAGCCCACCCCCTGTAGATATAGTCCCCCTGTATAAAGCCCAGCCCTGTAGATATGGTCCCCCTGTAGATATGGTCCCCCTGTATATAGCCCACCCCCTATAGATATAGTCCCCCTGTATATAGCCCACCCCCTGTAGATATAGTCCCCCTGTATATAGCCCACCCCCTGTAGATATAGTACCCCCTGTATATAGCCCACCCCTGTAGATATAGTCCCCCTGTATATAGCCCACCCCCTGTAGATATAGTCCCCCTGTATATAGCCCACCGCTGTAGATATGGTCCCCCTGTAGATATGGTCCCCCTGTAGATATAGTCCCCCTGTATATAGCCCACCCCCTGTAGATATAGTCCCCCTGTATATAGCCCACCCCCTGTAGATATAGTCCCCTTGTAGATAGACACCCCCCCCCCCCGTAGATAAAGCCCCCCGCGAGTAGACAAAGTCCCCCCCGCAGATACAGCCAAACTTTTATTACAATTAAAAAAATAAAACTATTCAAACTCACCTTAATCCCGCTCCCACGCCGTCCGGCAGCCATGGAGACCTGCGCTCTTCTGCGCAGGTCTCCAGGGGGTTGAACGCGGCGTCTATGAAAGGCGCTGATTGGCTGGGCAGGATGACTTTCCCTGTCAGTCAGTCAGCGCCTTTCATCGACGGAAGCGTCACTGGTACAAAAGGTACCAGTCGCTTCATTCGTGGAAAGGGGCTGAATGGCAGGGCACGGAACGTGTACGGTCATTCATTGCTTCTAATTGTACCTGTGTCCTTGCGACACAGGTACAATTATAGTGAAGGAGGAGGGGGCGCTGGCGCCCCCCTCTAAGCTGCGCCCGGGGCACGTGCCCCGCCTGCCTCCCCCTAGCTACGCCCCTGGATAATGCAATGGGGTTGTTTGTCAGGGTTTGGCCTTGGCCCCTTAGTTCTCGTGAAGGGAAATCTTAATTCTTCAGCATACCAAGACATTTTGGACAATTGTATGCTCCAACTTTTCTATTCCAGCATGACTGCGCCCCAGTGCACAAAGAAGGTCCCGTAAAGGCATGGTTGTGTGAGTTTGGTGTGGAAGAGCTTGACTTTCCCACACAGAGCCCTGACCTCAACCTTATCCAACACCTTTGGCATGTTGCAGGCCAGGCCTTCTTTGTTCAACATCACTGTCTGACCTCACAAATGCTCTTCTGAATGAATGGGCAAAAATGCCCAAAGACATACGCCAAAATCTTGTAGAAAACCTTTCCAGAAGAGTGGAAGCTGTTTCAGCAGCAAAGAGGGGACTAACTCGATATTAATACTTATGGATTTAGAAAGCAATGTCACAAAAGCTCCTGAAGGTGTAAAGTGTAGGTGTCCCAATACTTTAGTCAATATAGTGTATATGTGTACAGTTGTAGCCGCCTTCATCTTGACTCTTAATGCATTAAATACACAGTGGCAAGAAACTTTAACTTGCCTTTTTCAATAGCATTTCTATGGTTTTTGACTTTACAATGGCACCCATGCATTTTTATTTTAATATATGCTTTTAAGAATAGGCTAATTACATTGTCTGTAAAGCGTAAGGGTATGTTCACACGTGTTAACAAATAAAGTCTGAAATTACGGAGCTGTTTTCAGGCGAAAACAGCTCCTGAATTTCAGACGTTTTTGTACTCGCGTTTTTCCCGGCATCCATTACGGACGTAATTTGGAGCTGTTTGTCAATGGAGTCAATGAAAAATGTCTCCAAAAACGTCCAAAGAAGTGACATGCACTTCTTTGACGCGGGCGCCTTTTTACGCGCCATATTTTGACAGCGACGCGTGAAATTACACCTCGTCTGAACAAAACATCGTAAATCCCATTGCAAGCAATGGGCAGATGTTTGCAGGCGAAATGGAGCCGTCTTTTCAGGCATAATTCGAGGCGTAAAACGCCTGAATTACGCCTGAAAATAGGTCATGTGAACATACCCTTAAAGCTCTTTTTTTTTTTTTTTTTTTTTATTATTTTGTTTTTTGTTCTAAACGTGCACTTTAAAAGTTGGCAATAATGACCCAGCTAAGGACATTTTGTCTTGCTGCCAGGTTATTCCATTCATATAGCATGTAAAGTGATTTTTATGCAGTACCTCTCTTTAATACGTAGGCTACATTTTTTCATTTAAATTGGTGGCATGAAATAGCAGAAATAGTAATTATATTTCTAAGAAAAGCAATAGAAGTCTTTTTTAGCTACACTTACATACAACGAAAATCTTGATTTCACACTTTTTCAAGAAAAGAGGGCTTCTGGTAAATTAAATTAGTGCTTAGCAGAAAAAAGAATGTGTGTTGACATTAAAAGTGAAATTGTTAATGGCTCAATTGATTTGAAAGCTAAACACATGACGGCAAAAATATTAAGACACCCTGTAGCTAGTCCAAAATAAGCAGGGTGTCATGTAAAATAAATTAAAAGCCAGACTGAAGAGAATATGTATTGAACTGAGCTTGTACATTAAAACTAAATTAAACCTATGAAGCATGGTTATATTTTGTAAGCACAGTCAGTGGACAACTTAAGCTGGAAGCTATTGACCCTTAGGCCGGGTTTACACCAAGGCACTTAACAGCTCCGTGTGTCAGCCCCGAATGATGCGCGGCTGCGTGATTTACGCGCAGCCGCCATCATTATGACACACGTGGTGCTTTTCTGTTTACATAGTTTCATAGTTTGACAGCTGTTGCGCGAATCACGCTCGTCCCACGGAAGTGCTTCCGTGTGCCATGCGTGATTTTCGCACACCCATTGACTTCAATGGGTGCGTGATGCGCGAACAACGCACAAATATAGGACATGTCGTGAGTTTTTCGCAGCGGACTTACGCTGCGCAAAAATCAAGGACTGTCTGCACTGCCCCATAGACTAACATAGGTCCGTACGACACGCGTGAAAATCACGCGCGTTGCACGAACGTATTACACGTTCGTCTAAACAAGCCCTTAGGCTGGGCTCACACAGAGTTTTTTTACTAATTTTTTTGACGCGGAAACCGCGCCGCAAAACTCGGCAAAAACGGCCCGAAAATGCCTCCCATTGATTTTAATGGGAGGCGGAGGCGTCTTTTTCCTGCGAGAAAGAAGGGACATGACCTATCTTCGGGTGTTTACGCCTCTTACCTCCCATTGATATATCGTTGATATATATAATTTTGACTATGTGATTTTCTGTTTGTTTTTTTTTATATAATCTATCTCACTGGTAAAATTAACCTAGCCTAAAAATTCTAGACTGTTCATGTCTTTGACAGTGGGCAAACTTACAAAATCAGCAAGGGATCAAATACTTATTTCCTTCACTGTATCTAAAAATGTATTGCCGTTGCCTGTTCTTTATGCATGGCCAAACGACTGGACTAATCTGCACCAAATTTGGCACATAAGTAAATCAGGCACTTTCTAAGGTTTAAGCTCTCTAAGGCCTATCGTTCTCAACATATTCACAAAAACATTGCAATGCAAAAGCAAATATGCCAACACCGGCTTCCATATCACATCAGATGACCCGTATTAGCCAATAGAAGCTCGCAGGTTCTTCATTCTTAGCCTCACTGACATACACACATTTTTACACCAGGTTCTCATAACAACCCAGTCATTTTAGTGTTACACCGGGTTTCCATAACAATCCAGCCATCTTTCTATACTCGCCGTGAACGGACTCTATCTATACTACATGTACCTATACTGGATTTCAGCATTCTCATTAATTAAACCCCTACCAGTCATGCCTACAAAAAGGAACCCTGCACTTGGACAAAAGACTCCTGCAGCAAAGCGCATGGCTGCTGCCCGAGCTGCTGAAACCTCTCAACTGACCCAAGCCCGTCTCTAGGCTGACAAGATACGTCATAGTCAACAGCGAGCTGCTGAAACTCCCCAGCAGACGGAGGCACCACTGCAGCCTCAGCAAGATAAAAAATGTACTTTATTGGAAATAGTGGAGCCAAATCAGTTGTGTATGTGGTTAGTTTTTAACCACATACACCAACAACAAACAAATAGACGCATGCGAAGCCGAGTCTGCTAGGATTTTGTATATAATACATTTAAGTCAAGACTGATTTGAAAGTCTTCATAATTCCACTTCTATACACCACCACAATGAATTTGAAGCAAAGCTATCAAGATGTGATGAATTGTAAAGTTTCATTTAAAAAAAAGGAATTCAGCAATTTTTTTTCCTATATAGTGCCGCATTAACCGAATGAAGACCAGGCTATGTCGAGCCTTCAGGACCTGACACTATTTAGCCATTTTTATCACACGTTAGTTTCTCCATCGAGATTTCTCCATTGTTTTCTCTGTGAACAACCCATCATTTTTTATTTGACTTTTAGAATTTTTAGGCTTATTGTTTGAAAATAATAATAAAGAATATATGCTTTTTTACTTACTAACTCAATTTTCTGCTAATAAGAGTGTTACCCTAAGGGCTTGTTTACACGAGCGTGTTATTTCAAGCGCGTCGTACGGACCTATAATAGTCTATGGGGTCGTGCAGACAGTCCGTGAATTTTGTGCAACGTGAGTCCGTTGCAAAAAACTCACGACATGTTCTATATTTGTGCGCTGTTCACACATCACGCACCCATTAAAGTCAATGGGTGCGTGAAAACCACGCATGCCACACGGAAGCGCTTCCGTGCGAACAGCGTGATTCGCGCAACAGCAGTGAAAAGGATGAATGAAAACAGAAAAGCACCACGTGCTTTTCTGTTTATAAACATCCAAATGGAGTGTCATAATGATGGTGGCTGTGCGAAAATCACGCAGCCGCGCATCATATGGTGATGACACACGGAGCTGTTAAGTGCCTTTTGCGCACGCAAAACACCGCGTTTTTTGCGTGCGCAAAACGCACACGCCCATGTAAATAAGGCCTAAAACAGACCTTTTTAGGGCACATTCAGATGTGGCGGAATTGCTGTTGAATTCCGCTTCGGACAGTCCGCAGTGGAAATCTGCAGCAGCCATTGTTTCATAGGTTTCTTTACATTTTTAGGTAACTTAGGTCAGACGTTGCAGAAAATAACATTGTGGAATTTCGGTTGCGGTGCAGAATTTTCACACTGCAACATGCTCATTATGTTGCGGAGAAGCAGCAGATTTTCACTGCGGATTTCAGCCTAGGCGATGCAAAGGCTGAAATCTGTGGCAAGTCCGCAGTGATTTCCCCAACATCTGAATTACCTGACAAATATGAAAATGTTTCTGCAAATTAGCAACGAATCTGCAGCAGCATTTTCAGCGGAAAAATTCTGCCACGTCTGAACATGCCCTTATTTGTGATCATCACTGTCTACCGTCAATTTTGATATATTACATTTCTATTTTAGTGTAATTGGATAAGTGCAAGCCTTAGGAGGGATTTACACGAGCGTGTGCGTTTTGCGCACGCAAAAAACGCTGCGTTTTGCGTGCGCAAAAGGCACTTAACAGCTTTGTGTCATGTTCATATGGTGCGCGGCTGCGTGCTTTTGTAAACAGCCGCCATCATTAATGACACTCCGTTTGGATGTTTGTAAACAGAAAAGCATGTGGTGCTTTTCTGTTTACATTCATTTTTTTACTGCTGTTGCGCGAATAACGCGCGTCCCACGGAAGTGCTTCCGTGTGGTGCGCGTGATTTTCACGCACCCATTGACTTCAATGGGTGCGTGATGCGCAAAAAACGCCAAAATATAGAATCTGTCGTGAGTTTTACGCAGCGGACGCACGCTGCGCAAAAATCACGGACAGTCTGCACTGCCCCATAGACTTGCATAGGTCCGTGCAACCCGCATGAAAATCACGCGGGTTGCACGGACGTAAATCACGTTCGTGTAAATCCGCCCTTATGAAAGTGATTGGCAGGGAATGGGATTTTTCAGTGCATATTTTTTTTAAGTGTATTTTTTTATTTAACAGATTTTTTTATGTGTTTTTACTTTTTTTATTATTATGGTCTGTCCCTCAAAGGTCATAAAAAAGACTTATAATTTGAAAATCATAGTAAAAAAAAATATGCTTTTTACATTTTTCTGGTAATAATATAGTGTAACTGACTATTCATTTGTGATGGTCATTGTCTGCCGTAAGTTTTGGTACATTACATGTCTATTTTAGTGTCATTGGGTCAGGGCTAGCATTATGACAATGGGGAATGTTTTTTTTTGGGGGGTGCATATTTTATGTGTATTTTTAATTTAATTAATTTTTCACTTTTTAACTTTTATTTTTTATTATGGTCTGTCATTCAAAGTTTAGAAAAGATCTGTGGAGGACTTTATTTATTTTCTTACACTTTATTAATTTACTGTAACTGGGGCTGCACAAACATCTGCCCATTGCTTGCAATGGGATTTACTGTGTTCTGTTCCCACGAGGTGTAATTTTACGCGTCGCTGTCAAAATACGGCGCGTAAAAAGACGCCCGCGAAAAAGAAGTGCATGTCACTTCTTGGGATGTTTTTGGAGCAGTTTTTCATTGATTCCATTGAAAAACAGCTCCAATAACATCTGTAAAATACGCTGTGAAAAACAAGAGTTGCTACAAAAACGTCTGAAAATCAGGAGCTGTTTTGGCCTGAAAACAGCTCCATATTTTCAGACGTATTTTGCTAAGCCGTGTGAACTTACCCTAAGAATGCTTTCAAAAATAGAAATGTGAACAGTTTTTTTTTTATTAATTAACAAAATGCAACGTGAATGAACAGAGAAATCGAAATCAAATCAATATTTGGTGTAACCACTCTTTGCCTTCAAAACAGCATCGATTCTTCTAGGTGCACTTTCACACCGTTTTTGAAGGAAATGAGCAGGGAGGTTGTTCCAAACATCTTGGAGAACTAACCACAGATCTTCTGTGGATGTAGGCTTCCTCAAATCCTTCTGTCTCTTCGTGTAATCCAAGACAGACTCGGTGATGTCATATTATCACTTTCAGGGCTTCTTGTTCTTCGCTGCTTCCGTAACTGCCATTCACTACTATAGGAGTTCCTTCTTCATGGTCGGAAGTCACATGCTTCAGGTGCAACACAGAGAGGTAGAACAGGGTTTAGGAGGCCCCGTTCTAGAAATAGGTGCGGTTCCCAGAGGTGGGACCCGCATCTATCTGATATTTATGACATATCCTCTGGATATGTCATAAATGTCCCTAATGGGAAAACCCCTTTAAAGCCTGGAGGTTCACAAGTAACGGAATAATGTTTTGGGAATGGTTCAGCTCTTCAGCATTTGCTGATAAAATAAATAAACAAAAAAATCTATGACGTTACAATATGCAACCACTGTAACAGGTTCTCCAAAGTTTGACAAACATTTCATGAGAGCATCCTTCCAACTTGTCACCTCCTCTTACCTATACTAGCCAATTCGAGTTAGGGGGGATTCACACGAACGTGTATTGGGTCCGTGCGGGCCGCTTGGTTTTCTCTATACAAGTCTATGGACAGTCCGTGCTTTTTGCGCAGCGTTTGTCAGCTGCGCAAAAAGTGCGACATGCTCAATATCTCCGCGTATTTCGCGCATCACACACCCATTGAAGTCAATGGGTGCGTGAAAACCATGCAGGTCGCACGGAAGCACTTCCGTGCGAACCGACTGAAACAGCGCACCAGCTGTCAAAAGGATGAATGTAAACAGAAAAGCACCACGTGCTTTTCTGTTTCCAAACATCCAAACGGAGTGTCTTTGAGATGAGCGAACCCGGACAACCGAAACGAACTTCACCGGGTTTGTCCGAACTCGTTTTGGCCGAACCCGGTAAAAAAAATTCCGGTACGCGACGTCATCAGATAGTCATTGTCCAGGGTGCTGAAAGAGTTAAACTGTTTCAGCACCATGGACAGTGACTTCCGATCCCAATATACATGAACCTGTAAAAAAAAAACGAAGTTCTGACTTACCGATAACTCCCGGCTTCTTCCTCCAGTCTGACCTCCCGGGATGACAATTCAGTCCAAGTGACAGCTCCAGCCAATCACAGGCCAAGCACAGGCTGCAGCGGTCACATGGACTGCCGCGTCATCCAGGGAGGTGGGGCCCGATGTCAAGAGAGGCGCGTCACCAAGGACGCGTCACCAAGGCAACGGCCGGGAGGGAAGTTCTCGGTAAGTACGAACTTTTTCTTTTTTTTTAACAGGTTTCTCGATATTGTGTTCGGCATTCACTGTCAAGGGTGCTGAAAGAGTTACTGCCGATCAGTTAGCTCTTTCAGCACCTTGGACAGTGACGGGCGTCGACTAGCCTCATCTCTATGATGGCGGCTGCGCGAAAATCACGCAACATGCATCATACACAGATGACACACGCAGCTGTCAAGTGGTTCTTGCGCGCGCAAAACGCTGCGTTGTTTGCGCACGCAAAAACGCAACGTTCGTCTGAATCTGCCTTTAACCAAATGGGAATAGATCTTGGATTCTGTTAATTTGTACAGCATTTTGTTTGGCTGTCAGGTAGATTGTTTTTGTTTTCTTTTTGCTGAGAAGCTGAAGGTTTTTATGGGTGTTAAACAGAGCTCAAGCCTGAGTATGTGGCTTCTTCTCTATAAATCCCATTAAAAATTTGCAATAAATAATTAATTAGACAACACTGTCATGACTGCTTACTCCAAAGTAAGTAGATATAAGCCTACAGTCATGGACAAAAGTTTTGAGACTGACACAAATTTTGGTTTTCACAAAGTTTACTGCTTCAGTTTTTATAGTGGCAATTTGCATTAACTCCAGTGTTATAAAGAGTGACCAGATGAATTGCAATTAATTGCAAAATCATTCCTTGCCATAAAAATTAATTTAATCACAAAAAACATTTCCACTGCATTTCAACCGTGCCACAAAATGACCTGCTAACATAATTTCATTGATATTCTCGTTAGCTCAGGAGAAAGTGTTAACGAGGAAAAAGGCAGCTGATATCACTCTGTCATGCTGATTGAATTATAAGAGCAGACTGGTTGCTTTAAAAGGGGGATGGTGCTTGAAATCATTGTCTTCTTCTGTTAACCACGGATACCTCCAAGGAAACCCGTGCAGTCATCATTGCTTTGCATCAAAAGGGCTTTACAGGCAAGGACATTGCTGCTTGTAAGATTGCCCTAAATCAACCATTTATCGAATCATCAAGAACTTCAAGATGAGAGGTTCGATTGATGTGAAGAAGGCTTCAGGGTGCCCTAGAAAGTCATGCAAGTGCTAGGACCATCTCCTAAAGAGGATTCAGCTACGGGATAGGTTCAACACCAGTACAGATCTTGCTCGGGAATGGCAGCAGTCAGGTGTCAGTGCATCTGCACACACAGTAAGGCGAAGGCTTTTGGAGGCTGGCCTGGTGTCAAGAAAGGCAGCACATAAGCCACTTATCTCCAAGGAAAATATTAAGTACAGGGATTGGACTGCAGTGGACTGGGGTAAAGTTATTTTCTCTGATGAAGCCCCCTTCGGACTGTTTAGGACATCTGGAAAAATGATTGCAGAGAGAAGAAAAGGTGAGCGCTACCACGAGTCCTAAGCCATGCCAACAGTAAAGCATCCTGAGACTAATTATGTATGGGGTCGCTTTTCATTCAAGGGAGTGGGTTTTCTTTACAATTTTGCCTAAGAACACTTCCATGAATAAAGTATGGTATCTAAACATCCTCCAAGATCAACTTCTCCCAACGAACCAGGAGCAATTCGGTGATAAACAATGCTTTTTCCAGTATGATGGAGCACCATGTCACAAGGCAAAACTGATAACTAAGTGGCTCGGTGAAGAAAACATTGACATTTTGGGTCCATGGCCAGGAAACTCCCCAGATCTCAATCCCATTGAGAACCTGTGGTCAATCCTCAAAAAGCAGGTGGACAAACAAAAACACAGAATTTGTGATAAATGCCAAGCACTGATTAGACAATAATGATAAGGTTGCCATCAGTCAGGATTTGACCCAGAAGCTGATATCCAGCAAGCCAGTGCGAATTACAGATGTCTTGAAAAAGAAGGGTTAATTAAACACTGTAACTATTGAGTCTTTGCATAAACTTGGTGTATTTGTCAATACAAGTTTAAAAACTTGCGAAATGCTTATAATTGTACTTCAGTATACCATAGAAACATCTGACTAAAATATCTAGAAACACTGAAGCAGCAAACTTTGTGAAAACCAAAATATGTGTCAGTCTCAAAACTTTTGGCCAGAACTGTATAATATGTGATTCGAAGATCCAAACAAAGTTGTGAAGTACAGAAGTTGGTTCTCATAACCCATAGATAAAATCATTTGACTGCATTAACCCTGGTAATACATGCTTCTGTTGATGTATATTTCTACTTCATGCCTAATGCATATGCATAAGTGAAATATACTAATAAATGTCGAAGAACTGTTCAGTGAAGCGATGGTTACAAGGCATGGCTTCTGTCATGGTGGTATAATGGCATCACTTAAGCTTCTTTCTTTGAGTTGGATCAATAATCATAAAATGTACCAAATATAGTATAACTACTGTTCATTTATTCCTGGTTACTTAACTATTAGATCTTATACATATACTATGTATTTAATTATTAATTAACCATTTATATTTCTGAATATATTTATGTGCCATATATCTTTTAATTTTGTAAATGGGAAATTTTAATAATAAAAAAATTCTAAATAACCAATTCTAAAGCCTATTTGAAAAATTCTAACATTGCGTCAAGGATCTACAAATGGACCTGGGAGAATAATGAGAAAATCTATCTGTTTCTGTTTTCTGAAAAAAGTGATACAATAAAGACAATAGAACACTTCAAACAAGAATTTGATATGATTTAAAAAAAAGTAGTGTGATATAATAGAATTTGTAAAATAATAAATGCTTTATTAATAAATGAAACAATGTTAAATGGTAATTATTTAGTGCCAATGTCCCCTCACTTGGCACCAAAGACAAAAATATGTCTTGATAATGTAATCATAATCTTACTCCGTATGAAAATAAATTTGATAGCCTCACCTACAAAGGGCAAATGACCAATGTAGTTGATATATGGGTTTGACCTAACCTGCTAAACAGAACTAGTCTGCTACCAAACACTGGATGTGGAAATTTCTAGTAATAGGTGTAGGCTACCTAGAATAACAACATATTGTATCTCTCATAAGGGGCTATATATATGCCCTCAATCCCAAAGGGAAATGACAACTTATGTCTTGAAACAAATGCAGAGGACACAAGTCTTTAATGAACTTAATACTAAAGACTCCTTCATCGGGCTGTAAATACACCCCAGCTGTGGAGGAACCCGTTAGATCAACGGTAATGGCATGATCATAAGTAACGCCGCATGCAAAGAGGTTTGCATAGAGACAGACACGGCATAGCTGAATTACGATGCCGCGCGAGGTCAGGTCTGCAAAGAGAGTGAATAGGAGGTGAGCCGCGATCAGCTGTCTGAGTGCATCAGCACGTCTAACACAGCCCAGCGCGGTCCCTCCGTTCGCACAGGAATTGAACAGATGACCGCACACTCAGTGTGCAGTCACAGCGGGAGAGGAAATCGCTAGTCCCTAAATACGGCAGATATTCTGCCACAACAAAGAGGTAACAGGCTAGTATTGCAAGATACGGAGTAGTGTTTGAGCATGAAACATTGTTATTGTGTTAAAACACCAGAGGTCCCGCTGTGACTGCACACTGATAGATGACAATTCTGAAGAAGACACAAGCTTCGGTGACTTAGATGAGGGGCGCTGTGTATGTAACAACTGAGAGTGAAGTGACTATTAGGGTATGTTCACACGGCAGCGTCCGTTACGGCAGAAATTACGGGGCTGTTTTCAGGAGAAAACAGCTCCGTAATTTCAGCCGTCATGGCATGTTGAGGTGCTTTTTCGCTGCGTCAATTACAGACGTAAATGTAGCTGTTTTTCCATGGAGTCAATGGAAAACGGCTCCATTTAACGTCTGAAGAAGTGACAGGCACTTCTTTGACGAGGGCGTCTATTTACGCCCCGCCTTTTGACAGCGGGGCGTAATAAAATGACCGTCGGAAAAGAGGATCGTAAGACCCATTCAAATGAATGGGCAGATGTTTGCCGACGCTATCGAGTCGCATTTTCGGACGTAAATCGAGGCGGAAAACGCCCGAATTTTGTCCGTAAATAAGCCGTGTGAACATACCCTAATTGTCTAAAAAACTCATATGAAATTTCAGCCAGTCCCCTTCTCACCAGTACTTTTACAGTGGGAAAGAGTTGTATGGAGTAGCCAAGCATACTTGCTGTTGCTCCACACATCTTTACAAGAGACACGGAAACAATTGAACACTCTTACTTGACTGTTTCCATGTTACCTGTGAAGTTGTATGGAGGTCATTGCTCCATATAACTTCTCTCCACATGAGACATGATCGTGGTGAGGGACAAGGAACCAGGGTTCTAGTGATTGGTAGGGTTCCCAGCCATCAGACCTCCACCAGTAGATATATTGAATTGTTTGCAAGCTGCTTAAATTTCCTGAACATGAATATCTGACGTGGCTGGATACCCACGCTTTACTTATTCTTACCCGGTCACTACTGAATTCCCAGCACTATTTCTACACGTTGTACTGTCATAAAACCAGGACCATGCAAGGTCACAATGAATTTCAATTGTTGCAGGGCCTTTTACCATCAAAATAAAATACAGAGCAGCCCTTTTCTTCCCTCATACAGTCTGGACACTATTTCTAAATTAGCTCTATCTACAACATGTAGCCTGAAAATTAAGATGTTTTGCCATTTACTGACAAAATATAAATGTCATTACTTTGTAACATATTTACATTGACATTAGGCTGCTCTGTATGTATTTGTTTACAGATTACTTCTATATTATTCATAGGCATTCCACCAAAATAACTTGAAGAAAGGCATCTGTCAATGGATTCTATTTATTTAAGTAGATTTCATACAGATCTGAAAAATAATAATTGTAGGATATTTTTTTAACAAAAATTCCCTTTAGTGGAAAGGACCATTTATTGTTTAACTGAATCGAGAATATTTTTTTTTGTTTTATTTCATTTTTTGCATTCAATACATATGGAATAGTTTTTAAAAAAAAAATATAGGTTATAATCTAAACAGATGAATGTAGTTCAATACTCTATAAAAATAATAACTATTGGAAAACCTTCAGAAGGTATATATTCTGCAAGTTATGCAAGCATCACCATATAACATAAAAATGTAAATTGGAAATACAGGTTAGAAAACAGTTGGTAACATCTCAACTGCTGCACTTTAATTAGTGGATAGGTTCGCCATTGTCAAATGAATACACTTTTAGAATGGAAAAAAAACAACAACTTTATAAAATTAATTAAAATAAAATTGAACACAGTGGTAAATTTGTTCTGTAATAAGAGAATAGCTTGTACAAAGTAGAATATCAGCGGGTGGAATAAAACAATCCTACTGATTGGATGAAAGGCAAAAAGGGTCACATCAATCGATTTACCTTTTAAAATTGCTAAACTTAATGTAATTACCAAGCTTAACAAGGTCTCATGAAATGTCTCATCCTCTTTCCATTAAAAACAGATCAAAGATTTTTTTTTTTTTTTAAATCAATTGAAGTAATGTTTTATAGAAGCTGTATACATTGTTGAAGGTAGAAACTGTGGATAATTGAATAAACATTACACATTTAAGTAAATAAACCTAGAAGAGATGTGGTTTAATCCTATATTGCTGATGTCTGATATCTGAAAGGGGGCATAGACCATAAAATAAAGTCACCAAGGGCAAATAACCGCTAAATGTGTTTTTTAAATACATTTATGTATTACTTTTTGTTTTAAGGTAAAGACATGTTGCATAACTGGGGACTACAGAGGTTAATGTTCAATAAATATGAGGCATAGAAGACTTAGAAAATGATCTTGTTTTCCAGATTAGTTCTCATTAAGATAAACTGTTCTTGCCAATGGCAAAGAAAAATATATTGAATATATTTATTTATTTATTTATTTATTTATATAATGTGTATTCAGTACATCTATACAGTCTTCTTAGGACAGAAAATATTCACATGTGTAGACTGTAGATTTTAAGGGTAGTTATGGTAACTAATTAAGTTATAGTTTTTAGTTTGCAACTGGCCTTAAAAAATATGATTAATTGCCATTGCCAGTACCTCGTATAAAATCATCCACTAACTGCTTAATGGGTGTAGCTTTTGGCAATCTACGAGAAGGGTTGTTTTTTGCTTTATGTTTTAAAGAACAATCGCTATACCTTTATTGAAAGTAAAAAGTTGCATGTCTGTGACATACTTGCCCATCCCAACTTCAGTGATATCTCTTCTTCCCTCCAGCGGCCGTCACAATGAGTCTTTCAAGGATGCCAGGCAGTGCGTGAGCTGTAAATGTGTATTAAAAGATGTGTATTCAATGTAATACAAACAGAAATGTTGAATCTATCCTGAATATTCTGGGTCTTTTCCTCCCCTTTATATTATTTCTGCAAATATTCGATTTCTCTCTATTACTGTGCTGAGTGGGCAAGTTCTACCTGGCGTGATGTCAGAGCTGTGCTATGTGCTCTAAAACAGATGCCCACCCCACCCCCCTTCTCTTCCTATTTCCACTCTAAGGGTACATTCACACGGAGGAATTTTGCGGCAGAATGTCCTCCCCTTTATATCCTAAGTTCTGATGGTAACTGAAATTGGATATATAGTATAGCAAAAATCAATCAAAAAAACTCTAATTACTACGTTTCATAAAAGCTTTTGTGAAATGCACTTGCATTTGATTTTATTGGCTTCCAATATTTATATTTACCCTTTCAATTCTAGCAAAAAAAAATGTAACAATATGAAAATTCTATTTACATTTTTTTTCGATACATTTGCTTCTAATTTCAGAAAGACAATTGAATGATTAAAAATAAAATTTTCGCTTGAATGAAATGAAAACTGACATGGATAGAGTAAATCTACAGTATGCAATGCTGTGGAAACTGATGATAGGTGTATCCAAAGATGAATGACACATTAAAGACAAGTAATAAGAAGCAAATCTTCATCCATCGCACAGAAGGTCATGAAGATTACAGCAAATATGTCAAACTAAACCAGGGGACTTTAAATGTTTCTAAACAGAGGCAGATCTAAGCATAAAAATATCTACTAGGAAATGATTTTCAACAGAGAAAAATGATACATAGAGGTGATCCAAAAAAGATTTAACTAAATACAGAAATGACATTGTATTTATATAAGATTAATGTCCAATATCTCCAATCAAGAATGATTTAAAATACAGAGGAGCACTACCCAACCTATGACTTAGCAGCAAGTGTGTGGATGCTGGGATATTTATTGGGTTCACAGAATATATAATTATGGCACTTTATGTGTATAGCAGCCTATTATAGACAACTTTCCCATCATGATTTTATCAGATGATACATAGTACTTTATGTTCTTACTGCTTTGTGTGATCTCAAGTACCAGGCATGCTTATTTTGATACATGCCTACGAATGCACTTCAGAAAAAGGTCAGTGCTACTCCTCCTTTAAAAATGTATTATATTATTGTGAAGCATCTATATTTCAGATACATGTACCTTTATGATCGGGAACCCTCTATATTAATATATTTAGCTGATAATATAGGCTGTTAAAATATGTCAGGTAGGCATCAACTTGAGGTCTACTTGATCTACTTTTTCTTAATAGCTGATTAAGTAGATTAAACTGAGAGTGGTCTGGGCCCCTGGACAACAAAAGGTCATAGACGTCTTACCACCCACTGAGCCAAGTTAATACATTGCATTTCATTTCATGCATTCATGCATCTATTGTTTCTTTTGTATCATTCCTTCCACTTTTCTTTATTACAAATATTTGTAACAAGCGCCAGAAAGGATAGTAGGGTAGAGGAAAGCTTCCCCTTGTGTTCTTCACACTAAAATGCAAAGTGGGAACTAAACCTATCACACAACATATTAGTTATTTAAAGTATACAGTATGAAGCAATCATTTGTACAGTGAGATAAAGCTGCCTAGTACTTTTTTTCCTTGAAATCTGGTAAAAAGGGTAAGCAGGTTACCTGCTCTCCATTTAAGGGGTGTAGGAATAGGTACCAGGTTTCTAATAAAAGGAGGGGTAAGTATCTATAAAAGGTACCCATACACATTAGACTGAACTTGGACGAACCTACTGATTTTGGTGGGTTCGTCCGATCATCTAATGTGTATGGGGCCACCGATTAGATTTTAACATGCCCTGCCCTATGTCATGGGAGATGAGACAGAGGTGGGTAGATATGAGAACTTGATGTCCAGTTTAGAGTTTGGGTAGGTCATTTGGATCTGCTGAGAAGGGTAAGTCATCTGGTATTAAGTAAGGAGACTTGGTTAGTAGTAGTAGGCTTGATATTTAAGCCATAGTTATTCAATTTCCAAGGATGATGAAAAGACAGGGTAGATACATAATAATGTTCATAAGCAAGAAGAAAAAAAGGGAAGAAACGGCACTCACCAAATCCAGATGTTCCTCACTTTATCTTCGCAATCCTATATGATAAAACCACATGGGCTATAAGGATACAAACACAGTACTCCCAAAAGACCGGTACGACAGCCGCTTCACGTCACATGACGCTTCATCTTGGTACCTCCCATAATGTGTATCACCTGTGTTTTTATAGCGATCACATGACCGCAACAGAGTTTCACATGTGATAATTAAAACATAACACACAACATAAACACAGAAGTAGCAATATGGTTCCAAAAAATAGAAACACATATTGAAACATAATAGTTAATAGTATTCATAATGCAAGTTACTCATGTTAGCATAGTATTCCAATCGTTATGATCGTTTAACCACATAGGGCACAATGCATCAAACCGTGCAATATATATAGTTTCTCATCTCAAGAATTTCTCACGTCTGTTATGACCTGGTTTAACTTACATTAATCCTGCAAACGTCATACAAGTAGCATCACCTCCGTTTCGTTCTCTCATATGTTGGATCAAATGTGGGGAAGCATGCCCCATAATTAATGTTTTGTAGTGTTCCCTAAATCTAATAAACATAAGTCTAATGGTCTTGCCTATTTAAAAAAAAAAAGTGACAGGGACATTTAATGCCGTAAACTGCATAATCTGTGCGACACGTAATGAAAGCTCTAACCTCAAAAATAGCCGAACCCACTCTAATGCACCTATCCCTAATAATGAACCTACAGAAGGAACAGCTGGCACATCTATGGGTACCAAGTGATGGAGATCGGTCCAACCAAGTACCTCGACTAGAGACGAATTGACTCCTGACTAATTAATCTCTAAGATTCTTAGAACTTTTAAATGAAACTATCGGTTGAATTTTTGCTATGTCATGTAAATCAATATCACTCTCACTAATATGCCAATAACTCTGTATTGTAACGTCCGTGGTCGCTGACCACGAACTCCTTCCATGCAGTCGACGCCCCTCTCTCAAGAGATGTCTGCACACACCACCAGGGTGCGCTCACAAGCACAGTCCCGCCTTAAGAAGCCAGAGTGCACGCATGTTGGAGATTAAGCTAATTGCTACCAGAGCACCCTGGGCTATAAGAAGGTCCCAGCCCCATCCTCCCCCAAGGCGGTACGGCCCAGTGGTTCCACAAACCCTACGTGACATGTATAGTGCATTTAATCTTATCCGACATCGGACTGTGTCTAAATGAGAGTGCGAATTTCCTAAGCTGTCTCGGTTTACTTTTACCATAGATTAGATCCTATCTATCTATAGATCCAGCTCTCCATAATGCTTTGTCGATAACTCCAAAAGGGTAATCCCTATGTAATAGTCTATCCTTCAGGTCTGCTGCCTGTTTACAAAATCTGCCTCATTAGAATTTATTCTCCGTAGTCACAGAAACTGCACATATGGAACTGCTATTTTGACATGGGACTGATGATAACTCTTAAAATGTAATAATGAATTAGCTGAAGGGGGTTTGCAATATCCATTCATACATAATTCACCTACATGTACATAGAAGTGTATGTCCAGAAAGTCAATAAGTTGGCTCCCAAATTGGGATGTAAATCACATGTTGACATTATTATTATTTAAATATATTATGAATTCAGAGAACTCCTTCTCAGTGTCAGACCAAATTAACCACACATCGTCTATGTATCTAGTCCATAGACGTATGTGTTGTAGAAAAGTGTTTGAGGTGGCATATGCATGTGTTGCCTCATTATCAGCCAAAAAGATTATGGCATATGTGGAGGCGACCGGTGTGCCCATTGTCGATTACAAGCATTGTTGGTACCATTTGCCATCAAATACAAAGGCATTATGAGAAAAAACAAATGTGTGAAGTGATTCACAGATGAAATTAGTACAGTATAAATCCTTATTTGCTTGTACCATTAGTTTACGTACTGCAATGATACCATCACTATGTATAATAGGAGTGTATAATATCTCTACGTCAATAGAGGCTAAATTAAATGTACTATCCCAAATTAATCCTTCAATTAATCTAAGGAGAGCCGTAGTGCCTGATAGGTAAGAGGGTACACTTTCAAGGAGTGGACATAAATACCAATCTAAATATTCCGATAGAGGAGCGGTAAGAGACCCACATCCTGCCACAATGGGGCATCCCTGAGGATCAATTAATGACTTGTGAATTTTAGGAACAGAAATACCATTTGGGGGGGGGGGTGATTACATGGAAATAGCCTCTCTCCCATTCTCCTAGAATAAATTCCTAAATAATTCCCATCTCTACTCCATTTCTAAAAAGGGAACGAAGTTTATCACTATGGACAATTAAATGGTTATTCTTTAATGGGATATAAACGCTGGTATCACTCAATTGGCGTATTGATTCACGTAAATAATATTCCTTAGACATTACAACTATATTGCCCCCTTTGTCGGCAGGCTTAATAATTAAGTCATGCTGACTTTTAAGCCTTTGTAACACACATTCCCCACAATCTGTGAGGTTATATAGATCTTGGTTGTATATGAGAGCCCTCATATCATTTTTGACTAATCTTTTAAATATGTCAATAGTGCTACCTAGTACCACCGGTATAGGGTTGGAAGATTTAATCCCACCCTTAAAGCACTGTAGTTCTACTTTCTTGTCGGATATATCTACACCAATTAATTCCACCAAGTCTTGTAGTGTTTCCGATTCACTGGTGGTAAAATTTTCATGTAGACTAAGATATGCAGGTAATTCTCCTTCAGTGGTTTTCACATTTTCAACTTTTTTCGAAGATAGATTTTAAGTATGATATTTATGTAGCTGTAATTTACGTAACGCCACATATAGTTCAGACTCAAACATAGCATAATCAAAATTATTCGTTACATGGATAGGGGATATTAGAGAGGTTAACAACAACAACAACAATAACAGTGTCATCTATACTGTGATTACCGAATTCTTCTATTGCAGGTAATTCAAGAGATGAGGTACAATCATCCAATCGCATATTGCATGAGTGTTCCTCATAATTTACAGCTAATGACGCCAAGACACTTGTTTTCTCTTGATGCCCCCTCTCCTGATCTCTCTGTAACCCCTTCTTTCTCCCCCTCTCTCTCCGCGTGCGCCACATATTCTAAAGGGGTCTCAGGTCTGTTCCTTAGTACTCTATCCTCTTGTGCAGGATTGTCCTCTACTGGACTGGATTCTGAACCAGTCAGTTGTCCAATAGTCGGTGTATTGGTTCCTCCTCCTTCTCCGTCCTTGGAAACTCTTCTTTTTTGGGCGTGCTGAACAGTTGAAAATGTTATCATTCTCAAAGTCCATTTTATCTCACATGAACTTATCACGTTTTTATTCCTTAGTTTCATTCTGCACTGAGCTCAATTTCGACTCAATTCTTTTAATGAATGCCAGAAATTGGGGTTCAGGTATCTTTGATTTTAGAGCCTCCTTAAATTTATTTAAATCAGCCACCGTGGCATCATATTCCTTTTTTGATCATTTCAAGACAATATGCATCAAATTCAATGAATGTTTCACATGTGCTGCTTTCCATTCCTGCACAAAAGTGGTGTCAGTCTCATACTGATACACTTCTTTATATATCCTGAAGCCTCGGTGCGCTCTGCCACATTCATCATAGGACCTTAAAGGGTTATTCCCAAGTTGAGTCAAATATTTATTTTTAGACATTCTAAGCTGAAATTAAATGTAAAAAAAAATTTGCTGTTAAAAAATTAAAAAAATTCATTCCCTGACTACATTTTTATTTTTACACTTGATAACTCAGCTAGTGCTGGTTATCTTTTATAAAAAGGGGCGTGAGCGGCTTGATGTCAATCAAGCCGCTCTGCAGTGTGCGCGCACCCGACGTTGCTAGATAATGTAGTTCTAGCAACATTGGGAGAATGTTCGTCTCAACCAGGCATGGTAAGCCTGGTTGTGAAGAACACACTGTGAATTTCAACAGCACGCAACCCTTCTCTGAAACACTCTTCACCTTGTTGCGGCAAGCCACTTCTCCCCCTCTAGCTAAGCCCCCCCCCATGTAATATGTTTAGTCGCCGCAGCGGTCCTGCATCAGCACCCGGCGAACCACACAAAAGATTTAAAAAAAACTCACCGAAGACGTTCCTACGTCTTAAGATCTAGACGGTCCCGTCACTTTCCATCTTACTGCTACTTGGCGCCGCTAGCATTCACAGTAACAATGCGTTGTGGCGCAGATGACGTAATCATATCATGCACACGTGATTACGTCATCTGCGCCCACAGCTTTGTTATTGTGAATGGGAGCGGCGCAAAGCAGCAGTAAGGAGAAAAGTGACGGGACCATTCAGATCTTTGTGGGAACGTGTTATGTGAGCTTTTTTTTTTCGTTTTTCTTTTCATTGTAGTGAAGTCACCAAACCTGGGAGCATAGACAATGGACTAAGTACTATATGAGGTCATGTATGTATGTATATATGTATGTATGTATGTATGTATATATGTTTGTATGTATATATCTATGTATGGTCATGTATGATACTGTCTGCTGGGGCCCTGTATCTAAGCCAACTTTGTGGTAGGCTTCTATACATGGTATAACAGTCAGTATCACACATGGGCCTGACTCTTAGGCTGGGTTCACACGTGGCGGAATTTCACTTAAATTCCGCTGCGGACACTCCGCAGCGTTAATCCGCAGCGGAGCCGTTTCTGCATTGACTTCCACTTCTATTTAGAAGTGTTCGTTTAGACGATGCGTAACATTCCGCTGAGCGGAGCATAGGCTGCGGAGCGGAATTTGGTGTCCGCAGCATGCTCTGTCTGTTGCGGAGCAGTGGCGGACTCATGGCGGAATTTCTCCATTGACTTCAATGGAGATTCTAAGTTCCGCAATGAAGTCCGCAGCTGTCATGCACATGTTATGTGTGCTGCGGATGCGTCTTGCTTTTTTGCCATGACATTTCTTCATTCTGGCTGGACCTATGTATTTCTAGGTCTACAGCCAGACTGAGGAAGTCAATGGGGCTCCCGTAATGACGGGAGCGTTGCTAGGAGACGTCTGTAAATAGTCACTGTCCAGGGTGCTGAAAGAGTTAAGCGATCGGCAGTAACTGTTTCTGCACCCTGGACAGTGACTACCGATCACAATATACAGCAACCTGTAAAAAAATATAAGTTCATACTTACCGAGAACTCCCTGCTTCTGTCTCCAGTCCGGCCTCCCAGGATGACGTTTCAGTCTAAGTGACGGCTGCAGCCAATCACAGGCCAAGCACAGGCTGCAGCAGTCACATGGACTGGCGCGTCATCCAGGGAGGTCGGGCTGTTTGCCGAAAGAGGGACGCGTCACCAAGACAACGGCCGGTAAGTATGAAATTCGTTTACTTTCACTAGGGAAAGTGCTGTCCCTTCTCTCTATCCTGCACTGATAGGGAGAAGGGAAGCACTTTTCCCGCAGTCCGCAGCAGCTAGTCCGCATCAATTTACTGCACATTTTGTGCAGATCCGCAGCAGAATCTGCAACGCAGATTCTGTGCGGCATTGATGCGGACAGTTGCGGAGGAAATACGCCACGTGTGGTCATGCCCTAAGCCTACGACATGTTTTATTCACTTTTTTTTGTGTGTATTTTTTACAGGCTTGGACGATGGACTACGTCGGTTTCGAGGACTACATTGATGACGGCTCTTTTTTTTTCTACAATAAAATGGTTAATGAGGGTTTTGTTGGGGGTGCTTTATTTCAATTAAAATATTTTATCTATATCTTCTTTTACACTTTTATTACTACCACTTTAGTAATGGTGGCTGTCTGATTGACAACGTCCATTACTAAGGCGGGGCTTATCCGGTGCAGAGGCTAACACTAACCCGCATTATTATCCCAGTACCCACCACCACTAGGGGTGCCGGGAAGAGCCAGGTACGATCCAGTACCCGACCATCTATTATGATGGTCGGGCACTGGGGCGGCCGCAGGCTGGTATTATGAGACTGGTAAGAGCCCATAACAGTGGCCCTTCCCACCCTTGTAATGCTAGGCTGCTGCTGTGTTGTATCTGGCTGGTTATGAAAAATGGGGGGGACCCCACGTAATTTTTTTAATTATTTATTTAATTTTTTTGAAATATTTTTTAAAAAAGATGTGGGGTCCCCCCCATTTTTATAACCAGCCAGATACAACATAGCAGCCTAGTGTTACAAGGGTGGGAAGGTCCACTGTTTTTGGCCTTTCCCAGCCTCATAATACCAGCCTGCGGCCGCCCCAGTAGCCGACCATCACAGTAGATGGTCGGGTACTGGATCGTACCAAGCTGTTCCCGGCACCCCTGCTGGCGGTGGGTACCGGGGTAATAATGGGTGGTTAGTTCTAGCCTCTGCACCGCTAACACTAAGCCCCGCCTTAATAATGAACGCTGTCAATCAGCCAACTGCCATTATCTAGGCACTAATAAAGAAAAAAAAAAACACAAATACAATTTTTTTTATTGAAATAAGAAATCCCCCACAAAACCCTCGTTAACCATTTTATTAAAATTTTTGAGAAAACTTAGATCTACGCAGTAGTCCAACAAATCAAAGATGTAGTCCAATCGGTTCAGCAAAATCTGCAACAAAATAAAAATAAAGTTATCAATGTGAACAATACAATACTTATACTCAGCTACACACATATATACACGCACACACAAACAAACATGCACACACATATACACAAACACACACAGACACATATATACACACAAACACACATATACACAAACACACACATATATACACACACACACACACACACACACACACGCACACATACACAAACACACACACACACTTACATGCACAAACACACACACATATACACAAACACACACACACACTTACATACACAAACACACACACATATACACAAACACACACACACACACATACACATAAACAAACACACACATATACACAAACACACATATATACAAACACACACACACACACACATACACAAACACTCACACAGACATATACACACAAACAAGCGTTTATGAGATAAATGACATCCTCTACTCAGGACGAAGTGGATATCATTGCGCATGCGCGGCCACCGCTAAAGGTAAATAGTGGTGGCCGGATCCCTAGACAATGAGCTACAAAAAAAGAGAGACTGACACCGACTTCAATCAAGAATAGCACGAAAACGACATCGCTGGGCTACAGACAGGTAATTAGAAAAATTATTAACTTTAGAAGAGTGAGCTTAATAGCTAGATTTTTGTAGATGCGAATAACCCTTTAATAAGTTAATAGTCCAAAATAGCTTAATTTATTTTTCAGCCAGGTTATAAATGCGATTTTCCAACACCTTACTGCTCAGAGTGGTATGACCATCACTATTATTACAGTCTGAATAAAAGGAGTCTGCATTTTCTCGTCCTGTGCCCAGGGTAATGGATACTAAGTTTGCTTGTACCTCCATAATTGGATCGCTATTATTCAAGTCCATTGCAAGGAAATGGTGCGTGCTCGTATCATATAGGAACAAAGTCAATGTATGATGAAATTAAGGAAATAATAATCACAAATAATAATGTTCAGTGCCTCATAAAACTCGGAGATGCACATAGAATTCTGGTATCTGCTGAATTAAGGCTACTATATTCCTTATCCATTTTTACTTACTAGCATTCAGCGCGTTATTTGTACTAAAACAAATTGAGTGCTGAATTAATTTCCACCCATGTAAATATGTAATATATCCCAGAGAAGTGCTGACACAAAATACATAAAAGAAATAGTTTGTTAAATCTCGTATTAATAAAGTTGTAATGTGAAAATAAGACACACAGCAGGGACTCCGGAATGTCTTTCCAATTATTTATACTTATGAATAAATTGTATCCTTTTCAGTGAAAATATAATTTGTAGTTTTCAAATGTAATTGTGTGACTCATATTACTTCCTCATTATCTTCATTTGTGGTCACCACTCTGAACTTCTGATTATAGATATAGGTATATATACACATACACTGTGTGTATATAAGTAACAGCACCAGGATTTCAAGGTTGATGGAGAGATGTTGGTTTATTCACCACAAAGTGAGCAACGTTTTGGTTCAGATCTGAATCTTTTTCAAGCAATTTACAAAGTGCACAGTGCCATACAGGAAGTACATACAGTGTACAGTAAATCGATGCATTAATATATTAATGGCACATACAAAAAATATGGTGAAATCCTGTTCCATGTAAAACTCCCTCAAAAAACAAGGGGGCACTCCCTCCGTCTGGAGAAAAAAAGGTTTAACCTGCAGAGGCGACAAGCCTTCTTTACTGTGAGAACTGTGAATCTATGGAATAGTCACCGCAGGAGCCGTCACAGCAGGGACAGTAGATGGCTGTAAAAAAGGCTTAGATCATTTCCTAGAACCAAAAAATATCAGCTCCTATGACAATGTGTAGAAATTTTTACTTTCCCTTTTCCATCCCTTGGTTGAACTTGATGGACATGTGTCTTTTTAAACCGTACTAACTATGTAACTATGTAACATATAATTCATGATAATATAAATATAGAAAAAGTATATAAACGTATAAAAAATACCCAGCATATACAATAATATGTAATAAATCGATGTATAACAAAATATTATTCATAAGTGCATAAGAAATATCCAAATGGATATCAAATACATTAAATACATCAATATCACCTTTTAAGGGGGGGCAGAGGCCAATCATATATTCAAATAACATGATAGAATACAATAAAAATGTACAACGCCATATTGGGAGCATGTTTGGAAAAAATGGCGTCCTGTAATGCAGAAGGCGCATGCGCAAGATGCCGGAAGTATGTCAATGGAATGCATAGGGGACCACAACAACAAATCACGCATGCACAGAGCTTATATAGCATCTGCGCATGCGTGAACAATGCTACTGTCAAAATGAGAAGGAGTTAGTGCCACAGGGATGAACGGGGTAAAGATACAAGCGAACACGCCACTGGAGCGTCCAGATCTCAACACTAGTAATGAGGAAAAAGGGGCACATGGACTCGGGAATTAGAAAAAGTACAGAATGCCACACAGGATAACACTTTGTCAAAAAGAGCATTAATAGTCGCTGTGTACGTTCATACCATAGAGAATTTTTATTGATAAAGATTAATTCCAAACACACCTCCCAATAGGGTCGCAACAACTATGAAATATGAGAAATTAAATACATGACAATATTTAGCTGATCACGTTCAAAGACGGCCTCTGCTCTCTGACCATAGAAATCCCTTCATATAACAAATTGATATCTGTGAAGAACATAAAATATATATAAGAAAAACATCAGCAAAATATAGCTGTATTTGTGCTGGTGCCGAATATATGTAGTAAGTGTAAAGGATCTGCCAGGCACAGCTTCGGGGTTAACTCCCAGAACTAATCAGTCAGCACCTGAGAATACATCCCTGAGACTGACTCCTGCTTCCACCATTCAGGCTGGCAGGCTTAGGAGTGGGAGAGCCTATCGTAACCTGGCCAGACTTGTGCCCCTCAAGAAACTACCCAACGCCAAAACGTTGGCTACCTTGTTTGTCAAACACATCCTGCGTCTCCGTGGGGTCCCTGTCAATATTGTTTCGGACAGAGGGGTACAATTTGTTTCATTGTTTTGGAGAGCCTTCTGTATGAAGTTGGGGATTGATCTGTCCTTCTCCTCTGCCTTCCATCCTGAAACCAATGGCCAAACGGAGAGGACTAATCAATCTCTAGAACAATACTTAAGGTGTTTTGTCTCTGACTGTCAATTTGATTGGGTCTCTTTCATTCCCCTCGCCGAATTTTCCCTTAATAACCGGGTCAGTAACTCGTCAGGGGTCTCTCCTTTTTTTGTAATTTTGGGTTTAATCCACGGTTCTCCTCCGTTTCACCTGGTAGTTCCAACAATCCCGAGGTAGAGGTCGTTCATCGGGAACTGTGCACAGTCTGGGCCCAGGTTCAGAAAAACCTAGAGGTGTCCCAGAGCGTACAAAAAACTCAGGCTGATAAAAAACGTTCTGATAACCCCCTGTTTATGGTCGGGGATCTGGTGTGGTTGTCGTCTAGGAACTTGCGTCTCAAGGTTCCGTCCAAGAAGTTTGCTCCCCGGTTTATTGGGCAGTATAAGGTCATTGAGGTCCTCAATCCTGTCTCCTTCCGGCTGGAGTTACCCCCGTCTTTTCGGATACACGACGTGTTTCATGCCTCCCTCCTCAAACGCTGCTCCCCGTCCTTGGCTCCCTCGAGGAGACCTCCTGTTCCCATCCTCACCCCTGAGGGGGTGGAATTCGAGGTGGCCAGGATTGTGGACAGCAAGATGGTCCAAGGCTCCCTCCAGTACCTGGTCCATTGGAGAGGATACAGGCCCGAGGAGAGGACTTGGGTACCCGCCCGGGATGTTCACGCTGGGGTATTGGTCAGGAGGTTCCACCTGCGTTTCCCCAGTAAGCCAGGTCCACTTAGAAAGGGTCCGGTGGCCCCTCATAAAAGGGGGGGTACTGTAAAGGATCTGCCAGGCACAGCTTCGGGGTTAACTCCCAGAACTAATCAGTCAGCACCTGAGAATACATCCCTGAGACTGACTCCTGCTTCCACCATTCAGGCTGGCAGGCTTAGGAGTGGGAGAGCCTATCGTAACCTGGCCAGACTCAGCTAGCTCCCGCCCTCGGTCTATTTAAGCCTGCACTTCCTGTCCCTCGGTGCTTGTGATTCTTTCCTTGTGGTTTCCTGGCCCAGCTACAGCTCCTGCTATTTTTGATCCTGCTCCATACAGACCCTGGCTTACCGACTACTCTTCTGCTTTTCGTTTTGTACCTCGCACACTCCTGGCTTGACTCGGCTCGTTCACCACTCTGGTTGCTCACGGTGTTGCCGTGGGCAACGGCCCCTTTTTCCTTGCTTGTGTTCCTTTGTATGTTTGTCGTGTTTGTCGTGCACTTACTGAGCGCAGGGACCGCCGCCCAGTTGTACCCCGTCGCCTAGGGCGGGTCGTTGCAAGTAGGCAGGGACAGAGTGGCGGGTAGATTAGGGCTCACTTGTCCATCTCCCTACCCCCTGCCATTACAGTAAGCTTTGTTTTGGTATTGTATATATGTACTGAGTTCTGTTCTGGTGCTGTATTTATGTATTGAGCTTTGTTCTGGTGCTGCATGTACTGAGCTTTGTTCTGGTGCTGTATTTATGTAATGAGCTTTGTTCTGGTGCTGTATACATCTCCTGAGCTTCGTTCTGGTGCTGTATTTATGTACTGAACTTTGTTCTGGTGCTGTATTTATGTACTGGGCTTGTTCTGGTGCTGTATTTATGTACTGAGCTTTGTTCTAGTGCTGTATGTATGTACTGATCTTGTTCCGTTGCTGTAGTTATGTACTGAGCTTCGTTCTGGTGCTGTATGTAATGAGCTTTGTTCTGATGCTGAATATATGTACTGAGCTTTGTTCTGGTGCTGTATTTATGTACTGAGCTTTGTTCTGGTGCTGTATATAATGACCTTGTTTCTGGTATTGTATTTATTTACTGAGCTTTGTTCTGGTGCTGTATGTAATGAGCTTTGTTCTGGTGCTGTATATATGTACTAAGCTTTGTTTTGGTGCTGTATATTGTAATTGTTTTATTTGGTTATTAGTTTTCCATTGCACGATACACCGTGAAACACTGTGACACCCCTTCCCTGCACGTGTGTCTTTGCTGGCAAAACAGAGAAACCAATGTTACAAATCCCACCCCTGTGCACATGTTCTGTATAGATTGATGGTAGGCCCTCAGGATCGTTTCCTCTGGTGGGCACTTAGCATGCCAGTCTGACACTGGTTTCTATGGTATTTCAGATATCTTGCTCTTTTAGGTTGGCGTCATTTGTAAAGCTGTGCCATGTTTCCCATACTTAAGGAATTCTTTACAATTGTCATTTATTTACCACATTACATAAGTGAATTGTAGACAAACCTGCGTGTTTGCAGTTTTAAAGCAATTCACTGGAACAATGTTCTCGTACTTTTTTCTCATGGGATGGTTCTATTTCGTTTTTAAATTGTTTTCTTGTCTCTCTTGAAATTGTAGTAAACAGATTAATTCATTCCCTTGTGGTTCTTCTTTCAAGGTCTCACCATCTGGTATCATTTATTTTCACTTGGCATGTGTGTTTATTTATATCACTACTGATTTATGTCTTTATACCAAATATAACAACATACAATTCTGCTTTCCCACCACTTTTAATGTTCTATTACCAAAAACAAATAGTACACTTAGTCTGTCTGCTTGTGAATTATTTAAAAATCTTCTCCTGCCTGAAAAGTGTTTCTGGAAAAATTTCCATTCTAAATTCTAAAAGAATTATATGAGGGCTTTTTTTTGTGGGATGACTTGTAGTTTTAATCGGTACCATTTTGGAGTAGATGCGACTTTTTGATCACTTTTTATCAAATTTTTTTTAAGACTGGATTCAAAGAAAACAGCATTTTTTGCATGTTTTTTTTATTTTATTTTTTACGACGTTCACCGTGCGGGTTAAATGATGTAATAAGTTTATAGTTGGGGTTGTTACGGATGCGGCGATACCAAATATGTGTAACTTTTATACTTTATTTTGTTTTTTAATAATAAAGCAGTTTGTAAGAGGGAAAAGTGGGTATTTCATTTTTTTTTCCACTTTTTAGTAAACTTTTTTTTAACTTTTTTATTAGTCCCACTAGGGGACTTCACTATGCGATCCTCCGATCACATTTATAAGACACTGCAATACTTCTGTATTACAGTGTATTATGCCTGTCCGTGTAAAACGGACAGGCATCTGCTAGGCCATGCCTTACTAAAGGCATTTACTACAGGCAGACCTGGGGGCCTTTATTAGGCCCCCGGCTGCCATTGGAGACACAGACACTCGGCGATCTTATCGCTGGGTGTCAGTGGGATGAGACGGAGCTGCCTCCCTCTCACCAAAACCACTCAGATGCGGCGCTCGCTATTGAGCACCGCATCTGAGGGGTTAAACTGGTGAGATCGATACTAATATCGATCTCACCCGTTTGAGCTGGGATATCCCTAGCCCTCAGCTACCTCTGGTAGCTGAGAGCAGGGAGATTTAACGCCTCCCTGCTCTGTTTATCTATTCTGATGCAGCGCCATAAAAAGGCTATTGCATCGGAATAAAGCCCGTTAGGGGCCGCTGTAAAAATACTATGGGGCGGTCACTAACGGGTTAATATACACTTCGTTTACTTACCTGTCAGGCGCCGCGTCACGAAAGCTGCAACTTTTCCTCCACTTCCTGTATTATTCATAAAACGGCTGACAAATCCTGAAATACTTCTGTCCTAAAGTGCTGAATTCCAAAATCAAACATCTTCCAACCTTGACAAGTTGACCACCTCGATCAGGAGAGTTTAATTCTATATCACTGATGTGTGAGAGGAGTGGGAGGGGAAAGCAACACCCACATCTGACAGCCTGCTTGTGCTCATTGTATTCCATAAATACTGCATGATCTCTCTTAGGAAACATCCATCCCTTTAAGATTACCATGACTACTAGTCTAGCTTCTGTGCGGTTCTGGTTTTAGCTATTGAGCCTATTCCACTTCTCTGTATTTCTTCCTATCAGATTGAAGGGTGGAGTATTTAAATCTGGGTTGGTTCTGTCTTCTTTGCTTGTGATTTTCCTTGTTTCCATGTGTTTTATCAGGCTACTGACTATACCCTGTACCTTTTACTATTTACACTTTTTGTAACTGGACCTCGGCTTGTTTCTGGGTTACCCATTGCTTACTGATTTGGACTTTCTACTCCCGGCTGGTATTGACATCTGCAATCCCTGATATCCACTAGCATTGTGATTTTGACTTTCTGTTTAGCCTAGAGCTGTCTAGTTATCTGCTCTGGTATTGCCTGCATTACACCTCTTATCCAACACCAAACTCTGTTAAAACAACCCGGGTTCTATGCAGCAAAGTCCAACCTGCCTTGCAGTGAGCTCTGGCAAAAACCATAGAGTAGCCTTAGATTCTGTTGATCGGAGTTGTGACGGATTTGGGGTTGCGGATTTAGTTGCACGCTCGTTCCTGACAATCTCCAGCAGCCTTTGGGGAATCGCTCACCAAGCAATTCCATGAACTTCCACCCTGGGAATTGCTAAACTGGTGATTCTATAACAATCTCTACCTATTGGTTACATTTATATAGAATGCAGAAGCTGAACTGAACCTATTCATTTTGGCCACCGTTTATCACTAAGACCAGAATCACACACACGGTTTTAAGGCAGCTGTTGTATCAGTTTTTGGCTCCGTTTTCTGAGCCAAACACAGGAGTGGAGATAAAAGAAAGGAGATGCATCACTCTTTTCTTTATACCTTTCCTTCCTTATGGATCCACTTCTGGCTTTGGCTCAAAAAAAGTAGCGGAAAACCGCCACAGAAACTGAATCAAAACTGTGTGTGATTCTGGCCTAAAACAACCTGCCAATCCATCTATTTCAACCTGCTTATTTCATTTTCCATTTTTCTTCCTGAATCCAGCACCCATTAACGTGTTATAGGTGTCAAAGCAGTTATTAATGGGCATATATATAATGTTTTGGTTTGGAAATATTCCAAAATTGAGATCTTAGTATCTTCACTTAACTATTCAAGTTTACTCAAATTAATAGAAGCAGCCCTCACATTGGATAGGCCTGCCCTATATACTGTATAGCTACTTTATTAAGAGGGTATTCTGGTTTCAGCAAAATAAATGTTATTCTTTGCGTAATAAAAAGTTAGATGTTTTCTAATATACTTTCTATATCATCCTCAGTTTTCAAGATCTCGGCTTGCAGTCTTTCAATAGCAACCTTCATTGTTTACTCCTAGGGGAAAAAATTCTGTCCCTGGTAATGTGATGGAAACACCAGTGCACAGCTCATTAACCCCTTCTCACTCCTGGACGTACTATTAGGTCATGGTAACTCTATCGTTCGCGCTCCATGACCTAATAGTACGTCACGGGAGGAACGGTCATTTCGGCCGTCTTCCCGACACATACAGGAGCTGTGACAGCTGCTGTCTCGTACAGCAGTTGCCGCAGCTCCTATAGTGGGTACCGATCGCTGTGTCCCCGCTGATTAACCCCTTAAAAGCTGCGTTCAATAGCGATCGTGGTTTTTTAGGGGTTAAACCACCATCGACAGCCCACTACATGATAGCGGGCAGTGATAGTTGCTATGGAAACCGGACGCCTAACAATGGCGTCCGGCTATGCCATCTACGGAAGCCTAGTGGGTCCTGACAAAGTCAGGACCCACTATGCTTGCTGTCAGTGAGTAGCTGACAGCTCTAATACACTGCACTACGTATGTAGTGCACTGTATTAGAATTGCGATCAGAGTCTCCTGCTCTCAAGTCCCCTAATGGGACAAAGTAAAAAAGTGTAAAAAATTAAAAAAAAGTTGTGTAAAAATAAGAAAATAAAAGTTTTAAAAGTAATTAAAATAAAAATCCCCCTTTTTCCCTTATCAGTCCTTTATTATTAATAAAAATAAATAAACAAATAAACTATACATAATTGGTTTCACCGCATCTGTAACGGCCTGTACTACAAAATTATTCATGCTAGGTAAGGTAGAAAAAGAACACGGCGCCACAAATCAGGATCTGATACAGTATTGAGAAAATGGTCGGTGCGACGATTCCGCTCACCTCGGGTGGTGGACACCAATGGGTGTCAACAGGGCTTAGGAAGCTGCAGCCAGGTCCACAACACAGCCAAACGAAGTTTGCTGTCAGCTTGTAGTACAATTTGGGAGTAGGAAAAACGGGACCACCGGCGCTGCTTCGGTCGTAGGAATTACACAACCACCGTGATGGGTAATGTGTATGGAGTTTTATTGTTGATAGGCTACGCGTTTCGACGTCGAACTGACGTCTTCCTCAGGCCAATACAGACTATGCGGTTCCTGCCCTATTTATACATCAGGGTGAGGAAAAAGACCGCCAGATGTAACAGGTCAAAGGTCACATAAAAAAACATAATTAAGAAACAGTAATTTACAAGTCAATTACACATATAGTGATTCAGTATAAAAGGACAATATAAAGAAACGTGATTAGCAACATGTTTAAATGCTATTTTACATATTAAGGATATATGCTGTGTGAGTTAGAATGACATGTCGATCCCAGGTATTTACAGATATTTTTTATAAAGAGTAAAGTATTAACTTTTATTTTTGTGTACGACTGTAGATGAGTGGACAGTCATATACTTGGTTATGTGTAAGTTTTTATGTGTTATAACTAATGCTAGCGAAAGGTCAACAGTAATGCATGTTGTGCTGGGACAGAGCGTCCTTGGTTACTAAAACTCGAAAGCTTACGGAAGCCGTGAGGGACCAAAACGTTTCGAATGGACCGCATGTTTGGAACGCATGGAGATGCACTGCTGAATAAAAGCGTCCTTGGTTACTGGACGTCACGAATACACGGAGGTTATGGGGGACCAAAAGGACTTGCGATAGACCGCAAATTGGACCGCAGAGGGTCACGGATCTCAACAATAAGAGATCTGAGGGGGACCGCGGCACCGGGACCGGTGAGTGGCAGAAAGTCGTAATATAGGGATAATGGTTCATTTTAAATTAATATAGGGATAATGGTTCATTTAAAATAGTAGAGATCTTTTTCTCCTTGAGAGTATAATTGACGCACTTATCACAGTGGGTAAATGGTTATTTTTTAGAAGCCAATTAAGAGGAATGAACATTATAAAAAGTTGAAAAATATCATAAAAAGTTGGAAAATGGGCCTGGATTTATGTCGGTCAAATTGGACTTTGTATACCGATAGTATATACACTTGTAGAGATTTAAAAATAGACCGAAAAATGTAAATTAACTGAGAGACCTTATGTTAGAAAGGGAACCTTGTATATGAGAAGGGGAACGGGGGTTGCAGCTCATTCGTATTAGGGACTAAAGGTATCCTAATTAGTAGTGCTATCACAAACGTCAAGGGGTAAATAGTTGAAGATACACTTACACTTATGATTTTGTTTACTGGTTTAATGTTTTTTGTTTTTATTCTAAAGATGACTCAGTAAGGTCATTCAGACCATTGGGATGTAGGGTTTCTAATTTAAAGATCCAAAAATTCTCCCTCTGCTTGAGCTTAATGAATCTATTGGGTAGGTCCACTGGTATCTGTTCAATTGGGGTAACCTTAATGTCAGAGAATTTGCAATTATGTTTGTACATACAGTGGCGGGACACACTTTGTTTTAAAAAAAACCCTCGTGACATTAAACCTGTGGTTATTAATTCGGTTCCTTAGAGTTTGTGTGGTTCGGCCCACATATTGGAGATTGCAAGTGCATTGAAGTAAGTAAATAACATAGGAGCTGCCGCAATTTAAAAAATCTTTTATCATGAATTTTTCCCCTGTTTTTATGGAGTGATATTCCCTGCATTTGTTTGAAATATTGTTGCAGCATAGGCACCTGTTTTGGCCGCATCTAAAGGAACCTTTCAAATCTGGGAGTAGGCTATGGTTTATTGTTTTGACATTCCGTAGTTTGCTAGGGGCTATTAGATTCTTTATTGTTTTCGCCCGTCTATATGTGATAATAGGTTTGGCTGGTATTAGGGGTTTTAAAAGAGGGTCGTTTGTCAAGATGTGCCAATGTTTTTTAAAAATGGTGGCTATGGTATTACTCCCTTTGTTAAATGTAGTTATAAGGTTAGTTTTGACCCTCTCGCAGTTTAGTTTTGGCTCAGTACTTGTAGCTTTCACTTCGATACACTCTTTTTGTGTTAGACTTCTGGCCTTTGATTCTGCACCCTCGATAAGGCTTTTTGGGAAACCTTTTTCTTGGAATCTCTTGTTCAAAATCTTACATTCCTGGTTGAAGGCTAAATTATCTGAGCAATTCTTCCTAATTCTTCTGTATTGTCCGAACGGAATATTTCTAAGCCATGGAGGATAATGAGCGCTTTTAAAATCAAGGTAACTGTTTACGTCAACCATTTTGAAGTGGGTTTTGGTTGTAAAATGGCCATTTTTCTTACCAATTGTTAGATCTAAAAAGTCAATGTTCGTGTCCGAAAAATTGTGAGTGAATGAGAGGCCAAACGTATTAGTATTTAAAACTTCTATAAAATCGCTGGCAGTACCGGCGTCACCATTCCATATAAAAAACAGGTCATCGATAAAACGTCTATAAAGCAGAATTCTATTTCTAAAAACGTGCTCACTTAGTATGAGGGCTTCCTCAAAAGCTCCCATATATAAGTTCGCATATGAGGGTGCGAATCTTGTCCCCATTGCGCATCCTTTTATTTATTATAAAATTTTCCATCAGAATTAAAAACATTATGGGTTAAAATGAACTCTACGCATTCCATAATAAAATTGATTTGTGTGTTTGGATACCGTAGGTCTGTTGCAAGGCAATCTAAAGTGACTTGTGCTCCCTGTGTGTGTGGAATATTAGTGTATAGAGAGGATACGTCCGCCGTGAGGAAATTAATATTGGATATATCGCAAGTTGACTGTAATTGAAACAGATCTCTGATGAGGTGTGTCGAATCTTTGAGAAAAGAAGGCAATTTGGAAACTAAGGGTTGGAGGTGGATATCTACGAAGTGTGATAGGTTGCTTGTCAAAGAGCCTATTCCTGAGATAATTGGTCGGCCTGGCGGATTTTGAAGGGCTTTATGGATTTTGGGAAGATGATACATGAATGGGGTGGATGGAAACGGAACTGTCAAAAACATTTTTTCTTTTTTACATAACAGATTATTGGTAAATGCGGTCTCGATCAAGGATTTATATTCTATTGCAAATTCAGAGATTGGGTTGTATTTGAGTTCTTCATAATACAGAGTGTCTGATAATAATCTCTGTGCTTCTTTCAGATAATCGGATCTATCTATCTATCTGAAAGAAGCACAGAGATTATTATCAGACACTCTGTATTATGAAGAACTCAAATACAACCCAATCTCTGAATTTGCAATAGAATATAAATCCTTGATCGAGACCGCATTTACCAATAATCTGTTATGTAAAAAAGAAAAAATGTTTTTGACAGTTCCGTTTCCATCCACCCCATTCATGTATCATCTTCCCAAAATCCATAAAGCCCTTCAAAATCCGCCAGGCCGACCAATTATCTCAGGAATAGGCTCTTTGACAAGCAACCTATCACACTTCGTAGATATCCACCTCCAACCCTTAGTTTCCAAATTGCCTTCTTTTCTAAAAGATTCGACACACCTCATCAGAGATCTGTTTCAATTACAGTCAACTTGCGATATATCCAATATTAATTTCCTCACGGCGGACGTATCCTCTCTATACACTAATATTCCACACACACACAGGGAGCACAAGTCACTTTAGATTACCTTGCAACAGACCTACGGTATCCAAACACACAAATCAATTTTATTATGGAATGCGTAGAGTTCATTTTAACCCATAATGTTTTTAATTCTGATGGAAAATTTTATAAACAAATAAAAGGATGCGCAATGGGGACAAGATTCGCACCCTCATATGCGAACTTATATATGGGAGCTTTTGAGGAAGCCCTCATACTAAGAGAGCACGTTTTTAGAAATAGAATTCTGCTTTATAGACGTTTTATCGATGACCTGTTTTTTATATGGAATGGTGACGCCGGTACTGCCAGCGATTTTATAGAAGTTTTAAATACTAATACGTTTGGCCTCTCATTCACTCACAATTTTTCGGACACGAACATTGACTTTTTAGATCTAACAATTGGTAAGAAAAACGGCCATTTTACAACCAAAACCCACTTCAAAATGGTTGACGTAAACAGTTACCTTGATTTTAAAAGCGCTCATTATCCTCCATGGCTTAGAAATATTCCGTTCGGACAATACAGAAGAATTAGGAAGAATTGCTCAGATAATTTAGCCTTCAACCAGGAATGTAAGATTTTGAACAAGAGATTCCAAGAAAAAGGTTTCCCAAAAAGCCTTATCGAGGGTGCAGAATCAAAGGCCAGAAGTCTAACACAAAAAGAGTGTATCGAAGTGAAAGCTACAAGTACTGAGCCAAAACTAAACTGCGAGAGGGTCAAAACTAACCTTATAACTACATTTAACAAAGGGAGTAATACCATAGCCACCATTTTTAAAAAACATTGGCACATCTTGACAAACGACCCTCTTTTAAAACCCCTAATACCAGCCAAACCTATTATCACATATAGACGGGCGAAAACAATAAAGAATCTAATAGCCCCTAGCAAACTACGGAATGTCAAAACAATAAACCATAGCCTACTCCCAGATTTGAAAGGTTCCTTTAGATGCGGCCAAAACAGGTGCCTATGCTGCAACAATATTTCAAACAAATGCAGGGAATATCACTCCATAAAAACAGGGGAAAAATTCATGATAAAAGATTTTTTAAATTGCGGCAGCTCCTATGTTATTTACTTACTTCAATGCACTTGCAATCTCCAATATGTGGGCCGAACCACACAAACTCTAAGGAGCCGAATTAATAACCACAGGTTTAATGTCACGAGGGTTTTTTTTAAAACAAAGTGTGTCCCGCCACTGTATGTACAAACATAATTGCAAATTCTCTGACATTAAGGTTACCCCAATTGAACAGATACCAGTGGACCTACCCAATAGATTCATTAAGCTCAAGCAGAGGGAGAGTTTTTGGATCTTTAAATTAGAAACCCTACATCCCAATGGTCTGAATGACCTTACTGAGTCATCTTTAGAATAAAAACAAAAAACATTAAACCAGTAAACAAAATCATAAGTGTAAGTGTATCTTCAACTATTTACCCCTTGACGTTTGTGATAGCACTACTAATTAGGATACCTTTAGTCCCTAATACGAATGAGCTGCAACCCCCGTTCCCCTTCTCATATACAAGGTTCCCTTTCTAACAAAAGGGTCTCTCAGTTAATTTACATTTTTCGGTCTATTTTTAAATCTCTACAAGTGTATATACTATCGGTATACAAAGTCCAATTTGACCGACATAAATCCAGGCCCATTTTCCAACTTTTTATGATATTTTTCAACTTTTTATAATGTTCATTCCTCTTAATTGGCTTCTAAAAAATAACCATTTACCCACTGTGATAAGTGCGTCAATTATACTCTCAAGGAGAAAAAGATCTCTACTATTTTAAATGAACCATTATCCCTATATTAATTTAAAATGAACCATTATCCCTATATTACGACTTTCTGCCACTCACCGGTCCCGGTGCCGCGGTCCCCCTCAGATCTCTTATTGTTGAGATCCGTGACCCTCTGCGGTCCAATTTGCGGTCTATCGCAAGTCCTTTTGGTCCCCCATAACCTCCGTGTATTCGTGACGTCCAGTAACCAAGGACGCTTTTATTCAGCAGTGCATCTCCATGCGTTCCAAACATGCGGTCCATTCGAAACGTTTTGGTCCCTCACGGCTTCCGTAAGCTTTCGAGTTTTAGTAACCAAGGACGCTCTGTCCCAGCACAACATGCATTACTGTTGACCTTTCGCTAGCATTAGTTATAACACATAAAAACGTACACATAACCAAGTATATGACTGTCCACTCATCTACAGTCGTACACAAAAATAAAAGTTAATACTTTACTCTTTATAAAAAATATCTGTAAATACCTGGGATCGACATGTCATTCTAACTCACACAGAATATATCCTTAATATGTAAAATAGCATTTAAACATGTTGCTAATCACGTTTCTTTATATTGTCCTTTTATACTGAATCACTATATGTGTAATTGACTTGTAAATTACTGTTTCTTAATTATGTTTTTTTATGTGACCTTTGACCTGTTACATCTGGCGGTCTTTTTCCTCACCCTGATGTATAAATAGGGCAGGAACCGCATAGTCTGTATTGGCCTGAGGAAGACGTCAGTTCGACGTCGAAACGCGTAGCCTATCAACAATAGAACTCCATACACATTACCCATCACGGTGGTTGTGTAATTCCTACGACCGAAGCAGCGCCGGTGGTCCCGTTTTTCCTACTCCCAAATTGTACTACAAAATTATTCAGTTATTTATCCTGCGCAGTGAACGCCATAAAATAAATCAAAACTACAGTTCGTTACACAAAAAACAAGTCCTCACACGGATTGCTTGATGGAAAAATAAAAAAGTTCTGGCTCTTAGAATATGGTAATACAAAAAGTAAATGATTTTTTACAAAAAGTATTTTATTGTGCAAACGCCATAAGACATTAAAAAACTATAAACATCTGGTATCGCCATAATCGTATCGCCACACAGAATAAAGTGAATGTCATTTATACCGCAAGGTGAACGCTGTAAAAAAAATTTCATAAAAAATGATAGTAGAATTGCTGTTTTTTAGTCACCACGCCTCTTGAAAATAGAATAAAAACTGATCAAAAAGCTGCATGCACCCCATGAAAACTGCAATGAATTCCTCAAGGGGTCTAGTTTCCAAAATAGTGTCACTTTTGGGGGGTTTCCACTGTTTTGGCACCACAAGACTTCTTCAAACCGTACATGGTGCCTAATAAAAAGGAGGCCTCAGTATCCTCTAGGTGCTCCTTTGCTTCGGAGGCCGGTGCTTCAGTCCTTTACCACACTAGGGCCACATGTGGGATATTTCTCAAAACTGCAGAATCTGGGCAATAAGTATTGAGTTGCGTTTCTCTGATAAAACCTTCTGTTTTACAGAAAAAAATGGAGTAAAAAGGATTTTCTGACAAAAAAAGAAATATGTAAATTTCACCTCTACTTTGCTCTAAATTCCTGTGATATTTCCTGTGGTTTCTAATATATAGGCCCCTCAAAGCAACTTCAGAACTGAACTGGAACTTAAAAAAAAAAATGAGGCAATACTTTGCTTCTTACATTATACTGATAATGAGCAGCGCCCACCCCGAGATGACTCCAGTTTTGACTGTTTGTATAAACTGAGACCCCTATTAGACCATTTCAGTGCCCGATTTTACCAAGCATACACCCCCGAGAAGTGTATTTCTATTGATGAGTCCTTGGTACATTTTAAAGGGAGGCTTCAACTCCGCCGGTACCTGCCGAGTAAGAGGGCAAGGTATGGCGTGAAGATGTATAAGCTGTGCGAGAGTGCATCAGGGTATACCTACAAATTTAGGATATATGAAGGAAAGGACACCAGTAATCAGCCCCCAGAATGCCACCCTTACTGGAAGTTAATGCAAAAATTGTGTGGGATTTGGTGCACCCACTGCTGGACCAGGGTTACCACCTCTAGCTGGATAATTTGTATCTTGATCTTTCTTTATGAATCATTTCCTCTTTAGCGCCGTCAGCAGGTCTTTCCAGCGGCCGATCCAATTTTAGCATGCCGACCTATGTAAGGCTATTTATGCCCTCACACGGTCAGCCTTGGAATGGCTTATCCTGCCTTTCGACAACCTTTGTACGCAATCCATTACTTTTCCAAATCTTTCCAGTATCTTGATTGAAGATGAAACAATCTTTGTGGAATGATATCCAGGTCACTATCATGGCAGGTTAACATCCCTGAGGAGGTGATGTCTCAGTACCTAGGAATCTAATTGTGGGGCGGAGCATCGCCTTCCATTTCCCCTCTAACATTCAATCCATCAGCAAATGGACCATACCAGTTCTAAGGTTGAGGTGGCAATTAAGGTTGAGGTGTGTGTGTACCTTAACTGTCCCTAAGGGTTCCTACACACTACCTAATCCTACAAACAAAGTGTAAAATAACCAAACATACATAAATATTTCCCCCAAACCATAGGTATGTGTACATATAGAGATTCATGCTCAAACAGCATCTCTAACTACTCCTCCATAAACACCTGAAAAGTACACATGTAAATGGGGTGACTACAGGCTGTAAATATATGCCCGCCTACATGTACACTGTCACGATCTGTGGGTATGTGGACCCACTGGGCCGTACCGCCATAGCGGTTTAGCAGCTGGCCAATACAGAGTACCAAGAAAAGTCTATAGTTCAAGCAAGGGTACCTGTGGTGGTTCAGACAGTAGCGATGACTAGGTTCAGATGAGACCTTGGCAGCAGACACCAGGCGTGATATAACACAGCAGACAGATCGGTGGTACAACACGACTCCAACTCTTTAAGACACAGGAACAAGGTAGCACGGGATACAGGAAACAAGTAGCATGTAATGGCAGGAAGGAGGTGAAGGGAAAGTGAGCCCTAATCTACCCACCGCCCTGTCCCTGCCTACTTGCAACGACCCACCCTAGGTGACGGGGTACAACTGGGCGGCGGTCCCTACGCTGTCTAAGTGCACGGGAGAACAAACAGGGAACACGCAAGGGAAGGGGCAGTAGCCCACGGAACGCCGCGAGGAAACGGAGCGGTGAATGAGTAGTCAGGACCAGGATGAAGTGGAGTATACCAACGTGAGCACGGAGAAGGAAGCAAGCTAGGGGCAAAGCGAAGCAGGGCAAGCGGAACTGCAGCAAGGCAGAAGCACGGCAGAAGCAGGCTGGAGCAAGCAGCAGTGGGGCCAGGAATCCAGAAGAATTACAAGCACTGAGGAAGAGAACACGGCAGGTAATAAAGGACAGGGGGCGGAGCTAACTCCGACTGACCAGGCCGCGATAGGCTCTCCCACTCCTGAGCCTGCCACCCTGGTTGGTGGGAGACGGTGTCAGTCTAACAGGTCTGGCCTCAGGTGTGGATTGATTAATCCCAGGAGTATACCTAGACGTAGTACCTGGCAGATCCCTAACAGTACTCCCCCTTTTATGAGGGGCCACCGGACCCTTACTAAGAGGACCCGGTTTAGTAGGGAAGAGAAGGTGGAACCTCCTGATCAATACCCCAGCGTGAACATCACGGGCAGGTACCCAAGTCCTCTCCTCCGGCCCGTATCCTCTCCAATGGACCAGGTACTGGAGGGAGCCCTGGACCATCCTACTGTCCATAATCTTGGCCACCTCGAATTCCACCCCCTCAGGGGTGAGAACGGGAACAGGAGGTTTCCTCGAGGGGGACCAGGACGGGGAGCAGCGTTTAAGGAGGGAGGCATGGAAGACGTCATGTATGCGAAAGGATGGGGGCAGCTCCAGACGGAAGGATACAGGGTTGAGGACTTCAATGATCTTATAAGGTCCAATAAATCGTGGAGCAAACTTCCTGGACGGGACCTTAAGGCGCAAGTTCCTGGACGACAACCAGACCAAATCCCCGACGACAAACCGGGGGTTAGCAGAACGTCTACTATCAGCCTGAATCTTTTGTGCGCTCTGGGACGCCTCTAGGTTCTTCTGAACCTGGGCCCAGACTGTGCACAGTTCCCGATGAACATCCTCTACCTCAGGATTATTGGAACAACCAGGGGAAATTGAGGAGAACCTTGGGTTAAACCCGAAATTACAGAAAAACGGGGAGACCCCTGACGAGTTACTGACCCGGTTATTCAGGGAAAATTCAGCAAGGGGAAGGAATGAGACCCAATCGAATTGACAGTCAGAGATGAAACACCTTAAATATGGTTCCAGGGATTGGTTAGTCCTTTCCGTTTGGCCATTAGTTTCGGGATGGAAGGCGGAGGAGAAAGACAGATCAATCTCCAACTTTTTACAAAAAGCTCTCCAAAATAAGGAAACAAATTGTACCCCTCTGTCAGAAACGATATTGACTGGGGCCCCATGGAGACGCAGGATGTGTTTTACAAACAAAGAAGCTAACATCTTGGCGTTAGGTAGCTTCTTAAGGGGCACAAAGTGGCACATCTTGCTGAAGCAGTCTACTACCACCCACACCACCGACTTGCCCTGAGATGGGGGCAAATCGGTGATAAAATCCATGGAGATATGGGTCCAAGGTCCCTGGGGAATGGGCAAGGAACGTAGTAGGCCCACAGGTCGGGACCTAGGGGGTTTGGACCTAGCGCAAACCTCACAAGCGGCGACGTAAGCCCTAACGTCTTTAGTCAACCCAGGCCACCAATAGTTTCTGGTAATGAGGTGTTTGGTGCCCAAGATGCCAGGATGACCAGATAGAGCGGAGTCATGGTTTTCCCTGAGTACCCTTAGCCGGTATTGCAGGGGAACAAACAGTTTGTCCCCAGGGACGTTCCCGGGAGCTGAACCCTGATCAGCCGCGATCTCAGAAGCTAAATCAGAATCCGTGGCAGAAACGATTATACCAGGGGGTAAAATACAAGCAGGATCCTTCTCGGAAGGAGGATTGGCCATGAAACTACATGACAGAGCATCAGCCTTAATATTCTTGGACCCAGCCCTATAGGTAACCAAGAAATTAAATCTGGTAAAGAATAGTGCGCACCGAGCTTGTCTAGGATTAAGCCTCCGGGCCGATTCTAGGAAAACCAGATTCTTGTGATCCGTAAGGACCGTTACCTGGTGTCTGGCCCCCTCCAGGAAGTGCCGCCACTCTTCAAAAGCCCATTTAATGGCTAGAAGTTCGCGGTTGCCAATATCATAGTTACTCTCCGTGGGCGAAAACTTCCTAGAGAAGTAAGCACAGGGGCGGAGATGGGTGAGGGAGCTGGTACCCTCGGACAAGAAGGCCCCCACTTCCACCTCGGATGCGTCAACCTCCACAATAAATGGCTCCTCTTGGTTGGGCTGAATCAGCACGGGGGCCGAGATAAAGCACTTCTTGAGGGTCTCAAAGGCCTGGACGGCCTCAGGGGGCCAATGGAGGACATCAGCACCCTTGCGAGTAAGGTCCGTAAGAGGCTTAGCGACGACCGAGAAGTTGGCAATAAATCTCCTGTAATAGTTGGCGAACCCTAAAAAACACTGTAACGCCTTAAGGGAGGCAGGTTGGACCCATTCCGCCACAGCCTGAACCTTGGCAGGGTCCATGCAGAATTCATGAGGAGTGAGGATTTGCCCTAAAAATTGTATCTCCTGTACCCCAAAGACACATTTTTCAGTCTTAGCAAACAGATTATTCTCCCGAAGGACCTGGAGCACCTTCCTGACATGCTCCACGTGGGAGGACCAGTCCTTGGAAAACACCAGTATGTCATCAAGGTACACAACAAGAAAATTACCCAGGTAATCTCTCAGGATTTCATTAATAAAATTCTGGAAGACAGCAGGGGCATTACACAACCCAAAGGGCATGACCAGGTATTCGAAATGACCCTCGGGTGTGTTGAACGCAGTTTTCCACTCATCCCCCTCTTTGATGCGGATAAGGTTATATGCCCCCCGTAGATCGAACTTAGAAAACCATTGGGCTCCCTGAACCTGATTAAAAAGATCCGGAATCAAAGGAAGTGGGTACTGGTTCCTTACGGTGACCTTATTCAGGTTACGATAATCAATGCACGGCCTAAGACCACCATCCTTCTTCCCCACGAAGAAGAAGCCAGCACCTACAGGAGAAGTCGAGGGGCGAATGAAACCCTTGGCCAGGCATTCTTGGATATACACCCTCATAGCTTCACGTTCAGGACATGAAAGATTAAATATCCTACCCTTAGGAAGCTTGGCACCAGGCACCAAATCGATGGCGCAATCGTAATCTCTATGGGGGGGCAACACCTCGGAGGCCTCCTTAGAAAACACATCGGCGAAGTCCTGAACAAACTCCGGAAGCGTGTTTACCTCCTCCCGGGGAGAAATAGAGTTAACAGAAAGACATGACATAAGACATTCACTACCCCATTTGGTGAGATCCCCAGTATTCCAATCAAACGTGGGATTATGCAACTGCAACCAGGGAAGACCTAATACCAGATCAGACGATAATCCCTGCATCACCAGTACAGAGCACTGCTCCAAATGCATGGAGCCAACCAGGAGTTCAAAAACAGGAGTATGCTGAGTAAAATAACCATTAGCAAGGGGAGTTGAGTCGATACCCACTACCGGGATAGGATAAGGCAAATCAATAAAAGGCATCTTTAGAGACATAGCAAATTCCACAGACATGATATTAGCAGATGAGCCAGAATCCACGAAAGCACTGCCCGTGGCAGACCGGCCAGCAAACGAGACCTGAAAGGGAAGCAAAATTTTATTGCGTTTCACATTAACGGGAAATACCTGTGCGCCCAAGTGACCTCCCCGATGATCACTTAGGCGCGGAAGCTTTCCGTCTTTTTATTCTTGCGCCTGGGACAGGTGTTCAGTAGATGCTTGTCGTCCCCACAGTAGAAGCAGAGACCATTCATTCTGCGAAACTCCCTACGTTGTCGAGGGGACATGGAGGCCCCGAGTTGTATAGGTACCTCCGAGTCCTCCGTGGAGGGGCGAGGAGACGGGACCTCGGGGGGGATCGCAGAAAAGTCAGAGGGGAGCACATTGAAACGTTCAAGCTGACGTTCCCTGAGACGTCGGTCAAGTCGTACTGCTAGGGCCATAACCTGGTCAAGGGAGTCAGAAGAGGGGTAGCTAACCAGCAGATCCTTCAGGGCGTCAGATAATCCTAACCTAAACTGGCACCTTAGGGCCGGATCGTTCCACCGAGAAGCTATGCACCACTTTCTAAAATCAGAACAGTATTCCTCAACCGGTCTCCTACCCTGACGTAAGGTCACCAGCTGACTCTCGGCTAAAGCAGTCCTGTCAGTCTCGTCGTAAATGAGTCCGAGGGCAGAGAAAAAACGATCAACAGAGGAAAGTTCAGGGGCGTCAGGAGCCAAGAAGAAGGCCCACTCTTGGGGCCCTTCCTGGCGTCGGGATATGATGATACCCACTCGCTGGTTCTCGGAACCTGAGGAGTGGGGTTTTAGGCGGAAATACAGTCTGCAACTCTCCCGGAAGGAGAGAAACGTCTTGCGGTCCCCTGAGAACCGGTCAGGTAACTTGAGGTCGGGTTCTAGAGGTGAGGTGAGGGGTACTACTAAGGCAGCGTCACCCTGGTTGACCCTCTGGGCCAGGGCCTGGACCTGTAGGGAGAGGCCCTGCATCTGCTGGGTCAGGGTCTCAAGGGGGTCCATGATAGCATCAGCGTAGGAGAAATGGTAGACTAGGTATAGGCTTGTAATTATGTAATGGCAGGAAGGAGGTGAAGGGAAAGTGAGCCCTAATCTACCCACCGCCCTGTCCCTGCCTACTTGCAACGACCCGCCCTAGGCGACGGGGTACAACTGGGCGGCGGTCCCTACGCTGTCTAAGTGCACGGGAGAACAAACAGGGAACACGCAAGGGAAGGGGCAGTAGCCCACGGAACGCCGCGAGGAAACGGAGCGGTGAATGAGTAGTCAGGACCAGGATGAAGTGGAGTATACCAACGTGAGCACGGAGAAGGAAGCAAGCTAGGGGCAAAGCGAAGCAGGGTAAGCGGAACTGCAGCAAGGCAGAAGCACGGCAGAAGCAGGCTGGAGCAAGCAGCAGTGGGGCCAGGAATCCAGAAGAATTACAAGCACTGAGGAAGAGAACACGGCAGGTAATAAAGGACAGGGGGCGGAGCTAACTCCGACTGACCAGGCCGCGATAGGCTCTCCCACTCCTGAGCCTGCCACCCTGGTTGGTGGGAGACGGTGTCAGTCTAACAGGTCTGGCCTCAGGTGTGGATTGATTAATCCCAGGAGTATACCTAGACGTAGTACCTGGCAGATCCCTAACATAGCATGAACGGGAACACTGGGAACTGGAAAACACTATGGGACCATTTGCAAAGACTAACACGGGTAACACAAACAAATCTCAGGCAATGAAGGAAGGGGCAGGGCCCTTCTTATAGTCCAGGGTGATCATGGTAGCAATCAGTCAATCTAAAACATGTGTGTGCTCTGGCTCATTAAGGCCGGGAATGAGCTCGAGCGCACCCTAGTGATCACTGCGGGACAGGATGGCCGCATGTGCTGGCATCTCTTGGGAGGAAGACGTCTGCAGGATGATAGGAGTCTGCGACCGCGGACATTTCATACACACTCACTCACTGTGGGACAGGCATGACCTCACTGAGTATGACTATGTTGCGGACACATATCTACACCTAGAATGTCTATATGTACACCTTGAAAGTTTTTGTACGACCCATTGATCCAGATTTACACTTTACAAATATATATATATATATATATATATATATATATATATACACAATAAACAATTCCGGGTCGCAGTACTGTATAATTATGTCCTTAAACCCCGTCTACGAATATATTCATGGCTTTCTGCTTGACCTCATTGTAATTGGTCGACCAGTCCATTTATTCATCTGTACATGAAGAACAGTCCAAAGTACATGATACAGATACATTACTAGTTAAAGAAGGAAGTGGCCTTGGGACTATATCCGAACAAGCTCTCCCACCAAGACACTTCCTAGTCCATCACAAGGTTGTTTACAATTCCTGTGATCTTCGTTCTTTCATGTTCCAAATGAATAATGGCTCGATGTTGGGAATCCTTCAGTTTCTCCACAACATCTTCTTCCTCACTGGAGTCTAGCAGGAGCTTTCTCTGTTCAGTGCCAAACCCAAGAGCAATCGTCTGGAGTTTCACAGGGGTGTCTGGACGGTTGTCGAGAATCTTTTCAGGAGTCACCGGAGTTCCTCCCTTCTGATCCGCCACATCAATGCCTAGTACGGGATTATTGGTACAATATGCTCCTGGGAGGAGTATGTCTCTTTCGGTGCAGTTAATCGCGTGGATGGTATATGAAACATTCTGCATCTGATACCAACACAAATACCCTTGACCCATGTATTTTAAGTTCGAATAGGGTATTGGGTTGGCCTTCATTTCATAGGACTTCATTTTACATAGGACTTCATTTCATAGGACTTCTTAGGATGGTATCTAAGCACCTGGTCATAATTAGCTTGGCAGAGGATAGCGTCCTCCTTCTTCCAACATCCATCTGTATCAAACAGATATGGATGGCTGCCCTCATAGGTTAGGAAATCTGAGGGGAGCTGTGGATGAAGCACCATGTTCTGATTCAAGACAACACCCAGGTTTGTGGCACTATAACCCTGTCTTACAGTGCGCTATACAAGTGTCAATGATGAGGCTGTACACGTCAGATTCCGGCACCCATGCCACTGAATTACCTACCAGTTGGTATGATTCACTGCAAACGAAGATATTAGAGGACTTACCCTTTGCTGGAGGTTAAATGAGTAGTGGCCGCTATACATCCAAAAAATGAATCATCGGGACAGGAGCGTAACTAGGAAAGACTGGGCCCCATAGCAAACTTTTGACTGGGGCCCCCCCTCCCCTGGGTGTCACACAACCCCCCCCCCCCTTGTAGATAGTGCCTTTTTTACAGTCCCCCCTCTAGATAACGCCATACATCCCCCTCTGTAGAGAACGCCATGCAGAGTCCCCCCCTGTAGGTAACGCCATGCAGAGTCCCCCCCTGTAGGTAACGCCATGCAGAGTCCCCCCCTGTAGGTAACGCCATACAGAGTCCCCCCCCCCTGTAGGTAACGCCATGCAGAGTCCCCACCCTGTAGGTAACGCCATACAGAGTCCCCCCCTGTAGGTAACGCCATACAGAGTCTCCCCCTGTAGGTAACGCCATACAGAGTCCCCCCTGTAGGTAACGTCATGCAGATTCCCCCCCCTGTAGGTAACGCCATACAGAGTCCCCCCCTGTAGGTAACGCCATACAGAGTCCCCCCCCTGTAGGTAACGCCATGCAGAGTCCCCCCCCCTGTAGGTAACGCCATGCAGAGTCGCCCCCCTGTAGGTAACGCCATGCAGAGTCGCCCCCCTGTAGGTAACGCCATGCAGAGTCCCCCCTGTAGGTAACGCCATGCAGAGTCCCCCTCCTGTAGGTACGCCATGCAGAGTCCCCCCCTGTAGGTAACGCCATGCAGAGTCCTCCCCCCTTTAGGTAACGCCATGCAGAGTCCCGCCCCTGTAGGTAACGCCAAGCAGAGTCCCCCCCCCTGTAGGTAACGCCATGCAGAGTCCCCCCTGTAGGTAACGCCATGCATCCCCTATCCACAGGATAGGGGATACATGTGTGATCGCTGGCAGCGATAGGGAGAAAGGGAGACCGAAAATCCCACGAAGTTCTCCATGACTAACCTCTGATTACCGGCGTCTGCGCAGCTCAATAAAAATGAAAGGAGCGCTGGTCACGCATGCGCACAAGCGCGACCGGCGCTCCATTCATTTCTACGGAGCTGCCGACACAGACCCCGGAAGTCCGAGGTTTGTGATGGAGAACTTCAGGGGCTTTCAGTCCCCAGTTCTCCCTATCAATGCCAGCGATCACACATGTATCCCCTATCCTGTGGATAGGGGATACATGTCTTTTATTTAATGGCAGAGCGGGGAGATACCTCCCTGCTCTGCCGTAGTGTTCAGTGGCGTCGCGCTGTAGCAGCCATAGCGGCTGATAGCGGAGCCTCCGGCCATGGTGGGGGCCCGTGCCGGCGGGCGACACGGGCCCCCTCATGCCGCAGGCCCCGTAGCAGCCACTACGGCTGCTACGGCGGTAGTTACACCACTGCATCGGGATGTCCACCCCATTCCATACTATATCCCATCTCCATGGGTTAGTGTCTGACATCACCATCTGTGTATCCGGTTCCCAGTGAGAATAGACGACAAAGTAATGTCATGTCACCTCCGTAACACAGCACTCTCTCATGATAGTAATCATGAATGATCGTATGGATGGGGACCCCTCACCCTGAGTATACTTATGATCCTTGGCATCGGTCCGTACTCCTAAAACTGTTGGTCTATACAAGCCTTTCAGTTTTAGCTGACCGCCCTGATCATTCCATAGTACTTGCCCAGAGTTATTGCAGTTTAGCTTCAACATCATTGCACTGGTCCATAAATAGTCCGTGGAAACATGTCCATGTGCATATTTTGGTTTCCTATTCATGACAGTACGCCTTCAGGGTGCCTATTACAGGTATGGGTCTGTCAAAATATGTCCTTACTCTCAGGCCATCCTGACTACTAGTACTCAGAAAAATGGCTTTAACCCTTTCCCGCTGCAGCCCTTTTTCAGATTTTCATTTTCATTTTTTCCTCCCCACCTTCCAAAAGCCATAACGTCTTTATTTTTCCGTCCATACAGTCCTATGGGGGCTTGATTTCTGCGGGCCAAGTTGTAGTATTTCATAGCAACATTTATTGTGCCATATAATGTACTAGGAAATGGGAAAAATTATATTTGTGGGTTAGAAAATGAAAAAAACAGTGATTCCTCCATTGTTTTTTGCGCGTCGTTTTTACGAAATTCACTGTGCAATTAAAACAACATGTTAACTTTATTCTGTGGATCAATATGATTACGGCGATACGCAATATATATAATTTTTCTATATTTTACTACTTTTACAAGTAAAAACCTAAGCGCAAAAAAGAAAATGGATTTTCCGTTGATTAAGTGGTATGAGGGCTTATTTTGTTGCGGTATAAGCTGTAGTTTTTAATGATACCATTTTGGTGTACATGCAACGTTTTGATCAGGAGATGAGGTGACCAAAAAATAGAGATTCTGGTGTTTACAATTATTTTTTTTTACGCCGTTCACCGTGCGGGTTAAATAATGATATATTGTAATAGTACAGACTTTTACGGGCGTGGTGATACCAATTATGTTTATTTATTTATTTTTTTGACTATACTCTAGGGGGGAAAAGGTTTTGTTTTTTTTACTTTTAATTAAAAAAAAAATGTTTACATAAAAAACAACAACTTTATTTTACTAATTTTTACTTTTTTTATTAGTCCCCCTAGGGGACTTCAACCAGCGATCATAAGATCGCTTGCACGGTATACTGCAATACTAATGTATTGCAGTTTATCGTGATTCTGACAGGCTTCTATTAAGCCTCCGGCAGGGCTTAATAGGAGCACAAAGATGGCGGACCTGGGGGCCTTCATTAGGCCCCCAGGCAGCCATAGCAACCATCGCCCCCCCCCCTGTTATTGCTTTGCAGGGGGCGCGATGAGCTGTTAGAGGGGGAATAACAATTTAAATGTTGCGGTCGGTATTGACCGCAGCATTTAACGAGTTAAACGAGCGGGATCGCGCTCGAGCGCGAAGCTGCTTGTTACTCTGAAGTGTCGGCTGTAACATACAGCCAACACCGGCATCGTATGGAGCGGGTTCACTCCGTGAGCCCGTTCCATACTTCCCCTACCAGACTTTGGCGTATGGATACGTCAAATGTCGGGAAGGGGTTAAGGATATACCGCCCACTATGCTCTGCACCAGTGACAACTTCAGGACTCAGAACTCCTTCCCTGGTGCACAATACTTTTGTTGTATTTGCCATCGCTTGTCTCAAAGACTTAGTGGGTGTCAGGTCTGAGTCCTGAAAATGTCTGTATTTCTTGAAGCATAGCGCATGTAAGTCATGTTGTACGGCAGATACGTTCTCCACTGGGGTATAGTGTTGAACTACGCCATTGGCAAAACTCTCTCTCTGGTACCCATACAAATACCACTGCCCTGGTACAAATGTAAGGTTGTTGTATGGTTCCAGCGCTCTACCTTCCAAACATTCTACTGTGAGAAGACTTGGTAACCCAAGTAATCTGCCATCCGTAGCTAATGTGGGTTCGAGACTATCTCCAGAAGAGTCAGGGTCTGCCAAAATCATGCTTACCACTAGCATCACAAACTGGAGACATTACCCTTTTCACGTGGTAACTACCCCTCACGATTCTCGGTTGAGTGATGTTCCTTTGACCTGAGATCCGCTAAGGGATAATGTGTTTAACATGCTTGCCCTTATCAGCTTCAAATGTATATGTAGTGTGTTCTGTCCTCCACCTTCGACCTACCACCCCCCCCCCCTCACCCAACTCCGATATACTATTGAGTTGGGGAGGCTTGGGTGGCTTTTGCTTGGTCGATGTGGATCCCAAAAACTGTTTGTCGTCTATTTGACATTTTCTTGGATGTTTTTGGCATCCGTACTTTTAGCATGGTCTCACCCATTACCTCCAGGACCTGGTAGGGTCCTTCCCAGCTTGCATCCCAGCGACTAACCCTGCGGAACACTTTTACCATCACAATGTCACCTAGAGAGGGCAAGGGAGTCTCCCCCTGTATATATGGTCTGTGCATCTGGATTGCTGCGTGTGGCAGCAATTCCTTCAGGTTCTGCTGAACCTGTTGGATATACACATCCCTGACGATGGCATCCTTCATGAGTTCAGATATCTTAGGCTCGTTTGGAAACAGAGCGGCATCTTGCGACCCGTCATGATTTCAAATGGGGTGATACCTGTGGAAGATGCCTCTATGGCTCGGATACTCATAAGCACAGCTGGGAGGGAGGTTACCCACGAAGTACCTTTTTGCAACAGTGCTTTAGAAAGTCGTGTTTTAATGGTGCGGTTCATTCACTCCACTATACCTGCGGACTGGGGATGGTAAGGCAAATTAAATCTTTGCTTTATGTCCAACAGTCCACAAAGTGCTTTCATTACCTTGCCAGTGAAGTGAGTTCCCCGGTCTGATTCTATCACTCTGGGCACTCCCTATCGTGACAGAACCTGCTCTCAAAGAACTCGAGCAGTAGTGGCAGCTGTATCATTTCCCATTGGGGTGGCTATCACCCATTTGGAAAAGACATTCACAACCACCAGTGCATAGCGACAATTACGGCTACCTGCCGGTAATGATCCTATGTAGTCTATTTGTATTTCAGACCATGGTCCCTCTGCTGGAGGAACCTGCTGCAATACTGGCTTTAGAGCTGGGGCTCTTGGGTTAACTTGGGCACACACCAGGAATTGTTGTGTCACTTTCTCTACTGTTTTGGACATTCCTGGCCAGTATAATTTGTCCTTTAAGAGGGACAATAGTTTATCCCGACCAGGGTGTCCTAACAGCTGATGGTTGAGTCTCGTCAGTTCTGCTTGCAGATGATGCGAGACTACTGGTAGGGGAAATATGTTAGTACTCATGCTGCAGCACAGGATACCCTGTCTGATTGACCAAGGATCCTGTGGTGCAATGATGTGTGTCATTAGAATATATGGTTTTGATTCCCTGGGGGCTTAAGGAAAAGGGCTTATCGTACAGCCTCCAGTTCAGCCCGTTGTGCTGACACGTGACCTGGCAACCGTACAAGACTCTGGGTACCTGTGGTCTCATCCAGAACAGCAAACCCTGTCACATAGGTACCATCCAGATGAAAGCGAGAGCCATCAACAAAGAGGATTCTGTCATCTGGACGTGTATTCGTCCTGGACAGTTGTAGGGAGGTGGCCAGTGTGGGTTGACCACACTCATGTTTAGTTCTGGTCATATTTAAAAGCTGGGAAAGAACATACTTTGCCTTGTGACTCACTGTCAGATTCCGTCCACTCAGGTCCATTATCCACCTATCGAATCTCTGTTGAAAGACTCCAGAGAGTATGGAGAGTACGGAGTCTATATAGTGAGGAGCCTGAAGCCTACAATATGCTCAGTCGTCTTGACCGCATAATGTATGGCTGCCAGTTGTTTGTCACATTTATCAAAGCCTCTCTCAACAGGTGAAAGAAGCCTGGAGAAGTATCCCAGAGGCCTGTTCTCGGATCCTACCAGTTGTAGCAGGACCGCCGAGAGATAGACTCTGTACCAGCATGGGCCTCAATGGCCATTTCCCTCTCAGGGTGAGGGGTAGCCAGGACTGGGCAAGAAGAGAGACCTCTCTTCAGAGTAGAAAAGGCCTACTCCTGTGTCTCAGATCAGTCCCTCAGGGAAGGTTCTTCCCCTTTGAGAAGTTCATATAAGAGTTTTGCTTTAGCAGCAAAATCCTCTGTGAACTCTCTCATAAAATTTGCTACTCCTAGGAACTTGCATAAGTCCTGTAGAGTGCCTGGTCTGGGTAATTTCACCATGGCTTTGACATTGTGCCGCCATGATGCCCTTGGCTCCATAAGAGATCTGGCTGCCAAGGAAGGTCACTTCTGTCCTAGACAGGTTTGCCTTGTGAAGACTTGTGTTTGAGCCCCGCCCGGGCCAGGAGTCCCAACAGTTCCCTCAACAAAGCCAAGTGTTCATCCATGGCCTCTGTATAAAGGAGCAAATCGTCTACATATTGCAGCAGGCATCCTGGCCGTGAGAACATACTAAGTACGGCTGCCAATGCCTGGTGAAAATATGTAGGGCTACTATGGAACCCCTGGGGGAGCACACAAAACATGTACTGCAAACTTGACCTACAACTCTCAGCTATCTCAATAGAGAAGAACCCATTTGCAACATCAAAGGTATCAAAGGTCGAGAATATGCGACTTTTGTGGCTTATCCTCGCTATTATGTCAGGAGTATGTGCAACCACAGGTGCAGACATAGGGGTGTATTTATTAAGGACCCGGAGGTCTATCATTAGCCTCCATGCATTGGTGTCCTTTTTCTTCACTGGCCATAGAGGGTTATTGCATCTTGAATTTCCCTCTATGACCACACCCAGTGTCTCCAAGTACTGGACTATATCCAGTATTGACTGTGTGGCTTCGGGTGGAAAGCAGTATTGTCATGAGGTGGTGGGTCTGGCCCTTGTATGTCCAACTGAATGCCAACCATTCTCCCACAGTCATTCTTGCCCTGAGCCTAGAGGTATGGGTGCTCGTACACAATAGGCTCAAGGTCTGCGTTGTGTGAAACCTCTGCCCATTTTTGTTCCAGGATGTCAGTTGTGTTGCCGACCATAGGCATGGGTGGTCCTATATTATGACATTGTATGACACATTTATTGTCTAGTGCTCCTCCACACAATGCAGTTTGCCAGGTCAATGATCCATCCGTTTTGTGTTATTACGTCGGTTCCGATGATATTGTCGGAGCCGGGAAAATACCACATTGGGATTTTCAGGGTCACGTATTTGGCAATCTGAACCACAATTTCATCTATCCTTTGGGCTCTCGTCCCCCTTGTTGGTGATTAAATCCGATCACAACACATTGAGGGCTGTCTGGTTGTAGATCATATTTGATATTGGTAATAGAAATTTCCGCACCCGTGTCAAGCATGATCTTCGTGTCCTGGTTTTTTATTTTGGCTTTAATGTGGGGTCTCCCTGAAGAATCCAGTATGATGTGACATATTGCAGCCAAATTTTTAGGGAACCCCACCCTTCAGTTTATTTGCACCAGACTTCCAGTGGGTACTTGTGTGGAACAAATCGCCACCTGCGATTTGTCCACTGGAACATTTTGTACAAATTTGGGAGATTCTGCACTTAACGTTCCATTACCTACTTTGTCCGGAGCATTTACAAGTGCCACACATTTCAGTATCTGTGCCTGCATATGTCCCTGGCTGCTGTCAGTATGTTCCCCGGTCGGTTTGGCATATTTAGGCTTCATCTTGAAACCCTTGTTATTACCATTCTCGGGGTAGGTACGATTAGTGCGTACCAGTTTAGGACAGTTCCTTTTCATGTGACCATATTGTAAACACAGGAAGCATCATATGCTGCCTGTCTTTTCCAATGATGGAGCTGTTGGAGCTGTGGGATGCAGAGATGGTTATATCTTTATAGCATGATGTCCACGTTGATCTTGCGATTTAACATTGACATCACCACGCTCCCTAACTTTAATGGTCTTCTTATTGTGCAGTATATCCTGTCTATACTGCTCAATAATCATGGCTGCATCAATGAGCAATGCCTCCATTGCTGCACTCATCCATATTGCACTGTCAAGTTATGTAAATTTTTCCACAAACATGTCGACCATGCCTTGTGGAACTCCCATACCTTGGTCTTTGGTAACCTTCCTGCAATTTGTTTCAAACTGACCAAATAGAGTCAAAAGCTCATCCTGTATGGATGGTTTGAACTTTGTAAGGATCTTTGGAGTGACATCCAGGTGACCTGTTGCCAATCTCATAAGTCTTGAAAGGCGATCTTCCTCACCATGAAATTGGCAATTTTTTTGGATATGTACTCCCTGTTGCTTCGTACCTCTGGTTGAGGTGGGTAGACAACCATAATTTAAACAGTCCCATGCGATAATCCGGGGCCACCGAATATTTTCTGCAATGGCCCTCAAAAATATCACATGCCGTAAACGAATCCACACTTGGATCATACTTTTGGATCTCTTTACACATCCTCAACAAGAAGTTTATCCTTTCCATGTTGTTATGGCGGTGATAAAATTCTTGTGATTTTGGAGGACACGTTGGTGGATTGGAAGAGGTATGTACTGTATCCCATCCGCTGCCCAATCCCAAAGTAGAGTCCTCTCTGTGGAGGCGACTACTACGTCTATTCTCCAAGGTTGTTAGAGAAAAAGTCAATGTACGCTCTACCTGTACCCTAGTGTCTGAACCCGGATTATTGCATCTGTGATCCTCAGGAGACAATGGCACTGTTGCCGCTGTCTCCCCCTGTGCCGTTCCAGAAATGTAAACCTGTTTTGTAGGCAAGGGTCCTGTGCCATTAGTACTAGGCTAAGACAGCTGAATATTGGGCTGCTGCCAAACCCGCAATGGTTTGAGAAATTGTAGCTAGATCACCCCTGAGTGTCTCTATCATTGCATCCATGGATGCAGTCCTATGCTTGTAATGATTTATCTCAGTGTACAATCTGAGAAGCTCTGTGTAAATGTCGGAAAAATAAGTCTCTTTCTCCAGAGCTTATCCTCCAACACGTAGATATTCTTGCCTCTCTGGGCTGTACACTGGGCTTCTTCTTGTAGCTGAGTTTCCAGTGTGTATATTTGTTTGATGATTTCGACACAACAATGGCAGCGGAAGTTGCCTGTGGCCACTTCACCTGCCATTCTTGTGCCAGCTATAGTCTCAGTGTGTTCTGGCTTCCAAATGGTGTCCCTAAAAGTATACACTAACTTTGCCAACATTTGGAGTCGTTTCAAGGTTTTGTTAAAAACGCTCCTTTTGCTAATGCATAACTTGTTGTGTGCATATGCCTGGTCAAAATAAAGTGGACTGCACTAGTTCTAATGACTTATATGTTGTGGGTGTTACTGAATTAAATTTACAGTTTTTGGCGAGATGTTTAAGTGTGGAGAAGTCCATACTCACTATTCCAGAAGTCATCTCAGTCTGCGTTGACCATCTTGTCCATTGCTGCTTTGAAAAAGGTCCTTTTCTTCCGATATACCTTTTCCCGATCAGCTGGACTTCACCAGAAGTATACCGATGTTGATACTTCTGCAAACTCATCTGTATGTGTTGCTAGTTCGCCCGACGATTTATCGCCGTAGAGCAGCACGCCGCAAAGCAAAATGAAATACGTTAATAACTTAGTTCGTTGCTTCCAATTATATCCTGTATTAAGCCTTAAATAAAATTGTGTTACTCATCTGAACTTCAAAGGGTCTAGGCGCACAGTGTAACCCAACATTACACTATGTACGTACGTTACCTGTCCTCGCCTCTCCGTTTATCTTTGTTCACGTTTTAACACAATTTTATTGTACAAAACAGAGAAATAAATTGAAAACAGTTTAGGGTGGCTCGCCAATGTAAAAGAGGTTAATGATAGCGGGGTTCACCGGCTAGTGTCGCCCACTACTACTACCCCCTTAATAACAGGGTCACTAGGGTTATGCCTAGTTCCCCCACCTTTTTCTTATACCAGCGTCAATATAATTGCTTTTGCTATTAATTTAGGGAATACGACCGTATAGTAGAAATAAAGGTAATATTAATTAATACAAAATAATCGCACCAAGATAAAATACACTAAACACAGTAACTAATCGCAGTATGGTATCAGCGTATCCCAATACACATAATAACTTAATATGTATTGAATACACTAACACTACACGTGGTACAGTATAAACAAGGTATTACAAATACTGATCTATATCACCACCCACTTACCTAAACACACATGTAAGTTACGTTACAATACACACACGCTCACTATTTCTGTCCCGCTCCCTCCTAAATATAACTGTCTCTGTACAACAAGGGTTAACAAGGGATGTGGGTTACCAAGGAATAGTCAGGTAAAGGGTTAACAATGGTAATGTGCAGGCAGTTGGGAAAGGGTTAACAAGGGATGTGTACCAGGAGATGTGATGTGCAGGTAGGTAAATGGTTAACTCAGGGGCACTAGCTCATTGTGTAGGGGGGGGAGAAGCAAGGGTTAAACCAGGGAAATGCTGTAGTGTAGGGGAGAGAGGATTAAAGTGCGGGGCTAGGACGGGGGTGAAAGAGTTTCTCATTGTCCAGGGGAGTGAAAGGGTTAAATGCAGCTGTTGCTGCACTTGAAACTTATCGCTCATTGTCCAGGGAAGTGAGGACCTTGCTGGCGCCGGGAGCTGGAGTGATGAGCTGGGGAGCAGGAGAGGTCCGTTGGTGGATCCGGGGAGCAGGTATGTAGAGCGTCGTTGGTGGAGTGGTGAGGGCAGGTCCCAGCTACTGAGCGTACCGACGCAGGGCTATTTAAACCCTGCCAGTACGCTCATAGCGGGGCGAGTAGCACTCGCCCCTGGCTAACATGGGTCAACGCAGTGATATGACGTCACCGGCCGACACATGAGCGCGCAAACGCAAGAGTGGTGACACGGGTGTGAGAATGCCCACGCGCACGAGAATTCCCTGTACACGCGGTATATTTAAAATGGAGACAGGAGATCAAAGCAGTATCTCCTGTCTCTATCAGTTTAAAGCAAAGCAGGACAATTACTAATTGTCCTGCTTTGTTTTTAGGCCGTTTACCATGACCAGGGCTGTGTCTCTACAGCCCTGACTCATGAAACATATATATAAATATATATACATATATACATATATAAAAATGGGGGACACTTCCCTTTACAGGAGCAATAAAATATATTTTATGCAAAATAATGATTTTTATTGTGACTTTTTATTTATTTATTTATTTATTTTTTCGTCCTTTTTTTAAAATCCCATTAAGGGATAACTTTATTTACAACTCTATTTTTTACTTATAATGTATTAGCATAGTCTCGTATGCTAATAACTTACACTGTGTCACTATAACGCAGGCCTCTGTTAGGGCAGCACATAGTGTGCCCTAACAGTGGGCAAACTGAACAGACAGCCCAGGGGTCCGTTCTAGGTCCCCAGGTCTGACTGCAGAGGTATTCCCCAGTCTTTGATTACATGATCCGCGTTTCCGGTGATGCGATCAAAGAGGGGAGTTCCCTTTGATCATGTCGCGTCACGGACGTAACAAAATTGTAATAAAATACGAAAATATAGAAAGTTATAAATATATAACCACAATAAAATAAAATAAAAATTAGTTCAAAAAGATCCTGTGATCCTGCATCAGGAACACTTGCTCCATGCTGGTCCCCACTCTGCCCTTGGGTTGAGTGGGGGTAATTCTAAAAATGTACACTGGGATAAGCGGGCTGGGGGTTGGAAAATTGGGAATATACTGGAAGTACAGGGGCTGAGAGGAATGGTAGTAACCCCAGTAGTGCGTTGGCCTTAGTGGTGGTGTAGGCACTGTTGAAGGGGTGTTTTGCCCAACCAGCCTGTTCCGATGGAACTCTATAGCATTATGGAGTTCCATTGGCACAGGACTGCAGGTGAACACTTGCATGACCCCAATGAGGGCCGACTCACAATGGAAAAGGTGGTCGCAGGGCACCTGCTTTAGATGCATGGCCAACACTTGGCAACAAATATCCTCAACTGTCACCTGATTACATCAGGAATAGTGTGCCAGCACCTGGGCATCAATTTGATCACGGATTTCCATCTGGCTGTGACCCCACTTGCGGCCTCTGGGTCTGGGAGGACTGCTTTTCTTGGACAACTTCCAACCCTGCCTTGTCATTCATCAGGGTATCCTTATAGTCCACCAGCCTCTTATCCTAGATAACTGGGTGGTCCTGGATAGCCTGAATGAGCTTCTCAACTTGTTTTCTGTTTTCATATTTGCAGTCTTCTCAGCTCCTCAGTCTCCCAGTCTCCTCAGCTCCTCAGCTCTGCAGGGCTGCTCTTGTTTGCAGGACCAAAAAAAAAAACAAGCCGGGAAATCCACTGCCGTCGCATAGCAACACTTCCGTAATTACGGACGGCTACGGATGCACCTCCTTAGCCATACACAATTTTGACTCCCCAATAGACTTCTATGGCAGAGTACGTGCCGCTTGGATGCATGGCCAACACTTTAGATGCATGGCCAACACTTACCCAAAAATATAAACTGTCTCCTGATTACATCGGAACAAGTGTACCAGAACCTGGGCATCAATTTGATCACGGATTTCTAGCTTGCTGCAACCCCGCTTGTGGCCTCTGGATCTGGGTGGACTGCTTTTTGGATGCAGTTTCTCACTCCATTTATTTCTTGGACAACCTCCAAACCTGCCTTGTCCTTCATCAGGGTACCCTTAGGCTGGGTTCACACACCCTATTTACGAACGTAATTCGGGCGTTTAAACCTCGAAGTACGTCCAAAAATACGGCTCCAATGCGCCGGCAAACATCTGCCCATTCATTTGAATGGGCTTTACGATGTTCTGTGCCAACAATAATTTTTTTTACGCGCCGCTGTCAAAAGACGGCGCGTAAAAAAGACGCCCGCATCAAAGAAGTGCCTGTCATTTCTTGGTACGTAATTGGAGCTGTTTTCTATTGACTCCATAGAAAAACAGCTCCAATTACGTCCGTAATGGACGCTGCGAAAAACGCCTGCACTTGCCTTTACGTCTGAAATTCCGGAGCTGTTTTCTCCTGAAAACAGCTCCGTAATTTCAGGCGTATCGGACGTGTACGTGTGAACATACCCTTATAGTCCACCAGCCTCTTATCCCAGACCACTGGGCTGTCCTGGATAGCCTGAATGAGCTTCTCAACTTATGTTCTGTTTTCATCTTTACAGTCTCCTCAGTCTCCCAGTCTCCCAGTCTCCTCAGCTCCTCGTCTCCTCAGCTCTGCAGGGGTGCTCTTGTTTGCAGGACCAAAAAAAAACAAGCCGGGAAATCCCCTGCCGTCGCATAGCAACACTTCCGTAATTACAGATGGCTACGGATGCACCTCCGTAGCTATCCGCAATTTTGACTCCCCATAGACTTCTATGGGGGAGTCCGTGCCGCATCTGTGGCCAAAAAAAAAATCTATTGGAAGTAAATAAAAGTTCCTATTGAATGACAGCAAACAGAGATCTAGAAAACCATGAGAAATTGATATAGACAGTATATTGGAAAATTGTATTATACAAAGAATAACTTTTATGTCCTGAAACCAGAATACCCCTTTCAATATCTGGTTCATCAAAACCAGTATAAATAATCATCCATATTTATACTTGTCCATAAAGATAATTTTTTTATTTCTAAAGAAAGACATGTTAAAACGTATTGGCTTGATAGGTTTTTAATCCATCGAGCATTTCTATGAACGTCATTCCGAGAAACAATGTGTATGGAAGGGAACAATGAGACTTTATATACTCAAGCAGAACAATTGCTTAAATCACCTCATAACCCAATTATTAAATCCATAACAGATTTGTCAAAGGAAGATTAATAACAAATAGCAAAACATACAATTAGCTTTTTTAAATATTTTTTGTGATCCCCAACTATTGTGTTACTGTCTGAAAGACTAATGGAACATGTTTTATTCTAATAGAACAAAAACAGAAGCATCTTCTTATTGCGCAGAACAGAAAGTGTTACCTTTCTGTAATGATTCTCTAATGAAAGCTGTAGAAAGCTCTTTATAGCTTTCAGCTAATGAAACATAATCAATTTACAGTTCAACTATGACTACATCTTCTCCCCTTTTGTTTTTTAAGATTTAATAGCATCTTAGGTTTCTCTGAACTAGACCGTTGCACAGATCCACAACTCCTGCTACATAAAGCTGCAAACTCTCATGTATATATATATAAATATATATATATATATGTATATATAAAAATAAATGTCTGCGGTAAAATATACATTTAATTTTTCTAGAACTAGCTTCTTTCATTCTATTATAGACTATGCAGTATATGTCCTATTTAGTCCCTTTAGTGGAGAGGACACCGGCTGCTGCACATACCTGTGCCCAATGTTAGGCCTCATGCACACGGACGTGTTTTTGCGGCTGCAATTCACTCGCAAATTTGAAGGTGAATTGCGAACCCATTCATTTCTATGGGCACATGCACACGACCGTGATTTCCCGCACCGCAAAAAGATAAGACATGTCATTGTACAGGCCGCATTTGCAGTCCGGGCTCATTGAAATCAATGTGTGAACGGTCCATGATTTGCAGGCGGCCCGCGGATGACACTCCACGGCCGTCCGTGCCGCACCGTCCGTGCCGCAATCATGGGCCGTGCACACGGCTACCGTCGTGTGGATGAATGCCTTACTCCCCTTGTCTCAGCTTCGCTGCCACCAACCTTTTAAAAGTGGCGTGTGCATACGCTCTGCTACATCGTAAAGGGACAGGTCTATATCAGATACTCAGTGCTTAACCTGTGGTTGATCACCTCTGATTACATAAACCTGCTCAGAACTGCCATAGCTTGTCTCAGCAACAAGTTTCTTTGCATATTATCCATTTGTGAAGGTTTTTGATGTTTGCGATTTCACCCGGTCTGTCTCCTGTTTTTACCTTTCGATCACTGCCTGGCCTGCACTGTATCTATTTTATTGTTTGCTTGAACTCAGCCAGCCCTGACCTCGGACTTGTATGACCACTGTAAATTGATTCTGGTGCCTCGCTTTAGAAATACAGATGTAGCAGTCGCTACCTTGACTGCCGTGGCGTGTTAGAGCGGTATCGTAGCACGCCTATGCTATTTGCATAGATCAGCGCTCTTTCAATATGCAAATAGCTGAAAACACCATTGCGCATTACGCATTGGGGCATTGTATAATAATCCTAACATCAGGGGAGCTTTCTACACAAAAAAAAGATTGTCCATAATGGACAACCTCTTTTTTACATGTCCTTGTTACCATGTCCTATGTGAATAACAGATGGGTCATACTTTCATATAAAACTAATGCAAGTGTTCCACAGTTTATAAAATATTTACTTTAAGAGAAATGTTAAAGAGGAGCTCCAGTATAGTGGAGCATTAATTCCCCCATATTTCAGAGTTTCAGCTCTCTCAGATCAGCATTTCTCAATGGAGCTTGACAAAGACTCCATTGAGACAGTTGAAATGTTGCAAAATAAGTGAATAAAGATCCAGTATACTTTTATAGTTTATCGAAGTTTGTCTGTGTTTGTAAGACTTTGAACCAAATGCTGTGTGCACCCAAGTTTTCTTTCAAGAGCGTAACTAGAAATAACAGATCCCGTTATCTAAGTGCAAAAATGTCCGCCTTCATCTTATGGACATTCAATTGTAGTGCAGTAATGTAAATAGCAACATAACTACTTTTACTAGCAGTTTGCTTCAGAAAATAGTGACTATGCTGGGACTTGAGTTTCTTAACTCTATTCAGTATATGTATGTTTAGAGTCATTGTAATCCGCTTACAGGACTTGTAATTCTGCATGAACTTGTCTTTGAACTTCGTGAAATGCATTTATTTTTAATACATTAAACTGTTGGATTCTATTCAGTATCTGTAATAGGCATTGCAGTTAATATGGGAGTCATGTATTTGTCCTTTTAAACCAGCATGGCAATATGATTGACATAGAGACCCCTAGTATTAATCTGTAAGACCGTATAAAAATTAGATATGGTTTCAACATTTCACAATAAATGGGACTCTGGCTACTCATATTGCTGAAACAAGTTATTGGGGTGTCCAGCTGCCCCGTACCTGTCTGGTGGTTGTAATTTTAATCAAACAACAATAAAAATATTCTACATGCTACTGACGTGTTTCAAACTACAAGCTATGTCCCGAGTGTAATCCAATAAAATTATGTCGTAGGAGGAGCCGACTTATTCATCTGTTCCCCTGTGACAGGTCTGCAGTCTGTGGATTGGGATAGAAGTTTTGCTGTAGTTTGTCCAATGAAAGAGTATCCTCAACACAACTGTTTCTAAAATGCCTATGGGTGTTTTTTTTGTTGTTTTTTTTATGTTATGGTTTCCACGGTCCGTACATTGGCTGGGAGCCCGGTCCGCAAAAAGATAAGACATGTCATTGCTCAAGTGAATAGGAGCGGACCTGCAGTTCTGCAGAATGGCCGCTATGCTATGTACGGAGCCAACTGCTTCCGGGCTCCATCCACAGCATTATGTGCCACAACATCCGGTTCCCGTAGGCCACCGGATCGGCTTATAGGTGCAGGGTCCGGGTGTCGGACCCGCACCAATGACATGCAGTGGATAGGTCATCAGTTGTCAGAAGTTGGAGAACCCCTTTAAATAAAAGCCTTTATACTGTGAAGTGAATAGCTAGACAATTTTTTACTTTTATAATTTCAACTACACGCTGTGCCAGACCGTGGTCCATGTATCAAACTGCTGGCGACCACTGGATACCGGTGAGCTGGAAAACTTTTTCTCACTTTGCATAGGAGACTTCCATGTACCTCATTCAGTGCACAATCCTTAAAACTACTCATAGGATTATGGACCAACCCTTATTACTCCTTATGTTACTTTATGAATTGTGCAAGCAATGAGATGTATTTTCATGTTTATAGGTGTTTTTTCTTACCAACATAGTTTGTAAGTGAAGGGACCATAAAATATTGTAAATCGGAAAAATATATTTCTCCAGAATATTGTATTTGTATACCTAAAATCTGACTTTTTAGCAACTCTCAAGAGTTGGGGAATATTAGCACATCAAATAAAATAAATATTAATAGCTGTAATAATTAAATAAAAAAGACCATCTATTGTTCTTGAAGTCTACATTGTAGTTCAGATTGTTTTCATTTGTTCTCCTCCAATTAAATTAGCATATGAAAGAACAGAGTGATTTTAAAAGCTTTCATAAATGTCAGAGTCCATTAAAACTGTCCCTAGGATATTTTTAACACTATAGAAGTGCATTTTCACTTGTCTACATTAATATGTTTCTACACGACTCCTTTCAATGATAACTTTGTTGCTTTGTAATAATGCAACCACCTATTTTAAATTCAAAAGCTAATATGACTACATGACATTTTGAGCCACTGTAAAAAACAATAACAAAATAAGATAATTTAATATTAGCAATTTGTTGGGGGAAAAAAGCAAGTAGTAACTTATTAAAAAAAAGATTTTATCAAGACTTTTACTTTATAGCTGGAATAGAAATATTTTTCCGCCATTTGCTCTTCAGAGACATTAGGATGAAGGGGAGTGTGGAACAATTATCAGGTACATTTTCAGCACAGTTGAAAACATAGTAAACCACACTTTCTGCAGATTTATTACCAGATTAATGTTACAGTTAGAGGTGCTCCGTTATAAAATTTGGATGGAAAGCAAATGGATTGGTGGATGGCTTGGGTGTGCCAGCCTGATTAATGGGCAGCATATGACAAAGGTGATGTTATGGACAAGAAAGAAGACCCTCTGGCTTGTCATAGTATTAGGCTTAGGTCTAAATTGAAGTTTTGTCTAAGGTGGCTCTTGTTTTCACCTTAACTCCTCATATAAGTATGGACTTTTATAGTAATCTCAGTATTTCAATCTGGACTGAGTGTCTATTATGCTACTATTATAGTATTTTTTTTAATTATTACTATTATTATTATTATTATGTCATAAATAATATTTCTAAGAAGAGGGGCACTTAATTAAAAATGTACCTTTATTGTATAGTGTGCTAAAATAGCAAGGTAGACAATACTCAAGTGAAAGTAACATAAGGTTAATGATAGCAACCTTTATAAGTTATAGGACTGATAGGGCAGTATCAGCTGTCAGTATCAGGGTAAAGTAGGATCATTCAATAGTTTAAACGGCAAAGCCCTATTATTCAGCTTACCCCTAACAGTGGTATATATAAAAAACAGGAAGTGGGGAGGAATCCTCCAGCTCACCTGACACAGTGGAACGTGTCGCTGATAGCGCCCGGATCCTCGTGTCGGCACACGATATGGAAACAAGGAAGAAGAGAGGTTGGGTCCAGCGCTGTAGTTGATATAAAATGGAAGCGATTTCCAAGTTTAATAGTCCTGGTTAAAAAAGATCCAAGTGTTTGGAGTCCTGGTGTGAAGAAAGTGGGGGGATAATATCCTCAGAGCCTACGCGTTTTGGACGGCTTCGGCGTCCTTAGACTTGGCTGAAGCCGAAGCCGTCCAAAACGCGTAGGCTCTGAGGATATTATCCCCCCACTTTCTTTACACCAGGACTCCAAACACTTGGATCTTTTTTAACCAGGACTATTAAACTTGGAAATCGCTTCCATTTTATATCAACTACAGCGCTGGACCCAACCTCTCTTCTTCCCAGTGGTATATATAGCGGGGCAGCCTCCCTGAAAAGAGCAATACCAATTTTGCAACTAACCCTAGTAGTCACAGTATCTCTATGAAAGAGTGCCCAGTCTCCTATGCGTTTCAGCTGGATCACCTGCATCATTAAATTCAGGATTTTCATTTAGTCCCATTGCCACATGTGTATAAAATCAACCCGGCTTTGAGGAAATCCCAGCTGGGATGAAACGCATCAGCCAAGTAATGTTGTCCTATCACAAACTTGAGTGACGTCATCACGCAGTGGGCTTGCCTGTTGTGTCTACACACGGTACAAACCAGTCTCTGGCATATTGCATACTGCGAGACATGCTGAAAGACAGGGGCGAGATTGCCTATACTTCTCTGGCTATAAAGTTTAGAACCGGCCCACTGGTTTCCTGCTGATCTACACTGGACAGAGAGGAACGACTAATTCCGTCCTGAAAGACATGAATCAAGAATCTGTGGCCATGCATGATATATTGAAGCTCAGCAATTGATACAAAGGACAAGCTCCATATCTACTACCTGGACCCTATAGGTCGGAATCCAAGATCACCTGGCTATATACATCCTAATTGGGGCCCCAGGACTTCAACAAATAGATGAGTATACTCACCTTTGGAGCCATGTGTATACATCTCATATGCTGAATATATGTTTAAGAGAATCGTAGATCAACAATCTCTATTTAACCCCTTCAGGACCAAGCTCATTTTGGCCTTCAGGACCAGACCCATTTTTTCAAATCTGACATATTTCACTTTATGTGGTAATAACTCCGGAATGCTTTTACCTATCAAAGCGATTCTGAGATTGTTTTCTCGTGAGACATTGGACTTTATGTTAGTGGAAAAATTTGGTCGATAAATTCAATATTTATCAGTGAAAAACACCAAAATTTTGTGAAAAATTGCAAAAATTAGCATTTTTCTAAATGTAAATGTATCTGCTTGTAAGACAGGCTGTTATACCACACAAAATTGTTGCTAATTAACATCCCCCATATGTCTACTTTATATTTGCATCGTTTTTTGAACGTCCTTTTATTTTTCTATGACATCACAAGGCTTAGAACTTAAGCAGCAATTTCTCACATTTTCAAGAAAATTTCAAAAGGCTATTTTTACAGGGGCCAGTTCAGTTCTGAAGTGGCTTTGAGGGCCTTATATATTAGAAACCCCCAATAAGTCACCCCATTTTAAAAACTTCACCCCTCAAAGTATTCAAAACAGCATTTAGAAAGTTTCTTAACTCTTTAAATGTTTCACAGAAATTAAATCAACGTGGAGGTGAAATTTTAAAATTTCATTTTTTTTTTTGTAACACAGAAGTTTTTACCAGAGAAACGCAACTCAATATCTATTGCCCAGATTCTGCAGTTTTTAGAAATACCCCACATGTGGCCCTAGTGTGGTAATGGACTGAAGCACAGGCCTCAGAAGCAAAGGAGCACCTAGTGGATTTTGGGCCTCCTTTTTATTAGAAAATATTTTAGGCTCCATGTCAGGTTTGAAGGGCTCTTTCGGTGCCAAAACAGTGGAAATCCACCAAAAGTGACCCCATTTGGGAAACTACACCCCTTGAGGAAATTATCTAGGGGTCTAGTGAGCATTTTGACCCCGCAGGTTTTTTGCAGAAATTATTGGAAGTAGGCCGTGAAAATTAAAATCTACATTCTTTCAAAGAAAATGTAGGTTTAGCTAATTTTTTCTAATTTCCACAAGGACTAAAGGAGAAAAAGCACCGCAACATTTGTAAAGCAATTTCTCCCGAGTAAAACAATACCCCACATGTGGTAATAAACAGCTGTTTGAACACACGGCAGGGCTTAAAAGGAAAAGAGCGCCATTTGGCTTTTGGAGCTCAAATTTAGCAGGAATGGTTTGCGGAGACCACGTCGCATTTGCAAAGCCCCTGAGGGGACAAAACAGTGAAAACGCCAAAAAAATTACTCCATTGAGAAAACTACACCCCTTGAGGAATCCATCTAGGGGTGTAGTGAGCATTTTGACCCCACAGGTGTTTCATAGATTTTATTAGAATTGGGCAGTGAAAATAAAAAAAATCCTTTTTCGTCAATAAGACGTAGCTTTAGCTCAAAATTTTAAATTTTCTCAACAAATAAAGGAAAAAAAGAACCCCAACATTTGTAAAGCAACTTCTCTGATGTACGGCAATACCCCACACGTGGTCATAGACTGCTGTTTAGACACACGGCAGGGCTCAGAAGGGAAGGAGCACCATTTGCTTTTGGTGTACAGATTTTGCTGCATTTGGTTTCTGGTCGCTATGTTGCATTTGCAAAGTCCCTGTTGAACCAAAACAGTCCCCCCCAGAAGTGACCCCATTTTGGAAACAACACCCTCAAGGTATTCACCTAGGGGGTGTAGTGAGCATGTTAACCCCACAGGTGTTTTGCAGAAATTCGTGTGCACACGATGTGGGAGAGTGAAATTGGGAATTTTTCCTTAGATACGCCAATATGTGGTGCCCGGCTTGTGCCACCCTAACAAGACAGCTCTCAATTTTTATGCGGTGTTTCCCGGTTTTAGAAGCACCCTACGTGTGGCCCTAATCTTTTGCCTGGACATTCGACAGGGCTCAGGAGTGAAAGAGTACCATGTAAAATTGAGGCCTAATTTGGCGACATATAAAGTATTGGTTCACAATTGCAGAGGCTCAGATGTGAAATAAAAGAAACCCCTGAGAAGTGACCCCATTTTGGAAACTACACCCCTCAAGGCATTTATTAAGGGGTGTAGTGAGCATTTTCACCCCACGTGTCTTTTCCATAAATGATTGCGCTGCCGAAGGTACAAATTAAAATTTTGCCCTAGATATGCCAATTCATTGTCAAATATGTCGTGCCCAGCTTGTGCCACTGGGGACACACACCTCAAAAATTGTTAAAAGGGTTCTCCCGGGTATGGCGATGCCATATATGTGGACATAAACAGCTGTTTGGGCATGCTGTAGGGCTCAGATCGGTGGGAGCGCCATTTGGCTTTTGGAGCGTGGAATTTGCTTGGTAATAGTTTTGTTTGGAGTATCACTGTTGTTTCCGTTTATAATGTGGGGCATATGTGAGCTCGGCAGAGTACATCGGGGCATAGTCAGGTGGTATAATAATAAGGTAAAAAATATAATAAAATTATCCATAGGTGTGTGTTACGCTGTGACACAATCCTTTCTGCACAGGCCGGTGTCGCACTGATAACTGGCGTCCTTCCTTATGCCCCTTTTGGTCCACACTCCGCACCTTTGAAGTTTGGGGAATTTTGCCGGGAAAGTGTTGTCCTGGTATAATATGGGCGCCCTCGCTTCCAGCAGATATATTTGGGCTCTCCCCTTCCTGGTTCCCTAATTTTAGTGCCTTCATACATCGCCTTTTGAAACAGAAGAAATGTTCCCCTCGGGCACAACTGCATATTTTTCTTTCCTGAATTATTGGAGCCTTAACTTATTTTATTTTTTCATAGACGTAGTGGTATGAGGGCAGTTTTTTTACGGGACGAGCTGTAGCTTTTATTGGTACCATATTGGGGTACATGCAACTTTTTGATCACTTGTTATCCTTTTTTGGGAGGCAAGGTGACAAAAAAACAGCAATTCTGCCATAGCTTGTTTTTTTATATACAGCGTTCACCATATGTTATAAACTACATGTTACCTTTATTCTGCGGGTCAGTACGATTCCGGCGATACCAAATTTATAGAACTTTTTTATAACTTTTTGCACAATAAAATTACTTTTGGAAAGAGAATGTATTTCTTCTGCCGCGATGTTGTGAGAGCCATAACTTTTACATTTTTTCGTCGATGGAGCGGTGTGAGGGTTTGTTTTTTGCGAGACGAGGTATAGATTTTATAGGTACCGTTTTTGGATACATGCGACTTTTTGATCACTTTTTATTTAAATTTTTGGAAGACGGTGACCAAAAAAACAGTAATTATGGCAGTGTTTTTGAGGTTTTTTTTTACGGCGTTCACTGCGCTGGATAAATAACATAATATTTTTATAGTTTAGGTCGTTACGGTCGCAGCGATACCAAATATGTATGGCTTTATTATTTTTTTCAATAATAAATGACTTGATAAGGGAAAAAGGGCGATTGTGTTTTGTGTTATTACTTGAAACTTTTATTGTATGTTTTACAACTTTTATTTTTACTTTTTTACACTTTTCTTTAGTCCCACTAGGGGACTTGAATGTCCAACTGTTTGTTTGATGTTCTAATACATTGCACTACCTATGTAGTGCAATGTATTGGAACTGTTAGTTGTTCACTGACAGCAAGCCGATCTGGCTCCGCCTCTGGGCGGGGCCTTATCAGCTTACGTAATGGCAGACAGGAGTCCATTGTTAGGGCTCCTGTTGCCATGGTAGCAGTCGCCAGCCTTGCCATCGCGTGGCAAGGCTGCCGATTTGCTACAAACCTCTAGGATGCAGCGATCACAATGGATCGCCGCATCGAAGGGGTTAATGCCAGGAATCGGAGCTAGCTCCGGTTCCTGGCGATAGATCGGGGTGTCCGCTGTAACATACAGCGGACACCCACTGCTAATGACGCCGACTCAGCTTCTGAGCCGGAAGCTGAGCCGGCGCCATCTTGCCGATGGTACCGGAAGCCTCCTGGGCCCCGCCGACGATGGGGCATATGAGGATTCCGTTACAGGCTCATCGGGAGGTAAGTATTAGCCCTCCGATCGCCTTTGCAGCCACCGGCAACCCAGCGATCACGTTGCTGGGGTGCCGGTGGCTATAAACTCTGGCCGGATCGGAGGCTAGTTCCGGTCCTGGCCGATACCTCAGGGTGACAGCTGTAACATACAGCTGTCACCCGGCGGTGATGTCGCTGGCTCAGCTCCTGAGCCAGCTTCATCTCCATGACGTACATTTACGTGAAAAGGCGGTAAGCCACCAGCTTTAATCACGTAAATGTACGTGATTGGGCGGGAAGGGGTTAAGGGACACTTGTGAAATGGTCTAAAAATACATTCTGTATGATTCATGATTGCATACTTCTGACTATTTTTGTAAGCACAGGTTATAATGGATTCCTTGCCTTTTGTATTGTATTGCTGGGACTTTTAGTGCTACAGTTTTAGTACCTGGCCAGGCAGTCTGATGATATTTTATTTTACTAAATTTTGGCACATATTTCCGGTTGGCATTGTCCAGGGATATGGTATTTACACATTTTTAATATTGGGTTAATTTGGATTAAATAAAATTTTATAATTTCATGTGTGTTGGTTTTTGTCCGGAAAGCAATTCTTTTTTTTTTTTTTTTATTGTATAAAATCAAACACCTAACCATGCAGTCTGCATTTACAAACATTTGTGAAATAATTAGTTGTTCTAAAGAGCTCACTGAATTCTAGCGTAGTACTGTAATAAGATGCCACCGTTGTGACATGTCAGTTTGGGAAATGTCTTCCCTCCTAGATATTCCTTAACTAACTGTGAGTGATATTATTAAAAGTGGAAGCGTTTACGAACCACAACAACGCAGCCACAAAGTGGCAGATCACTTGATGTTACAGAGCACGGTCGCTGAGTGCTGAGGCACATAGTGCATAAAAGTCGCCAACGCTCTGCTGACTCCATAACTGCACAGTTCCAAACCTCCTCTGCCATTTACATCCGCACAAAAACTGTGCACTGGAAGCTACATGGCATGTGTTTCCAGGGTCGAGCAACTGCATGCAAGCCTTACCTCACCAAGCACAACACCAAGCGTCGGAAGGAATGGTGTAAAGCACGCCACCACTGGGCTCTGGAGCAGTGGAAACGTGTTCTGTGGAGTAACTAATCACCCTTCCCTAACTGGCAGTCCAATGGACGAGTCTTGGTTTGGTGAATTCCAGTATAACGTTACCTGCCTGACTGCATTATGACAACTGTGAGGTTTGGTGGAGGAGGAATACAATGAATTTGTTTTTCAGGGGTTGCCCTAGGCCCCTTAGTTCAAGTAAAGGGAAATCGTAATGATTCAGCATACCAAGGCATTTTGGACAATTATATGCTTTCAACTTTCTGGGAATAGTTTGGGGAAGGCCCTTTTCTAATCCAGCATGACTGTGCCCCAGTGAAACAAGGCAAGGTCCATAAAGGCATGGTTTGGTGTGGAAAAAGTTCACTGGCCCGCACAGAGCCCTGACCTCAACCCCATCGAACACCTTTAGGATGATCTAGAATGGAGATTGTGAGCCAGGCCCTCTCCTCCAACATCAGTGTCTGACCTCAGAAATGCTTTTATGGATGAATGTGGAAAAATTCACACAGACACACTCCTAAATCTGAAGAGTGGAAGCTGTTTCAGCAGCAAAGGGGCACTTACTCCATATTAATGCCTATGGATTTAGAATGGGATGTCATAAAAGCTTCTATAGGCGTAATCTGTAGGTATGTCAATACTGTTGCCCATATAGTGTATATAACTATTTGTGTCAACCCCATGGTGTGACATGCATTACTACTACAGGGTGTACGGGACTGTCTACATTAGTAAGTTCATACTAACTTCCCTAAAACTTATGTTCCCACATAGCCATAGGAAGCCGAAAGTAGTAATGCATTGAGCCTTCAAAGATAGTTATGTATATTGAATAATTAATGTTTTAAAAAAAATAATATATATATATATATATATATATATATAGAAAAAAGGCGTGACAAAAAAACGCGAGAACCAAGTTATAAGAAGGTCGATATACGCACTCAAGAAAATTCCAGAAAATACCCATCAAGAAGTGATCAAGATTTTTTAGATGGCAATCTGATGGAAGCTTCAAAAAGAAGAAAACCAGACGAGCAGGCCGCAGGAGAAACAGAGGAAGGAAGAACCCGCTTCCAGAAATTGACATACCAGAAGGGACAGAAACCGGTACAGGACAGCAACAAAAGGACACTACCCAAATAGTGGTAAATATTTCCAGTTATCCATTGTCTGATATGCAATTACAATTATTGGGACAACAACCTAAAAAAATGGAGTCAATACACAGCTTTGTTTAATAAAAAATAACTTTTATTGATACAGAACATAAAACATGAAAAACAAATCACATGTTAAAATCAAGGATGACTACCACAGTGTGGGAAAAATTGGAAGCCAGACAGAAAATATAAACAACAATGTGTTAATATAAGAGTATAATACTCTATAGGACAGCACCAAAGGGGACTAGATAGACCAATCTGAATAAATATATAGGGTCTTTAAACATAGTGCATGGTTATAAACATAAGGAGTAAAGGAATGCCTAACCAGTCCACACCTCAGTGTGGAAGAGGGCATGTAAATAAATGTTTAGGACCTTACCCATGGTGTGCTATCCAGCTGTCTGGCGTCACACCCAATTACAATTATTGTCCAAAGGGTTATCTTTCTGCCCTAATCAACATGTTGACTGGTTCCAGATAGAATTGGATGTATTTAGGTTCATTAGAGCCATCAAATTGAAAGTTTGGTTTGAGATACAACCCACTAACACGGTAGATCAGGATACTCGTCCAGAGCTGTCATTGAATAAATTGGGTCTATTTAATAAAAGTTTGTTTCAACCACCTGTAACTTCTCATGCAATAGAAACTTTTAGAGAATTGGTACAGAAAGACATCAACATACTTAGGACTCAGACAGGGGAACATACGTTTAAGCAGCCTAATATGACCACTTCGGACATTACAGCATTAGATGAGTTGATCCATAACCACGATCTCACGATAAAACCTGCTGACAAAGGCGGAGCAATCGTGGTTATGGATACAGACTTATATATGACAGAATGTAACAGACAACTATCAGACAGCAATGTGTATAGAATGTTAAAATGTGACCCTAGACAGGATATCAATAACAGGATTACTTCACTTATTAATACAGCATTGAATGAAGGCATTATTGATCAGATGCTACATACATTCCTTATTGTAGAGTTTCCTGTCACTCCTTGCTTGTATTTATTGCCAAAGATACATAAAAATCTTACTAACCCTCCGGGTCGCCCTATCGTTTCCGGTAGAGGTTCATTGATGAGCAACATTTCAATCTTTGTTGACAAGGTCTTGAGAAATTTTGCTATCAATGCTAAATCCTATATCAGAGACACCACTGATTTCTTACAAAAAATTAAAACAATTACCTTACCAGAGGGAGCCATTTTGGTCTCCTTCGATGTTACCTCTCTCTATACATCAATCAGTCATAACAATGGGCTTGATGCTATAAGACGTAAATTAATTACTTCAAATTATGACACTACTTCATGTGAATTCATTATGTCTCTGGTGGAACTTATCTTGACTTCCAATTATTTTTTATTCAATGATAGTTATTATATCCAATTAAAAGGAACAGCCATGGGGTCCAACATGGCTCCAACCTACGCCAATATTTTTATGGACACCATTGAGGAGATGTCGATATATGTATCCCACCACTTCTCATATGTGTTGAGGTGGTGGCGATACATTGATGACATTTTCCTCATTTGGACTGGTTCCAGTACTGCATTGACTGAGTTTCACCAATTTCTTAATTCATTGGACGCTGATATCCAATTTACCATGACGTATTCAATGGATAATATCCAATTTTTGGATGTCACAGTATTGATAGACAATAATACACTAATATCTAAAATGTATACCAAGGAGACTGATCGTAACACTCTATTAAGGTTTGATAGTTGTCATCCAAAAAATATGGTTAAATCTTTACCATATAGCCAAATTATCAGAGCTAAGCGAAATACTAACAAACAAGAAGATTTGGACATATCCTTAGATATCATGACTAGGAATTTTTTACAAAGGGGTTACCCCAAATCACTATTGTTGACACATAAGAACAGGATTCAAAATACTGCAAGAGATAGTTTGTTTCAATCAACTAAATCTCTGTCACATAAAAAACAGAAACGTATTCCTTTTATCTCGACATATAATGATGTAAGTGGAGATCTTTCAAGGATTATGAACAAACGTGACAGATTGGTAAAAACTAGGGTGTCAGGTGGAAGAAAAGGATCACAATCCATGCTTAAACCGCTGAAACCTGGTAATGTCCCTTGCCATAGGTGCGTCAATTGCTCCCTGATGTGTAGGGGTAACACTTTCACCCATCCATTAACTGGACAACAGTTTAAGATTAGATACAATCTCACGTGTGACTCGGATTGGGTCATCTATGCCCTATGGTGTCCCTGTGGCCTTTTATATGTGGGGGAGACTACCTGTGCCTTTAAAACCCGTTTAAACAATCATCGCTTTTCAATTCGTAAAAAGAAACTGGATTTGCCAGTCGCTAAACATTTTTTAGAACATGGCCATAATGAAAGGGATTTAACATTCATGATCTTGGATCATATCCCGCCATTACAATATGGTGGTGATCGACATAGGGTTTTACATAAAAAAGAGTTGAGATGGATATTCTTATTGAACACACTGAGACCATTTGGTCTCAATATAGAATTTGGTATAGATAGAATTGTAACATGATACATACATATTCTCCGCTCTGTACTTTTGGATTCTCTGACATTCTCTTCTCTGATAATACTAATGACACATGTATGTTCATTTTTTAAATATTCTTTTTGTGTAAAGAAATGTTTGATGAATATTATGATTCTCACTCTTTTTTTGTATTTCTTCAGATCAGAACACCACTCCCAACGGAACTTCAGGATCTTGGATATCTGCTTCCAATAATAATAATAATATGTAACAAAATTTTTTTTTCCATCGCTATATTACGTCTTCTTTGGTCCTGAGATATATTAATAAAGTACTTATATATAAATATTATCCCAAATGAATTATTTCTAGTCTCCTTTCTAGTTTCAGGTGATGTTGAGATATTACTGCATTATTTATGTAATGTCGTTAATATGGTATTATTGGTCCGTTACACGTGAGTGGTTATCGGGATATCCTGTGCACGTGAAAACGTTGCCAGTGGGTTCTGAAATCCTTGGAAATAAGGTCGCTCTGAACACGTAGTTGTGGACAGGGGTCTTTGTACCCACGTGTGGATCTTTAAACTGCCACCATAAAGATGAAAAATGTTTTAAACGCTACTCTTTACCACCATATGATATCTCCATTACCAATAGTAGGAGCACTTAGTTGCATATTACTTATATGCTTTTGTTATATCTTGGACCTCTTTGGGCTGTATCTAGCTTTGTTAGGGTATGTTCACACGGCCAAATTTCAGACGTATACGAGGCGTATTATGCCTCGTTCTACGTCTGAAAATACGGCTCCAATACGTCGGCAAACATCTTCCCATTCATTTGAATGGGTTTGCCGACGTACTGTGCAGACGACCTGTTATTTACGCGTCGTCGTTTGACAGCTGTCAAACGACGACGCGTAAAAATACAGCCTCGTCAAAAGAAGTGCAGGACACTTCTTTGGACGTTTTTGGAGCTGTTTTCTCATAGACTCCAATGAAAACAGCTCCAAAAACGGACGTAAAAAACGCCGCGAAAACGGCGCGAAAAACGCCGCGAAAAATGCGAGTTGGTAAAAAAACGTCTGAAAAGCAGGGTCTGTTTTCCCTTGAAAACAGCTCTGGATTTTCAGACGTTTTTGTTGACTACGTGTGAACATACCCTTATTAATACGATAATGTCACTGGTCTCTGTGATCAAGGATTTGTGCATAGGTTGCTTGGCAACCTAAGATACTGCCGTTCACATGACCATAGCAGTGGTACGCACTGGAACGCAATACATCATCATTGCGCTCTGTATGCGTCCTGCTGCTTAGCAACTACTTTCCGCCTCTGGGCACTACATCCTGATTGCCACGAGTGATACAGCTGAACAACATGCTGTATTTCTAAGGTTCTATATACCAATGATACTCCTGAAGTTTTGATTGGTGAGTGGACATATGACGATATATTTCAACACTTCTGTTTGCATAAATGATTATGGCCTAATCAGTTGTTTTTAACTAGGATTATATTATTTATTTTGATGCACGTTACTGTATATGCACTAGTACACTTTATGTATCATTTTATTGTTTATTTTTGATACCTTAAACTATTTATTATACATGTTTTCAGACACTTATCACTGTAACTCATGATAATGAGATCAATTAAGTTAAATGGGTTTTACCCTATATATATTTTGAGTATTAGATGTGTCACTAGGCTTTAGAGATGAGCGAACTTATGAAAAGTTCGGTTCGGCAAGTTCGCCGAATATCGTGCAAAAGTTCGATTCGGACCGAACTAGTTCTGACCGAACCTGTAATACAAGAAAGCCCCTAAAAATTGTGTATAACACTGTTTTAAAGCCCTAGAAGCCCTGTATAACACTCTTAGGTCACCCATGAGTGTATCCAAGTACTTTTGAGCTGTCTTTAATGCAAAGTTGGTGTCAAAGTTACGCCAACATGTATGGCTCTAGGAAAACGGATGGGACACGGTGATAACTAACAGAAACCACTGCACTTGTGCATGTTGTATGCTTAATGCATTGTTAAAAAAGGTACAAAAATTAACCATTTTAGGCGGCTGATGCCTGCCAGGGTTCATACATATAAGGTGGTAAAAGAAGAAGCAATGGCTTTTGACAAGCCCTCCAAAAATTGACCCTTTTTATTGGCAGATGCCTGCCGGGGTTCTTCCATACATGGATGTAAAAGCAACAAACAATGGCTTTTCACAAGCCCTCCAAAAATTGACCCTTTTTATTGGCAGATGCCTGCCGGGGTTCTTCCATACATGGATGTAAAAGCATTAAAGCAACAAGCAATGGCTTTTGACAAGCCCTCCAAAAATTGACCCTTTTTATTGGCAGATACCTGCCGGGGTTCTTCCATACATGGATGTAAAAGCAACAAGCAATGGCTTTTGACAAACCCTCCAAAAATTGACCCTTTTTATTGGCAGATGCCTGCCGGGGTTCTTCCATACATGGATGTAAAAGCAACAAGCAATGGCTTTTCACAAGCCCTCCAAAAATTGACCCTTTTTATTGGCAGATGCCTGCTGGGGTTCTTCCATACATTGATGTAAAAGCAACAATCAATGGCTTTTCACAAGCCCTCCAAAAATTGACCCTTTTTATTGGCAGATGCCTGCCGGGGTTCTTCCATACATGGATGTAAAAGCATTAAAGCAACAAGCAATGGCTTTTGACAAGCCCTCCAAAAATTGACCCTTTTTATTGGCAGATGCCTGCCGGGGTTCTTCCATACATGGATGTAAAAGCATTAAAGCAACAAGCAATGGCTTTTCACAAGCCCTCCAAAAATTGACGCTTTTTATTGGCAGATGCCTGCCGGGGTTCTTCCATACATGGATGTAAAAGCATTAAAGCAACAAGCAATGGCTTTTGACAAGCCCTCCAAAAATTGACCCTTTTTATTGGCAGATGCCTGCCGGGGTTCTTCCATACATGGATGTAAAAGCATTAAAGCAACAAGCAATGGCTTTTCACAAGCCCTCCAAAAATTGACCCTTTTTATTGGCAGATGCCTGCCGGGGTTCTTCCATACATGGATGTAAAAGCATTAAAGCAACAAGCAATGGCTTTTGACAAGCCCTCCAAAAATTGACCCTTTTTATTGGCAGATGCCTGCCGGGGTTCTTCCATACATGGATGTAAAAGCATTAAAGCAACAAGCAATGGCTTTTCACAAGCCCTCCAAAAATTGACCCTTTTTATTGGCAGATGCCTGCCGGGGTTCTTCCATACATGGATGTAAAAGCATTAAAGCAACAAGCAATGGCTTTTGACAAGCCCTCCAAAAATTGACCCTTTTTATTGGCAGATACCTGCCGGGGTTCTTCCATACATGGATGTAAAAGCAACAAGCAATGGCTTTTGACAAACCCTCCAAAAATTGACCCTTTTTATTGGCAGATGCCTGCCGGGGTTCTTCCATACATGGATGTAAAAGCAACAAGCAATGGCTTTTCACAAGCCCTCCAAAAATTGACCCTTTTTATTGGCAGATGCCTGCCGGGGTTCTTCCATACATGGATGTAAAAGCAACAATCAATGGCTTTTCACAAGCCCTCCAAAAATTGACCCTTTTTATTGGCAGATGCCTGCCGGGGTTCTTCCATACATGGATGTAAAAGCATTAAAGCAACAAGCAATGGCTTTTGACAAGCCCTCCAAAAATTGACCCTTTTTATTGGCAGATGCCTGCCGGGGTTCTTCCATACATGGATGTAAAAGCATTAAAGCAACAAGCAATGGCTTTTCACAAGCCCTCCAAAAATTGACCCTTTTTATTGGCAGATGCCTGCCGGGGTTCTTCCATACATGGATGTAAAAGCATTAAAGCAACAAGCAATGGCTTTTGACAAGCCCTCCAAAAATTGACCCTTTTTATTGGCAGATGCCTGCCGGGGTTCTTCCATACATGGATGTAAAAGCATTAAAGCAACAAGCAATGGCTTTTCACAAGCCCTCCAAAAATTGACCCTTTTTATTGGCAGATGCCTGCCGGGGTTCTTCCATACATGGATGTAAAAGCATTAAAGCAACAAGCAATGGCTTTTGACAAGCCCTCCAAAAATTGACCCTTTTTATTGGCAGATGCCTGCCGGGGTTCTTCCATACATGGATGTAAAAGCATTAAAGCAACAAGCAATGGCTTTTCACAAGCCCTCCAAAAATTGACCCTTTTTATTGGCAGATGCCTGCCGGGGTTCTTCCATACATGGATGTAAAAGCATTAAAGCAACAAGCAATGGCTTTTGACAAGCCCTCCAAAAATTGACCCTTTTTATTGGCAGATACCTGCCGGGGTTCTTCCATACATGGATGTAAAAGCAACAAGCAATGGCTTTTGACAAACCCTCCAAAAATTGACCCTTTTTATTGGCAGATGCCTGCCGGGGTTCTTCCATACATTGATGTAAAAGCAACAAGCAATGGCTTTTCACAAGCCCTCCAAAAATTGACCCTTTTTATTGGCAGATGCCTGCCGGGGTTCTTCCATACATGGATGTAAAAGCATTAAAGCAACAAGCAATGGCTTTTGACAAGCCCTCCAAAAATTGACCCTTTTTATTGGCAGATGCCTGCCGGGGTTCTTCCATACATGGATGTAAAAGCATTAAAGCAACAAGCAATGGCTTTTCACAAGCCCTCCAAAAATTGACCCTTTTTATTGGCAAGGGTGAGTAGTAGCAGCACATTAAAAGACACTGGACGACAGTCACAGGACAAAGCCCTGTGGTGGGGCAGGCCTGCTTGTAGCAGACGGGCGGCAGTGGAGGTGTATTGGTGGTAGTAGTCGAGGTAGCCAACACAGACAGCAAGGGTGCAAGCAGTAGTAGCAGTAGTAGCAGCACATTAAAAAAAAGAGACTGGACAGTCACAGGAGGACAAAGCCCTGTAGTGGGGCAGGCCTCAGGCCTGCTTGTAGAAGACGGCAGTGGAGGTGTATTGGTGGTAGTAGAGGTAGACTAGCCAACACAGACAGCAAGGGTGGTAGACTGGTAGTAGCAGCAGCACATTAAAAAAAGAGACTGGACGACAGTCACAGGACATAGCCCTGTGGTGGGGTAGGCCTGCTTGTAGCAGACAGGCGGCAGTGTAGGTGTATTGGTGGTAGTAGAAGTACTAGCCAACACAGACAGCAAGGGTGCAAGCAGTAGTAGCAGTAGTAGCAGCACATTAAAAAAAAGAGACTGGACAGTCACAGGAGGACAAAGCCCTGTAGTGGGGCAGGCCTCAGGCCTGCTTGTAGCAGACGGCAGTGGAGGTGTATTGGTGGTAGTAGAGGTAGACTAGCCAACACAGACAGCAAGGGTGGTAGACTGGTAGTAGCAGCAGCACATTAAAAAAAGAGACTGGACGACAGTCACAGGACAAAGCCCTGTGGTGGGGTAGGCCTGCTTGTAGCAGACGGGCGGCAGTGGAGGTGTATTGGTGGTAGTAGAGGTAGCCAACACAGACAGCAAGGGTGCAAGCAGTAGTAGCAGTAGTAGCAGCACATTAAAAAAAGAGACCGGACAGTCACAGGAGGACATAGCCCTGTGGTGGGGCAGGCCTCAGGCCTGCTTGTAGCAGACGGCAGTGGAGGTGTATTGGTGGTAGTAGAGGTAGACTAGCCAACACAGACAGCAAGGGTGGTAGACTGGTAGTAGCAGCAGCACATTAAAAAAAGAGACTGGACGACAGTCACAGGACATAGCCCTGTGGTGGGGCAGGCCTCAGGCCTGCTTGTAGCAGACGGCAGTGGAGGTGTATTGGTGGTAGTAGAGGTAGACTAGCCAACACAGACAGCAAGGGTGGTAGACTGGTAGTAGCAGCAGCACATTAAAAAAAGAGACTGGACGACAGTCACAGGACAAAGCCCTGTGGTGGGGTAGGCCTGCTTGTAGCAGACGGGCGGCAGTGGAGGTGTATTGGTGGTAGTAGAGGTAGCCAACACAGACAGCAAGGGTGCAAGCAGTAGTAGCAGTAGTAGCAGCACATTAAAAAAAGAGACCGGACAGTCACAGGAGGACATAGCCCTGTGGTGGGGCAGGCCTCAGGCCTGCTTGTAGCAGACGGCAGTGGAGGTGTATTGGTGGTAGTAGAGGTAGACTAGCCAACACAGACAGCAAGGGTGGTAGACTGGTAGTAGCAGCAGCACATTAAAAAAAGAGACTGGACGACAGTCACAGGACATAGCCCTGTGGTGGGGCAGGCCTCAGGCCTGCTTGTAGCAGACGGCAGTGGAGGTGTATTGGTGGTAGTAGAGGTAGACTAGCCAACACAGACAGCAAGGGTGGTAGACTGGTAGTAGCAGCAGCACATTAAAAAAAGAGACTGGACGACAGTCACAGGACAAAGCCCTGTGGTGGGGTAGGCCTGCTTGTAGCAGACGGGCGGCAGTGGAGGTGTATTGGTGTAGTAGAGGTACTAGCCAACACAGACAGCAAGGGTGCAAGCAGTAGTAGCAGTAGTAGCAGCACATTAAAAAAAGAGACTGGACAGTCAGAGGAGGACAAAGCCCTGTGGTGGGGCAGGCCTCAGGCCTGCTTGTAGCAGACGGGCGGCAGTGGAGGTGTATTGGTGGTAGTAGTCGAGGTAGCAAACACAGACAGCAAGGGTGCAAGCAGTAGTAGCAGTAGTAGCAGCACATTAAAAAAAGAGACTGGACAGTCACAGGAGGACAAAGCCCTGTGGTGGGGCAGGCCTCAGGCCTGCTTGTAGCAGACGGGCGGCAGTGGAGGTGTATTGGTGGTAGTAGTCGAGGTAGCCAACACAGACAGCAAGGGTGCAAGCAGTAGTAGCAGTAGTAGCAGCACATTAAAAGATACTGGACGACAGTCACAGGACAAAGCCCTGTGGTGGGGCAGGCCTGCTTGTAGCAGACGGGCGGCAGTGGAGGTGTATTGGTGGTAGTAGTCGAGGTAGCCAACACAGACAGCAAGGGTGCAAGCAGTAGTAGCAGTAGTAGCAGCACATTAAAAAAAAGAGACTGGACAGTCACAGGAGGACAAAGCCCTGTAGTGGGGCAGGCCTCAGGCCTGCTTGTAGCAGATGGCAGTGTAGGTGTATTGGTGGTAGTAGAGGTACTAGCCAACACAGACAGCAAGGGTGCAAGCAGTAGTAGCAGTAGTAGCAGCACATTAAAAAAAGAGACTGGAGAGTCACAGGACAAAGCCCTCTGGTGGGGCAGGCCTGCTTGTAGCAGACGGCACTGGGGTGGATTGGTGGTAGAAGTAGTAGCAGCTGCAGCACCAGCAGCGGCACATTAAAAAAAGAGTGGACAGGACAGAATCCCATAGTAGCAGGAGGCAGTAGCAGGCGGCAGCGGCAGCAGCAGCAGCAATGTCAGATCTAATCAGTGGCATCAGGCACAGGGGTTTTAAAATCCTCACCGATCCACGCTTGATTCATTTTCAGAAACGTGAGATTTTCCAAGCTGTTGGCGGACAATCTTGTTCGCTTAGGGGTGACGAAGCCCCCTGCCGCGCTGAATACCCTCTCTGACGCTACACTGGAGGGTGGACAAGACAGTACACCCATGGCAAACTGGGCCAGTTCTTGCCAATGATCCAATCTGCTGACCCAGAAGTCCATGGGGTCTGGGATCAGCATTTCTGACGGAGAAAGGGCACAGTCCAAGTACGAGTGAACCTGGTTGTTTAGGTGCGGCACCTGGAGATGGTGAACATCCCTTTGGTGACTAGTGCTACGATGTGTGTCAGGTCGGGGTATTGGATGTAAAAATGTTGTCATCATATTTTCCAAACTGAATTGGCTGCTGCTGCTGCTGCCGCTGCTGCCACGGCTGCCGCCTATTGCAGAGGTAGCTTTGCCAGAGGCGGTGGAACGATGAGACAGTGGGGAGCGGAGAGTGGCCCCCCGGTCAGACATGCTTGCAGCGGGTGTCTGCCGTTTGAAAGCCATGACAAGCTGGCTGCATAGCTTCTCTCTATAATAAGCCAATTTTGCCTCCCTCTCGGAAGGAGCAAAAAACTCCCCCATTCTGGCTTTATACCGAGGGTCTAAAAGTGTGGCTATCCAGTAGTCATCTCTTTGCTTCATGCTAACAATACGACAGTCAGCGCGCAAGTAACGAAGCATACAGCTCGCCATCCTGGCCAGCGTTTCAGAGGGCCCGGTTGGTTCCATCTCCGCCCCATACTGCCATGGTTGTCCATCATCAAGGTCGTCGTCAGACTCGTCATCACCACCATCACTGTCATGTTGTGCGGCTGCCTCGTCCCCTATCCCTTCCTGTGATTCCATCTCCAAATCCAGCTCCTCTTCAGGTCCTGTTTCCTCATCCTCCTCCTCCTCCTCAACATCCATAGCCAGATGTGATCCTTCCTCTATCCTTCGCTGAATCATCGCTGTGAGCGTTTGCTCCATAATGAATATCAGCGGCATAACATCGTTCATTCCGCTAGCGTCACGGCTCACAAATCGTGTGGCCTCTTCAAAGGGCCTCAAAACGCGACATGCGTCTCTAACCAGCTGCCAGTGCCTGAGCTCGAAATTACACTGGCTCCAAACGCTGCCCGTCTGCTGCATCAGGAAATCATTCACGGCTTTCCGCTGTTCGTACAGACGGTCCAACATGTGCAGGGTGGAATTCCATCGTGTTGGAACGTCGCAAATCAGGCTGTGTTCTGGGAGATTGTTTTGACGCTGCAAGTCCAGGAGGGCGTGCTTAAATGCATACCAACGTCTAAAGCGAACGCAAACCCTCCTGGACATGGCCAGCACACCCTTCAAACCAACATATGACTTTAAGAAGCGTGTTATGACCAGATTGATCACATGTGCCATGCAAGGAGCGTGTGTCAGGTGACCTAGACGCAGTGCAGCCACAACGTTCTTGCCGTTATCAGAGACAACATTGCCCAGTGTGAGTTTCAGAGGAGACAGCCAGCGTGCGATTTCCTCCTTGATGCACAGCAGCAGCTCCTGCCCTGTGTGGCTTTTCTCGCCCAGGCTCAGCAGGTGTAAGACAGCGTTGTGGCGCTTCACCTTGCACCTATGAAAAGAGGAGGGAGGAGGAGTGGAAGATACGCTGTGTCCTGTCGGGGACGGGAAGACCTCCAAGGAGGAAGGCAAAGAGGAGGAGGAGGAGTAGGAGGAGAAGGATGGTAGGCGCCTGGTGTCCGGAGTTGAACTAGAAACATACAAGCGTGGAGGTGGTAATGCCTGGCATTGCTGCGGTGGTGCATCGGACTGCAAAATCTTGACCCAGTGGGCCGTGAAAGACATGTACTGTCCCTGCCCATAGTTGCTGCTCCACGTGTCGACGGTGGCATGTACCCTGCTGCACACGGATAATTGCAAGGACTTGGACACCTTTTCCTCCACATGCTTGTGCAAGGCAGGGACAGCTGTTTTGGAGAAGTAATGTCGGCTAGGTATTCGCCACCTAGGCTGAGCGCACGCCATCAATTGCTTGAAGCCGGCGGAGTCGACCAGGTGGTACGGCAGCGACTGCACCACCAACAACTTAGCCAGGTGTGAATTAAGCCGCACGACAAGTGGATGACTGGGTATATATTGTTGCTTATTGGACAACGATTCCGTAATGGATAACTGTCGGGACATAGGTGGAGCACTAGATGACAGTGATGATGATGATGACAACGACATGGTGGATAAGGCCTGGCTACTACTTAGATGACAGGGACTCGGAGCAGCAGCAGCAGCGGAAGAGGGGTCTTCATTAGATGTACATGATGGTGGGGCATGTTGATTGTCCCACATGGCCTTGTGATGCCGTTCCATGTGTTTACGTAGAGCAGTAGTTCCTACATTGCTGCCCTGCCCACGCCTTACTTTCTGCTTGCAGATACGGCACTGTGCCATGTTTTCCTCCTCCGGGAAGGTACAGAAAAATTGCCACACGGCAGAGTACTCTAAAGAGGTAGTACCACGTCCACCACCACCACCACCACCACAACCACCCGAGCTTGCCCCTTGTCTGGCAGGCTTTTTTCGGGAGCCTACACCAGCATCTGTGTCACCGTCACCGGCTCCTGAGCTGACCCTACCGCTGCAACGTTTTGCAGATTGACTTCTGCCCCTACCTCGGCTTGGCTGTTTATCACATCCAGTGCCGCCACTACTACCCTCCTCCTCTGACGCCGTCATCACCTCGTCACCTGGTTCCCACGTCCTGTCTAAAACAACATCATCATCATAGCCTTCCTCATGATCCCCGCCACTTCTGTCACTGTGTTGTGAATGTGATGTGACATCATGGCGGGCTCCATGCCCCCCCTCATTACTGCGTCTGCCAACACGGCTACCACCACCAACACCCCCACTACCGCAGCTATGCGTCTCGGTCACCGCTTCCACCTCCACCACCGCCGCAACACACTCCGTTGGCTGACTCGCGGAAAACAAATCATCATCATCACTATGTTGTTCAGTATCTTCCTTCGCACCCGAGGAGATGTCTCTTAGGACTCTCAGGAAAGATGGCTTCCCGCTAGGAAGGGGGAGCGAAGACATAGATGATGGAATGGAAACGCTAGAAATACCTATATTACTACTGTCACCGTGCCAAGGAACTGTAGAGGATCTGGAATCCAACGAAACCTGGCTTGAAGCCAGATCGTCAGAGTCTTCCTGCTGAGATGACCGCGAGCCAGCCAACCAGTCCACAATGGCCGTATTGTCTAAAGTAACCCGCCCACCGGAGGAGATGGACAAGTCTGGCTTGCTGATACTACTACGAGCAGGCACATGGCAGCTGCTACTAGTGGAACTGGGCACATGTCTTGTGCCACAAATGCTGCTACTGGGTCTGGCACCAACAGATCCAACATTTGGACTGGAAGAGGAGACGGCATGGGTGTTTCTTTCTCTACCCCGTCCTTTCACAACCTTTTTTTCCCCAGACATTTCAGAGCCCCTTCTAAAAGCGTATTCACACACGGACACTGGCTTGACAAATGGCAATGAATGAGAATTTCAATCAGCCTCGCTGCAGTGCACTCAGGGAATGCTGGGCCTTGTAGTACTACTAGGCTGCCTGTATGGCAAGTTGGATTGTTATCCTGTTAATAACGGCCAGGGATGAGCCCCTTTTAAAAGCGTATTCACACACGGACACTGGCTTGGCAAATGGCAATGAATGAGAGTTTCAATCAGCCTCGCTGCAGTGCACTCAGGGAATGCTGGGCCTTGTAGTACTACTAGGCTGCCTGTATGGCAAGTTGGATTGTTATCCTGTTAATAACGGCCAGGGATGAGCCCCTTTTAAAAGCGTATTCACACACGGACACTGGCTTGGCAAATGGCAATGAATGAGAATTTCAATCAGCCTCGCTGCAGTGCACTCAGGGAATGCTGGGCCTTGTAGTACTACTACTACCACTACTACAAAGGCTGCCTGTATTGCAATTTGGATGCAATGGGGATGAGCCCCTTCTAAAAGCGTATTCACACACGGACACTGGCTTGGCAAATGGCAATGAATGAGAATTTCAATCAGCCTCGCTGCAGTGCACTCAGGGAATGCTGGGCGTTGTAGTACTTCTAGGCTGCCTGTATGGCAAGTTGGATTGTTATTCCAGGGATGAGCCCCTTTTAAAAGCGTATTCACACACGGACACTGGCTTGGCAAATGGCAATGAATGAGAATTTCAATCAGCCTCGCTGCAGTGCACTCAGGGAATGCTGGGTCTTGTAGTACTACTACTACCACTACTACAAAGGCTGCCTGTATTGGAAGTTGGATGCAATGGGGATGAGCCCCTTATAAAAGCGTATTCACACACTGGCTGAGTAGTGAGTAGTGAATGAGCCTCTTCGATTTCTGAATTCCTGCCTTTTAGATTCCTAAAGCTTTCCCTTACTGCACAGAGATGCTATCCCTACAGCTCCTGTCTGTAAAATGGCCGCTGAGCTCCGTGCATAGACTTTTATTGCAGGCTTGAGCCCGCCCCTATGCTGCCTCCCGATTGGCTGGGAGAGCCGTTTGCAAGGCATTATGGGGTAGCCTGATGTCAGGTGATCTTCTGTAATCCTCCATTTTAGATGTAACATGTGGCAGGCGCCAAAATGTAGCCGGGTTCGGTCAAAACGGGTTCGGCCGAACCCGGTAAAGTTCGGATTCGCTGCGAACCGAACTTTTCCTGAAGTTCGGACCGAAACTGGGTTCGGTTGTCCCTGTTCGCTCATCTCTACTAGGCTTGAGAAAGATCCTAATGTAGGATTGAAACGTTGCTGTTATATTTGGATTGAATAAACCACCATTTTTTCATCTTGGAGTGCCGCAAAGTTTCTCTTTTTTCTATATCTGACATCACGTCCGAGGATCGGGACGTTTTTTGCTGGCACCCGATTCATATTTATTCCGTGAGTGCTGCTGTTTTCTCTTTTATATATATATATGGGAATTTTTCAAGACTGGTGTTTTATATGCCAGTGGCAAACTAAACTATGTCGGGTGAAATGCTCCAAATGTATTAATTTGGCACAGCTTTGGTTTTCTGTGCGCCACAAATCCAAATCCATGCATGCTATGGACAGATGTAGACTTGCGCTTTATTTTTCACCAATTTCTGTTGTAAATTATACTAAATGTGTTGAACTGATGGTGTCCCTGCCTGCTCCTGCTTAGCCCCGCCCACTCCTCTCAACACTGTTATAAAGTGCCGAGAGGAGTGAAAATTCACACCATTCTTGGACATATATGGCATGCACCGATATTTCCAACTTTTCTACTTCACTAAAGTGACATAAATAGTTTTATAAATTCCCCAGATAGTCTTCAAGAAAATGAATCAAGAAGCAGTCCCATAGGAAGCAGTAAAGATTACTCGCTTCCAAAGAACCCTCCACAGAAAACCCCACACGCAGTGCAGGACTATAAATGTAATTTTCATGATAATCAAGAATTTCAATATTTTTGTTAAATGCCCAATTATGGGAATTTTTTTTCATCAGGTGTTGGATTGATGATGGAATACATAAATGTCAATTCAGATATAATGATACAAATAAAGTAATAAATGTAAAAAAAAAGAAAAAATCAGTAAGAATAATTTTATCTGGAAAAATCCCCAAGGCCTTACAGCGTATAAATCTAATAGTACATATGCTATATAAGAATACTAGAGCTAGATATGTTAGATTGTCAGATGAAACACAATTACCAAGATTCTCATTAAAAGCCTATAGAGAATACTCTGATTCTATGCTGTGCAGCAATTATAGGCCCATTTCAATATTAAGTAATGATATTAAATATATGCAATAATCTCATCTGACCTGACAAACCACTCTCCAGAATAATACAGTCAGAACAATTAGACTTCAATCCAAATATGTAACCAAAGACAACACTTATTTGAAATGTAATCCAATATGTCCAGGTTATAGATACACCGTGCTTCTCCTTACATATGCAGAAAATGCTTTTAATAGGGTTAAGTGACAGGATCCGCTTTGGTTATCCTATACTTAGGGGGCACATTAGGGAATTGGATGAACAGGAATTCCTTATATAAAGTTATGACCTTTACAGGCAGGACGGATACAATATAAGAGCAGGACAGCAAAGAGGAATTTATATTCTCAGTTATCCTATGAATAAGCCAGCAGAATACAGGTATCTGTTTAATGCCCATGAGCAGCAAACACGTACAGTAGAGGAGATTTCCCACAACTTTTACAGTCTACACTTAAAGGGGGTTGTCTGAGATTTAAAAAAAATGATCTTCAAATTTTCCAGAATTACCACCATGGACTATGTCCGGAATTGCAGTTTATGCCAATTCACTTGTCAAGACCTGATCTACAATACCAGAGCTACAATACCAGACACAGCCTGTGGACAATATTGGCACTGTTTCTAGGGGGGGGGGGGGAGCAGACCCTTTAATAATTAAAGAAATCTGAACTCCACATTTCTTCTAAAAGGCCTTTAAAATCAAAGCAAAGTTACCATTACACCCTATATTGTTAAATATTGAATTATTACCCAAAAAATACAAAACACCAGCATAAATTAGATTATTTGTGGTTCACTAATAGCTTCATTTGATGACTATCTATGAAATTTTTCACAGCCAGAAATGTTATTCCTTTCAACAACTGGAGAACTTATAGCCTTAGGGTATGTTCACACAACAGCGTCCGTAACGGCTGAAATTACGGGGATGTTTCCGCCTGAAAACATCCCCGTAATTTCAGCCGTAACGGCATGTGCAGGCGCTTGAACGCCGCGTCCATTACGGACGTAATTGGCGCTGCTATTCATTGGAGTCAATGAATAACGGCTCCAATTACGGCCAAAGAAGTGACAGGTCACTTATTTGATGCGGGCGTCTATTTACGTGCTGTCATCTGACAGCGGCGCGTAAATATACGCCTCGTGTGAACAGACAAACGTCTGCCCATTGTTTTCAATGGGCAGATGTTTGTCAACGCTATTGAGGCGCTATTTTCGGACGTAATTCGGAGGCAAAAACGCCCGAATTACGTCCGTAATTAGTGTGTGTGCACATACCCTTAGAGTAAAGTCCACATGTCTTTTTTTTTCTTTTCTTTGAAGGGAATCTGTAATTTCTTGCAATATTTTGCCGCAATGGGCAGACCCTTTCGAAGCGCAATCACATTTCATTTTTAAATGTGGTACCTTGATGAAGTTTTCTATAGGATCAGTTTTAAGAACATTAAAATATATATTGGGGGAGATTTATCAAGACTAGTTCAAAAGAAAAAGTGGAGTAGTTGCCTATAGCAACCAATCAAATTTCAGCTTGAGTAAATGCAATGAATTAATGAATGAAGCAATCCAATTGGTTGCTTTAGGCAACCACTCCCCTTTTCCTTTGCACTTTTGATAAATCTCCCCCAGAGTGTCTGCATTAAATCCCTCACATTATAGCCTTCCCAAAGCTGCATTAACAGTTCTGCAGTTGTTATTGGAACCAGAAAACAAGCTTAGCAACAGGCACCCCCTTTAAGGGTATGTACAGTTTTGCAAAAATTTTATTTATTTTACCGTATTTGTCTCCGCCTCCCACACTCTCAACCCTTGTTGGCCGCTCGACGCTTCCATTGTCTTCCTGCTCCTTAGCTGAGCTGAGTTTGAAGTGTGAGTGTGACAATTTGTGTGAGTGTCTGTCTGTCTATGTCTAGTATCTAGTAGCCATACGCATTTTTTTCCAGGCTGATATCTACGACTTATGGGCTGACATGATCTCTGTTCTAGGGGCTGATAATCAGCCGGTTTTTAAGCCACTCTAGTTTTTTGCTGCGTTTTTGCCTGCACTTCTTTTTCGCGGCCATTTTTTTACACGGCCGTTTTGAAAAACAGCCACGAAAAAAACAGCCCATCGGAACAGAACGCTGTTTTCCCATTGAAATAGGCAGATGTTTGGAGGCGTTCTGCTCCTGATTTATTGGCCGTTTATGGCCTGAAAATCGTCCGAAAATAGCCCGTGTGAACATACCCTTACTTTCTATAGGACATCTTGGACTGCTGTTTCTAGCAGCTCTATAGAAATTAATGGAGCGCTGGTCGTTCATGCGCTCCATTCTCATTGAGAACTTCAGGGTAATTTCAATTCCTCGTTCTTTTTGCTGGATGTCCCAACTGTTGGACCCCCATTGATCACACATGTATCCCCTGTCTCATAGATAGGGGATACATGCAGGGCCGCCATCAGGGGGGTATTAGGGGTACTACTGTAGGGGGCCCGGCCAAACTTAATTGAAAGGGGGGCCCGGCAACTGCCGCAACTTGCCTTTGGTAGAAAAAAAACAGGCCCCTGCAATGGGGCCTGTTCTTTTCACCAAAACAATGTCGTGAGCTGCGGGCCCCCCTCTCGTCAAACACCGCCGTGAGCTGCGGGCCCCCCTCTCATCACCGCCGCGAAACACCGCCCGCTTGCGCGCGAACGACCGCAAGCGCGCACCCACGCGCGCATGACCGCAAGCGCGCGCCCACGCGCGCCCACGCGCAAACGACCAGGCGCACCGCCGAGAGGGAGGCGGTGCACCCGCAACACATCGACCGATCTACGGGGAAGGACAGCCACACAGGGACAGCGGCGCACAGTCTACTTACCTGCTGGCCCGCCTCCGACTTCGCCTCCTCGTCCTCCCCCTCGTCCGACTCCGCCTCCGACTCCGCCTCCTCGTCCTCCTCCTCCGCCTCCTCATCCTCCTCCTCCGCCTCCTCGTCCTCCTCCTCCGCCTCCTCGTCTTCCTCCTCCGCCTCCTCGTCCTCCTTGTCCGACTCCGCCTCCTCCTCCTTCTTCTCCAGAGCGTAGCTGTGTAAGGAGAGGGGGAGGAGTCCAGTTGTTGCGCGGCAGCAGGAGTTCTACTATCCCCGCCATTTTCTGGAGCCTGGAGGTGAAGGACTGGACGTCCGGTGAGTAAAGTGTCTCAAAGTGCTGTTTATGTATGGCCCTGTTCACACAGAGTATTTTGCAGGCCGAAAAAATCTGCCTCAAAATTCCTTAAAGAATTTTGAGGCAGATTTTGACCTGCCCACACTATCTTGCCGCGTTTTTTTGCTGCGTTTTTTGCCCGCTGCGATTGAGGACAGCAGACAAAAAACGCAGCGAAAAATGCATTTTCTGCCTCCCATTGATTTCGATGGGAGGTCAGAGGCGGAACCGCGGCAAGAAAGGACGTGCTGCTTTTTATTTTTTCCGCGACTGGCTCCCATTGATTTCAGATTAAATCAATGGGAGGCGGTTTTGGAAGTTTTTTGGTGCTGATTCTGACGCAGTGTCCGAGTCAATATCAAGGCCCAAAAACTCTGTGAACTGGGCCTTATTGTTAGGTCTTATTCAGACGAACGTGTAATACGTCCGTGCAACGCTCGTGATTTGCACGCGCCTCGCACGGACCTATGTTACTCTATGGGGCAGTGCGGACTGTCAGTGATTTTCATGCAGCGTGTGTCCGCTGCATAAAACTCACGACATGTCCGATATTTGTGCATTGTTCGCGCATCACGCACCCATTGAAGTCAATGGGTGCGTGAAAATCCCGCCCAGCACTTCCGCAGCAGTATAAACTATGAATGAAAACAGAAAAGCACCACGTGCTACAAACAGAGTGTCATAATGATGGCGGCTGCGCGAAACTCACGCAGCCGCGCATCTTACGCTGCTGACACACGGAGCTGTTATGGACCTTTTGCATGCGCAAAACGCCACGTTTTTGCGCACGCAAAAAGCACACGCTCGTGTAAATCCGGCCTTAGGGTAGGAACACATTAGGCATGAACACTGCGGATTTTATGCAACACATTTTATTGTGGAAAATCCGCAGCGTATTACAGTCGCAGCAGAGTGGATGAGATTTGAACAAATCTCATCCATGCGCTGCAAAAAAAATGGACCTGCAGTGTGGCTTTTGGCTTTTTAAGCCGCAGCATGTCAATGTATTCTGTGGAATCGCCGCTCCTCTGTTGCGGAAATGCTGCGGTTCTGCCGCAAAAATCACACATGAGAAAAAAAAAAGGTAATTTTTTACATTTATAAAAAAGTTTAGACTTGCCTAAGCCGTAGTCCTGGTGACGCGATCCTCTATTCTTAGCGCAGCCCCGCCTCCTATCATGACGTTTCATACCATGTGACTGCTTCAGCGGTCACATGGTCTACAGCGTCATCCCAGGAGGCGGGGCTACGTTCAGAAGAGAGAGATGCGTCACCTAAACTACGGCCGGGGTAAGTCTAAACTTTTTTTTCCCTGCAGGATTCCCGCAGCGGACATGCCTCACGAAACCTACGCCACTATTTGGTGCGGTTTTGCTGTCGGAATTCCCTGTGGCTACCGGGGCGGATAAGCTGTGTAGTTTTACTCAGCATATCCGCCTAGTGTGTCCCTTATGATGTCGCTCCTGGAGCTGCTACCTATCTCTAAATAGGCAGTTGGTCCAGTAGAATTTGGAATTATTTTTTTTTGTGAACCAGCTTAAAAAAATACAAAACTTTTGTGTTAGGGCCTGTTCACATCACCGTTCGCTTCCGCTCCGGGGTTCCATCTGAGGTTTCAGTCGCGTGAACCCGGCAACGGAAAGTGAAAGTGACAGCACAGCTTCCGTTTCAGTCACCATTGATCTCAATGGTGACGGAAACATCGCTAATGGTTTCCGTTCGTCACCGTTCCGGCAGGTTTTCGGACGGAATCAATAGCGCAGTCGACTGCGCTAATGGTGACTGAAACGGAAGCTGTGCTGTCACTTTCACTTTCCGTTGCGGGGTTCACCCGACGGAAACCTCAGACAGAACCCCGGAACGGAAGCGAACGGTGATGTGAACAGGCCCTAACCCAAAAGTTTTGTATTTTTTTAAGCTGGTTCACAAAAAAAAATAATTCCAAATTCTACTGGACCAATTGTCTATTTAGAGACTGGCAGCAGCTCCAGGAGCGACATCATAAGGAACACACTAGGCGGATATGCTGAGTAAAACTACACAGCTTATCCGCCCCGGTAGCCACAGGGAATTCTGCCAGCAAAACCGCACCAAATAGTGGCGCAGGTTTCGTGAGGCATATCCGCTGCGGGAATTCTGCAGGGAAAAAAAGTTTAGACTTGCCCCGGCCGTAGTTTAGGTGACGCATCTCTGTCTTCTGAACGTAGCCCCGCCTCCTGGGATGATGCTGTAGACCATGTGACCGCTGCAGCAGTCACATGGGATGAAACGTCATGACAGGAGGCGGGGCTGCGCTAAGAATAGAGGATCGCGTCACCAGGACTACGGCCGGGGTAAGTCTAAACTTTTTTATAAATTTAAAAAAGTGCCTTTTTTTTTTTTTCTCATGTGTGATTTTTGCGGCAGAACCGCAGCATTTTCGCAACAGAGGAACGGCGATTCCACAGAATAAATTGACATGCTGCGGCTTAAAAAGCCAAACTGCAGGTCAATTTTTTTTGCAGCGTGTGGATGAGATTTGTTTCAATCTCATCCACTCGGCTGCTACTGTGATACGGTGCGGATTTTCCCCAATAAAATGTGTTGCATAAAATCCGCAGTGTTCATGCCTAGTGTGTTCCTACCCTAAGGCCGGATTTACACGAGCGTGTGCTTTTTTGCGAGCGCAAAAACGTGGCGTTTTGCGCATGCAAAAGGTCCATAACAGCTCCGTGTGTCAGCAGCGTATGATGCGTGGCTGCGTGATTTACGCGCAGCCGCCATCATTATGACACTCTGTTTGTAGCACGTGGTGCTTTTCTGTTTTCATTCATAGTTTTTACTGCTGCGGAAGTGCTGGGCGTGATTTTCACGCACCCATTGACTTCAATGGGTGCGTGATGCGCCAACAATGCACAAATATAGGACATGTCGTGAGTTTTACGCAGCGGACACACGGACACACACTGCGTGAAAATCACTGACAGTCTGCACGACCCCATAGAGTAACATAGGTCCGTGCGAGGCGCGTGAAAATCACGAGCGTTGCACGGACGTATTACACGTTCGTCTGAATAAGCCCTAACAATAAGGCCCAGTTCACAGAGTTTTTGGGCCTTGATATTGACTCGGACACTGCGTCAGAATCAGCACCAAAGAACTTCCAAAACCGCCTCCCATTGATTTAATCTGAAATCAATGGGAGTAAGTTGCGGAAAAAATAAAAAGCAGCACGTCCTTTCTTGCCGCGGTTCTGCCTCTGACCTCCCATCGAAATCAATGGGAGGCAGAAAATGCATTTTTCCCTGCGTTTTTTGTCTGCTGTCCTCAATCGCCGCGGGCAAAAAACGCGGCAAGATAGTGTGGGCAGGTCAAAATCTGCCTCAAAATTCAGTGCGCGGTTCCAGGCGGGTGCGCATGAGCGGGAGTTTGCGGGTGCGCGCGATCGGTCGCACGGGCTGCAGTGTTTGACGACACCCATGCTACACAGGGCCGCCATCAAGGGGGGTATTATGGGTACTGATGTGAGAGGCCCGGCCAAACCTAATTGAAAGGGGGGCCCGCAGCTCACGACATTCTTTCGGTGAAAAAAACAGGCCCCATTGCAGGGGCCTGTTTTTTTTCTACCAAAGGCAAGTCGCGGCAGTTGCCGGGCCCCCCTTTCAATTAGGTTTGGCCGGTCCTCTCACATCAGTACCCATAATACCCCCCCCTGATGGCGGCCCTGGGTACCATGATATAGTGCTGGACGGAGTACCGTTAACAGGCAGTGCCACGGTAGGGGGGCCCAGAAAATTTAGCTGTAGGGGGCCCTGAAATTCCTGATGGCGGCCCTGGATACATGTGTTTTGTGGAAAACCCGCTTTAATGTCAAATAATATTTATTAAACAACTGCATAGTAAAGTAGTAAAGTGTAAAAAAATAAATAAAAAAGACACATATATAGAATTGCCCTAAGGGCAGATTCAGATGAACGTTGCGTTTTTGCGCGCGCAAACAACGCGGCGTTTTGCGCGCGCAAAAAACATTTGACAGATGCGTGTGTCATCCGTGTATGATGCGCGGCTGCGTGATCTTCGCGCAGCCGCCATCATAGAGATGAGGCTAGTCGACGCCCGTCACTGTCCAAGGTGCTGAAAGAGCTAACTGATCGGTAGTAACTCTTTCAGCACCCTCGACAGTGAATGCCGAACACAAGATCGAGAAACCTGTTAAAAAAAAAGAAAAAGTTCGTACTTACCGAGAACTTCCCTCCCAGCCGTTGCCTTGGTGACGCGTCCTTGGTGACGCACCACTCTTGACATCGGGCCCCACCTCCCTAGATGACGCGGCAGTCCATGTGACCGCTGCAGCCTGTGCTTGGCCTGTGATTGGCTGGAGCTGTCACTTGGACTGAATTGTCATCCCAGGAGGTCAGACTGGAGGAAGAAGCCGGGAGTTATCGGTAAGTCAGAACTTCGGGTTTTTTTACAGGTTCATGTTTATTGGGATCGGTAGTCACTGTCCATGGTGCTGAAACAGTTTAACTCTTTCAGCACCCTGGACAGTGACTATCTCCGGACGTCGCGTACCGTAAATTTTTTTGCCGGGTTCGGCCAAAACGAGTTCGGCCGAACCCGGTGAAGTTCGGTTCGATTGTCCGGGTTCGCTCATCTCAAAGACACTTCATTTGGATGTTTGGAAACAGAAAAGCACGTGGTGCTTTTCTGGTTACATTCATCCTTTTGACAGCTGGTGCGCTGTTTCAGTCGGTTCGCACGGAAGTGCTTCCGTGCGACCTGCGTGGTTTTCACGCACCCATTGACTTCAATGGGTTCATGATGCGCGAAATATGCGGAGATATTGAACCTGTCGCGCCTTTTGCGCAGCTGACAAACGCTGCGCAAAAAGCACCGTCTGTCTGTACTGCCCCATAGACTTGTATTGGTCTGTGCGTGGCGCGTGAAAACCACGCGGCCCGCACGGACCGAATACACGCTCGTGTGAATCCCCCCTAATTGTAATGACCCGAACAATAAAGTTAACATGTTATTTAAACCACATGGTAAAGAGCATAAGAAAAAAATGCAAAAAAAACCCCAAAAACGGCTAAATTGCGTTTTTTTGCTTATAAATTGTGATAAAAGTTAATCAATAAGTCCCATGTACCTCAAAATGATACCAATTAAAACTACATCCCATCCCGCAAATATCAAGCCTGCATACGGTTACATCGACAGAAAAATTTAAAAGTTATAGCTCTTTGAACACAACGATGCAAAAACAAATCATTTTCCATTAGGAGTTTTTATTGTGAAAAAGTAGTAGAACATGAAGAACCTATACATGTTTGATATCACCATAATCGTATTAAACCATAGAAAAAGGTAACAGGTTATTTTCATCGCATGGTGAACGGTGTGGATTTAAAATGCAAAAAATAATCGTGGAATTGCCGTTTTTTTTTCACCATTCCCCTCCCAAAAGTTAATAAAAGTTAATCAATTAGCTATATGTAAGTCAAAATGGTTCTATTAAAAAATACAACTCGTCCTGCAAAAAACAGGCCCTCATACAGCTATGTAAGCAGAAAAATAAAAAAAGTTTATGGCTCTTAAAATATGGAGACACAAAAACAAATAATTTTGGAAAAAAAAGTGTTTTAATGTGTAAAAGTAGTAAAACATAAAAAATCAATATAAATTCTGTATCACCGCAATTTTAACGACCCACTGAATAAAGTTATTATGTTATTTATACCAAATGGTAAACGGTGTAAATTTAAGTTTCAAAAAAGAATAGCAAAATTTCAGGTTTTTTTCCATTACCCCACCAAAAATGTAATAAAAGTTAATCAATACATATATGAAGTGTGGGGTTAAAGTCTTTTACTCAATAATATAACAAAGCATGTTTTTTGTTTTTTTGTTTTTTTTAATTTTGTAGCCTCCAAGAAGGGGTACAGAGGGCATTAAGAGTGTGGAACCTCTTCTCAGGGGCAGGGGTAGAATACAAAAGTGCAGAAACATATGCTTTTAATAGAACTATGAGCGCCTCACCATAGGCTATCCTAGTCATTGTTAGGGTATGTTCACACGCGTAGCAAAAAACAGCTTCTAGTTTTCAGAAGTTTTTTAAGCAAACTCACGTTTTTCGCGGCGTATTTACGGACGTTTTTGGAGCTGTTTTTCTATAGAGTCATGAAAAACGGCTACAAAAATGTCCCAAGAAGTGACATGCACTTCTTTTTTGCGGGCGTCTTTTGTCGTTTTTGGAAAACGAGGCATAAAAAAACACCCCGTTGGAACAGAACGCCGAATTTCCCATTGAAATCAATGGGCAGATGTTTGTAGGCATTCTGCTTCCGATTTTTCAGCCGTTTTTCGGGACATTTACGGTCCAAAAAACGGCTGAAAATAGCCCGTGTGAACCTACTCTTAAAGGTAGACAAATGCAATGGGATCTTTTTTGTCTTTTAAACTGCTAGGTAGCCAGTATGAAATTGACAGTAAAGGAGACCCCAGTAAGAATGATCTATCTCACAGTGGCAGGCTGGGCCTCATGCAACAGCAAGGAATTCCCAGACCCAATTACTATGCCTACCTTTTTAGCCCTGTGAACTTTCTGTTACTGGATTAATCTGTGTTACTCACAAAACTGATGTGTGTGCTCCACCCATTGGGGTGCTGCATTATCTACCTGTTAGTCTGCTCTGCCTATTACTCTGTTGCATTGTGTGATGCCCGTGGTCGCTGAACGCCGACATTCCCCTCTGACCGGCAGCCGGGACCGCAGGACTGTGAAACTCTGCCGGCGTCTCCCTTCCCACGGATGCTAGTGAGCTCTGCTGTCTGCCTCCTGCTCCTCCGGACTGTGCCCGTTGGACACGCAAGCTGGTGCTTGTTCTTAAATGGCCAGCGCGCGCACCATTAAAGTGTTCCCGAGCCTATCCCTGGACACCCCGGACTATTTAAAGAACCCTGCCCATTAGCCCAGTGCCTGAGCAATGTTAGCGCTAACCCATAGTTAGTCCGTGAATGTTCCGTATCCAGTTCACTGAAACCTGCGTCTGTAACTATCCAGTATTCGTGTCAAGTCCTGTATCCGTGTCCAGTGTCCGTGACAATGCCAGTGTATGTTATGTCTCCAGTATCCGTGACGACTCCTGTGTCCATGATGACTCCTGTGTCCGTGCTCAGTGTCCGTGATGACTCCAGTATCCGTGACGACTCCAGTGTCCGTGAAAAGTTCAGCTTCTGATAATCCAGCACAAGCCAACCATCAAGGTGCCATTGACCAGTGACTGTTATATACTTGTACGGCCAGCAGCTACTTCGTTACGCAGTGTAATCCAGTGGGTCCACATTCCCCGTGAGCGGGAGACATTGGCCCTGTCTACCAGTGCAATGCCTTGTTTATCAACACCGCTGACAGGCTCCGCCTACCTATGTATTTTTGCGTTGGCCCAACCTACCCTCTTGTGGATATGGCTAAAGGTTTGCTGACCCCGACTACTTGTGTTAGCCCCACCTGCTACCAATTTGGACCCACCCACAACATGAGGCCACTTTTAATTTTTCCAGGGCCTCTTTAAGATCCCAATCCGCCCCTGGGGGTAACTGCTACCTCTGCACCTCCTATAGCTACACCCCTGATCATACTCTCCTCTATCTGCCGCATCTTCTTGCTAAACGACAGTAGTATTAGATGAAAAAACAGTAAAGTATCTAGACATATTCTTACCTTTCCTAATATAAATTCAGTGATTTCTCAAGTGGTAACTGTTATATAACAACCACTTCACACTTTAACAGAAATCTAAAAATATTAATTAAAAAAAAAAATACATGTTCACACATATTGGGAAATAAGAAAAAAGTTAGCATATGTTTTTCTAGGGAAAAAAAAACAAGAAATATTAAGAATTGCTCAGACTTTCTTTGCTTGTAAGAATTTACTGACTTCAGAAGCTACTACTATCCAGAAATGAATGAGCTGTTGGCTGATTTAAGACACAATTATTTGTGCTTGTGAAGGAGTTTGTGTATAATCACACGCAGCAGTTTTGTTCCAGAAACTTCTGCAACTGAAAACCACTGACACATTGACACATTAATTTCTATGGGGCCATGCACACTTCCGTTGTTTTAATGGAACCGTGTGGCCATTCCGACAAAAATAGAACAGGTCCTACTCCTGTCCGTTTTTGACAGAACAGCCTCAGCCATTCCATTCATTTGGTCTGTTGAAACAACGGACTGCACACGGAAGCCATCAGTGTGCGGTCAATGTTTCACGGATCGTCATTAGTGGCCGTACGAAGGGCAACGGAAGTGTGCATGACGCCTTCGGCTGGGTTACCACAGTGCAGATTTACTGCAGATTTTGCATGGATTTTTTAAGCCAAAACCAGGAATGGAACCTAAACACAGGATATATTTAAAGAAAGGCCTTATAGGTCTGTTCTACTAGATCCATTTCTTAGGTAAGAACTGCCACAAAAACTGCATAAAAAAATTGTGTGTGATCCTGTTCTTAGGCTGGATTCAAGCATTATGATTTTATGCAGTTTTTGATGCAGTATTTTAGGAAAAAGCCAGAAGTGTTTACAAAGATAGTGTGTAGTCACACGCATTTGCCTTGTAAAAATACCCAGCAGAAAACTGCACGATGTACAATAGGTAAAAGTTCTGCATCAATTTCTTGAGTTGCAAAATATTTATCCCATAGGCTTACATTGTAGTTTTCTGCAGTATATTTTTACGCTACGGACATACAAGGCAAATTTCCCCTCCTTTAGTTTAAACTAATGGCTTTAAGTAATAACTGCACCAAAACATAATGGGGCAAATTTACTACTGTGTCTGTGTCTAGAAAGTGTCAAAAAATGTGCAGAGCATTGTCAACGCTCTGGCCAGGGATTCCGCTGCTGGAGAAGCCCCTGATGTCACTATTCATATGACAGTGACGACAGGGGCTCCTCCAGGAGAGGAATCCCCTGACCAGAGGGTCGGCAATGCTCTTGCTGGAGATTCCACTCCTAGAGGGAGCTCTACTGGCGCTATCTACAGAGAGTGGGTGTAACGCTATCTACTGGAGGTGAGTGTGGCAATATTTACAGGGGGTTGTGCGGTATTATCTACAAGAGGAGGCTGTTCATTATGCCATCATATAGTCTCATTAGCCTCAGTTATACAATCTATCCAATGTTTTCCGCTTTCCAAAGTGGCCACAGCAGTCTCAGAATTCACTATAGAAAGCTTATTTGGAAATCTGAGACACACATACACTCCATTGCCCTCTGATAGACAAACGCTGATGATGTACTCGTTCAATGTACAGTCACATTTTTGGGGGACGGGACAGTTGCCTTAAAGAGGCTCTGTCACCAGATTTTGCAACCCCTATCTGCTATTGCAGCAGATAGGCGCTGCAATGTAGATTACAGTAACGTTTTTATTTTTAAAAAACGAGCATTTTTGGCCAAGTTATGACCATTTTTGTAATTATGCAAATGAGGCTTGCAAAAGTCCAAGTGGGTGTGTTTAAAAGTAAAAGTCCAAGTGGGCGTGTATTAGGTGCGTACATCGGGGCGTTTTTAATACTTTTACTAGCTGGGCGCTGTGAAGAGAAGTAACATCCTCTTCTCTTCAGAACGCCCAGCTTGTGACAGTGCAGATCTGTGACGTCACTCACAGGTCCTGCATCGTGACGGCCACATCGGCAGCAGAGGCTACAGTTGATTCTGCAGCAGCATCAGCGTTTGCAGGTAAGATCGACTTACCTGCAAACGCTGATGCTGCTGCAGAATCAACTGTAGCCTCTGGTGCCGATGTGGCCGTCACGATGCAGGACCTGTGAGTGATGTCACAGATCTGCACTGTCACAAGCTGGGCGTTCTGAAGAGAAGAGGATGTTACTTCTCATCAGAGCGCCCAGCTAGTAAAAGTATTAAAAACGCCCCGATGTACGCACATAATACACACCCACTTGGACTTTTACTTTTAAACACACCCACTTGGACTTTTGCAAGCCTCATTTGCATAACTACAAAAATGGTCATAACTTGGCCAAAAATGCTCGTTTTTTTTAAATAAAAACGTTACTGTAATCTACATTGCAGCGCCTATCTGCTGCAATAGCAGATAGGGGTTGCAAAATCTGGTGACAGAGCCTCTTTAAACATGTTTAACTCCTTAACGCCAAAGGACGGATATATCCGTCCTCAGCAGCTGCTAGTTCGCGCAGGAGGACGGATATATCCGTCCTGTGATGGCGCGGGTACTGCCACTGTACCCACGCGATCAGCGGCAGGAGCACGGCTGTTATACACAGCCTGGCTCCTGCTGCAACTGCCGGAATCGAAACGCGCTCCGATTCCGGCAGTTTAACCTATTAGATGCCGCTGTCAATAGTTACAGTGGCATCTAATGTGTTTGACAGAGGGAGGGAGCTCCCTCTGTGACCCGATCGGCACCCCCGCAAACAAATCGCGGGTCGCCGTCAGGTTTCCATGACAGCCGGGATCTAACAAAGACCCCCAGGTCTGTCTTCAGCAACTGCATGTTAGGCGATGCCGGAGGCATGACCTAACAGGTTGCCTGTCAGTTTTACACTGACAGGCAATAATGCTTTGGTATACGAAGTATACCAAAGCATTATATATGCGATCGGCACATCGCATAGTGAAGTTCCCTGGTGGGACTTAAAAAAAAAATGTCAATCAGTTAAATAAAGTTTGTGGAAAAAAAATAAAAATAATTACAGTCAAAATCAAATAAAACTACTTTTTTTGCCCAAAAAGTGGTTTTATTCAGTAAAAGTGTCAAAACAAATAACACATACATATATGGTATCCCCGATCATAACAACTTGACCAATAAAATAAACACATTAATTAAACCGCCGGATGAACGGCGTCCAAAAAAAACACAAAAAACAACGGCAAAATTCTCTCTTTTCTCCCATTTTCCCCATAAAATATAAAATAAAAGTTAATCTATAAATCCTATGTACCCCAAAATAGTACTAATGAAAACGACACATTGGCCCGCAAAAATCAAGCCCACATACGGCCACATCGAGTAAAAAAATAAAAAAATGACGGCTCTTGGAACGCGGCGATGGAAAAACAAGTAATTTTTTTCTAAAAGGGTTTTTATTGTGCAAACGTAGGAAAACATATAAAACCTTTACATATTTGGTATCCCCGTAATCGTGCCGACCCATAGAATAAAGTTAACATGTTATTTACGCTGCATAGTAAACGGCGTAAATTTATAATGTGAAAATTAATGCTGGAATAGCTGCTTATTTTCAATTCTCTCCTAAAATAAAGTTAATAAAAGTTAATCAATATGTCGACGGAATAAAAAAAAAGTTATGACTCTTGGAATGCGACTGTGAAAAAACAAAAAATAATCCTTGGTCATTAATGTGCAAAATGGCCCGGTCATTAAGGGGTTAAAGAAGCTCTGTCACCACATTATAAGTGGCCTATCTTGTACATAATATAATCGGCGCTGTAATGTAGATTACAGCAGTGTTTTGAATTCAGAAAAACAATAATTTTTGATGGAGTTATGACCTATTTTAGAGTTATGCTAATGAGTTTCTTAATGACCAACTGGGCCTGTTTTACTTTTTGACCAAGTTGGCGTTGTAAAGAGAAGTGTATGACGCTGACCAATCAGTGACCAATCAGCGTCATACATTTCTCCCCATTCATTTACACAGCAGCCTCGTGTTCTTACTAGGTCACTATGTGCAGACACATACACACACATTAATGTTAATCAAGTGTCCTGACAATGAATATACATTACCTCCAGCCAGGACTGGATGTGTATTCAGAATCCTGGTATTCAGAATCCTGGCAGTCTGGCCAGGCTGCGATAGGCTCTCCCACTCCTAAGCCCGCCATCCTGAGTGGTGGAAGATGGAGTCAGTCTCAGAGACGTAGATTCAGGTGCAGACTGATTACCTATGGGAGTTAACCCCGAAGCTGTGCCTGGCAGACCCTTTACAATAACAGCCAATAAGTCTGTAGTAGTATATCACCAGACCGTCCGGACTGAATACCGTTATAAAATAACAACCTGTGTTCAATGAATGACCCTAACCAGGGGTGAACCTAGGCCCTCCGCTGCCTGAGGCGAACTATAAAACGGCGCCCCCCCAAATCTATCGGAGTATTTTCTCATTACTAGCTTTACACATCAAACACGCAATATATACATGTCTTAAATAGGAAAACATTTGATGTTTATTTGTTAAAGTGCTGTTTGAAGTATAGAAAAGATTTAAAGATTTCTTCTTACTACCAATCAGTGCAGTGCAAATCGTAAGAGAACGAAAGAAATGATCCAGCGCTTGTGAGAAAGGTAAAAAGGAACCACTGTTCCAAGTTTAATTTCATTATTTAAAAGTTCAAGTGCAAGGGTAGTGGTAGCAATAGCCTACGCGTTTCGGACAACACTTCTGTCCTTATTCATTGCTCATGTCTACTTGCTTTGTAATGTCAGTCACGTTTTTATCCCGGAAAACCAGGAAGAATAAATTATCCTACAACTGGATTAGGGGAGGATTCCCCAAAGAATCGCTAAATCCTTCCACTCAGGGTGAGCAGAAAGGTAGAAAAAGAAGAAATTTATATATAAATATTGCTTGTAATTGTTTAGCGTATTGTACCAAAGAATAGACTTATAACTACTCATGTTAGTTTTAGTGATAATATATTCGGGTTGGTGTTTGTCTCAAATGTTTTGGGGAATTCAGTAGTGATTAAATGTTGTATTTAACGACTGCATAGCAAAAGACTTGGCGTTGAAGCATATCACAAATCGAAGCAAAACAGAAAATAATATATACAGTGCACGGTGATATTGAAAAATATTAAAAACGTAGTATAAAATCTATACTGACATGATTTTTGTATATTAGCAATTTCTGGTATGTAACACATTATGTTTTAGTATGACATATAGTTTGGATTTCTTGATGGAAGATAAATTTATTAGTAAAATATATGTGTTGTGAGGGTTTAGCATCAGGAGAGGTTGGTACAGCGGTTTCTTTGTAGCCAGAGACAGGGACACCGTGCATTAAAAGTCATAACAGGGTTTTGCCTGTGTTTTTATTCTTGTCAAAGAAACAGCCTCTTGTACAACAAGGCTAAATACAAAATAAATCCTGCTCGTCTGAGCACTAACTAAACAAGATATTTATCTAACTATACCGAGTGCCTTCCTACCAGGCACTGGACACAAAGTAACACAGGTCTTTACTCACATAGAATACAGGCTACTCCAGCCTTAGTAGTCTCCAGTCTGAGTCAGGGGTGAGACTCTCACACACTGTGTCTGCATCTTTTTATACACAGGCTACAGGTGCAGCTAATTGAGCAGCAGCCTTGTCCTACAAACAGAGATGGACTAGGGATTGGGGAACCCGCCCTGCTCTTCTCCAATCCAACTCCAGGCCCTTTTTCCAGCTTTTCCTTAAGCCGAGATTGGAAAGCTAGAGCTTTCTATTGCAAGAACTACTCATTCCCTGGAGCCTAGGATACATATGACAGGATTCTAGGGGAAATGTACCTTCCCTCAATGACTTTACCTGTCACTGTCTCACAGTCTTCACAAGACCATGTTGTTTTTTATCTAGTTTTGCTCATTATACAATACCCTATACTGGATGATTATATATAATGGTCCCCCACTAATTTCTTTTTATGTTTCATAAGTTAATACAACATATATGTTTCAGTCCTGAACAGTAATGAGATTTATACTGGACATATCCCATATATTGTAATATGTGTTTTATTGATCTACAGGTGGACAGATTTATTACGATATAAGAGCAAATATTTTGTTTATTATTTTATCATTGAGAAAATGACATTAATTATTTATGTTAATATTTATTTTACACTATATTCAGTAATGGAACATTATTTGTTTACGGAGGATTAATCCCTTTGGCACTCTGGTTTTTAGATTGTAAATCCAAAATGCCTCCCTGTCCAGGAGAGTATGTCTAAGATTCCCCCCTCTAATAGACTTTCTGACTTTCTCAATCGTATAGGTTTTAAACTATTTTGTAGATCTATTATGTATATTGACGAAGTGTCTCGCTACATTGGAGATGTTACATATAGTAGCATTTCTAATATATCCCAGATGTTCTAAAATTCTAGTCTTGAATTTTCTGATAGTACATCCAACGTACATCAAGTTGCAATCTGTGCATTCTATGATGAGGATAACCCCTTCACTGTTACAGTTGATGTAAGTTTTAATATGGAATATATTTGTGTTTTCAGAGTCATGAAAATAGTACAGTCTGCACTGCACAGCCCCATATCTCTCATCGGCAGCCAGTCTCTCTGCAATTACATTTAGGCCAGTCCAGGACGGATCGCGCTTAGCGCTGTTTTGAAGCGGCACGTCCTGGGCTGGTTTCTTTGCTCTACCTGCTGTATTGTAGTGGTCTGCCTGAGCTGGCTTGAAGCCAGTGTTGGATTAATATGATCTTAGGCCCTGGGCTGTACACAAGTTATGGGCCCACATCCCACACGTAAGTATCACCTACATGTCAAAGTACATCACATGCCACTCTGCAGACTGTCCCTTAGCCTGATCATCTGATGCCACACTCACACTTCCCCACAGCCCACACCACAGTAATTTACATGGATTGTAAGACCAACATTACAAATAATACCGCCATACTGTTACTGAATAATACCCCCACACAATAACCACATAGTGGCTTAATAATACTTCCACACCATGACTGCATATTACCACAATATAGTGTCAGAATAATACCACCATAGTGTTAATGAATAATACCTCCACTCCATGAGAACATATTACTACCACATAGTGACTGAAAAATACCAGCATACTGTTACTGAATAATACCGCCACTCCATAACCACATAGTGACTGAATAATACCCCATATTGATACTGAAAAAACCCAAGATTACATATTACTACAAAACAGTGTCAGAAAAAACCCACTATACTGTTAGTGAATAAAATACACTATATATACACCACGTTCCAAATTATTATGCACATTGGATTTAAGTGCCATAAACATTTAATTATTAGTTTTTCAATTAAACTCATGGATGGTATTGTGTCTTAGGGCTCTTTGGATCATTGTAATCAATCTCAGACACCTGTGATAAATAGTTTGCCAGGTGTGCCCAATCAAAGGAAAACTACTTAAGAAGGACGTTCCACATTATTAAGCAGGCCACAGGTTTCAAGCAATATGGGAAAGAAAAAGGATCTCTCTGCTGCCGAAAAGCGTGATATAGTGCAATACCTTGGACAAGGTATGAAAACATTGGATATTTCAAGAAAACTTAGGCGTGATCATCGTACTGTGAAAAGATTTGTGGCTGATTCAGAGCACAGACGGGTTCGTTCAGATAAAGGCATAATGAGGAAGGTTTCTGCCAGATAAATTATTAGGATTAGGAGAGCAGCTGCTAAAATGCCATTGCAAAGCAGCAAACAGGTATTTGAAGCCGCTGGTGCCTCTGGAGTCCCGCGAACCTCAAGGTGTAGGATCCTCCAGAGGTTTGCAAGTGTGCATAAAGCTATTATTCGGCCACCCCTAAACAATGCTCACAAGCAGAAACGGTTGCAGTGGGCTCAGAAATACATGAAGACTAATTTTCAAACCGCGTTGTTTACTGATGAGTGCCGTGCAACCCTGGATAGTCCAGATGGATGGAGTAGTGGATGGTTGGTGAATGGCCACCATATCCCAACAAGGCTGCGACGTCAGCAAGGAGGTGGCGGAGTCTTGTTTTGGGCTGGAATCATGGGGAGAGAGCTGGTAGGCCCCTTTAGGGTCCCTGACGGTGTGAAAATGACCTCTGCAAAGTACATAGAGTTTATGACTGACCACTTTCTTCCGTGGTACAAAAAGAAGAACCGTGCCTTCCGTAGCAAAATTATCTTCATTAATGACAATGCACCATCTCATGCTGCAAAGAATTCCTCTGTGTCATTGGCTGCTATGGGCATAAAAGGAGAGAAACTCATGGTGTGGCCCACATGTTCCCCTGACCTCAACCCTATTGAGAACCTTTTGAGCATCCTCAAGCAAAATATCTATGAGGGTGGGAGGCAGTTCACATCAAAACAGAAGCTCTGGGAGGCTATTCTGACATCCTGCAAAGATATTCAAGCAGAAACTGTCCAAATACTCACAAATTCAATGGATGCAAGAATTGTGAACGTGATATCAACGAAGGGGTCCTATGTTAACATGTAACTTGGCCTGTTAAGTTTTTTTTGATTGAAAGAGCTTTTGATTTCTGTAAATATGACCTCCTGATGCTGCAAATTCAACAAATTACCATTTTAGTTCTCTTTACAACCTTGAGGGTATGTTCACACGAGGTCATTACGTCCGTAATTGACGGACGTATTTCGGCCGCAAGTACCGGACCGAACACAGTGCAGGGAGCCGTGCTCCTAGCATCATAGTTATGTACGATGCTAGGAGTCCCTGCCTCGCTGCTGGATAACTGTCTCGTACTGTAATCATGTTTTCAGTACGAGATAGTTGTCCGGCAGCGAGGCAGGGACTCCTAGCATCGTACATAACTATGATGCTAGGAGCCCGGCTCCCTGCACTGTGTTCGGTCCGGGACTTGCGGCCGAAATACGTCCGTCAATTACGGACGTAATGACCTCGTGTGAACATACCCTTAAAATGTTTTGATCTCTGTTGTGCATAATAATTTGAAACAGTGCATTTTGAGTTTTTTACTTTTAAAAAAAAATCTGTTATCATTAGGAGATTTGTTCAATAAAATTTGGATTATACTCCAACGGTTGATGGCTTGAAGATTATACTGACTGTCATTTGCATCGACTATTTAGGAAAATCAGCGAAAAATAACATTTGCATAATAATTTGGAACGCAGTGTAGACCAATATTACCTCCATACAGTGACCATATAAAGGTAGATACCAGTTATACACAGGAAATCTGCAGACCATATAAGTGATTACAGTATAGTTATATTGAGTGATTCACAGGTGACGTCTCCTCAGATTGAAGTCGCTCACTTTCACCTTTTCTTCTTTATCCAGCCAAGACCGCAATGACAACTTCTCCCAGACACGATTTCCTAAGCCATGCAGAATATGACACAGATATCTTTGGCTCCTTGCTTTTCTAGCGCACTCCCTAACTATTCCCTATCTCTGCACAAACTCCCTATACATTCTATACTAGGTGCCCCACACAGTAATATTACACACACCCTTTTGTTCCCCCAAAGGCCCCACACAGTAAGTGCTACTTTTGTTCCCCTACACAGTATTAGTGTCCCCTTTATACCTTACTGAGTGATAGAGCCACTTTTAGGCCCTCATCCAGTAATAGAATTCCCACTCAGTACTAATATCCCCTTTATGTCCCCACAGAAATAATGTCTCCACTCAGTAGTAATTTAGCCTTTTATGCCCCAATTCAGTACTAATGCCACTTTTTCTGCCACACTCAGTTTTTAATGCCCCCGCAGTAATTTTGCCTCTTTATACACCCACTCAGTAAAAATGCCTGCTTTATGCCCCCACAATAAGGATGCCCCCTTTTGTATGCCACTTTTTTATGCCCCCTTTTTATTACCTAATAGACATAAAATTTAACTGAATTCAGTGGCCCGGCGTGGACGGCATGATGCAGTGACGTCATCGTGCCGGGCAGTAGACGCCATCAGCGTGCTCCCGATCTCTTGTAGGTCTCAGGTCGAGCCAGGCTGCGGCCTAAAAGAGCAAACGGCAGAGCATGGAGCCAATGGCCAGGGGTTGGCTGACAAATTTTAGTCTGCGGGGCAATCACACAGCACTGGCCCAAGAGTAGCGGCCCATTCTGGGGGCACTGGGCAATTGGCGAATTTGCCCCCCTAACACCGCTCCAGAAGAAGTCTGCTACCTGTCAACGGAAAAATCATCCGCCAGGAGGAAAAATGGTTCTTGATAGCGGAGTACAAGAAAGCCTGACGAGGGAATTAGACTTTCTTGTACTCCGCCATGGGGAAAGATGTTTCCCTCTGGCAGATGACTTTTCAGTTGACAGGAAGCAGAGTTACATGAAGGGGAATTATTTTTCCTTGACCTCTAGTTTCTATTGTGGCGAATGTAATTTTTTTAAATTTTTATACTGCTAACTTTTTTTTTAGTATGTTCCGCTGGAGCGTTTGTACTACGTCTGTAAAGGATCTGTCAGGCACAGCTTCTGTGTATACGCCCATAGGTAATCAGTCTGCACCTGCTTCTATGTCTGTGAGACTGACTCCATCTTCCACCACTCAGGATGGCAGGCTTAGGAGTGGGAGAGCCTATCACAGCCTGACCAGACGGAGCTAGCTCCCGCCCTCTGTCTATTTATACCTGCCTTTCCTGTTCCTCCTTGCTTGTGATTCTTCTCGTGTGGTTTCCTGGCCCTGCTGCAGCTTCTGAACTATTTGACCCTGCTTCATACTGACCCTGGCTTACTGACTACTCTCCTGCTCTGCGTTTGGTACCTCGTACACTCCTGGTTTGACTCGGCTTGTTCACTACTCTCCTGCTCAGCGTTTGGTACCTCGTACACTCCTGGTTTGACTCGGCTCGTTCACCACTCTTGTTGCTCACGGTGTTGCCGTGGGCAACTGCCCCATTTCCCTTAGCTTTGTGTACCCTTGTCTGTTTGTCTGTCGTGCACTTACTGAGCGTAGGGACCGTCGCCCAGTTGTACCCCGTCGCCTAGGGCGGGTCGTTGCAAGTAGGCAGGGACTGAGTGGCGGGTAGATTAGGGCTCACTTGTCTGTTTCCCTACCCCCATCATTACATAATCACAAGCCCATATACCTAGTCTACCCTGGTCCCTCACACTACTATGGACCCCCTTGAGACCCTGGCTCAGCAAATGCAGGGTCTCTCCCTACAGGTCCAGGCCCTGGCTCAGAGGATCAACCAGCCTGACGCTACCATGGTAGTAACCCTCACCTCACCTCTTGAACCCCACCTCAAGTTGCCTGACTGGTTCTCAGGGGACCGGAGGACTTTTCTCTCCTTTCGGGAGAGTTGTAGGCTCTACTTTCGCTTAAAGCCTCACTCCTCAGGTTCTGAGAGCCAGCGGGTGGGTATAATTATGTCCCGGCTCCAGGAAGGGCCCCAAGAATGGGCCTTCTCCTTGGCTCCTGACGCCCCTGAACTTTCCTCCGTTGATGTTTTCTTTTCTGCTCTCGGACTCATTTATCATGAGACTGACAGGACTGCCTTTGCCGAGAGTCAGCTGATGACCTTACGTCAGGGTAAGAGACCTGTTGAGGAGTATTGTTCTGACTTTAAGAAGTGGTGCGTATCTTCTCGGTGGAATGACCCTACCTTAAGGTGCCAGTTTAGGTTTGGTCTGTCGAACGCCCTGAAAGAACTGCTAGTTAGCTATCCCTCTTCTGACTCCCTAGACCAGGTTATGGCTTTAGCGGTACGACTTGACCGACGTCTCAGGGAACGACATCTTGAACGTTTTTGTGTTTTCCCCTCGGACTCCCCCATGATGCCTCCCGAGGTCCCGTTGCTTCGCTCCTCCACGGAAGACTCGGAGGTACCTATGCAACTCGGGGCCTCCGTGTCCCCCCGACAACGTAGAGAGTTCCGCAGGAAGAATGGTCTCTGCTTCTATTGTGGGGATGACAAGCATAGAGTGAACACCTGTCCTAGGCGTAAGAATAAGCAGCCGGAAAACTTCCGCGCCTAAGTGATCATCGGGGAGGTCACTTGGGCACACAGGTATTTCCCGTAAATATGAAACGTAATAAAATATTGCTTCCCTTTCAGGTCTCTTTTGGTGGTAGGTCTGCTACCGGCAGTGTCTTCGTGGATTCAGGGTCTTCTGCTAATATCATGTCTGTGGAATTTGCTATGTCTCTAGTTATGCCTTTGATTGATTTGCCTAAACCTGTCCCGGTAGTGGGTATCGACTCCACTCCTCTTGCTAATGGTTATTTTACACAGCATACCCCTGTTTTTGAACTCCTTGTTGGCTCCATGCATTTGGAGCAGTGCTCTGTACTGTTGATGCAGGGATTATCGTCCGATTTGGTTTTAGGCCTTCCCTGGTTGCAGTTGCATAATCCCACGTTTGACTGGAATACTGGGGATCTTACCAAATGGGGTAATGAATGCTTGACGTCATGTTTTTCTGTTAATTCTATTTCTCCCACAGAGGAGGTGAACACGCTACCTGAGTTTGTTCAGGACTTTGCTGATGTTTTCTCTAAGGAGGCCTCCGAAGTATTACCTCCTCATAGGGAATACGATTGCGCTATCGATTTGGTACCAGGAGCTAGGCTCCCGAAGGGTAGGATATTTAATCTCTCTTGTCCCGAACGTGAAGCCATGAGAGAGTATATCCAGGAATGCCTGGCCAAGGGTTACATTCGCCCCTCTACTTCTCCGGTAGGTGCTGGCTTCTTCTTCGTAGGGAAGAAGGATGGTGGTCTTAGGCCATGCATTGACTACCGTAACTTGAATAAGGTCACTGTAAGGAACCAGTATCCCCTTCCTTTGATTCCTGATCTCTTTAATCAGGTTCAGGGGGCCCAATGGTTCTCTAAGTTTTATCTACGGGGGGCGTATAACCTTATCCGCATCAAAGAGGGGGATGAGTGGAAGACTGCATTTAACACGCCCGAAGGTCATTTAGAATACCTCGTCATGCCCTTTGGGTTGTGTAATGCTCCCGCGGCCTTACAGAATTTCATAAATTAGATTTTAAGAGATTACCTGGGGGTATTTCTTGTAGTGTACCTTGATGACATACTTGCGTTTTCCAAGGACTGGTCCTCCCACATTGAGCATGTCAGGAAGGTGCTCCAGGTCCTTCGGGAAAACAAACTGTTTGCGAAGACCGAAAAATGTGTGTTTGGGGTGCAGGAGATACCATTTTTGGGTCAAATCCTCACTCCTCATGAATTCCGCATGGACCCCGCCAAGGTCCAGGCTGTGGCGGAATGGGTCCAACCTGCCTCCCTGAAGGCGTTACAGTGTTTCTTGGGGTTCGCTAATTATTACAGGAGATTTATTGCTAACTTCTCGGTCATCGCTAAGCCTCTTATGGACCTCACTCGCAAAGGTGCTGATCTCCTCCACTGGCCTCCTTAGGCTGTCCAGGCTTTTGAGGTCCTTAAGAAGTGCTTTATCTCGGCCCCGGTGCTGGTTCAGCCCAACCAAATGGAGCCATTTATCGTGCAGGTTGACGCATCCGAGGTGGGAGTGGGGGCTGTCTTGTACTAGGGTACCAGGTCCCTCACCCATCTCCGTCCCTGTGCCTACTTCTCCAGGAAGTTTTCGCCCACTGAGAGTAACTATGATATTGGCAACCGCAAACTCTTAGCCATTAAATGGGCATTTGAAGAGTGGCGCCACTTCCTGGAGGGGGCTAGGCACCAGGTAACGGTCCTTACCGACCACAAGAATCTGGTTTTCCTAGAATCTGCCCGGAGGCTAAACCCGAGACAAGCTCGATGGGCGCTATTTTTTACCAGATTCAACTTTTTGGTTACTTATAGGGCTTGGTCTAAAAATATTAAGGCAGATGCACTGTCGCGTAGCTTCATGGCCAGCCCTCCTTCGGAGGAAGATCCTGCTTGTATTTTGCCTCCAGGTATAATCATTTATTCTATTGATTCTGATTTAGTTTCTGAAATTGCGGCTGATCAAGGTTCAGCTCCCGGGAACCTTCCTGAGAACAAGCTGTTTGTTCCCCTGCAATTCCGGCTAAGGGTACTTAGGGAAAATCATGACTCCGCACTATCTGGTCATCCAGGCATCCTGGGTACCAAGCACCTCATTGCCAGAAACTATTGGTGGCCTGGGTTGCCTAAAGACGTTAAGTCCTACGTCGCCGCTTGTGAGGTTTGTGCTAGGTCCAAGACTCCCAGGTCCCGACCAGCGGGCTTACTACGTTCTTTGCCCATTCCCCAGGGACCTTGGACCCATATCTCCATGGTTTTTATCACCGATTTGCCTCCATCTCAAGGCAAGTCGGTGGTGTGGGTTGTAGTAGACCGCTTCAGTAAGATGTGCCACTTTGTGCCCCTCAAGAAACTACCCAATGCTAAGACGTTAGCTACCTTGTTTGTCAAACACATCCTGCGTCTCCATGGCGTCCCTGTCAATATTGTTTCGGACAGAGGGGTACAATTTGTTTCATTGTTTTGGAGAGGCTTCTGTAAAAAGTTGGAGATTGATCTGTCCTTCTCCTCTGCCTTCCATCCTGAAACTAATGGCCAAACCGAGAGGACTAATCAGTCTCTAGAACAATATTTAAGGTGTTTTATCTCTGACTGTCAATATGATTGGGTCTCATTCATTCCCCTCGCCGAATTTTCCCTTAATAACCGGGTCAGTAACTCGTCAGGGGTCTCCCCCTTTTTCTGTAATATTGGGTTTAATCCACGGTTCTCCTCCGTTTCACCTGGTAGTTCCAACAATCCCGAGGTAGAGGTCGTTCATCGGGAACTGTGCACAGTCTGGGCCCAGGTTCAGAAGAACCTAGAGGCGTCCCAGAGCGTACAAAAAACTCAGGCTGATAGAAGACGTTCTGCTAACCCCTTGTTTATGGTCGGGGATCTGGTGTGGTTATCGTCTAAGAACTTACGCCTTAAGGTCCCGTCCAAGAAGTTTGCTCCCCGGTTTATAGGGCCGTATAAGGTCATTGAAGTCCTCAATCCTGTCTCCTTCTGACTGGAGTTGCCCCCATCTTTTCGAATACACGACGTGTTTCATGCCTCCCTCCTTAAACGCTGCTCCCCGTCCTTGGCTCCCTCGAGGAAACCTCCTGTCCCCGTTCTCACCCCTGAGGGGGTGGAATTCGAGGTGGCCAAGATTGTGGACAGCAAGATGGTCCAAGGCTCCCTCCAGTACCTGGTCCATTGGAGAGGATACGGGCCTGAGTAGAGGACTTGGGTACCCGCCCGGGATGTTCACGCTGGGGTATTGGTCTGGAAGTTCTATCTTCGTTTCCCCAATAAACCAGGTCCACCTAGAAAGGGTCCGGTGGCCCCTCATAAAAGGGGGGGTACTGTAAAGGATCTGCCAGGCACAGCTTCTGTGTATACGCCCATAGGTAATCAGTCTGCACCTGCTCCTATGTCTGTGAGAATGACTCCATCTTCCACCACTCAGGATGGCAGGCTTAGGAGTGGGAGAGCCTATCACAGCCTGGCCAGACGGAGCTAGCTCCCGCCCTCTGTCTATTTATACCTGCCTTTCCTGTTCCTCCTTGCTTGTGATTCTTCTCGTGTGGTTTCCTTTCCCTGCTGCAGCTTCTGAACTATTTGACCCTGCTTCATACTGACCCTGGCTTACTGACTACTCTCCTGCTCTGCGTTTGGTACCTCGTACACTCCTGGTTTGAATCGGCTTTTTTCACTACTCTTGTTGCTCACGGTGTTGCTGTGGGCAACTGCCCCATTTCCCTTAGCTTTGTGTACCCTTGTCTGTTTGTCTCTCGTGCACTTACTGAGCGTAGGGAGCGTCGCCCAGTTGTACCCCGTCGCCTAGGGCGGGTCGTTGCAAGTAGGCAGGGACTGAGTGGCAGGTAGATTAGGGCTTACTTGTTTGTTTCCCTACCCCATCATTACAACGTCGTAGATTCATTGGACTACTTCGATGATCTACTTTTAAAAAAAAAAATAGGTGAAGGAGGGTTACATGGGGGAGTTTAGATTTCAATAAAATAAAAATTTCTTATGTCTGTTTTTTTAATACTTTATTATGGCCTTAGAAATGGCTGCTGTCTGATTGAGAGCATCCATTACTAAGAAGGGGCTTAGTGTTAGCCAGTATAAAGCTAACCCCCTATTATTACCCCGGTTCCCACTGTCGCGAGGGGAGTACGATCCAGTACCCGACCATCTGAAGCGACGGTAAAGGCAGCAGGGCGACTGCAGGCTGGGAATATCAGGATGGGAATGGACAAAAACTGTGGCCTTTCCCACCCCAGTAATGAAAGGCTGCTACTGCTTTATTGCATCTGGCTGGTTATGAATAATAGCGGGAACCCCACGTGATTTAAAAAAAAAAAAAAATTGTTGAAAAAAAATTACGTGAGATCCCCTTAATGTTTCATAACCAGCCAGATACAATAAAGCAGCAGCAGCCTAGCATTACCAGGGTGGGAAGGGCCACGGTTTTTGGCCATTCCCAGCCTGATATTACCAGCCTTCACTTCAGACGGTCGTGTGCTGGATCCTACCCAGCTCTTCCAAGTACTCCTGGTGGCGATGGGTACCAGGGTAATAGTAGGGGTTAATGCTAGCCTTATTACTTGCTAAGACTAAGCCCCTTCTTAGTAATGGATGCTCTCAATCAGACAGCTGCCATTACTAAGGTGGTATTGAAGTATTAAAAAACAGACATCAATTTTTTTTATTTTACTGAAATAACAACTCTTCCACACAATCCACTTTAAAGGGAATGTGTTGCCAGAAAAACATGTTTTTTTTTTAAAAAATTAAACATTTAGTGTGTGGGTGATTAAACATTGTTCAAATTTTTTATTTTTTTTTTGCACGAGCCAGGAAATATTATAAATTATTTCTAATTTATAATACTACCCATTTTTGGTCACTAGATGGAGCTGTTCCCAAAATTGCAGCATTGCAACATTGGGTTAAAAGCCCTCACTCTAGTGAGCTCTCAGCAACCCCCCTCCTTTATCCTGGCTAGTGCCGGGATAAACGAGGGGTTTGAACGGTGTAACCTACTACACTGTGTGTCGCCATTTTTGGAGCTAACCCACAGTGTAGTAGGTTTACATACAGTAGTAAACACACACAAACACGAACATACATTGAAATCTCTTACCTGCTCCTGCCGCCGCGGCTCCCTCCGGCCCGTCCGCTCCGTTTGCTGCCGCTGGTGCAAGTGCACAAATCCGGAAGCCGCGACCGGAAGTAGTAATATTACTGTCCGGCCGCGACTTCCGGTCCACAGGAAAATGGCGCCGGACGGCGCCAATTTCGAATAGGACTGTGTGGGAGCGGCGCATGCGCAGTTCCCACACAGACGCCGTACACTGCAGTCAATGGGACGGGAGCCGTTCGCAGTCCCTATGGGACTGTGGCTGCCGTATTCCATGTCTGTATGTGTCGTTAATCGACACACACAGAAATGGAACAAAAAATGACAGCCCCCATAGGGAAGAAAAAGTGTAAAAATAAGAAAAAGTAAAACACAAACACACAAATGAATATAAACGTTTTTAATAAAGCACTAACATCTTTAACATATAAAAAAAATATTTGTGATGACACTGTTCCTTTAACCATTTTATGAAAAAAATTTAAAAAAGCTTAAATCAGCGAAGTAGCCCAACAAATCTATGACATAGACCAAATGGTCCAGCGGATACTGCAAAACAAAAATTAGCAGTATGAAAAATAAAAATAAAGATGGCTGCCCCTACAGAATTACAAACATATGAATAAATAGTTACTTTAGGGAACATATTAAAATAATTAGAAAAATATGCCCATAAAGTAAAACATATAAAATAAAAAAAAAATGAAAAAATAACACCTTTCCTGTAAAGAGTGCAGCATGTAATAGGAAGGGGTACGCAAACTCTGGGGCACTTTACATTTTTTTCTAGCCTCCTTCGCTATTTAGATATCGGTGCCGTAATATTTGGCGACCGATATTTAAATAACCCCCTGAACTGTCAATGCGGAGATAATTGGAAAGAGGGCGTGTAACATTGCTGTAACACTGTCCAATCAGCTACAGACAGTGTCACAGCAAGAGCTGGAGAGAGGAGAGCATGTGCCACCACTACATCCGCCACCACTACGGAACAGAAGAGGAGAAGAGTGTGAACTCTTCTTCTGTTCCATGTTATCAGAGCTGTGCGCGCGCACGCTCTCACTCTCTAGCTCTTTGCAGACAAGGACAAGACTGATCTCTCGCGAGAGATCACACAGTCTTGTACTTGCCTGCCGAGAGTTAAAGAGTGAGAGCGTGCACGCGCACACGCTCTTCTTTCACCAGCTCTTGCGGTTAACATTGTCCGTAGATGATTGGATAGTGTCACAGTGATGTTACATGCCCCCTTGCCAATTACCGCCCCATTGACAGTTCAGGGGGTTATTTACATATGGGACGCCAAATATTACGGCACAGATATCTAAATAAGGAAGGAGGGTAAGAATTTTTTTTTAAGTGCCCCAGAGTTTGGGCAGCCCTGCCTATTACATGCTGCATTCAAATGCACATCTATGGGCAGGTGAAAGGTTCTCTTTAAAGTGTAACAGCTTTTTAAAACATTTTTTGACATGTCAGAAGTTTTGATCAGTGGGGTCCGAGCACTGGGACCACTCCACTTGTCACTAAAACGAAGCAGCAGAAGTGCTCGGGTAAGCGATGTGCTTCTTCGATTCTGTTTGGCTTTCCTTGGAGCAGTGTACAGGCTCAATAGAAAGTCTATTAGTCTGTACACCGCTCACTCGGCTGAAAGTCGATCATAAATGAAGCGGCACAGCGCTCACCCGAGCACTTCTGCTGCTTCGTTTTAGCGATCGGTGCTCGGTCCCCCACCGATGAAAACTTCTGACATGTCAGTATGACATGATAAAAGTTTAGTTACAGTTTAAAGGCTATGTACACCTTTAAAAAATTATTTTATATATATATATATATATATATATATATATAAAGATATCTATCAATGTGATTGGTGCAAGTTTGAATTACTTTTTATTGAAAGTTATTGTAACTTTTTGAGATACAGCTGCTTTGTATCCTGTATACAAAGCAGCTGTATATAGCGCTGAGACCTGAATCCATTAGGTCGCCTATTATCGATCACATCTAAGTTATGAACTTAGATGTGATCGGTAACAGCTCGATCCTGCAGGACCCGCTGACCTGACGCAAACAGGATTCAGTGCTATATACAGCTGCTCTCTATACAGGATACAAAGCAGCTGTATCTCAGAAAGTAAAAAGAGGCGGAGGAGGAGTGTTACAGACGTGCCCATCATGCGGCACGTCTGCTAAGTCTGCATGCCCCCTCCCCCCGGTCCAGTCCGTCCCTGGCTGAAAATGCCGCCCCCCATTTTCAGGTAGGTGGCGCCGCCTGAGGCTGTCGGCTCAACTCGCCTCAAGGCAGGTGCGGCACTGACCCTGACACATACCCCAAGTGCCACCTGTGTCGTAGTAGTATAACTACCTACACAAATTAAAGTGGAGGAGAATTGGTATTGGTATCGCTCCAATGGCACCTAAAGAAACCATCACCAAAATACATAGCAAACCCCTAGACTACAACCCACAGAGTGAATGGTTGAGCGGGGAGGATGATAGATATGTGATCAAATATAATTTGTTAAAAATGATGGGAGTTGGATCTTGTGGAACATTGAAAGGTTTATAACAAATTGTGAAAATTGTTCAAAAGTGCAGGCTGTGTGGATGTTACTAAATTGCTGTTTAAAAAATAGATGACCAAGTGATTCTTGAGTGCTTCATGTAAGGAATTGATGATGATGACTAATATAGATTGTCGTGTGACGTGTGTGATGTGTGAAGATGTGTAATGTAATGTGTGTCAATGCATACAACTGACGGTTTTTAACCCCTTCCCGTCGCAGCCACTTTTAGACTAAATTACAGAATCCCATTTTTAAAATCTGACATGTGTCACTTTATGTGGTAATAACTTTGGAATGCTTTCACCAATCCAAGTGATTCTGAGATCGTTTTCCCTTGATAAATTGTACTATATGTCAGGGGTAAAATTTGCTCGATAAATTCTTTGAATTGTATATAGTGCTACACAGACATCCCCCTTGTATATAGTGCCACACAGCACTCCCCCTTGTATATAGTGCTACACAGACATCCCCCCATGTATATAGTGCCACACAGATCTCCCCCTTGTATATAGTGCTACACAGACATTCCCCCATGTATATAGTGGCACACAGCATTCCCCCTTGTATATAGTGCTACACAGCCCTCCCCCTTGTATATAGTGCTACACAGACATCCCCCCATGCATATAGTGCCACACAGATCTCCCCCTTGTGTATAGTGCTACACAGACATTCCCCCATGTATATAGTGGCACACAGCATTCCCCCTTGTATATAGTGCTACACAGCCCTCCCCCTTGTATATAGTGCTACACAGCGCTCCCCCTTGTATAAAGTGCTACACAGAACTCCCGCCCAGTTTATAGTGCCACACAGTGATCCCCCTTGTATATAGTGCTACACAGACTTCCCCCCTTGTATATAGTGCTACACAGACATCCCCCCATGTATATAGTGCCACACAGCGTTCCCCCTTGTATATAGTGCTGCACAGCCCTCCCCCTTATATATAGTGCTACATAGCACTCCCCCTTGTATATAGTGTTATACAGACATCCCCTTGTATATAGTGCCACACAGCGCTCTGCCCCTTGTATATAGTGCTACACAGACATCCTCCCTTGTATATAGTGCTACACAGACATCCTCCCTTGTATATAGTGCTACACAGCATTCCCCCTTGTATATAGTGCTACACAGTTCTCCCCTCTTGTATATAGTGCTACACAGCGCTCCCCCCTTGTATATAGTGCTACACAGCGCTCCCGCCTTGTATATAGTGCTACACAGCGCCCCCCTTGTCTATAGTGCTACACAGACATCCCCCCTTGAATATAGTGCTACACAGACATCCCCCTTGTATATAGTGCTATACAGTGCTCGCACTTTGTATATAGTGCTACAGAGCGCTTTCCCCTTGTATATAGTGCTACACAGCGCTCCCCCTTGTATATAGTGCTACACCGACATCCCTCCTTGTATATAGTGCTACACAGCGCTTCCCCCCTTGTATATAGTTCTACACAGTGCTCCCCTCATGCATATAGTGCTACACAGCGCTCCCACGTTCTATATAGTGCTACACAGCACTCCCCCTTGTATGTAGTTCTACACAGCACTCCCCCCTTGTATATAGTGCTACAACGTGCTCCCCCCTTGTATAGAGTGCTACACAGCAGTCCCCACCTTGTATATAGTGCTACACAGCACTCCCCCCTTGTATATAGTGCTACACAGACATCCCCCCTTGTATATAGTGCTACACAGACATCCCCCTTGTATATAGTGCTACACAGCGCTCCCGCCTTGTATGTAGTGCTACACAGCGCTCCGCCCCTTGTATATACTCAGGGACGGCCCTAGGATAGATGGCGCCCCACCCCATCATTAAAAAAAAAAGCCCCATAAAAAAATAAAAATGCCCCTTTATTGCCCCCATACCATATAATAATAATATTTAATAATATATTACAACCCCTTCAAGGACACAGTATTTTGTCCTCTAATTGTGCCAACCGTATTATGCCATCTGTAGTACCCCTACACAGTATAATGTCCGCTTAGTGGCCCCCACACAGTATAGTGCCCCCCTGTAGATTTTGCCATATAGCCTCCCTGCCATAATCCCCCATCTCCTTTTTGTAGATCATGCCATACAGCCCCCACCTCCCCCTTGTAGACAGTGCCATACAGTCCCCCACCTCCCCCTTGCAGACAGTGCCATACAGTCTCCCACCTCCCCCTTGTAGAAAGTGCCCCCAAACAAAAACAAAAATTGTACTCACCCAAGCCTCGTTCCCATGACGAACTGAGCTGCTCCATGACGGGATCCTGTAGCCTAGTACAGAGTTTCCCAACCCTTTCAGACTCGAGGTAGCACTGGAAAAATAAAATTTGCTCAGGGCACCCCTACAAAAAATTGTTTTGAGAAAGATAGAAAATGGCTAAGAACAAGCACTACACTTGTAGGGTATGTTCACACATGTTTTTTGTAAGGCAAAAAAAATCTGCCTCAAAATTCCTTCAGCAACTGGAATGCGTTGTGTAACCTTTTTTTTTTTTTTTTGTGTTTTTTCTTAAACTATTGAAGCGAATGCAAAAGACGCAGGAAAAAAAGCTCCAAACGAGCGCCGCAGGTATTTTCTGCCTCCTATTAATTTCAATTGGAGGTCAGAGGCGGAAACAACTTGAAGACCATCAGCCCGCCACTCACAGTAAAATGACCGTCAACCCACCACTCACAGTAAAATGACCATCAGCCCCCCCACTCACAGTAAAATGACCATCAGCCCACCACTCACAATAAAATTACCATCAGCCCACCACTCACAGATTCCCCCTGTAGGTAGCGCCACACAGCCCCTTGTAGGTAGCGCCACACAGTCCCTTGTGGGTAGCGCCACACAGCCCCCTTGTGGGTAGCACCACACAGCTCCTTGTAAGTAGCACCACACAGCCCCCTTGTAGGTAGCGCCAGACAGCCCCCTTGTAGGTAGCGCCAGACAGCCCCCTTGTAGGTAGCGCCACACAGCCCCCTGTAAAGAGCGCCACACTGCCCCCTGTAAAGAGCGCCACACAGCCCCCTGTAGACTGTGCCACACAGCCCCCTGTAGGGAGTGCCACACAGCCCCCTAGTAGGAAATGCCGCACAGCCCCCCGCTATGAAGTGACGCACAGCCCCCTGGTAGGGAGTGCCGCACAGACACCTGGTAGGGAGTGCCGCAAAGACCCTTGGTAGGGAGTGCCACACAGCCCACAGCCCCCTGGTGGGGAGTGCCACACAGCCCCCTGGTTGGTAGTGCCCTACAACCCCCTGGTTGGTAGTGCCCCACAGCCCCCTGGTTGGTAGTGCCACACAGCACACAGCCCCCTGGTTGATAGTGCCACACAGCCCACAGCTCCCTGGTAGGTAGTGCCACACTGCCCACAGCCCCCTGGTTGGTAGTGACACACAGCCCACAGCACCCTGGTTGGTAGTGCCACACTGCCCACAGCTCCCTTGTAGTGCAAGGACTACGAAATGACCCTGATAGCGGGCGGGCAATAGACATTCAAAAAAGGACAACTGTGCAGGAGCACACAAAATACCCAGCTTTCCCAGCTATCAAATAAATGTGTGTAAATAAACTAAGATATAACTTTTATTTAGTCTAGCTAAAGGATTAATCTTTTTAGCTAGATTAAATAAATGTTATATCTTAGTTTATTTCCACACATTTATTTGATAGCTGGGAAAACTGGGTATTTTGTGTGCTCCTGCACAGTTGTCCTTTTTTGTAGGTAGTGCCACACAGCCCACAGCCCCCTTGTAGATAGAACCCCCCCCCAACCCCTTCCAGTATAGATAGCGCCACTGTAGCTGAAGCCCCGGCCACATGGGGATTCCGCTCCTTCAGGGAGCTACAGGAGCACTGCTTGATGTCTCTGTCCATACAGGGGAAACTCCTGCAGCGGAATCCCCGTCCACAGCGTTGCTGACACTGTGACCGTCGATTCCACTCCAGGAGAAGCTCCTGTCATCTGTGTCCATGACGTCATTGGCTTCTCCTGGGGTGGAATCCCCTGTCATAGCGTCTGCAACGCTTTGACCGGGGATTCCGCTTCAGGAGTTTCCCCTGATGTCACTGTCCATATATGGACAGAGACATCAAGCAGCGCTCGAGGAGCGGAATACCCGGCCACATGGGGATTCCGCTCCTTCAGGGAGCTACAGTGGCGCTAATGGATAGCAGAGCAGGGAGATACCTCCCTGCTCTGCTATAGTGCCGTCGCTACCGCTACAGCAGCCGCAGCGGCTGCTAGCGGCGCCACCGCCCTCATGCCCGGTGTCACCGCTAGCAGCCGCTATGGCTGCTACAGCGGTAGCGACGGCCACTAAGTTAAGAAGCGCCCGGGTGGAAAGGCGACTGCAGTTAGTGTGTTTATCCCCTCTGGTAGTTGAAACAGCGGGGATACACACACCCGATGGCGCCCCTCTTGCATTGTGGCGGCTGGCGCCCTGTGCGACCGCACTGGTTGAACGTATCCAAGGCCGGCCATGTATATACTGCTACACAGCACTCCGCCCCTTGTATATAGTGCTACACAGACATCTCCCTTGTTTATAGTGCTACACAGACATCCCCCTCTTGTATATAGTGCTACACAGCGCTCCCCCTTGTATATAGTGCTACACAGACATCCCACCCTTGTATAAAGTGCTACACAGACATCCCCATCTTATATATAGTGCTACACAGCACCCCCCCTTGTATATAGTGCTACACAACTCCCCCCAAAAAAAATAATTTGTACTTACCTTGCCCCGTTCCCGCGTTGGGCGGAGCGCTGCACATGCTCCGGCCGGGGCGCCTGCGCAGACCAGCGTGACGTCATAACACCGGTCTGCGCAGGGAGTCTTCCCAGCGCCTTATAGGCTGCAGGCCTAACGTGGCTTGCAGCCTATAGTATTCATTTGTATCTGCGTACTGAGATTGCAGATACAAGTAAATGCGGCTGTCGCTAGCACCGGGGCCCCCTCCTGTGCTAGCGAAGCCACCGGTCATAAGGGGGCCTGAAACGCTCTAATGATGTTCTGCCACTGTGTAAGACAGATAGTTATACCACATAAAATAGTTACTAGTTAACATTTGCCATGTGTCTACTTTATGTTGGCATCATTTTTTGAACAGCCTTTTATTTTTCTAGGACATTACAAGACCTAAATGTTTAGCAGCAATTTCTCACATTTTCAAGAAAATTTCAAAAGCCTATTTTTAAAGGGTTCAGTTCAGTTCAGTTCAGTTCTAAAGTAGCTTTGAGGGGCCTATATTTGGGGAAACCCCCAGAAAATTACCCATTTTAAAACTGCACCTCTCAAAGTATTCAAAACAACATATAGAAAGTTTCTTAACCCTTTAGGCGTTTCACAGGAATTGAAGCACAGTGGAGGTGAAATGTACAAATGTCATTATTTATTTATTTTGCAGAAATTCAAATGTAATAAATTTTTTCTGTAAGGGTATGTGCACACGCTAGCTGGCTTTTACGTCTGAAATTACAGACTGTTTTCAGGAGAAAACAGCTGCGTCGTTTCAGACGTAAAAGCTCCTCCTCGCATTATGCGAGGCGTCTTCGACGGCCGAACATTTGAGCTGTTCTTCATTGAATTCAATGAAGAACGGCTCAAATTACGTTTCAAAGAAGTGTCCTGCGCTTCTTTGACGAGGCAGTCATTTTACACGTCATCGTTTGACGGCTGTCAAACGACGACGCGTAAATGACAGGTCGTCGGCACAGTAAGTCGGCAAACCCATTCAAATGAATGGGCAGATGTTTGCCGACGTATTGGAGCCGTATTTTCAGACGTAAAACGAGGCATAATAGGCCTCGTTTACGTCTGAAAATAGGTCGTGTGAACCTAGCCGAACACAGAAGGTTTTACCAGAGAAATCCAACTCAATATGTATTGCCCAGATTCTGCAGTTTTTAGAAATATCCCACTTATGGCCCCAGTGTGCCAATGAACTGAAATACAGGCCTCAGGAGCAAAGAAGCACTTCGAGGATTTTGGGGCCTTCTTTTTATTAAATATATTTTAGGCACCATGTCAGGTTAGAAGAAGTCTTGTGGTGCCAAAACAAGGGAAACAAGGGAAACACCTAAAAAAAAGACCCCATTTTGGAAACTACACCCCACAAGGAATTCATCTAGGGGTGTAGTGAGCATTTTGACCCCACATGTCTCATAGAGTTTATTAGAAATGGGCAGTGAATGTGATAAATTAAATTTTTCCCAATAAGACGTAGCTGTAGTTCAAATTTTTTCACTTTCTCAACAAATAAAGGAGAAAAAGCACCCCAACATTTGTAAAGCAACTTCTTCAGAGTAGCGAAATACCCCATATGTGGTCATAAACTTCTGTTAGGATACACAGCAGGACTCAAAAGGGAAGGAGCACCATTTGGAGCGCAGATTTTGCTGGATTTATTCCTGCGCGCCATGTTGCATTTACAGAGCCCCTCAACGTTTGTAAAGCATTTTCTCCTGAGTACAGGAATACCCCATATGTGATCGCAAACTGCTGTTTGGACACAAGGGAAGAAGCGCCATTAGGATTTTTGAGCTCATATTTTGTTGAATAGGTTTTTTGGCGCCATGTCGCATGTGCAAAGCTTGCTGAGGTACCAGTACAGTAGAAATTCCCCAGATGTGACCCCATTTTCGAGACTTTACCCCCTCAAGGAATTAAATGAGGGTTGTAGAGAATATTTTGACCCCACAGCTGTTTTATCGACTTTATTAGAATTGGGCCATGAAAATTTAGATCTACATTTTTTTCCAATAATATGTCGTTTTAGCTCAACATTTTTCATTTTTACAAGGAATACAGGAGAAAAGACACCCCAAAATTTGTCACACAATTTCTCCCGAGTAAGGCAATACCCCATATGCTATCGGGATACACAGCAAGGCTCTAAAGAGAAGGAGCACCATTTGGTTTTTGGTGTGGAGATTTTACAAGATTAGTTTTCGGACACCATGTTGCATTGAGCGAAGGTACCAGTACAGTGGAAACCCCCGAATAATTACCCCATTTTGTTAACTACATCCCTCAAGGAATTCATCTAGAAGTGTAGTGAGCATTTTGACTCCACAAGTGTTTTGCAAAAATTAGTACACAATAGATGTTGCAGATTGAAAATTGCCATTTTTCCTCAGATATGCCATTTTAGTGTCCAATGTGTTGTGCCCTGCTTGTACCACGGGAGACACACACCCTATAAATTGTTAAGTAGTTTCCCCAGAGTACAGTAATACCCCATATGTGCTCATAAACTGATGTTTGGGCACACTGCCAGGCTCAGAAGGACCGCAATTTTTCTTTTAGAGCCCAGATTATGCTTGACGTTACTTGCACCACCGACGTACCAGACATGTCATTTTGCGGGATGGAGTTAAGCATCCTTACACGCAATATTACAAGCTGGCAGTGTGCTAGAAGCATATAAATTGTTACACAATACAACATTCAAAGTTTTACCTATTGCACTGGGTAATGGTACAGAAGTCCTGATGGTACTACATGATATTACCTCTGAATATTTAACTCCTCTGTCCCAGACTCTCTGCTATAAACGCACAGTCTGTCTATCCGCGACTCTCTGCTATAAACACGCAGTCTGTCGATGTTCGCGACACCAGGTTCCAAAGATGATTAGAACCTGGAGTGGCCAGATTAGTTGTCATGGCTAGACCCCTCTAACTGGTTTGAGGGTATTGGCGGATGGACAATGGATTGCTCCAGAGAGTCCTGCAGGTTGTTTTATGATATACTTGTCTTATACTTGTCTTAAAAGAACAATGACTTACTTATTCACTAAAATGGAAACAAGATAGAGACTCCATGAAAAATGGACGCTGCACAAAATCAAATCATTTAACCCCTTCCCGCAACTTGACGTAACTACACGTCGATGTGTGCAGTAAGTTCGCACACCTTGACGTGCAGTTACGTCTGTGCTTTGACAGTTAACCGCCGCGCGGCGCTACACCGCAGCGGCGGTTAACTGTGCAGGGTGTCTGCTCTGCATTACCCGTTGCCGATCAGCGGCCCATCGCTGCTGATTTCGGCAGTTAACCCCTTAATTGCGGCGTTCAATTTTGATCGCCACAATTAAGGTGTTTAGCGGCGATCGGCAGGCCCCACGTGAAATCACGGGGGCTTGTGATGGTACCAATGGCAACCGGACGCCAGACAATGGCTTCCGGGCTGCCATGTACAGAACCCTATGAGGACCAGCCGGAGGGTGGTCGTCGTAGGCTTCCTGTCAGTGTGACTGTTACGTCACAATGACAGTTGGAATGCATTACACTACGTAGGTAGTGTAATGTATTCCAGCAGCGATCAGAGCTGCAAGTCTTAGTGTCCCCTAGTGGGAAAAGTAAAAAAAGTAAAAAAAAGAATAAAAATGTTTTTAAAAAAGTGTAAAAATAAAAGTTATAAGTGACATAAACAAGAACTGCTTTTTCTCCTATAGTAAGTATTTTATTATAGGAAAAAAATGAACACGTAAAAAAAAAAGTACACATATTTGATATCACCGCGTTCGTAACGACCCCAACTATAAAACTATAATATTATTTTTCCCGCACGGTGAACACCGCAAAAAAAAATAAACGAAAAACAATGCCAAAATCACTATTTTTTGGTCACCACCCCTCCCAAAATATACAATAAAAAGTGATCAAAAAGTCGCATGTACGCCAAAATAGTACCAATAAAAACTACAACTCGTCCCGCAAGCCCTTACACAGCTTTTTTGACTGAAAAATAAAAAAGTTATGGCTCTCAGAATATGGTGACACAAAATATTATTTATTTTCTAAATAAGTTATTTTATTGCGCAAACGCTGCAAAACATAAAAAAACCGATATACATATTGTATCCCCGTAATCATACCGACCCGCAGAATAAAATATAATGGTCATTTATAGCCCAGGGTGAACGCCGTAAAAAATAAATAAAAATCATTGTCAGAATTGATGGTTTTTGGTCACCTTGCTTGCCGAAAAATGGAATAAAAAAGTGATCAACAAAATCGCATGCACCCCAAAATGGTACCAATGAAAATTATAGATTGTCCCGCAACAAATAAGCTCTCACGCAGCTCCGGTGGTGAAAAAATAAAAAAGTTCCGGCTCCCAGATTATGGCGATGCAAAATGTGCAGTGTTCCAAAAGCGGATAGGATCGGGTGCCATTTATAAGTGCGACACTGGCCACATAGCTGAGGATTATTATTTATTTACCCCATTATTATACCCGCTTATTATGCCCCTGATGTACTCTGCCCAGCCTACATATGCCCCCACATTATAAACTGAAATACCAGCAAAACGCCAGAGCTACTACCAAGCAAAATCTGTGCTCCAAAAGCCAAATGGCGCTCCCTCCCTTCTGAGTCCTACAGCATGCCCAAACAGCAGTTTACGTCCAGAAAATATGGCATCGCCATACCCGGGAGAACCCGGTTAATATTTTATGAGGTATTTGTGGCACAAACTGGGCACAACATATAGTGCACTAAAATGGCACATCAGTGGAAAATTTTAATTTTCACTCTGCACCATCCGCTGCGCATTAAACCCTTTGCGCATGACTTAATAGCATGTCGTGGTGTGGGGGGGGGGTGATATATGGAGCGTCTCATGCGCTGAGCCCGCACCATACGCTGCGGGTGTCAGCTGTGTATTACAGCTGATACCCGGAACTAACGGACAGAAGCAGCGATTGTGCTGTTACAGGAGCCTGTAAAAATCACAATACACTGCAATACATTAGTATTGCAGTGAATTCCACCACTGATCTAACAATTGCTGGTTCAAGTCTCCTAGGGGACTTATAAAATATGTAAAAACAAAAGTAAATAGTTATTATTAGTGGAAAAAATTAAATAAATATTTAAAGTCCAAAAACAAAACCCTTTTCACATTTTTTCTCTACAGTAATGTAAATAAAAAAAAATACACAAAATTGGTATTGCTGCGTCCGTAAAAGTCCACGCTATTACAATATACCATTATTTAACTCACACGGTGAACGCCATGAAAAATAAAGAATTTTAAACTGCAAAATTGCAGTTTTTTGGTCACCTTGACTCTACCAAAAATTTAATAAAAAGTGCTCAAAAAGTCTTATGTACCAAAAAATGGTACCAATAAAAACTACAGCTCGTCCCGCAAACAATAAGCCCTCACACCACTCTATTGACGGAAAAATGAAAAAGTTGTGGCTCTCGGAAAGCGGGCAGGAAAAACGAAAAACAAAAAACAAAACATGGATCAGTTCGGAAAGGGTTAATTACTTTCTAATGAAAAAAACATTTATGGCCACATGTGGGGTATTGCCTTGCTCGGCAGAAATTGCTTTACTAATGTTGGGGAGCATTTTCTCCTTTATCCTTTGTGAAATTGAAAAAATTCAACATTTTAGTGGAAATAATGTTGATATTAATTTTCACGGCCTAATTCTAATAAATTCTATCTATCCCTAGATAGATTCTTTAAGTGGTGCAGTTTCCCAAATGGGGTTACTTTTGGGGGGCTTCCACTGTTTCGGTTTCTCAGTGGCTTTGCAAATTCAACATGACACCCAAAAACTATTCCAGATAAATTTGAGCTCCAAAAGCCAAATAGCGCTCCTTCCCTTCTAAGCCCCGGTTTGGGTCCAAACAGCAGTTTATTACCACATATGGGGTATTTCCGTAATCTGGAGAAATTGTTTTACAAATGTTGGGGTGCTTTTTCTCCTTTATTCCTTGTAAAAATTAAAAATGTCTAAGTTCTTACAGAAAAAATGTAGATTTTTATCTTTACAGACTAATTCCAATGAATTCAGCAAAACAACTGTGGTGTCAAAATGCTAACTTTACCCCTAGAAAAGTTCCTTGAGGGGTGTAGTTTCCAAAATGGAGTCACTTTTGGGGGGTTGCCACGGTTTTCATCCCTCCAGTGCATTGCAAACGCGACATGGCACTGAAAACTATTCCAGGAAAATCAGAAATCCAAATGGTGCTCCATCTCTTCTGAGGCCTGCTGTGGGTCCAAACAGCAGTTTATTACCACATATAGGGTATTTCCATAATCGGAAGAAATTGCTTTACATATGTTGGGGTGTTTTTTCTACTTTATTCCTTGTAAAAATTTCAGATTTTCATCTTCACATACTAATTCAAATAAATTTAGCAAAAAAACTGTGGGTTCAAAATGCTAACTATACCCATAGATAAATTTGTTGAGGGGTATAGTTTCCAAAATGGGGTCACTTTTGGGGGATCTTTACTGTTTTGGTACCACAAGACCTATTCAAACCTGACATGGTGCCTAAAATATATTCTAAAAAAAGTAGGCCTCAAAATCCACTAGGTGCTCCTTTGCTTCTAAGGCCGGAGTTTCAGTCCATTACCACACTAGGGTCACATGTAGGATATTTCTAAAAACTGCAGAATCTGGGCAATAAATATTGAGTTGCATTTCTTGGGTAAAACCTTCTGTGGTACAGAAAAAATATACTACAAATGAATTTTCGAAAAAAAAAGAAATTTGTAAATTTCACCTCTACTTTGCTTTAATTCCTGTGAAACGCCTAAAGGGTTAAAACACTTTCTGAATGCTGTTTTGTATACTTTGAGGGGTGCAGTTTTCAAAATGGGGTGACTTATGGGGACTTTCTAATATATAAGGCCCTCAAAGCCACTTCAGAACTGAACTGGTACCTGAAAAAATAGGCTTTTGAAATTTTCTTGAAAATATGAGAAATTGCTGCTAAAGTTCTAAGCCTTGTAACGTTCTAGAAAAATAAAAGAATGTTCAAAAAACGATGCAAACAAAAGGTAGACATATGGGAAATATAAACTAGTAAGTATTTTGTGTGGTATTACTATCTGTTTTACAAGTAGAGACATTTAAATTTAGAAAAATGCTAATTTTGTCTAATTTTCTCTAAATCTTCGTGTTTTTTACAAATAAATATTGAATTTATCGACCAAATTTTTTCCCTAACATAAAGTACAATATGTCACGAGAAAACAATCTCAGAATCACTTGGATAGGCAAAAGCATTCCGGAGTTATTACCACATAAAGTGACACATGTCAGATTTGAAAAATCGGCTTCGTCCTGAAGGCCAAAACAGGCTCTGTCCTGAAGGGGTTAAACATATTTTAATCACTTTCACATTTCTCACCTTTTGTTTATTTTAGGACATTTTGTATCCAAGCCAGGTACTTAAAGAACGGCTTATCCCCCTTGCGCACATACTTAACCTCTTCAGTGTAGCGTCCATGGCCACGGACCGTTACGTTACATTACTCCTCCACCGGCGGCCGCAGCCATGGATCTGTGAGCGCTGGCCCGCATCTCCTCCCCAGGAGATGCCAGTGCTCACTTCCGCTCCGAACCACTATGTCCCGTAGGGTACGCGCACATGCTCATGCCTGGCCTTAAAGAGCCAGTCCGCGCACATGGGAATTATCACTAATTAGCCCATGATCACCCTGGACTATAAGAAGGGCCCTGCCCCTTTGCTCATGGCCTGAGCGTTGTTGTGTTTTCCTATGTTAGTCTTGCATATGGTGTTATCCTGTTCCCGTTGCTTCCCATGCCCTGCTGCCTGTATCCTGTACCCAGTGCTATTTGTTCCTGTGTCTTAGACCTGTTGGAGTTGTGTTGTGTCACCGGTTCCACCTGCTGTGTTACACCACGTCTGCTGTCTGCTACCAAAGTCCCATTTGTGCCTAGCCGTTGCTACTGTCGGGACCACTACAGGTACCCTTGTGTTTGGACTATTTATACATTGACTTGGTACTCTATTGGCCAGCTGCTATCCCGCTACGGCGGTATAGCCCAGTGGTTCCACATACCCACAGATCGTGACATTCACCTCATCCCCTGGGCATGTCAACAAAATTCCTTCCCATACTTGCTTTAGTCATAGAGTACACTTGATCAAAGGATCTAGAATGGTGGGTAATTATTTTAGCCTTTGCTGCAAAACATTTCAAAAGTTTTGCAAGCCTCAAAATATGAGGTGCAGAAGCAAATATAATGCATCACATAATAAAACAACCTGCAGGACACTCTGGAGCAACCCAATATCCATGCCCCAATACCCTCAAACCAGTTAGAGGGGTCTAGCCATGACAACCAATCTGGCCACTCCAGGCCCCAATCATCTTTGGAATTGGCTTTCCTGAACTCTTTCTTTATTTTCTTAACTTGCTCTATGTCATACTTGACCTGCATAATGCTAAAAAGGTCTATGTAATAGCAAAGTGCTGGGCCAAGAACTTGGCACATGCCCCTTTGGGCAGCATTCAAAACATCTCACACTATTCTATGTTAATTAACTGCTAATATTAATTATATAGCAAATGCAGAAGTTGCATTCAAAGCATCAAACACATAATCTGTAACATTGTCAAATATTTCAACTTATTTCTCTATATTATATGCATTCTTTACTGCTAAGCCTACTGTTAGCGATAATCCAAACTTGTCCGGCCACGGCACATGATTTGGTCATAATAATTGTGTTACACTCTAACACTGTCCTAATGGGACTTTTACCACTGCGGATATAACGTATGTCATAGGCAGCATCTTTTTTACATAACATAACCTCGGGGCTCTCATTGCTGCCATGTACTTCTTACTTATGAGTGACAGCAACCAGTGATCTTCACCTCATAACTCCACATAATAAAACACCTTAAGTTGTTATTCACAGTACCGTGGCACATTTACACACACTATTATTATAAACCTCAAACAATATAAACAATAGGGCCTCAACTAATAAAATAATGCTATCACCAATCTCATGCTATAACCAATCTCAGTATTCCCCCTTCTGGTTTGGGTCCCATCAGTTCATTGACAAGTCGTGTACATCAGCATCTTCTTCTGCACTTCACTGACTGTCACCCTTAGGGTAACCCACACAGTTGTGGAGTCAGACTGTACGGTGGTGTCCAGTGGGGGATTTATTATTAGCCACCTCCTGGTCACTTACTTATCTTCCGTTGCACACTTAGATGTTGCTGACGGGTTCACTCAGGTCTTTGGCCTTTACTTCACCTTGACGATTGCTGATGTAAGCAGGACTGGGTTTGATCCCTCTCATCTGTCAGACACCGTCTCCTGTTAGTGGACATCACCGTGCTGTACACAGCAACTCATGCTGAGAGCCTGGGGTGATTTCCCTCGTAGGCGGATTAGTGGAGTTTTATTATGACTGCCACAAACCTTCCGCATCTAAATCCTCTTCTTTCGGCAAGTTGCTTGTCTACACGGCTGCTTAGAATTGTGACACTGCCTTAAAGAGGCTCTGTCACCAGATTTTGCAGCCCCTATCTGCTATTGCAGCAGATCGGCGCTGCAATGTAGATTACAGTAACATTTTTATTTTTAAAAAAACGAGCATTTTTGGCCAAGTTATGACCATTTTTGTAGTTATGCAAATGAGGCTTGCAAAAGTCCAAGTGGGTGTGTTTAAAAGTAAAAGTCCAAGTGGGCGTTTTTAATACTTTTACTAGCTGGGCGCTCTGATGAGAAGTATCATCCACTTCTCTTCAGAACGCCCAGCTTCTGGCAGTGCAGACACAGCGTGTTCTCGAGAGATCACGCTGTGACGTCACTCACAGGTCCTGCATCGTGCCAGACGAGCGGGGACATATCGGCACCAGAGGCTACAGATGATTCTGCAGCAGCATCAGCGTTTGCAGGTAAGTAGCTACATCGACTTACCTGCTAACGCCGATGCTGCTGCAGAATCAACTGAAGCCTCTGGTGCCGATGTGTCCGACACGATGCAGGACCTGTGACTGATGTCACAGATCTGCACTGCCAGAAGCTGGGCGTTCTGAAGAGAAGTGGATGATACTTCTCGTCAGAGCGCCCAGCTAGTAAAAGTAGTAAACACGCCCCGATGTACGCACATAATACACGCCCACTTGGACTTTTACTTTTAAACACACCCACTTGGACTTTTGCAAGCCTCATTTGCATAACTACAAAAATGGTCATAACTTGGCCAAAAATGCTCGTTTTTTAAAAATAAAAACGTTACTGTAATCTACATTGCAGCGCCTATCTGCTGCAATAGCAGATAGGGGCTGCAAAATCTGGTAACAGAGCCTCTTTAAGTTCATGACAACCGCATTGTATTGTCTCAGGCTGCGCCTGCCACATCTCAGTGATGGAGTCCATTATGTTAAAGTCTTTAATTTAAGTTTTTTGGCACTTGCTGCGGACCCAACCTTTGTCAATTGTTAAAATAAATACTAATCTGGTGATAACATCAACATCTACATACTCTATAAATGTTGTTCTAAGCACATAAAATAACAGTGACAGGCCCTTAAACTAAATCAAACAAGCACGTTTATATAAGAAAAACTTCCTTGTCCCTCTGGACAGGGCACCTAGAAAATGTGTAGCTGCTGTGTACATTTTATTTTGCACTTGGTGTTACACTTTACAGTGGTATTTGTACCTTGTTCTGAGCTGATTACCTGTAACAGCTCCTACCCACAAAAATATTCAGATACCATATGTTTTATCTGACAAGTGTCTCAAACCAATTTTTTTCTTATCTATTCTGAGATTCAAATTACCACCCTTATACATATACCTAAAGTCTTAGGAAGGTAAAAACAACTTATATTACCTGGGAAGGCCTCTCAAGGTCTCTTTGTGGGAGGTGGGTATGATGATAAGGTTGGCATCGGTCTGCCAGGACTGTTCTGCAGTCTATTCTCCATTAGAATTCTCCATTAGAATCTGGTTTTCACGCCTTCTGCTCCCAGTTGGAAACTTCCTGTGGAGAACAATCTTTTTGCCACATAATCATTAATTGATCTTAATCAGATAATTCAATTGAAGAAAAACATTAACAATGAAGTCTGTACATTAAAAATTATAGACTGGTTATCCACAGCACTCACTTGATCGGAATACAGCTACTCAAAATGCAAAATGACTATACAATATAGTCAAGACATTGACAAGGTTAGAAATAATGATTTTTATTTGAAATAATAATTTTCTCCCTCAAACTTTGCTTTCGTCAAAGAATGCTCCCACAAGTTGGATTGGCTTGATGTGCACTTTTTGCATACCATACGGTAAAGCTGCTCCCACAACAGCTCTATGGGGTTGAGATCTGGTGACTGCGCGGCCACTCCATTACAGATAGAATACCAGCTGCCTGCTTCTTCCCTAGATAGTTCTTGCATAATTTGGAGGTGTGCTTTGGGTCATTGTCCTGTTGTAGGATGAAATTGGCTCCAATCAAGCGCTGTCCACAGGGTATGGCATGGCGTTGCAAAATGGAGTGATAGCCTTCCTTATTCAAAATCCCTTTTACCTTGTACAAATCTCCCACTTTACCAGCACCAGAGCAACCCCTGACCATCACATTACCTCCACCATGCTTGACAGATGGCGTCAGGCACTCTTCCAGCATCTTTTCAGTTGTTCTGCGTCTCACAAATGTTCTTCTGTGTGATCCAAACACCTCAAACTTCGATTCGTCTGTCCATAACACTTTTTTCCAATCTTCCTCTGTCCAATGTCTGTGTGCTTTTGCCCATATTAATCTTTTCCTTTTATTAGCCAGTCTCAGATATGGCTTTTTCTTTGCCACTCTGCCCTGAAGGCCAGCATCCCGGAGTCGCCTCTTCACTGCAGACGTTGACACAGGCGTTTTGCGGGTACTATTTAATGAAGCTGCCAGTTGAGGACCTGTGAGGCGTCTATTTCTCAAACTAGAGACTCTAATGTACTTGTCTTGTTGCTCAGTTGTGCAGCGGGGCCTCCCACTTTTCTTTCTACTCTGGTTAGAGCCTGTTTGTGCTGTCCTCTGAAGGGAGTAGTACACACCGTTGTAGGAAATCTTTAGTTTCTTGGCAATTTCTCGCATGGAATAGCCTTCATTTCTAAGAACAAGAATAGACTGTCGAGTTTCACATGAAAGCTCTCTTTTTCTAGCCATCTTGAGAGTTTAATCGAACCCACAAATGTAATGCTCCAGATTCTCAATTAGCTCAAAGGAAGGTCAGTTTTATAGCTCCTCTAAACAGCAAAACTGTTTACAGCAGTGCTAACATAATTGCACAAGGGTTTTCAAGTGTTTTCTAATCATCCATTAGCCTTCTAACACAGTTAGCAAACACAATGTACCATTAGAACACTGGAGTGATGGTTGCTGGAAATGGGCCTCTATACACCTATGTCGATATTGCATTAAAAAACAGACGTTTGCAGCTAGAATAGTCATTTAGCACATTAACCCCTTCCCGCACCTTGACGTTAATAAACGTCAATGTGTGCAGTAACTTCGCGCACCTTGACGTTCATTAACGTCAGTGCTTTGACAGTTAACCGCCGCGCGGCGCTACACCGCAGCGGCGGTTAACTGTGCAGGGTGTCAGCCCTGCTCTCCCTGTTGCCGATCAGCGGCCTGTCGCCGCTGAAATCGGCAATTAACCCCTTCGATGCGGTGGTCGATTGCGATCCCCACATTGAAGAGGTTTACAGCGGATCGGCAGCCCCCCACATGCATTTGCGGGGGCTGGCGATCCTTCTCACGGCAACCAGAGGCCAGACAATGACCTCCGGGTTGCCATGTACGGAAGCCTCGGAGGATCAGCCTGCGGCCGTTCCTCCTCTGCTTCATGTCAGTGTGACAGTTACGTCACAATGACAGTTACAACACATTACACTACGTGTGTAGTGTAATGTGTTCCAGCAGCGATCAGAGCTGCAAGTCTAAGTGTCCCCTAGTGGGACAAGTAAAAAAAGTAAAAAAAAGATAATAAAAATGTTTTGAAAAAGTGTAAAAATAAAAGTTAGAAGTGACATAAACAAAGAATGCTTTTTTTCCTAAAATAAGTCTTTTATTATAGGAAAAAAATTAACACGATAAAAAAAGTACACATATTTGGTATCACCGCGTTCGTAACGATCCCGACTATAAAACTGTAATATTATTTTTCCCGCACGGTGAACACCGCGAAAAAAATAAACGAAAAACAGTGCCCGAATCACAATTTTTTGGTTACCACCCCTCCCAAAATCGACAATAAAAAGTGATCAAAAAGTCGCATGTACGCCAAAATGGTACCAATACAAACTACAACCCGTCCCGCAAAAAACAAGCCCTTACACCGCATTTTTGACTGAAAAATAAAAAAAGTTGTCGCTCTCAGAATACGGTGACACAAAAAAGAATTTATTTTATAAATAAGTGATTTTATTGCACAAACGCTGCAAAACATCAAAAAGTTATATACGTATGGTATCGCTGTAATCGTATCGACCCGCAGTATAAAATATAATGGTAATTTATAGCCCAGGGTGAACGCCATAAAAAACAGTTTCAGAATTGATGGTTTTTGGTCACCTTGCTTGCCAAAAAATTGAATAAAACGTGATCAAAAAAATTTCTAGTACCCCAAAATGGTACCAATGAAAACTACAGATTGTCCCGCAAAGAATAAACCCTCACCCAGCTCCGGTGGAAAAAAAATAAAACCGTTCTGGCTCTCAGAATATGGCGATGCAAAATGTGCAGTGTTCCAAAAGCAGATAAGATCGGGCGCCTTTTATCAGTGCGACACCGGCCACATATCTGCGGATTATTATTTATTTACTGCATTATTATACCCTCTTATTATACCCTGATGTACCCCGCACAGATAACATGTACCCTGATGTACTCCGCACAGATAACATGTACCCTGATGTACCCCGCACAGATTACATATGCCCCCACATTATATATTGAGACACCAGTAAAACCCCAAACAGAACTACTACCAAGCTACATCTGCGCCCCAAAAGCCAAATGCTGCTCCCTCCCTTCTGAGCCCTGCAGCGTGCCCAAACACCAGTTTACGCCCATAGATATGGCATCGCCATACCCAGGAGAACCCCCTTAATATTTTATGAGGTATTCGTCTTCAGTGGCACAAACTGGGCATAACATGTAGTGCACTAAAATGGCATATGAGTGGAAAATTGTAATTTTTACTCTGCACCATCCGCTGCACATTAACCCCTGCGCACACCACAACATAGCATGTCGTAGTGTGGGGGGGGGGGGTGATGCATGGAGCGTCTCACGTGAAAAATAAAGCATTTAAAACGGCAAAATCACTGTTTTTTGGTCACCTTGGCTCTACCTAAAAATGTAATAAAAAGTGCTCAAAAAGTTGTATGTACCAAAACATGGTACCAATAAAAACGACCGCTCGTCCCTCAATAAATAAGCCCTCATACCGCTCTATTGACTGAAAAATAAAAAAGTTGTGGCTCTTGGAACGCGGGGAGGAAAAAACTAAAAAGGAAAAGAAAAAAATGGATCAGTCCAGAAAGGGTTAATTACTTTCTAATGAAAAACCATTTATGACCACACGTGGGGTATTGCCGTACTCGGGAGAAATTGCTTTACAAATGTTGGGCAGCATTTTCTCCTTTATCCTTTGTGAAATTGAAAAAAGACAACATTTTAGTGGAAGAAATGTTGATATTCATTTTCACGGCCTAATTCTAATAAATCCTGCAAAAGACTTGTGGGGTCTAAATGCCCACTATATCCCTAGATAGATTCTTTAAGTGGTGTAATTTCCACTTTTGGGGGGTTCCACTGTTTTGGCCTCTCAGGGGCTTTGCAAATGCGACATGGCACCCAAAAACCATTTCAGCTAAATTTGATCTCCAAAAGACAAATAGCGCTCCTTCCCTTCTAAGCTCTGCTGTGGGTCCAAACAGCCGTTTATTACCACATATGGCATATTTCCGTAATCGGGAGAAATTGTTTTACAAATGTTGGGGTGCTTTTTCTCCTTTATTCCTTGTAAAAATTAAAAATGGCTACCTTTTTTCAGAAAAAAAGTAGATTTTTACCTTTACAGAATAATTCCAATGAATTCAGCAAAACAACTGTGGCATCAAAATGCTAACTTTACCCCTAGAAAAATTCCTTGATGAGTGTAGTTTCCAAAATGGGGTCACTTTCCGGGTGTTTCCACTATTTTGTTCCCTCCAGTGCAATTCAAACGCGACACGGCACTGAAAACTATTCCAGCAAAATCAGAATTTCAAAATCCAAATGGTGCTCCTTTCCTTCTGAGTCCTGCTGTGGGTCCAAACTGCAGTTTATTACCACATATGGGGTATTGCTGTAATCGGGAGAAATTGCTTTACATATGTTGGGGTGTTTTTTCTCTTTTATTCCTTGAAAAAATAAAAAAATTCTACGTTTTTTTCAGAAAAAAAGTAGATTTTCATCTTCACATACTAATTCAAATACATTTTGCAAAAAAACTGTGGGTTCAAAATGCTAACTATACCCATAGATAAATTCCTTGAGGGGTGTAGTTTCCAAAATGAGGTCACTTTTGGGGGTTTTTATTGTTTTGGCCCCACAAGACCTCTTCAAACCTGACATGATACCTAAAATATATGCTAAAAAAAAGGAGGCCACAAAATCCACTAGGTGCTTCTTTGCTTCTGAGGCCTGTATTTCAGTAAATTAGCGCACTAGGGCCACATGTGGGATATTTCTAAAAACTGCAGAATCTGGGCAATAAATAATAAGTTCCATTTCTCGGGTAAAAACTTCTGTGGTATAGAATTTTTTTTATTACAAATGAATTTTGTAAAAAAAAAATGACATTTGTAACTTTCACCTCTACTTTGCTTTAATTCCTGTGAAACGCCTAAAGGGTTAAAACACTTTCTGAATGCTGTTTTGAATACTTTGAGGGGTGCAGTTTTCAAAATGGGGTGATTTATGGGGACTTTCTAATAAATAAGACCCTCAAAGCCACTTCAGAACTGAACTGGCCCCTGTAAAAATCGGCTTTTGAAATTTTCTTCAAAATATGAGAAATCGCTGCTAAAGTTCTAAGTCTTGTAACGTCCTAGAAAAATAAAATATTGTTCAAAAAACGATGCCAAACTAAAGTAGACATATGGGGGATGTTAACTAGTAACTATTTTGTGTGGTATTACTATCTGTTTTACAAGCAGATACATTTAAATTTAGAAAAATGCTAATTTTTGCAAATTTTCTTCAAATTTTGGTGTTTTTTACAAATAAATATTGAATTTATCGACCAAATTTTTTCCGTAACATAAAGTACAATATGTCACGAGAAAACAATCTCAGAATCACTTTGATAGGCAAAAGCATTCCGGAGTTATCACCACATAAAGGGACACATGTCAGATTTGAAAAATCGGCTTCGTCCTGAAGGCCAAAACAGGCTCAGTCCTGAAGGGGTTAACAATGTATAGAGTGTATTTCTGATTAATTTAATGTTATCTTCATTGAAAAAAACTGTGCTTTTCTTTAAAAAATAAGGACATTTCTAAGTGACCCTAAACTTTTGAATGGTAGTGTATATACTGCACATAATTTTTCTTATCAAACAGCTGGTTCAATCCTCAGGAAAAATTCAACAATATTGTGCACACACAGACCAGATCCATGTATAATTAATTATCTGAATTTTCTGTTCCAAAAGTTTCCTTTCACAACAAAAAACATGGTTTCAAATGGGAATTTATTTCTACTGAGAAGTTATCATTAACACAATCATAACACGCCGCTGCACCTTTTATCTGACGCATGCCTCCAATAGTCCAATTCTAAGGCACGCAAGTTCAGAACTTTACATAAAACTTAATCTCAGTATTTAATATTCCCAGAACACTTCTTGAATACCGTTATGAAACCGCTGGTTTTCTGGACTATTGTCATTAACTTTTTCTACTTATTTCCTTTCTCCTCTTTCTATTTCAACATGCTGGAAAGGTCAGCAGGAGGTGAATTGAAAAGAAGGATTGATTTGCGGCTTAGGCAGCTGCAATTCAGCCGATCAATTAACGTGCACAGAGGTTAAAGCTCCCCACATTGCGTCTGACACAATGCACTAACTGCACAGGTGGAGTTAGTAAGGATGACAGGATTAATCTATAGGCCCACTGACCAACAAAGAAGGAGCCATAGGACAGCTATGATACTTTTGGATTATGCACTGGGAATTGTATCAATAAAGTTCAAAAATGTACATGGTCTGAGTTTTACAATTTATGAATTTTTTTTGGGTTGGTTATATACTGGATAAAATATATGTTTATGTTATATGTTTTTCTATTTTTGGAATAAAAAGATTTTTTTTTTCTTTTGAACATTATATGTAGTGTTTTATGTTTCCATTGAATTCTTTAGAGCTGTAACACTAGAGTGTATTTCATAAACCCCCCCCCCCCCCAAAAAAACAAAACACCAAACCTTGATATTTAACCCCTCCTATTTTGGCCTTAATGACCAAGCATTATTTTTTATTTTTCTCATCTTCACATTCCAAGTGTTGCAAATTTTTCATTTTTCCGTCAATGAGTTGTTTTTTTCAATGGCACCATTTTTTGGTGCATATATTATAGTGATTAACTTCTATTAACTTTTTTTTAGGGGAGGGAATTGAAAAAAACACTATTCCTGCATTGTTTTTCACATTTTAAATTTGCACCATTTACTGTGTGGCAGAAATAACATGTTACCTTTATTCTATGGGTCATTATGATTACGATACCACACATGTATATGTTTGCACAATAAGAAACCTTTTAAACAAAAATAATACATTTTCGCATAACCGCACATTCCAAGAGCCACAACTTTATTCTTTTTCCATTGATATCGCCATATGAGGGCTTGTGTTTTACGGGACAAGGTGTAGTTTTCCTTGCTACTATTTTGGGGTGCATGGGACCGTTTGATTAACTTTTATTATATTTTTTTGGGGGGAATGGAGAAAAAAAGCAATTTCGCCGTAGTTTTTTGCATTTTTTTTGTATGGTGTTCACTATGCAGTTGAATTAATGTGTTCAATTTATTCTTCATGTTATTTCGATCGCGGCGATATCATATATTTGTACTTTTCATGTTTTTTTACATTTTTATTAAATAAAACCACTTTTTATGGAAAAAAAAGTTTTTTATTTTATTTTTACTGTTCACTTTTTTGTTTTTCGAAAACTTTATTTAACTGTTCTTAATTACTTTTCTTAGTCCCACTAGGGGACTTCATCATGCGTTCTTCTGATCGCAGATATAATGCTTTGGTATACTTAGTATAAGATTAGTATATAGATTGCCTGTCAGTGTAATGTGAGGGTATGTTCACACGGCCAAATTTCAGACGTATACGAGGCGTATTATGCCTCGTTTTACATCTGAAAATATGGCTACAATACGTCGGCAAACATCTGCCCATTCATTTGAATGGGTTTGCCGACGTACTGTGCAGACGACCTGTTATTTACGCGTCGTCGTTTGACAGCTGTCAAACGACGACTCGTAAAAATACAGCCTCGTCAAAAGAAGTGCAGGACACTTCTTTCAGACGTTTTTGGAGCTGTTTTCTCATAGACTCCAATGAAAACAGCTCCAAAAACGAGTTGGTAAAAAAATGAGTTGGTAAAAATGCGAGTTGGTAAAAAACGTCTGAAAAGCAGGGTCTGTTTTCCCTTGAAAACAGCTCTGGATTTTCAGACGTTTTGGTTGACTACGTGTGAACATACCCTTATGTTCACACGCAGAGTCAAAAACTTCTCAAAATACGGAGCTGTTTTCAAGAGAAAACAGCTCCTGATTTTCAGCTGTTTTTTGTGCCACTCGCTATTTTCGCGGCGTTATTTTACGCCCATTTTTGGAGCTTTTTTCACTAGCATCTATGGAAAACAGCTCCAAAAACGTCCCAAGAAGTGTCCTAAACTTCTTTTTCGCGGCCGTTTTTTTACGCGTAAACAAACGCAGTGAAAAACGCTCTGTCGGATCAGAATGCCGTTTTCCCATTGAAATCAATGGGCAGATGTTTGGAGGCGTTTTGCTTCTGATTTTGTCGGCCGTTTTTCGGCCCGAAGAACGGCCGAAAATAGGCCGTATGAACATACCCTATATACCTAATAGGCATACAGCCAAGGCAGGCCTGGGGGACTTTGTTGGGCTCCCGTCTGCCATGGCAACTTGTCAGCGACCGGTGATCGCGTTCACGGGCCACCGATGGGTGACAGAGGGCATTCCGCTTCAATCCCAGCAATTTCAGCGGGAGCCCGGCTGTCAGTCACAGTCGGGCTCCTGCGGTGATCGTGCAGGCACAGCTTCTGTGCCCATGGTATCACCATCACGTACATGCACGTGGGAATGCGCGAACAGGCTGCATTCCCCACGTACAGTTCCGTGAAAATGAGTGAAGGGGTTAAATAACATATTCTTGGCGTGGTTTGAAGACTACATAGTGCCAGAAGTTTGCTGATTCACAGCCCTCATCCCACTGCAACATCCAGGACAGGAGAAAACTCTGCCGCAGTCAATAACTGTCACAGATCACAAGGGAGGGGGGCTCCCTGTGCCAACTGATTGCTTTAAAAGACAGCCCTGGGCCTAACAAAGGCCCCTAAGGCTGTTATGTGTGAATCCCTGTAAGGCCGTGTTCAGACAGAGCTCAGAGTAACGGCGGCAAGAAAGTACGTCACTTTTTTTTTACCCCAAGTGGCTAAGAGCCTCTGCTGGAAAATAACGTCTCCACCTCCCATTGAAATAAACGGGAGGCGGCTTCAGACATTTTTTGGCGCTAATTCCAAAGCGGTTCACGTGTTAAAATCATGGAAAAAAACCTCAGTGTGAACTGGGCCTTAGGGTATATGTAAAAGTCCCCTTTTGGTACAAAAAAAGAAAAGTACTACTGTAATTACATTTCTGCACTGAATTTATTTTATTGTTCATTTGATTGAAAACATGGCAGGTGCAATCACTAACTAGTCACCAGAAGCAGCAACCACATGTCTGGCACAAAGATAGAACACGAATGCCTCTCTGTAGCAGAGTGGTCAAGGCTGCAAAGCAAGACTAAATTGTCCAAGGTTCAAGTCCAGGCAGATCAGTTTCTCACACAGCCTTTGGATTGTTCTCCCCGATACCTTTTGTACCTGGTTCTGACCCCTGGCTATCTCCTTATTACGCTCTAGTCTCATAATCTGGCCTTTCATATCCCTGACAGTTTCCCGGGTGACAACCCTTGGCTCCGATCATGACTAACCTACTGCTCTTTCAGCACTCCTGACACCAATCGGTGACTATTTTGGGGACTACGACCTAGGAATCCGACTGGGAAAGCCCATAACTCCTTGTGAGGGTTGAGTATGAAGAACAAGGAGATTCCTTGGACTCCACACGTCAGTCCAGTGTGACTTAGAGGATCCACATCTCAAGAAAAAAAACTTAACTACTATTTAGTGGAAGCTTCTGACATAAGTAATAAACTCTCCCTATTAGTCCCGGCATCATTCAAACAAATTACATGAAAATACTAAATCAAATCATAGAAAGCTATATACTGTATCCTTGAGCTTAACATCTTCATCTCTATTCTGTGCTACTATCAGATAGGATAACATTGGAAACCTCACAGATGTGCTTTCTCCTGTCCATATACCCTGTTAAGGAATATAGATGCCAAAGAGCGAGGTCCGGCACTTGGGACCCGTCGATGAGCCAGAACAGAAAGACGCTCTGTAAGAGCTAGTCCCGCTCTAGTGGATCCCGAATGTACATATACTGCATGGATGGCTGCTGCAGGGGAAATGTATAGCAAGTCATGGCTTAACCCTGGCGATAACTGATTGTTAGAGAAGCTTGACCTGTGATGACTAGCTGATCACCAAATTGGCTCTTTTTTTAAAATTATTAAAAAAAAAGTGTTTTTCTTCATAAGAGAGTATTTTCAAGCTCTGTTGAATTTCTTATAAAGAAACCCATTGACAGCTCAATTTGATATTAAGAGAAGCTTTATATTTATAATTATTTTAGGCATACTACTCTGCTTGATTATAATAATTCTATTATATATATAGATAGAAAATGATGCCCTTTCCTTGCTCATTATTAATGCTAATGTACACATGTGACATATACAGAGTATGTACAACATCAGTAATTCACTTCAAAAAGTCATTATGTAATGTTCAGTTGATTAAATTCCTATTTGAAAAGGATTGCTATATAAATAAGTATTATAAAGAATTCATCACAAAACTCTCACCTCACCTCACAAATTTCTTTACTCAATTCTGTAAAGTCGTTATTCCTCCAAAAGAAATGTTAGAAGCAAGAATTGTTACAATCACGAAGGAAGGAAAGGATGCACATTTACCGGAAAATAACCCCCCTATCTAATTGCTAAACGGAGATCCTAAAATGTTTGCGTCGGTCTTGGCAAGAAGACTCTTCACAGTATTGGATGGTTTAATTGACCTAGATCAAGTAGGCTTTATGCCTGGGAATCAAACTCAAGATTCTACAAGACAGGTGATAGATTTGGTCCAGTTAGCGGGGGCCTCTGGGTGCCCCACGGTATTCCTGCCTTTAGACGCTGAAAAGGCATTTGACACGGTACACTGGGGCTTCATGCATGCGTAAATTTGGTCTAAATGGCCCGTTTCTCTAGGCTATACTTTCCTTGTACAGTAGTTCTACGGCAAGAGTGTATACTGCAGGAACTCTCTCTGCATTTAATATATCTAATGGCACTCGCCAGGCATGCCCTCTTTCTCCTCTAGTTTTTAACTTAATGATTGAACCCCTGGCCCAGGCAATAAGATTGAGCAAGGATATCCAGGGAATTAAGTGTGGAGACTTTTGTATTGGCCTATATGCAGATGACATTGTGATTTCATGTGCTGATCCCGTAAGATCGCTATGAAGTCTTAAAGAAATAATTAATATATGCTCTTCAGTGTCATACTATAGAATAAACGAAAGCAAATGCCATATATTTTTTAATTAATTCTACAGATAAAATTAAATCTGCCCTGAAGTCAGAATTTTCGTTTATATGGGATCCTGATGGGTGCCCATATTTAGGTATACAAATATTATACTCATCTGAATGAATGATGAAATATAACTGTATAATTTTTAATTAAATGAGTAAAATCAGAGATGAAAATAATGGACAGTAGTCCACTCTCTTGGATTGCCAAAATAAACATAGTGAAAATAAAAATACTTCCCCTAATCTTGTATACCTTCAGATGTATTCTGTTACATTTCCCTAAAACAGTTCTGAGGGAGATACAAAGATTAATTTTAAAATTTATCTGATTAAAAAGTAAAGCAAAATTAAATGAGAAAACATTTTATGCTCCATTAGGAAGGGGAGATATCGGTGTCCTCAATATTAGAAGATATCATTGGGCAATATTGGTTGAACCAATAAAGATTCTTTGGAACCCTTTACATAAAAAAATTGGGCTTACTTGGAGTCGTTATTCTGTGGCATCAATCCATTAAAGGGGCTCTTCATATGTGACTCTAAACTTATTAAAATATATATATACAAGTATATATATATATATATATATATATATATATATATATATATATATATATATATATATATAATCCCCTATTGGACTCCACAAAAGCGATAATGTCTGCCTGGAATAACAATGTCGCAATAAATCATGGCATTAAACTAAAATCTGTGGATTTCCGTTTGGATTATTGTAAACTCTTAATTCCTGATCTTGATATTACAAAATGGCAATTATTAGGAATCAACACTTTTGAAGATTTTATTATAGATTCAAAAATAACATCTTTCTCCGCTCTATCTCTGAAAGTTAATCTCACAGATAGAAGTTTTTTGTTTTTTTTATATCAGACGAAGTGATTATATTAGAACACCTAATGCCATCTCACGGATTTGTAATATGTATCGAAAATTTAACTATTTGAGTGGATTTCTACACAATTTGAAAAAAGTAAAAGGTGGATTAGCAATCTTATGTTCAGAACTATTGAGTATTAATCACTCAACTAAAGCTGGATATATGATAGCTTGGGAAAGAGATATGGGAAAGTCCTTCTTGTCTCATGCTTGGAACCAAGCAATGAGATGGTCAAGTAGTCACATATATTGTATAAATCATCTAGAATCACTGCGGAAATGACAACTAAGATGGTATTTGTCTCCTTCGATAATAGCCAAAGCGTTCACGAATTATTCTGATCTATGTTGGAGAGATTGCCAAGAGAAAGGCAATCTACTTATGGTGAGAATGTCCCAAAATTTCCGAGTACTGGAGAGAGGTATTTGAATTAATAGTGCAAATCTATAAGGTTGCTGTTAAACCAAAACCGGAATTAGCACTGCTTCATCTCCTATTTGAAATCGTCCCAGTTAGATAAAGATGGGTAATTAGCAGGGTTTGCATAGCTGCCAGAGCAGAACTAGCGTCTAAATGGAAATCCAAGAGTGAACCAATATTTCTTGTATGAAAAGTGTATGCAGGAACATGGGGTTATCCATGTGAAATAGCTCCCAGAAAAGTGGGCCTGCTGGAGAAATAATTTATAGGTCTAATCCTAAACTATACGAGAAACTTCTACATTCCCTGCTGACCAGAGATGTAAACGAGGCCTTACTTCTTCCTTTTTTTCCTCTCTCTCTCTCTTCTCTTGTTGTATTGTCTTGTGTATGGCAGGGTCTTGTGAGTGGGTAGGAAGATAATATATTGTTTTATGCTCTCTGAAAATATGTATGTATTTTTATAATGATATACAATGTGAAATTTAGTCAAACTAAATTTTTGAATAAATAAAAGGTATATATTTGTAAAAAAAAATAAAATAAAAAATACATTCATATATGAAACCAGTGATGATTGAGCTTTAAAATTGCAGAATAAAAATTTTATAAAAAATTTATATTTTTTGTAATTAGGCTATTTCATACATAATTCCCCCCTGACATTTTTTAAAGATTTATTTGATAAAGCTATTTAGGCGAAATGCACGTCAGGGCGCTTCCTAAGCACATCTACCACACCTCACCAATGGGTAAGATACTCTAACAAAACAAAAAAGAAAAAGACAAGGTCCGGAAATATTCAAGGCACTCTTTAGGTGTATGAAAAAGACATTTATATTTTATTTATTTTTATTTATTCTCAATTAATTTAATTTCTATGTGTATAAAAAAGGAGTTTTTCAATAAAAAAAACCCTGGTAATACTTTTACTGGCAATTTACAATAAAAAGCGATACAGGTTACCTGGTCAGGTTCTACAATAATTTTCATATAAATACATAAAACGTCACATCAACCAGAGTTATCATGAATTGTATATATAAAGATATGCATTTATATATGAGTAAGGACAAAAACCTGGTACAAGACAATAGAATCAAATTTGTTAACTTCGGTACCAAGGAATTTCACCCTTCTCCGATTTTCAAGGTAAATTCTTTGGATCATAGGTCGAACAAGAGATCAGTCCCGACTCTATCTAAGGTTGTAGCCTCAAGTGTTAAGATTCATTCACACTCGTAATTAGATTTTGCATTTGCTAAAATCTTAATATAGAATTATAGAAGTATTGCACAGAACCAAAGGACCTTTTGGACCAAGCACAGGTATATGGTGCAACGAAATTATAGAAAGTAACCAGGTGTACTCATCTGATATTGGAGTTGCGAGGTACGTTTCCTCTGATACGCCCAAACAGTATTTGTTCTTTTTCAACTGTTGTCAGGACCGTGGGTAATCCGGAGGTAAACGATTTTTCTCCTCCAATCTCTCTGGACCGGGCCCGGGCTAACCCATCTGTATCTAGTATATCTCCAAAAGATTTCTCAAAGCATGTTCCAACGGAGAAGCCTTCAACTTGAAGGTAATCAAAATCCTGAATCAGAGCCAACTCAGGCTCTTTCCATGTATCGTGTCTACCACATTGTGGTTGCTCAGGCAGAATTGACGTCACTACCTGCTCTGAGCCTCTAATTAGCAGTTCAGCTGACGCGTTTCTTCCCGGATAGGGATTTCTTCAGAGCTATTCCAATTTCTACAAAGAAGTATGGCATCTTTATAGTGCCTGGGTACGTATCCCCAATTTTTTATATACAAAAATATACATATATATATATATATATATATATATATATATATATATATATATATATATATTATTTAAGCAATACATACATATATATAGTCAAAGGGACTGCAATCAGTCCTATGGAAAGATAATTTAGGATTTACTTTCCTTTATTTGGAGCTATTGTTCCTTATAACTTTGCATTGACTTCCAAGGATATGGGACGCTGTTTCCTTGCTTCTTAGATTACATGGTGATTTTACCCTGTACCGTTCTCCTCTTTGGATATACCTCCATGTATGTGTCGGCATAGTGCATAACCATGTTTTTCTGCTTTGCAGACATATTGCCTTTAGTAGAGTACTCTATACCCTCTGTACCTTTATCACAATTGTGATTGTGTACATGCTGTGGCGTTGTGTGGTGTTTTAATACTGTGTTTTAGTGTAGCCTATATACAGTTAATCGTGTCTGGATCTCCTGTTTATTTTATACATTTTGATATTTAATAAAAATGAGTTTTTCTACCGCTACTATTGTATGGCTCCCTGTTCTCTTGTTTATATATGATTCTTTGTATTTTCTATTTTTTGTGACCGACATTGGTTTTGGAGGTGTAAGTGCCGTATTTTGTAAACAACTAGCCAACATGCTACTTATCCTGTTAGACATATGTTCTTAATATATCTTTATAGCGGTTGGAGCTCTGGTTTTCTAAAACAAAGCTTGAAATCCCTTTTTCTATGTAGGTGGTTTTTTGTTGTTGTTTTTTTTAACAAAACTCCCCCTAGTGATCGCTCCAGGCAGACAGAATTTAATCATTTATTGGAGGTTTCCCACAACAGTATGTTATGCCCAGATAAATATTAACTTACTGAACGGTTGGGGTTTTAACACTTGGACATCCATAGATCCCTAGAATGAAGAAGTCCTTTTCTAGACAAATCAGCTGTTGGGCCTCAATGGGCACGCATGCCTTTCTTGCACAAGGCCTTATGCTGTCTATGCCCTCCACCATCCCTAACTAGTTCCTTAAAAGCAACCAAGCAGCCAGCAACTCTGAAGAAATTAAAGAGCAGATAAGAACTATTCAAATCAGTACTGACAACTGAATGACTTAAAGAGGCTATGTCACCACATTATAAGTGCCCTATCTCCTAGATAAGGAGATCGGTGCTATAATGTAGGTGACAGCAGTGCTTTTTATTTAAAAAAACGATCTGTTTTCACCACTTTATTAGCGATTTTAGATTTATGCTAATGAGATGCTTAATGCCCAAGTGGGCGTGTTTTACTTTAGACCAAGTGGGCTTTGTACAGAGGAGTGTATGACGCTGACCAATCAGCATCATGCACTCCTCTCCATTCATTTAGGCAGCACATAGGGATCCTTTTAGATGGCTATGTGCTGTCTTATACTAACACATTAACGATACTGAAGTGTTTAGACAGGGAATAGACATTCCACGGGATGTCTATTCACAATCTCTGCACTTTGTTACTGTTTCTGTGGTAGTAACAGCAGAGCAAGCGTAATCTCATTAGATTACGCTGTAGATGACAGGTTACAACGAGATTACGCTTTTCTCTGCTGTAACTACCACAGAAACAGTAACGAAGTGCAGAGATTGTGAATAGACATCGCGTGGAATGTCTATTCACTGTCTAAACACTTCAGTATCGTTAATGTGTTAGTATAAGACAGCACATAGCGATCTAAAAGGATCCCTATGCGCTGACTAAATTAATGGAGAGGACTGCATGACGCTGATTGGTCAGCGTCATACACTCCTCTGTACAACGCCCACTTGGTCTAAAGTAAAAACACGCCCACTTGGGCATTAAGCAACTCATTAGCATAAAGCTAAAATCGCTAATAAAGTGGTGAAAACAGATCGTTTTATTAAATAAAAAGCACTGCTGTCACCTACATTATAGCGCCAATCCCCTTATGTAGGAGATAGGGCATTTATAATGTGGTGACAGAGCCTCTTTAAGTTTAAGGCTTCGTTCTCATCTGCGTTAGGGCTCCATTCCGATGTTCCGTCTGAGCTTTCTGTCGGAACAGAGCCCTGACTGACACAAACGGAAACCATCAGTTTCCATTTCCATCACCATTGATTTCAATGGTGACAGATCCGGTGACAATGGTTTCCGTTTGTCTCTGTTGTGGAAGGGTTCCGTCATTTTTATGGAATCAATACCGTATTTGACTGTGCTATTCATTCTGTCAAAACGACGGAACTCTTACACAACGGAGACAAACGGAAACCATTGGCACCGGATCCGTCACCATTGAAATCAATGATGATGGAAACGGAAACCTATGGTTTCGGTTTGTGTCAGTCAGGACTCCGTTCCGACGTAAAGCTCAGATGGAACGTCGGAACGGAGCTCTAACGTAGATGTGAACGAAGCCTAAGATCACACAACTAAACATTAATTTTATAATAACAATACTATATTAAAAAAAAAAATAAGTATTTAAATGAAACCTATTTAAAAGAAAGCTGGCAGAATGCATTGGTAAAACTTTGGAAAAGATCATGTCCTTGGTATTTAACAGTACATTTTATGAGATAACCTGATGAATCGTAAACTTGCAGATGGACCTATTATGTGAATGAAGTGGAAAATTCAGATTACTCATTTTCATTTAAACCATTCTTTTGTGTATTTAGAATTTAAATTAAACAGCAACAGTACACAATGTTATGCCTCATTTGCAACAGCTCGGGAAAAAATTATTTTTCATGTCACATATTTCAGCCTAAAAAGCCATGTGTATTTTCCGGAGCCCCTTTCACAAAGAGTGCATATGAATAATTCATTTGCTTAAAGCGCAATATAAAAGGATCAGCCTGGATGTTCTTTCTAGCTGTATAATTGTAACAAATTAGTGAGGTTAAAGCTGATGAGGCTGATGACTCCTCTCAGGTATCTGGTATATATCATAGAACAGTTCAACATAATACATAAAGTCCAAACACAAGGTGAGGTATTAGAAATTAACTCAGTTATTCCAGAGGGAAAAAACAACTTGAAAAGGTACATCATGCAAATATGACAGCATTTGCTACTTTTTATTAACATTATACATAGAACTGAGTCATCAATGAATGATTCACTCATGTTGCTCTGCTGTGACAATATCATTATCTTTGACTTGAATTCAGTGCAACTGCTGACGGTTTATATGACAAAGTTGCATTGTAAAAAAAAAGCTGCATCGAGCTTCAACTTTTCAGCCTTTATGTTATGGCCACTCGGTTTTTTCCAAGTTCTGATACTCATTTAGGGCCCATATACACAGCCGTGTCAAGGATCCGTGTTGTACAGATCCATAATATCGTTAACACAGACTGTTATGGACCCACACTGTACCTCTGATCAGTGGCGGATTAAGTAGACCATGGGCCCTGGGCTGTTACCCAAACTTGGGCCCCCCTTCCTCACCGTAACTATTTTTAACACTACCTTTTTGGGCAAGCATTAACAGTGTTACGATTCCCCTTGTCACAGCGCGGTGTCCCTACATACTGACAGGATCACACTGTGCAGCAGGGACACAACCTTCTGACAAGGGGAATTGTCTATCAGTCCTGGACCGCAGAAAGACTTTTTGTGAAATACAAGGATTTCCTATAATAAACATGTCAGGAGAGGTGACAGATTCTCTATAAATCTAGTGACTCACAGGTGACGACGTCTCAGATTCTAGTAGTTTTTTTCCTCTTTTCTTCTCCATCCGGTCCAGCGCTCATGACGACTTCTCCCGGCCATGACTCATTTCTGCAGAATTTGCCACTTAGACGTCTCCTCACTTTTCCAACATTTCCACACCTATAAACGAAAATAAAGTTATCATGGTGCCACATAGTGTACCCCTAAATATAATAGCACCAAACACTGCGCGCCTGAATATAATACCACACACTGTAAAACACCATACACACAGCCCCCTGTACATAGTGCCACACACAGCCCCTGTAGATATTACACACCCCCATAGATATCGCCATACACAGCCCCCTCTATATATCACACATCCCCCTCGTAGAGAGCGTTACACACAGCCCCCTATAGATAGTGCCATACAGCCCCCCTGTAGAGAGCGCCACACAGCCCTCCCCCTCTTGTAAATAGCACCAAAAAGCCCCCCCTATAAAGAGCGCCACACACATACCACGGTGGATAGCACTACACAGCCCCCCCTTGCCTCACAGCGCTCCCCCTTGTATATAGTGCCTCACAGCGCTCCCCCTTGTATATAGTGCCTCACAGCGCTCCCCCTTGTATATAGTGCCTCACAGCGCTCCCCCTTGTATATAGTGCCTCACAGCGCTCCCCCTTGTATATAGTGCCTCACAGCGCTCCCCCTTGTATATAGTGCCTCACAGCGCTCCCCCTTGTATATAGTGCCTCACAGCGCTCACCCTTGTATATAGTGCCTCACAGCGCTCCCCCTTGTATATAGTGTCACACAGCGCTCCCCCTTGTATATAGTGCCACACAGAGCTCCCCCTTGTATATAGTGCCACACAGCGCTCCCCCTTGTATATAGTGCCACAAGGTTATGTACACATTTAAAAACTTTATATTATAATTATATATATATATATATAGTATGTCTGTGTATCAGTGTGATTGATTGATTTTATTAAAAAATATTTTTACTTTTTGAGATACGGCTGCTTTGTATCCTGTATCCGTCAGGTCAGCAGGACTGACGGGATCAGTGACACGCAGGATCCACCTCAAATCTATCACATCTAAGATTATAATTTAGCGCAGGGCCCGTTTCACTGATCCCGTCAGTCCTGCTGACCTGACGGATACAGGATACAAAGCAGCTGTATCTCAAAAAGTGAAAATATTTTTTAATAAAACGTAATTACAAAGTTGCACCAAACACACATTTTTATTAAAAAAAAATAAAACCGACGTTATTTTTGCGACGTTTTTTCCGTAGACAATGCAGGTTTCGTTTTTTATCGTTTTTATGCACACATTTTTTGCCATTTTAGAATTTTTATTCATAAAGTTTGAAAATAATAGTAAAAAAAGAAGCTTTTTTACGTTTCAGCTATTTTTTTTTGGTAATAACATTGTTTTACCCTAAAATAGACCTTTTATCTGTGATCGTCATTGTCTACCGTAAATTTTAATATATTACATGTCTATATTAGGGTAATTGGGTCAGCGCTAGCGTTACAACAATGATTGGCGGGGGGGAACGTTTTTTTTGGGGTGGGTATTTTATGTGTATTTATTATTATTTATTTTTTTTGCACTTTACTATTTTTTATTACTATGTTCTGATCCTCAAAGGTCAAAAAAGACCTTTGGGGAACTTTATATCTACTTTCTCTTTGTTTTACACCATGTTTTTCCACTGTAACTGGAGCTGCACAGCAGCCCCAGTTACAGGGGAAATCAGCCCTCTCACAGTGACGATTGTCACTAATAGGGCTGTGCTGGGTCTAGTAAGACCCAGCAACAGTCTGCCACTAACGGCACCCGGCGATCATGTGACCTGTCACATGATCACCGGGAGGAATAGAGACAGCGCCGCTGCTGCTGTCTCTATTCCTGTACACAGCGTTCATTGAACGCTGTGTAAGAAGACATCGGAGAAGACAGAAGCAGCGAAAGCTGCTTCTGTCTTCTCCTCAGGGTCCCCGGCAGTCACTGACAGCCGGAGACCCGACATTCAGCTGCCCGATCGCGCGGGCAGCAAGTTAAAACCCGAGCCGTAGAAAGTCTATGGCTCGGGTTTTAAGCACCCGTCCCTGACCGCTGGCCGTAAAAATACAGCCAGCGGTCGGGAACCAGTTGGGCAGGAGGATAATCCTGTACTGACCTCAGCGCCGGTGACCGCCCGCCGGCTCTTCTCTTGCTGCTTTGGAGTAGCAGAACAGCCGTCCGTCGCTGTTCTGTTACTCAATGGCGGCGGCCCGCACTGTCAGGGAGGCGTGTCCTACCCCTGGATCCCGGCGAATTCCCTGCTCCTCCCCATCTTCGGCCGTTAGCAGCGCTAGCGCGCTGAATAGATTTACGAGATAATGTGCGTTTCGGGCTGCCATGGGCCCCCTGGAAGCCTCGGGCCCCGGGCGGCCGCCCGAAACGCCCATATGATAATCCGCCACTGCCTCTGATAAAGAGGCATACACATAGATCATGGTGCGCTCCATCGTATGCCATATTACGCAGGTTTTTTACTCTAGTACCGGTAGCATTTCTTCTAGGGGGAAATATGGTATGTTACAGGGATCCTACATGCTCACAAGCTTATTGTGATTTTTCCAAAATGGTTTCTGGTCTCATGGGTGAAGCCCTCATGTCCTGTTCTCCCCCAGACCCCTGCATACATTATTTTCTGTAACCAGGATAATTAGGCCTGTTAAGACACTAGACTCCATGTTTTTTTGAGACAGGAAGTGATGTAATTTGATGAACAGACGTAAAAAGGAGGACCTCATTTAGAGCAGAAGTGGCATAGCTATAAGGGGTGCAGAGGTAGCAGTCACACTCTCATGGTGCCTGAATAGGTCAAATGTCCCTCTGACAAACGAGAAGATACCGGTATTATAAAGGCAGAGGCGTAGCTTGGTTCTCCTGCACCCGGGGCAAAGATTCAGATTGGCGCCCCCCCCCCCAACTTATTTCCCGACATCTCCTTCCCCCTCGCCATGTTTGCTTTCTCTACCAATCAATGAGGTGTAATTGTTTTTCACAATTTTTTTAATGTAACTCGAGTATAAAAGCATTTCTACATTTTACAAGCGATATAGTTCTATAATGTAATTAACATAAAAATAAATTAAAACAACATAAATTAAAGAGGCCACACACAGCCCCCTGTAGATAGCGCCACACAGCCCCCCTTGTAGATAGTGCCACACACAGCCCGTTGCCCCTTTGTAAATAGCGCCACATTTCCCCCCTCTTGTAAATAGTGCCACAGTCCCCCCTTTTAAATAGCGCCACACTCCCCCCCTTTGTAAATAGCGCTACACTCCCCCCCCTTTTAAATAACGCCACACTCCCCCCTTGTACTTAGCACCACACTGTGAACAGACCGGTGAGCGGTAGCCTACCGCTACCACTCATTGCTCTGCCTGGTGTGACTTACCGGAGGAGCCGAGGAGGTCATGTGGCGCAGGCAGCTGCGGAGTTCCTTCTGACTAGGGTTGGTGACAGCCATTGCCGGCCTTAGGTTGGATGGCGCCCTGTGCGGGACTCTCTATTGCCGCCCCCTACACAAACCAAAAATTAACCACATATATAGACACGCTGGAACATATATACTGTACATACATAAAGACAGGTATTTAGACATGCAGGCAAATATACATACACACATCTGGAATATATACATACAGGTAAATATATAGACTTACAGACACATATATACACACACACACCGGCAGATAAATACACAGACAGGAACATATACAAATACATAAAAGGCACAAATATACAAGCACAAAGACACATTCACAAACAGACCCATATATACCCACACAGGCACATATGTACACAGCACAGATAATGTAGTAGATGTTACCTGCAGTCCTATGTAACACCACAGATAACACAGTGATAACTCTCTGGGTACAGATAATGTAGTAGATGTTGCCTGCAGTCCTATGTAACACCACAGATAACACAGTGATAACTCTCTGAATACAGATGGTAGTGTTACCTGCAGTCCTATGTAACACCACAGATAACACAGTGATAACTCTCTGAGTACAGATAATGTAGTAGTGTTACCTGCAGTTCTATGTAACACCACAGATAACACAGTGATAATTCTCTGAGTACAGACAATGTAGTAGTGTTACCTGCAGTCCTATGTAACACCACAGATAACACAGTGATAACTCTCTGAGTACAGATAATGTAGTAGTGTTACCTGCAGTTCTATGTAACACCACAGATAACACAGTGATAACTCTCTGAGTACAGATAATGTAGTAGATATAAGAGACAAACACATGCAGAGACACAGACAGACAGAGACACACACACACACACACACACACACACACACTGTAACATATACACATACTAAGACAGAGACACACACTGTATACACACTACACACATATACCCACAGACACTCACCATGTCTCCTTGCTGACAGGTCAGGACAGGCTGTGGGCGGAGCTTCCTCTTCTGCTCGTCGGCTGTGTGTAACATGAGAGCAGAGTAGAGGCAGTTGCTGGGAGGCTGCAGCACGGGAGTGGACCTGTCCCCTGACCTGAGTCATCTGACCTCATGTCACTGACGTGAGGTCAGGTGACAGGTCAGATGACTGGACTAGTCCACTCCCTGGCCTTCACAGAACCCAGTCAGAACGCCGCTGTGTAAACATACGGGGCGCCTATCAGCAGCGATCAGCTGCGCTTCGGCGCCCCCCCCCTTCCCTTGCGCCCGGGGCACATGCCCCGCCTGCCCCCCCCTAGCTACACCCCTAATAAAGGGCAACTTCTTTTTTTGCATTAGGGCCTTCAGAAGGGGGCATTACACAGTAATAACTGTAATCATGTTACCTGGCCTGTTAAATCTGTTAACTAAGTAACATTGTTTTGTTACTGGACTTATACTATATCATCACTTAAGATTTCCTAATAATTTTTATTTTATTTTTTGTACCGGAATTGTGACCCAATCTTTTGCCATTTTATGTATTTACCCAGTTTAGAAATACTGTGGCCACAATACATAAATAATAAAGAAGATGAAAAAGGAATGGTAAAAGCAGAGTTGGGACAATTTTATGGGATACTAGTGCAGCACGAATCTATCTCACACAAAATACACCATATGTCAAAAAGAATGAAGCTACATCTTCCAATTCCATTCCCTGGTTGCTTCCACCAAATAATTGCCAGGACCCACATCCATCTAGAGAAAACAGAATAGTACAGTGCGTTATGCTGTTTCTGTAATTCCGGCCACCTCTCCATTGAATCTCTGCTGGGATGTGGCAGCCAGCGTCCACCTCACCAGGCGAGTACAGGTTCGAGGCACCTACATTTTGGAGATAAGTGCGGGTCCCAGAGTTGAGACTCGCATTTATCAGACATTTATGGCATATCCTTTAATGGTTAATTACCCCTTTAACCCCTTAGCGCACCAGGACGCACCGGTATGTCCTGCATTGAAGTGCTTTAAGCCACAGGGACGTACCGGTGCGTCCTGGCTAAAAACTGTCACCCTGTCAAAGGTGTTTATGACAGTTGACCGGCACAGTAAGACGGCAGGGGACCATTCACAGCGGTCTCCTGCCGGCGATCGCTGTGATTGGTCAGTCAAAGCAGACTGACCAATCACAGCTCTATGACGTGTGTATGTGATGACGCTGGCTCAGAAGCTGAGCCAGAGTTATCACCGCCTGGAATCAGCTGTCCGACGCCCCTCTGCAACGGCCAGGACCGGAGCTAGGCTCCGATCCGGCCGATTAACCTCTTCGATGCATCGATAAACGTGATCGATGCATCAAAGTGGCTTGTAGCCTGTCGGCAACCACGATGGTTGCCACGGGCGCGGGTGTCAGCTGTTTGTCACAGCTGACATCGTGGCCTGACGGCCAGGACCGGAGCAAGGCTCCGATCCGGCCGATTAACCCCTTAGATGCAGCTAATCTAAGTGATTAGATCGTACCCTATGGTTGCTAATGACAACCATCGGCACCCGCGGGTGTTCCGATGGTTGCTATGGCAACCATAGCCTAACAATCGCTTCCTAGTACGGAAGCCTATTAGGCCCCGCCGGGAGGCGAAGCCTAATAGGCTTGCTGTAAGTGAATAGCTGTCAGCTCTAATACACTGCACTATGTAGGTAGTGCAGTGTATTAGAATAGCGATCAGGGCTTCATGCCTTCAAGTTCCCTAGTGGGACAAAAGAAAAAGTTAAAACAAGTTAATAAAAATGTTGTAAAAAAGTTAAAAAAAATAAGTTTCATGTTAAAAAACACTATAACAGCCTTTTTTCCTATAATAAGTCTTTTATTATAGGAAAAACAAAAAAACATAAAAAAGTACACATATGTGGTATCCCCGCATCCGTAACGACCCAAACTATAAAAATATCATGCTATTTTACCCGTACGGTGAACACCGTAAAAAAATGTGATAAAAAACGATTCCAGAATCGCTGTTTGTTAGTCACTACCCCTTGCAAAACAGAATAAAAAAAGGGATCTAAAAGTTGCATGTACCCCAAAATTATACCATTAAAAAACGTAGCCCGTCCCGCAAAAAACAAGCTCTCCCACCGCTTTTTTGACGGAAAAATAAAAAAGTTATCGCTCTCAGAATATGGTGACACCAAAAATAAATTATTTGAAACAAAAGTGATTTTATCGTGCAGACGCTTCAAAGCATAAGAAAAACTACATACATCTGGTATCGCCGTATCCGTACCGACCCGCAGAATAACGTAAAATTGTCATTCATAGCGCATGGCGAACGCCGTAAAAAAAAAAATAATAAAAATCATCAGCATTGCAGGTTTTTGGTCACCTGGCTTGCCAAAAAAATGAAATACAAAGTGATCAAAAAATCGCATGTACCCCAAAATGGTACCAATGAAAACTACAGATTGTCCCGCAACAAATAAGCCCTCACACAGCTCCGGGGGAGAAAAAATAAAGAAGTTTTTGCTCTCAGAATATGGCGATGCAAAATGTGCATAGTGTCCAAAAGCGGATAAGATCGGGCGCCATTTATTAGTGCGACACCGGCCACATATCTGTGGATAATTATTTATTTACCCCATTATTATACTCTCTTATTATACCCCTGATGTTCTCCGCACAGATTACATATGCCCCCACATCATAACTGAAATACCAGCAAAACCCCAAACAAAACAACTAGCGAGCAAAATCCACGCTCCAAAAGCCAAATGGTGCGCCCTGCAGCGTGCCCAAGCAGCAGTGTACGTCCACATATATGGCATCGCCATACCCGGGAGAACCCGCTTAACAGTTTGAGGTATTTGTCTTCAGTGGCACGAACTGGGCACAAAATATTGTGCACTAAAATGGCACATACCTGTGGAAATTTGCAATTTTCACTTTGCACCATCCACTAAGCATTCATTTCTAATATAATAAAAAACAAACCTGTGTGGTCAAAATGCTCACTACACCCGTTAATAAAATGCCTTCAGGGGTGCAGTTTCCACTACTGCAGTTTTCACTACTTGGGGGTTTGTTTTACTATTTGACCCCAGAGTCCTGCCGTTGTGGGCTAATGCTGCGAAAATCACCAAAATAGGTCTCACATGCGCCTTTCACTCCTAAGCCCTGTCATATGTCCAGGCAAATGATAAATGCCTTGAGGGGTGTAGTTTACCAAATGGGGTCACTTCTAAGGGTTTTACACCCTACTCTGGTACCTAAGAGCGCTCTGCAAATGCGACATGGCGCCCCTACACCAGTCCAGCAAAATCTGTGCTCTAAAAGCCACATGGCACTCCTTCCATTTTGAGCTCTGCCATGTGCCCAAACAGCAGTTTTTTAGTGCCTCACATTGGGTATTGCCGTACTCGGGAGAAATTGGGTAACAAATTATGTGTTGTTTTTTCTCCTATCACACCTTGTGGGGAAAAATTGGGTGCAAAACGACATATTTTTGGGAAAAAATGTTTTTTTTCATTTTCACTGCCTGATTCTAATACAATCTATGAAACACCTGTGGGATCAAAATGCTCAGTACACCCCTAGATGATTACCCTGAAGGGTAAAGTTTCCAAAATGGAGTCACTTCTCAGGGGTTTCTACTGTACGGGTACCTCAGGGGCTCTGCAAATGCGACATGGCGCCCAAAAAACAATCAACCAAAATCTACATGCCAAGTAGCACTCCTGCCATTCTGAGCCCTGCGGTGTATCCAAGCAGCAGTTTATAACCACAAATGGGGTATTGCCGTACTCGGGAAAAATTGCTTTACAATTATTGGGGCGCTTTTTCTCCTTTATTCCTTGTGAAAATGAAAACAATTCAACATTTTAGTGGAAAGAATGTAGATTTTCATTTTCACTGCATAATCCCAATAATCCCAATAATTCAGCAAAAAAACTGTGGGGTCAAAATGCTCACTATACCGCTAGATAAATTCCATGAGGGGTATAGTTTCCCAAATGGGGTCACTTTTGCCGGGGTTGCACTATTTTGGCCCCTCAGTGGCTCTGCAAATGTGACATGGGGCCGCAAACCATTCCAGCAAAACTTGAGCTCCAAAAGTCAAATGGCTCTCCGTCCTTTCTAACCTCCGCCATGTGTCCAAACAGCAGTTTATTACCACATATGGGGTATTGCTGTGCTCAGAAGAGTTTGCTTTACAAATATTGGGGTGTTTTTTCTCCTTTATCTGTTGTAAAAATGAAAAAATCTGAGCTAAAACTACATTTTATTAGAAAAATTTAGATTTTCAATTTCACGGCATAATTCCCATAGATTCAGCAAAATCCGTGTAGGGTCAAAATGCTAACTATACCCCTAGAAAAATTCCTTGATGGGTGTAGTTTAAAAAATGGGGTCACTTTTGGGGAGTTTCCACTGTTATGGTCCCTCCAGGGCTTTGCAAACACGACATGGCACCGAAAACCATTCCAGCAAAATCTGCGCTCCAAAATCCAAATGGCCCTCGTTCCCTTCTGAGCCCTGCCGTGGGTCCAAACAGCAGTTTATTACCACATATGGGGTATTGCCGTAATCGGAAGACATTGCTTTACAAATGTTGGGGTGCTTTTTCTCCTTTATTCCTTGTAAAATTTAAAACATCGTATGTTTTTTCAGAAAAAAAGTAGATTTTTATTTTCACAGACCAGCTCCAATAAATTTAGCAAAAAACCTGTGGGCTAAAAATGCTAACTATACCTCTTTAAAAATTCCTTGATGGGTGTAGTTTCCAAAATGGGGTCACTTTTGGGGAGTTTCCACTGTTATGGTCCCTCCAGGGCTTTGCAAACACGACATGGCACCGAAAACCATTCCAGCAAAATCTGCGCTCCAAAATCCAAATGGCCCTCGTTCCCTTCTGAGCCCTGCCGTGGGTCCAAACAGCAGTTTATTACCACATATGGGGTATTGCCGTAATCGGGAGACATTGATTTACAAATGTTGGGGTGCTTTTTCTCCGTTATTGCTTGTAAAAACTAAAAGATCGTATGTTTTTTCAGAAAAAAAGTAGATTTTCATTTTCACAGACAAGTTCCAATAAATTTAGCAAAAAACCTGTGGGCTAAAAATGCTAACTATACCCCTAGAAAAATTCCTTAAGGGGTGTAGTTTCCAAGATGGGGTCACTTTTGGGGGGTTTCCACTGTTTTGGCACCACAAGACCTCTTCAAACTTGACATGGTGCCTAAAATATATTCTAATAAAATAGAGGCCCCAAAATCCACTAGGTGCTCCTTTGCTTCTGAGGCCGGTGTTTCGGTCCTTTACCGCACTAGGACCACATGTGGGATATTTCTAAAAATTGCAGAATCTGGGCAATAAATATTGAGTTGCATTTCTCTGGTAAAACCTTCTGTGGTACAGAAAAAATTTATTACAAATGAATTTCGTAAAAAAAAATTGACATTTGTAAATTTCACCTCTACTTTGCTTTATTTCTTGTGAAATGCCTAAAGGGTTAAAATAATTTATGAATGCTTCTTTGAATACTTTGAGGTGTGCAGTTTTTAAAATGGGGTGTTTTATAGGAGATTTCTAATATATAAGGCCCTCAAAGCCACTTCACAACTGAACTGGTCCCTGAAAAAATAGCCTTTTGAAATTTTCTTGAAAATGCGAGAAATTGCTGCTAAAGTTCTAAGCCTTGTAACGTCCTAGAAAAATAAAAGCACGTTCAAAAAACGATGCAAACATAAAGTAGACATATAGGAAATGTTAACTAGTAACTATTTTGTGTGGTTTTACTATCCGTCTTACAAGCAGATACATTACAATTTAGAAAAATGCAGATTTTTGCAAATTTTCTCTAAATTTTGGTGTTTTTTTACAAATAAATATTGAATTTAACGACAACATTTTTTCAGTATCATAAAGTACAACATGTCATGAGAAAGCAGTCTCAGAATCGCTTGGATAGGCAAAAGCATTCTGGAGTTATTACCACATAAAGTAACACATATCAGATGTGCAAAAATCGGCTGTGTCCACAAGGCCAAAATAGGCTTAGACCTTAAGGGGTTAATGGTTAATTACTATTTTTGTTTATTTGGACAAACTAGGCAAACCTTGCCCGTGACTCTCAGTCATGGTGGTTGTAGGGGTCTCAGTAGTACGAGTCTCCTCACTCAGTGTAACTCAGGGATGAATGAGCATTTGACTGCATTCATCTATATAGGTAGGGTATTATAGTTAGGGTAAGGCTGCACTCAAATGGCACTTGTGACTATGGGGGATTTGTCTGGAATCTAGTTGGAGGAATATGGTTGTACTGGGGAGGGGGCAAGTGTAACTGACATAATATTTGGAAGCATTGTTGTTATAATTGTATATGGGAGAAGAGTTGCATAGAAGCGTAGCATGTTTCTTCCTATAAGCAGTAAAAAACGAAATGCAAAGAAAAATTAGGTGAGGAGAAAATGGCTGTGAGCGTAATACATTGAATAATGTAATCAATTTTTAACATTCTCATGAAGCCACTTTACTTCACATTAAAATAATCATTAAAATATGAACATCTGTAAATATTTAATGCTATTAAAAAATCCTTTGTCGTGACAAAAAACTTTCCTCAAAACTCTCAATGTCAGGCTTCAGACACAAAAAAGCAGCAAATTATCATGCAAAGAAAAAGATACCGATGTACCGGAAGACATTGTAACTTGTCACTACAACATAAATCTTAGTGACACCTCACCTTGTCTGAGATTATAATTTTGGAACAGTTCATAACTAAGATCTATTATGGATCTAGAAAGTGTTCAGAGAACAGTAGCAAAGTTAATAAAGTTAATGATACATTTTTAACAAAGGCCTGCCAAAATATGTGTTTTGACATTAGAGAGTAGTATATGAATATCATACACAAATACATTCAGAACCAATACATAAGGTTACTTTCAATAAAGAAAGAGACAAGGGTACTCATGGAGGATACAAGATTTAATCATCAGCATAGTCTTTCTTCTTTGACTTTTATGATGGAAGTAACTTTTGAAGAACACTAAAAGTCCTGTTGCAAGCTTTCAAACATTTTTTATTATTATTATTATTATTATTATTATTATTAAAGGAACAGTAAATGTAAAAAAAGGAAGAGAAATGTAATGTACAATACAGTCATTAAAAATCCATACAATATTTGTTGTAACCACCCTTTGCTTTTTAGGCCTCATTTACACGAACGTAATATACGCGCGTGCGACGCGCGTGCTTTGCACGCATGTCGTACGCACCTATATTAGTCAATGGGGCAGTTTAGACGATGCGTGAATTGCGCTCAGCGCGTGTGCGCAGAAAAAAACTCACGACATGTTCTATAATCGTGCGTTTTTCGCGCACTCACGCACCCATTGAAGTCAATGGGTGCGTGAAAACCACGCATGCCGCACGGATGCACTTCCTTGCGAACTGCGTGATTCGCGCAAGAGCTGTCAAACTCCTGAATGTAAACAGAAAAGCACCACGTGCTTTTCTGTTTACAAACATCCAAACGGAGTGTCAAATTCGAGATGAGCGCACCGAACTTCACCGGGTTCGGCCAAACTCGTTTTGACCGAAACCGGTAAAAAATGTTCGGGTACGCGACGTCAGGAGACAGTCACTGTCCACGGTGCTGAAAGCGTTAAACTGGTTCAGCACCATGGACAGTGACTTCCGCTCCGAAAATCCATGAACCTGTAAAAAAAAAAAGACGTTCTGACTTACCGATAACTCCGGTCCGACCTCCCGGGATGACAGTTAAGTCCAAGTGACAGCTGCAGCCAATCACAGGCCAAGCACAGGCTGCAGCCAATCACAGGCTGCAGCGGTCTCATGGACTGCGGCGTCATCCTGGGAGGTGGGGCCGGATGACAAGAGTGGGACGCGTCACCAAGGCAACGGCCGGGAGCCCGGACTGGGGGAAGCAGGAAGTTCTTGGTAAGTATGAAAGTCTTTTTTTATTCACAGGTTGGTGTATATTGTGTTCGGCATTCACTGTCGAGGGTGCTGAAAGAGTTACTGCCGATCAGTTAACTCTTTCAGCACCTTGGACAGTGACGGGCGTCGACTAGCCTCATCTCTATGATGGCGGCTGCGCGAAAATCACGCAGCCGCGCATCATACACGGATGACACACGGAGCTGCCAAGTGCCTTTTGCGCGCGCAAAACGCACACGCTCGTGTAAATCAGGCCTAATTCTCAGGTGTACTGTTGTTCAGTTCTGTAAATAAACCAGCTAGTAGGTTGTTCAATCTTAGTTTTTGCATACGCTTTCTCGCTTATTTCTCTCTCTGCATGTAATTTCAGGTAGCCCCAATGATGACGAGGTCACGGCTGCATGGATACCGCGTCATGAATACAGTGGACTGCTGCTTTTAACCAAATGGCAAAATATTTTTTGTGCTGATTGGCCTAATAGCCCAGCAGACCTGTCACTATAATAGGCTGGCTTTAACTGGGGCAGCATAATCTGGTGTCAGATCCACGTTCCCCCGGAATTTCATCTTTGCTTCGTAACAAAATGACTGTGTTCATTCATTAATGTTTCTCCTCACTGAATACATTATTATAAGTAATTACATAATAATTATCTATCTATCTATCTATCTATCTATCTATCTATCTATCTATCTATCTATCTATCTATCTATCTATCGATGGCATATGGCCTGTCTTAAGCTGGCCATACATATTGGCCCACATTTACTAAGATAGCATAAACTTAGACCAGGTAGACGCAAAACACGCCACATTTATGCACACTGCATGCTCATTTTGGCTAATCTTGCATGATCTGTTGGACACTTTTCACTTCCTTGTACGACTTTTGGTTTGGCCTATTATGCGACAATTTTGTTTTTTGCCTATTCTTTGGAGCATTTTTTTTTGCACAGTTGACACATTTTAGGCCACACACCACTTTCTGGCATACCATACCTCTTTCCTGCAAAGCCACGTACCCTTTTCGGAACACTTTTACAAAGTGTCTAATTCAAATATAAAAAAAAAAACTGTGCCACATTGCACCAAAAGTTGGTGCATTTTTTAACACTTTCTAGACTCAGACCCAGTAGTAAATTTTCCCGATTAGATGTACAGTATGTCGGCCAAACTTGATGTTGAGGGAGAGAAGGGTAGGGCTTGTTGAATTTTAATAGGCCTCATCCTTTTGTCCATTCGTAGATAAGCCAATGCCAGGGAAGTCTGGCAGCAGCTTACTCCCTTCTCCCTATTGAAAACACGTGCATGCTTGCTCGAGCGTGCATGTGTTTATGGAAGTCGCAAAATATAGCTGTCGACAAAACCACCGAGAGCTGTCTTAAGTGTATGGCCAGCTTAGCAACCACTGTTCTCTACAATCTCACTTAGCAAGTCATTTAAACTCTCTATAGCCTATACCTTTGTATAGCTAGGGCTGGTTCAGAGGCGTAACATTGAAATACTGGGCCCCACTATTAAAACTGCACCTGGGCTCCCACCTACCATGTGCCATTTATTATACTGGTGTCTTCTTATGTGAGAGTGCAACCTTTAGGCCTCCCCAGACACAAAGGCCCAAATATGACTGCTACTTCTGCTCCTCCTATAGATACATCCCAAACCAGCCATAGGTTAGATGGTTCTGTGTACAATGCCTTCGGTTGGCAACCCCTCCCCATGTGGTGTATTGTTAGTGTATAGATTATCATTCCAAACAGTGCTCAAGTATACACTCATTATAGTATAGTGCAGAAATAAGATTTTTATACATTTGGCTAAATGGCAACATTGTACAGATCCACCACAATCATACATTGTAAAAAAAATACACTGTACAGTGTCAAAGTAGCAGAGTCACACAAGGAAATGCCACTATGAAGCCAATGCACCCTGTGCGACCACACAGGGTCGCACAACCCTATTGTTAGACTTGTGTATAGAAATTAGTTTTAGATTAATTTTCAAATAAACTGTTTGAATTGCTATATCATTGAAGAAATATTAATTTCAACCAAACCAACCATGTAATTGGTCACTATTTTGTACAGCAAACTTTTATTGCAGTTTACTACTACTACAGTATATTTTCTTAATGTTCTCTTTCCCTTTAATTGTCTATTTCTAGAATGTTTTGATGGTCTAAATTCCCACCCGGTCCACATACACTACCGTTCAAAAGTTTAGGGTCACTTAGAAATTTCCTTATTTTGCAAGAAAAGCACAGTTTCTTTCAATGAAGATAACATTAAATTAATAAAAAATACACTCTATACATTGTTAATGTGCTAAATGACTATTCTAGCTGCAAACGTCTGGTTTTTAATGCAATATCTACATAGGTGTATAGAGGCCCATTTCCAGCAACCATCACTCCAGTGTTCTAATGGTACATTGTGTTTGCTAACTGTGTTAGAAGGCTAATGGATGATTAGAAAACACTTGAAAACCCTTGTGCAATTATGTTAGCACCGCTGTAAACAGTTTTGCTGTTTAGAGGAGCTATAAAACTGACCTTCCTTTGAGCTAGTTGAGAATCTGGAGCATTACATTTGTGGGTTCGATTAAACGCTCAAAATGTGTAATGGCAGGAAGGAGGTGAAGGGAACAAGTGAGCCCTAATCTACCCACCGCCCTGTCCCTGCCTACTTGCAACGACCCGCCCTAGGCGACGGGGTACAACATGGCGGCGGTCCCTACGCTGTCTAAGTGCAAGGGAGTACAAACAGGGAACACGCAAGGGAAGGGGCAGTAGCCCACGGAACGCCGCGAGGAAACGGAGCGGTGAATGAGTCAGTCAGGATCAGGATGTAGTGGAGTATACCAACGAGAGCACGGAGCAGGAAGCAAGCCAGGGGCAAAGCGAAGCAGGATAAGCGGAACTGAAGCAAGGCAGAAGAACGGCAGAAGCAGGCTGGAGCAAGGCAGCAGTGGGGCCAGGAATCCAAGAAGAATAACAAGCACTGAGGAAGAGAATACGGCAGGTATAAATGGACAGGGGGCGGAGCTAACTCCGACTGACCAGGCCGCGATAGGCTCTCCCACTCCTGAGCCTGCCACCCTGGTTGGTGGGAGCCGGTGTCAGTCTAAGAGGTCTGTCCTCAGGTGTCGACTGATTAATCCCGGGAGTATATACAGACGTAGTACCTGGCAGATCCTTTACAGTACTCCCCCTTTTATGAGGGGCGACCGGACCCTTACTAAGAGGACCCGGTTTAGTGGGGAAGAGAAGGTGGAACCTCCTGATCAATACCCCAGCGTGAACATCACGAGCAGGTACCCAAGTCCTCTCCTCCGGCCCGTATCCTCTCCAATGGACCAGGTACTGGAGGGAGCCCTGGATCATCCTACTGTCCATAATCTTGGCCACCTCGAATTCCACCCCCTCAGGGGTGAGAACGGGAACAGGAGGTTTCCTCGAGGGGGACCAGGACGGGGAGCAGCGTTTAAGGAGGGAGGCATGGAAGACGTCATGTATGCGAAAGGATGGGGGCAGCTCCAGACGGAAGGATACAGGGTTGAGGACTTCAATGATCTTATAAGGTCCAATAAATCGGGGAGCAAACTTCCTGGACGGGACCTTAAGGCGCAAGTTCCTGGACGACAACCAGACCAGATCCCCGACGACAAACCGGGGGTTAGCAGAACGTCTACTATCAGCCTGAATCTTTTGTACGCTCTGGGACGCCTCTAGGTTCTTCTGAACCTGGGCCCAGACTGTGCACAGTTCCCGATGAACGTCCTCTACCTCGGGATTATTGGAACAACCAGGAGAAACGGAGGAGAACCTTGGGTTAAACCCGAAATTACAGAAAAACGGGGAGACCCCTGACGAGTTACTGACCCGGTTATTCAGGGAAAATTCGGCGAGGGGGAGGAATGAGACCCAATCAAATTGACAGTCAGAGATGAAACACCTTAAATATTGTTCCAGGGATTGGTTAGTCCTTTCCGTTTGGCCATTAGTTTCGGGATGGAAGGCGGAGGAGAAGGACAGATCAATCTCCAACTTTTTACAAAAAGCTCTCCAAAATAAGGAAACAAATTGTACCCCTCTGTCAGAAACGATATTGACTGGGGCCCCATGGAGACGCAGAATATGTTTAACAAACAAAGAAGCTAACGTCTTGGCGTTAGGTAGTTTCTTAAGGGGCACAAAGTGGCACATCTTGCTGAAGCGGTCTACTACCACCCACACCACCGACTTGCCCTGAGATGGAGGCAAATCGGTGATAAAATCCATGGAGATATGGGTCCAAGGTCTCTGGGGAATGGGCAAGGAACGTAGTAAGACCGCAGGTCGGGACCTAGGGGTCTTGGACCTAGCACAAACCTCACAAGCGGCGACATAAGCCCTAACGTCTTTAGGCAACCCAGGCCACCAATAGTTTCTGGTAATGAGGTGTTTGGTACCCAAGATGCCAGGATGACCAGATAGTGCAGAGTCATGGTTTTCCCTGAGTACCCTTAGCCGGTATTGCAGGGGGACAAACAGTTTGTCCCCAGGGAGGTTCCCGGGAGCTGAACCTTGATCAGCCGCGATGTCAGAAGCTAAATCAGAATCAGTGGCAGAAACGATTATACCAAGGGGTAAAATACAAGCAGGATCCTTCTCGGAAGGAGGATTGGCCATGAAACTATGTGACAGTGCATCAGCCTTAATATTTTTGGACCCAGCCCTATAGGTAACCAAGAAATTAAATCTGGTAAAGAATAGTGCCCAACGAGCTTGTCTAGGATTAAGCTTCCGGGCAGATTCTAGGAAAACCAGATTCTTGTGGTCAGTAAGGACCGTTACCTGGTGTCTGGCCCCCTCCAGGAAGTGACGCCAGTCTTCAAAAGCCCATTTAATGGCTAAAAGTTCGCGGTTGCCAATATCATAGTTACTCTCCGTGGGCGAAAACTTCCTAGAGAAGTAAGCACAGGGGCGGAGATGGGTGAGGGAGCTGGTACCCTGGGACAAGACGGCCCCCACTCCCACCTCGGATGCGTCAACCTCCACAATAAATGGCTCCCTTTGGTTGGGCTGAACCAGCACGGGGGCCGAGATAAAGCACTTCTTGAGGGTCTCAAAAGCCTGGACGGCCTCAGGGGGCCAATGGAGGACATCAGCACCCTTGCGAGTAAGGTCCGTAAGAGGCTTAGCGACGACCGAGAAGTTGGCAATAAATCTCCTGTAATAGTTAGCGAACCCCAAAAAACACTGTAGCGCCTTCAGGGAGGCAGGTTGGACCCATTCCGCCACAGCATGAACCTTGGCAGGGTCCATGCGGAATTCATGAGGAGTGAGGATTTGACCTAAAAATGGTATCTCCTGTACCCCAAACACACATTTTTCGGTCTTCGCAAACAGATTATTTTCCCGGAGGACGTGGAGGACCTTCCTGACATGCTCCACGTGGGAGGACCAGTCCTTGGAAAACGCCAGTATGTCATCAAGGTACACTACAAGAAAATTACCCAGGTAATCTCTCAGAATTTCATTAATAAAATTCTGGAAGACGGCAGGGGCATTACACAACCCAAAGGGCATGACCAGGTATTCGAAATGACCTTCGGGTGTGTTGAACGCAGTTTTCCACTCATCCCCCTCTTTGATGCGGATAAGGTTATATGCCCCCCGTAGATCGAACTTAGAAAACCATTGGACCCCCTGAACCTGATTAAAAAGATCCGGAATCAAAGGAAGGGGATACTGGTTCCTTACGGTGACCTTATTCAGGTTCCGATAATCAATGCACGGCCTAAGACCACCATCCTTCTTCCCCACGAAGAAGAAGCCAGCACCTACAGGAGAAGTCGAGGGGCGAATGAAACCCTTGGCCAGGCATTCTTGGATATACGCCCTCATAGCTTCACGTTCAGGACATGAAAGATTAAATATCCTACCCTTAGGAAGCTTGGCACCAGGCACCAAATCGATGGCGCAATCGTAATCTCTATGAGGGGGCAACATCTCGGAGGCCTCCTTAGAAAACACATCAGCGAAGTCCTGAACAAACTCAGGAAGCGTGTTTACCTCCTCCTGGGGAGAAATAGAGTTAACCGAAAGACATGACATCAGGCTTTCACTACCCCATTTGGTGAGATCCCCAGTATTCCACTCAAACGTGGGATTATGCAGCTGCAACCAGGGAAGACCTAATACCAGATCGGACGATAATCCCTGCATCACCAGTACAGAGCACTGCTCCAAATGCATGGAGCCAACAACGAGTTCAAAAACAGGAGTATGCTGAGTAAAATAACCATTAGCAAGAGGAGTGGAGTCGATACCCACTACCGGGATAGGATAAGGCAAATCAATAAAAGGCATTTTTAGAGACATAGCAAATTCCACAGACATGATATTAGCAGATGAGCCAGAATCCACGAAGGCACTGCCAGTGGCAGACCGGCCAGCAAACGAGACCTGAAAGGGAAGCAAAATTTTATTGCGTTTCATATTAACGGGAAATACCTGTGCGCCCAAGTGACCTCCCCGATGATCACTTAGGCGCGGAAGTTTTCCGGCTGTTTATTCTTGCGCCTGGGACAGGTGTTCAGTAGATGCTTGTCGTCCCCACAATAGAAGCAGAGACCATTCTTCCTGCGAAACTCTCTACGTTGTCGAGGGGACATGGAGGCCCCGAGTTGCATAGGTACCTCTGAGTCCTCCGTGGAAGAGCGAGGAGACGGGACCTCAGGGGAAATCGCAGGGAAGTCAAGGGGAAAACATTGAAACGTTCAAGCTGACATTCCCTGAGACGTCGGTCACGTCGTACTGCTAGGGCCATAACCTGGTCTAGGGAGTCAGAAGAGGGGTAGCTAACCAGCAGATCCTTCAGGGCGTCAGATAATCCTAACCTAAACTGGCACCTTAGGGCCAGGTTGTTCCACCGAGAAGCTACGCACCACTTTCTAAAATCAGAACAGTATTCCTCAACAGGTCTCCTACCCTGACGTAAGGTCACCAGCTGACTCTCGGCTAAGGAAGTCCTGTCAGTCTCGTCGTAAATGAGTCCGAGGGCAGAGAAAAAACGATCAACGGAGGAAAGTTCAGGGGCGTCAGGAGCCAAGGAGAAGGCCCACTCTTGGGGCCCTTCCTGGAGTCGGGATATAATGATACCCACCCGCTGGTTCTCGGAACCTGAGGAGTGAGGTTTTAGGCAGAAATAAAGTCTGCAACTCTCCCGGAAGGAGAGAAAAGTCTTACGGTCCCCTGAGAACCGGTCAGGTAACTTGAGGTCGGGTTCTAGAGGTGAGGTGAGGGGTACTACTAAGGCAGCGTCACCCTGGTTGACCCTCTGAGCCAGGGCCTGGACCTGTAGGGAGAGGCCCTGCATCTGCTGGGTCAGGGTCTCAAGGGGGTCCATGATAGCGTCAGCGTAGGAGAAATGGTAGACTAGGTATGGGCTTGTTATTATGTAATGGCAGGAAGGAGGTGAAGGGAACAAGTGAGCCCTAATCTACCCCCCGCCCTGTCCCTGCCTACTTGCAACGACCCGCCCTAGGCGACGGGGTACAACTTGGCGGCGGTCCCTACGCTGTCTAAGTGCAAGGGAGTACAAACAGGGAACACGCAAGGGAAGGGGCAGTAGCCCACGGAACGCCGCGAGGAAACGGAGCGGTGAATGAGTCAGTCAGGATCAGGATGTAGTGGAGTATACCAACGAGAGCACGGAGCAGGAAGCAAGCCAGGGGCAAAGCGAAGCAGGATAAGCGGAACTGAAGCAAGGCAGAAGCACGGCAGAAGCAGGCTGGAGCAAGGCAGCAGTGGGGCCAGGAATACAAGAAGAATAACAAGCACTGAGGAAGAGAACACGGCAGGTATAAATGGACAGGGGGCGGAGCTAACTCCGACTGACCAGGCCGCGATAGGCTCTCCCACTCCTGAGCCTGCCACCCTGGTTGGTGGGAGCCGGTGTCAGTCTAAGAGGTCTGGCCTCAGGTGTCGACTGATTAATCCCGGGAGTATACACAGACGTAGTACCTGGCAGATCCTTTACAAAATGGCTAGAAAAAGAGAGCTTTCATGTGAAACTCGACAGTCTATTCTTGTTCTTAGAAATGAAGGCTATTCCATGCGAGAAATTGCCAAGAAACTGAAGATTTCCTACAACGGTGTGTACTACTCCTTTCAGAGGACAGCACAAACAGGCTCTAACCAGAGTAGAAAGAGAAGTGGGAGGCCCCGCTGCACAACTGAGCAACAAGACAAGTACATTAGAGTCTCTAGTTTGAGAAATAGATGCCTCACAGGTCCTCAACTGGCAGCTTCATTAAATAGTACCCGCAAAACGCCAGTGTCAACGTCAACAGTGAAGAGGCGACTCCGGGATGCTGGCCTTCAGGGCAGAGTGGCAAAGAAAAAGCCATACCTGAGACTGGCTAATAAAAGGAAAAGATTAATATGGGCAAAAGCACACAGACATTGGACAGAGGAAGATTGGAAAAAAAGTGTTATGGACAGACGAATCGAAGTTTGAGGTGTTTGGATCACACAGAAGAACATTTGTGAGATGCAGAACAACTGAAAAGATGCTGGAAGAGTGCCTGACGCCATCTGTCAAGCATGGTGGAGGTAATGTGATGGTCTGGGGTTGCTTTGGTGCTGGTAAAGTGGGAGATTTGTACAAGGTAAAATGGATTTTGAATAAGGAAGGCTATCACTCCATTTTGCAACGCCATGCCATACCCTGTGGACAGCACTTGATTGGAGCCAATTTCATCCTACAACAGGACAATGACCCAAAGCACACCTCCAAATTATGCAAGAACTATTTAGGGAAGAAGCAGGCAACTGGTATTCTATCTGTAATGGAGTGGCCAGTGCAGTCACCAGATCTCAACCCCATAGAGCTGTTGTGGGAGCAGCTTAACCGTATGGTACGCAAGAAGTGCCCATCAAGCCAATCCAACTTGTGGGAGGGGCTTCTGGAAGCATGGGGTGAAATTTCTCCTGATTACCTCAGCAAATTAACAGCTAGAATGCCAAAGGTCTGCAATGCTGTAATTGCTGCAAATGGAGCATTCTTTGACGAAAGCAAAGTTTGAAGGAGAAAATTATTATTTCAAATAAAAATCATTATTTCTAACCTTGTCAATGTCTTCACTATATTTTCTAGTCATTTTGCAACTCACTTAATATATATAAGTGTGAGTTTTCATGGAAAACACAAAATTGTCTGGGTGACCCCAAACTTTTGAACGGTAGTGTATATGTATTACATTTTCTATATCCCTATGGCCCCATGCCCCAGAATTCGTAATTACGGATTAAATTGCGAACCCATTCATTTCTATAGGCCACAGACACCTTTCCGTATATTTAAGAATGTGTGTCCGTGCTGTAGAAATGATCCGCAAATTATAGAACATGTCCTATTCTTGTCCGCAATTGCGGCACGGATTTTCCCATTGAAGTCTATGGGCGCTTCAGCAAATGCGGAAGGCTACAGATGTGAATCCTTATTTGTGGATCCGTATCTGCAGACAGTATAATCGCTTACGGTTGTGTGCATCAGGCCTAAATCTGATGCTTGTCATCTGACTCTGCATCATTCTAACATTACTCTTGGCCTTGGAGCCCTGCACTTATTATAATCTCAGAAACTCGCAGAGTTATATGTTGCTGTGAAAATGTTGATGATCTGATTAGCTTTGCCACTTCAAAGAAGAGCATAAAAAACAAACAGATTGCAGAGAATGTATGGCAAATAGCACAAAGGCAAATATCATTGTTGAATATGGGAGCCACCTGCATGTTAGGAAATAGAGCAAACAGTTCACTCAGACTATAGGTTAAAGCCAACGCTTTTCTTTGCATTACTGTTTATAGACAATACAGATGTGACAGCAATAATAGCGCTGCATGTAGCACTTTTCCTACTGTCAAAATGACAGTAACCTTGAAGGACCCCATTCTAATCGAAGGGGTCAGTTGTGATTTATCGCATGATAGATCGGGCACTACCTTTGACTTTTGTAATAAATGGAAACTATGATGCAGATATGAACAAAGCCCCAGTCTTATATGATCTCGCTGTGCTTCGAACATTCCATTAAATGGGACTATACAGGTCTGATCTTTTTCAAGAGGGTCAGATTGAGGATCAGGCCATGGATGGGGAGATTTCACATGTGTCTAAGGACCACAGGCACTCCTGGAAGTTTTTATGAATAACTAGTACAAAGGAAAATATTTTATCCCACAGTGCCAGTGACACAGTATGGGCCAAAGGATAGGAAGTTATCAGGGCATATCACATGCCATTGTTCTGTTATTCTTTAACAAAATGTATTTTACAGTATTTAAACATATTAAGGATAGACCTTTTTACACAAACGACTGTCTGAAACATATGATTTTTTTCTAAGCTCACATATCCCCTTTAGGTAAAAACAAATGAAAGGTCACAAGTTGTCTTTAACCCCTTCCCGACATTTGACGTACATGTACGTCATGGAAAGCATTGACTTCCCGCAAAATGCCGTACATGTACGTCAAATGTTTGGCACAGGCTCAGAAACTGAGTCGGTGCCATCATCACCGGATCTCAGCTGTATCTTACAGCTGACATCCGACTGTAACGGCGGGGACCGAAATTAGCTTCGATCCCCGCCATTAACCCCTTAAGTGCAGCGCTCAAACGCGATCGCTGCACTTAAGGTGTTTGCAGCTCATCGGAACCACAGTAATGAAATTGCCGGGGTTCCGGTGGCTGCAATGGCAACCGGAGGCCTAATACTGGCCTCCCGGTCTGCCTAGCACCGAAGCCGGTCAAGATCCGCCCGGCGGCGGAGCCTGATCGGCTTCCGTAGCTGCCGGCAAGATGGCGCCGGGTCAGGAGCTGATCCGGCGTCATCAGCGGTGGAGGTCAGCTGTACTGTACAGCTGACATCCACCTGTAACGGCAGGAACCGGAGCTAGCTCCGATCCCTGCCATTAACCCCTTCGATGCAGCAATCAAAAGCGATTGCTGCAATCGTAGCGGTTACTAGCAGATCGCCAGCCCTGACAGGCAATTGGGACTGGCGACTGCTGTTATGGCAACAGGAGACACAATGGTCTCCTGCTCTGCCATTACGGAAGCCTATTAGGCCCCGCCGGGAGGCGAAGCCTAATCGGCTTGCTGTCAGTGAATGACTGACAGATCTAATACATTGCACTACATAGGTAGTGCAATGCATTAGAAAAAAAAAATCTGACCGTTGGACCTTCAAGTCCCCTAGTGGGACTTGAGAAAAAGTGTAAAAAAAGTATAAAAAAGTGTAAAAAAAAGTGCAAAAAATAAAAGTTTGAAACAATAAAAGTTTCAAGTAATCAAATAAAACACATTCCCCCTTTTACTCTTATCAAGTCCTTTATTATTGAAAAATAATAATAAACCATATGTATTTGGTATCGCCACGACCGTAACGACCTGAGGTATCAAAATATTGTATTATTTATTGCACGCGGTGAACAGCGTAAAAAAAAACGTAAAAAACGTTACCAGAGTTTCTGTTTTTTAGTCACTTTGCCCTACAAATATTAGAATAAAAAGTGATCAAAAAGTCGCACGTATCCAAAAATGGTACCTATAAAAACTATAGCTCGTCCCGCAAAAAACAAGCCCTCACACACCTCCGTCGACAAAAAAATTAAAACGTTATGGTTCTCACAACTTTGCGACAGAAAAAAAATACATTCTTTTTACAAAAGTAATTTTATTGTGAAAAAAGTTGTAAAACATAAAAAAGTGCTATAAATTAGGTATCGCCAGAATCGTACTGACCCACAGAATAAAGTTAACATGTAGTTTATAACGCGTGGTGAACGCTGTATAAAAAAAAACGAAAAAAGCTGTGCCAGAATTGCATTTTTTTGTTTACCTGGCATCCCAAAAAATAGGATAAAAGGTGATCAAAAAGTCACATGTACCCCAACATGGTACCAATAATAATTACAGCTCATCCCGCAACAAACCAGCCCTCATACCGCTACGTCTATGAAAAATAAAATTAGTTATGGCTCCAATAAGTCAGGAAATAAAAAAATATGCAGTTGTGCCCGAGGGGAACATTTCTTCTGTTTGAAGAGGCGATTTATCAAGGACCTAAAATTAGGGAACCAGGAAAGGGAGGGCCCAAACATATCCGCTGGAAGCGACGGTGCCCGTATTATACCAGGACAACACTTCCTAGCAAAATTCCTCAAACTACAAAGGTGCAGAGTGTGGACCAAAAGGGGGATAATAAAGGACGCCATTTATCAGTGCGACACTGGCCTGTGCGGAAAGGATTGCTTCACAGCGTAACACACATCTATGGATTATAATTTTTTTTTCATACCACCTGACTATGCCCCTTATATACTCCGCCCCGCTTACATGTACCCCCACATTATAAAACACCAGCAATACTCAAACAAATTTAGTACCAAGCAAAATCCGCTCTCCAAAAGCCAAATGGTGCTCCCTCGGCTCTGAACCCTACAGCGTGCCCAAACAGCAGTTTCCTTCCACATATATGGCATCGTCATACCCGGGAGAACCCTTTTAGCAATTTTTGGGGTGTGTGTCTCCAGCGTCATAAGCTGGGCACGACATATTTGCCACTGAATGGCATATCTAGGGAAAAATATAAATTTTTAATTTGCACCATCCACAGCGCATTCATTTATGGAAAAGACCTGTGGGGTGAAAATGCTCACTACACCCCTTAATAAATGCCTTGAGGGGTGCAGTTTCCATAATGGGGTCACTTCTCAGGGGTTTCTTTTTATTATTTCACATCTGAGCCTCTGCAGTTGTGAACCAATACTTTGTAAATCGCCAAATTAGGCCTCCACTCCGCATGGTACTCTTCACTCCTGAGCCCTGTCATATGTCCAGGCAAAAGATTAGGGCCACATGTAGGGTGTTTCTAAAACCGGGAAACACCGCATAATAATTAGAGGGCTGTCTTGTTATGGTGGCACAAGCCGGGCACCACATATTGGCATATCTATGGAAGAAAATCCCATTTTCACTCTGCAACATCGAGTGAACACTAATTTCTACAAAACACCTGCAGGGTTAAAATGCTTACTACACCCCTTGGTAAATGCATTGAGGGGTGTCGTTTCCAAAATGGGGTCACTTCTGGGGGGTTTCCACTGTTTTGGGCCCACAGGCGCCCAGAAACCAATCCAGCAACATCTGCACTCCAAATGGCGGTCCTTTCCTTCTGAGCCCTGCCGTTTGCCCAAACAGCAGTTTATGATCACATATGGGGTATTGCCGTACTCGGGAGAAATTGCTTTACAAATTTTGGGTTCTTTTTTTCCTTTATTTGTTGAGAAAATGAAAAAATTTGCGCTAAAGCTACGTCTTATTGAAGAAAAAGGACTGTTTTTATTTTCACTGCCTAATTCTAATAAATTCTATGAAACGTCTGTGGGGTCAAAATGCTTACTACACCCCTAGATGAATTCCTCAAGAGGTGTAGTTTCCTAAATGGAGTCCCTTTTTGGGCGTTTTCATTGTTTTGTCCCCTCAGGGGCTTTGCAAATGTGACATGGCCTCCGCAAACCATTCCTGCTAAATGTGATCTCAAAAAGCCAAATAGTGCTGTTTCCCTTCTAAGCCCTGCTGTGTGTCCAAACAGCCGTTTATTACCACATGTGGGGTATTGTTTTACTCGGGAGAAATTGCTTTACAAATTTTGTGGTGCTTTTTCTCCTTCAGTCCTTCTGGAAATGAGAAAAAAATAGCTAAACCTAGATTTTTTTTGAAAAAATTTAGATTATTATTTTCAGGGCCTACTTCCAATATTTTCTGCAAAAAAACTGTGGGGTCAAATCTCTCACTATACCCCTAGATAATTTCCTCAATGGGTGTAGTCTCCAAAATGGGGTCACTTGTGGGGGGTTTCCACTGTTTTGTCCCCTCAGGGGCTTCGTAAATGTGACATGGCCTCCGCAAACCATTCCTGCTAAATGTGGACTCCAAAAGCCAAATGGCGCTCTTTCCCTTCTAAGCCCTGCCGTGTGTCCAAACAACTGTTTATTACCACATGTGGGGTATTGTTTTACTCGGGAGAAATTGCTTTACAAATTTTATGGTGCTTTTTCTCCTTCAGTCCTTGTGGAAATGAGAATAAATTAGCTAAACCTACATTTTCTTTGAAAAAATTTAGATTATCATTTTCACAGCCTACTTCCAATAATTTATGCAAAAAACCTGTGGGGTCAAAACGCTCACTATACCCCTAGATAATTTCCTCAATGGGTGTAGTTTCCGAAATGGGGTCACTTGTGGGGGGTTTCCACTGTTTTGTCCCCTCAGGGGCTTTGTAAATGTGACATGGCCTCCGCAAACCATTCCTGCTAAACTTGAGCTCCAAAAGCCAAACGGCGCTCTTTCCCTTCTCAGCCCTGCCGTGTGTCCAAATATCCATTTATTACCACATGTGGGGTATTGTTTTACTTGGGAGAAATTGCTTTACAAATTTTACGGTGCTTTTTCTCCTTTAGTCCTTGTGGAAATGAGAAAAAAAATCGCTAAACCTACATTTTCTTTGAAGAAATGTTGATTTTAATTTTCACGGCCTACTTCCAATAATTTCTGTAAAAAAACCTGTGCGGTCAAAATGCTCACTATACCCCTAGATAATTTCCTTGAGGTGTCTAGTTTCCCAGATGGGGTCACTTTTGGGGGATTTTCACTGTTTTGGCACCGCAAGAGTCCTTCAAACCTGACATGGTGCCTAAAATATATTCTAACAAAAATAAGGCCCCAAAATCCACTAGGTGCTCCTTTGCTTCTGAGGCCGGTGCTTCAGTCCAGTAGCACGCTACGACCACATGTGGGATATTTCCTAAAACTGCAGAAACTGAGCAACAAATATTGAGTTGCATTTCTCTGGTAAAACCTTCTGTGTTATAAAAAAAATTGTATTAAAAATTTATTTCTGCAAAAAAATATGAAATTTGTAAATTTCACCTCTACTTTGCTTTAATTCCTGTGAAATGTGTAAAGGGTTAAGACATTTTCTAAATGCTGTTTTGAATACTTTGAGGGGTGAAGTTTTTAAAATGCGGTGACTTTTTGGGGGTTTCTAATATATAAGGCCCTCAAAGCCACTTCACAACTGAACTGGCCCCTGTAAAAATAGCCTTTTGAAATTTTCTTGAAAATGTGAGAAATTGCTGCTAAAGTTCTAAGCCTTGTGATGTCATAGAAAAATAAAAGGATGTTCAAAAAACGATGCCAATCTAAAGTAGACATATGGGGGATGTTAATTAGCAACAATTTTGTGTGGTATAACTGGATGTCTTACAAGCAGATACATTTAAATTGCGAAAAATGCAAATTTTTGCAATTTTTCACTATATTTTCGTGTTTTTCACAATTAAATACTGAATGTATCGACCAAATTTTACCACTATCTTAAAGTCCAATGTGTCACGAGAAAACAATCTCAGAATCGCCCGGATAGGTGAAAGCATTTCAACGTTATTACCACATAAAGTGAAACATGTCAGATTTGAAAAATGAGGCTCTGTCAGGAAGGTCAAAAGTGGCTAAAGAGGGAAGGGGTTAAAGAGGTTCTCCGGTTTTGACAATCTCTAGTTGTTAAAAGGGTCACTTGACCATAAGTTAATAACAAAGTTTTCCCCTGCTGGGACTTCGAACGATCAGCTGTTTTCTGTAAAGGGAACCTGGCAGTAATTGTTGAATTTCCCTGCAGCGCCACCACATGGGAAATTAAGAATCACACAGTGCCTATTCATATCAATGGTTTGTCAGTGTAAGGCTGGGTTCACACGACCTATTTTCAGACGTAAACGAGGCGTATAATGCCTCGTTTTACGTCTGAAAATAGGGCTACAATACGTCGGCAAACATCTGCCCATTCATTTGAATGGGTTTGCCGACGTACTGTGCAGACGACCTGTCATTTACGCGTCGTCGTTTGACAGCTGTCAAACGACGACGCGTAAAAATACAGCCTAGTCAAAAGAAGTGCAGGACACTTCTTTGGACGTTTTTGGAGCTGTTTTCTCATAGACTCCAATGAAAATAGCTCCAAAAACGGACGTAAAAAACGTCGCGAAAACGGCGCGAAAAATCCCGCGAAAAACGCGAGTTGCTCAAAAAACGTCTGAAAATCAGGGGCTGTTTTCCCTTGAAAACAGCTCTGTATTTTCAGACGTTTTTGGTCACTACGTGTGCACATACCCTAAAACAGGACAGGACAGGTCCTCCAGAGATCGAGAGACACACTTTGTAAACGCTCTCTACTCTGTATAAAAGATGAGGATCCTGAACAGGGAAGCCTCCTGTATTAACTCAGAAGTCCCTAATAGGGTATATGAAAATGTGTTTGCAAAACCAGACAACCCCTTAAGGACGCAGCCTGTTTTGGCCTTCAGGACACAGCCAATTTTTTCAAATCTGACATGTTTCACTTTATGTGGTAATCATTTCGGAATGCTTTTACCTATCCAAGCAATTCTGAGATTATTTTCTCGTGACACATATTGGACTTTATGTTACTCGCAAAATTTGCTCGATTCATTAAGTATCTAATTGTGAAAAACACCAAAATTTAGTGAAAATTTTTCTAAATTTAAATGTATCTGCTTGTAAGACAGATAGTTATACCACACAAAATTGTTGCTAATTAACATCCCTCATATGTCTACTTTAGATTGGCATTGTTTTTTGAACAACCTTTTATTTTTCTAGGACATTACAAGGCTTAGAACTTTAGCAGCAATTTCTCACATTTTGAAGAAAATTTCAAAAGGCTATTTTTACAGGGACCAGTTCAGTTGTGAAGCAGATTATAGGGCCTTATATATTAGAAACCCCCGATAAGTCACCTCATTTTATAAACTTTACCCTCAAAGTATTCAAAACAGCATTTAGAAAGTGTCTTAACCCTTTAGACGTTTCACAGGAATTAAGGCAATGTAGATGTGAAATGTTCATGTAATGCTGGGGGTAGGGAAACGGACAAGTGAGCCCTAATCTACCCGCCACTCTGTCCCTGCCTACTTGCAACGACCCGCCCTAGGCGACGGGGTACAACTGGGCGGCGGTCCCTACGCTCAGTAAGTGCACGAGACAAACAGACAAGGGTACACAAAGCTAAGGGAATTGGGGCAGTTGCCCACGGCAACACCGTGAGCAACAAGAGAGGTAAACGAGCCGAGTCAAATCAGGAGTGTATGAGGTACCAAACGCAGAGCAGGAGAGTAGTCAGTAAGCCAGGGTCAGTATGGAGCAGGATCAAAGTGTTAGAAGCTGTAGCTGGGCCAGGAAAGCACACGAGAAGAATCACAAGCAAAGGAGGAACAGGAAAGGCAGGTATAAATAGACAGAGGGCGGGAGCTAGCTCCGTCTGGCCATGCTGCGATAGGCTCTCCCACTCCTAAGCCTGCCATCCTGAGTGGTGGAAGATGGAGTCAGTCTCAGACACATAGACTCAGGTGCAGACTGATTACCTATGGGCGTATCCACAGAAGTTGTGCCTGGCAGATCCCTTACAGTACCCCCCCTTTTATGAGGGGCCACCGGACCCTTTCTAAGTGGACCTGGTTTACTGGGGAAACGAAGGTGGAACTTCCTGACCAATACCCCAGCGTGAACATCCCGGGCGGGTACCCAAGTCCTCTCCTCAGGCCCGGATCCTCTCCAATGAACCAGGTACTGGAGGGAGCCTTGGACCATCTTGCTGTCCACAATCTTGGCCACCTCGAATTCCACCCCCTTAGGGGTGAGAATGGGAACAGGAGGTTTCCTCGAGGGAGCCAAGGACGGGGAGCAGCGTTTAAGGAGGGAGGCATGAAACACGTCGTGTATTCGAAAAGATGGGGGCAACTCCAGTCGGAAGGAGACAGGATTGAGGACTTCAATTACCTTATACGGCCCAATAAACCGGGAAGCAAACTTCTTGGACGGGACCTTAAGGCGCAAGTTCCTAGACGATAACCACACCAGATCCCCGACCGTAAACAAGGGGTTAGCAGAACGTCTTCTATCAGCCTGAGTTTTTTGTACGCTCTGGGACGCCTCTAGGTTCTTCTGAACCTGGGCCCAGACTGTGCACAGTTCCCGATGAACGACCTCTACCTCGGGATTGTTGGAACTACCAGGTGAAACGGAGGAGAACCGTGGATTAAACCCAAAATTACAGAAAAAGAGGGAGACCCCTGACGAGTTACTGACCCGGTTATTAAGGGAAAATTCGGCGAGGGGAATGAATGAGACCCAATCATATTGACAGTCAGAGATAAAACACCTTAAATATTGTTCTAGAGATTGATTAGTCCTCTCAGTTTGGCCATTAGTTTCAGGATGGAAGGCATAGGAGAAGGACAGACTTTTTACAGAAGGCTCTCCAAAACAATGAAACAAATTGTACCCCTCTGTCCGAAACAATATTGACAGGGACGCCATGGAGACGCAGGATGTGTTTGACAAACAAGGTAGCTAACGTCTTAGCATTGGGTAGTTTCTTGAGGGGCACAAAGTGGCACATCTTACTGAAGCGGTCTACTACAACCCACACCACCGACTTGCCTTGAGATGGAGGCAAATCGGTGATAAAATCCATGGAGATATGGGTCCAAGGTCTCTGGGGAATGGGCAAAGAACGTAGTAAGCCCGCTGGTCGGGACCTGGGAGTCTTGGACCTAGCACAAACCTCACAAGCGGCGACGTAGGCCTTAACGTCTTTAGGCAACCCAGGCCACCAATAGTTTCTGGCAATGAGGTGTTTGGTACCCAGGACGCCTGGATGACCAGATAGTGCGGAGTCATGATTTTCCCTAAGTACCCTTAGCCGGAATTGCAGGGGAACAAACAGTTTGTCCTCAGGAAGGTTCCCGGGAGCTGAACCTTGATCAGCCGCAATTTCAGAGACTAAATCAGAATCAATAGAAGAAATGATTATACCAGGAGGCAAAATACAAGCAGGATCTTCCTCCAAAGGAGGGCTGGCCATGAAGCTACGCGACAGTGCATCGGCCTTAATATTTTTAGACCCAGCCCTATAGGTAACCAAAAAGTTGAATCTGGTAAAAAATAGCGCCCATCGAGCTTGTCTCGGGTTTAGCCTCCGGGCAGATTCTAGGAAAACCAGATTCTTGTGGTCGGTAAGGACCGTTACCTGGTGCCTAGCCCCCTCCAGGAAGTGGCGCCACTCTTCAAATGCCCATTTAATGGCTAAGAGTTCGCGGTTGCCAATATCATAGTTACTCTCAGTGGGCGAAAACTTCCTGGAGAAGTAGGCACAGGGACGGAGATGGGTGAGGGCCTGGTACCCTGGGACAAGACAGCCCCCACTCCCACCTCGGATGCATCAACTTCCACGATAAATGGCTCCATTTGTTTGTGCTGAACCAGCACCGGGGCCGAGATAAAGCACTTCTTAAGGACCTCAAAAGCCTGGACAGCCTCAGGAGGCCAGTGGAGGAGATCAGCACCTTTGCGAGTGAGGTCCGTAAGAGGCTTAGCGATGACCGAGAAGTTAGCAATAAAAATCCTGTAATAATTAGCAAACCCCAAGAAACACTGTAACGCCTTCAGGGAGGCAGGTTGGACCCATTCCGCCACAGCCTGGACCTTGGCGGGGTCCATGCGGAATTCATGAGGAGTGAGGATTTGACCCAAAAATGGTATCTCCTGTAACCCAAACACACATTTTTCGGTTTTCGCAAACAGTTTGTTTTCCCGAAGGACCTGGAGCACCTTCCTGACATGCTCAATGTGGGAGGACAAGTCCTTGGAAAACACCAGTATGTCATCAAGGTACACTACAAGAAATACCCCCAGGTAATCTCTTAAAATCTCATTTATGAAATTCTGGAAGACCGCAGGAGCATTACACAACCCAAAGGGCATGACGAGGTATTCGAAATGGCCTTCGGGCGTGTTAAACGCAGTCTTCCACTCATCCCCCTCTTTGATGCGGATAAGGTTATATGCCCCCCGTAGATCAAACTTAGAAAACCATTGGGCCCCCTGAACCTGATTAAAGAGATCAGGAATCAAAGGAAGGGTATACTGGTTCCTTACAGTGACCTTATTCAAGTTACGGTAGTCAATGCATGGCGTAAGACCACCATCCTTCTTACCTACAAAGAAGAAGCCAGCACCTACCGGAGAAGTAGAGGGGCGAATGTAATCCTTGGCCAGGCATTCCTGGATATACTCTCTCATGGCTTCACGTTCGGGACAAGAAAGATTAAATATCCTAACCTTAGGGAGCTTAGCTCCTGGTACCAATTCGATAGCGCAATCGTATTCTCTATGAGGAAGTAACACTTCAGAGGCCTCCTTAGAGAAAGCATCAGCGAAGTCCTGAACAAACTCAGGTAGCGTGTTCACCTCCTCAGGGGGAGAAATAGAATTAAAGAGGCTCTGTCACCAGATTTTGCAACCCCTATCTGCTATTGAAGCAGATAGGCGCTGCAATGTAGATTACAGTAACGTTTTTATTTTTAAAAAACGAGCATTTTTGGCCAAGTTATGACCATTTTCGTATTTATGCAAATGAGGCTTGCAAAAGTACAACTGGGCGTGTTGAAAAGTAAAAGTACAACTGGGCGTGTATTATGTGTGTACATCGGGGCGTGTTTACTACTTTTACTAGCTGGGCTTTCTGATGAGAAGTATCATCCACTTCTCTTCAGAACGCCCAGCTTCTGGCAGTGCAGATCTGTGACGTCACTCACAGGTCCTGCATCGTGTCGGCACCAGAGGCTACAGTTGATTCTGCAGCAGCATCAGCATTTGAAGGTAAGTAGCTACATCGACTTACCTGCAAACGCCGATGCTGCTGCAGAATCATCTGTAGCCTCTGGTGCCGATGTGTCCTGACACGATGCAGGACCTGTGAGTGACGTCACAGCGTGATCTCTGGAGAACACGCTGTGTCTGCCCTGCCAGAAGCTGGGCGTTCTGAATAGAAGTGGATGATACTTCTATACACAACGCCCAGCTCGTAAAAGTAGTAAACACGCCCCGATGTACGCACATAATACACGCCCAGTTGTACTTTTACTTTTCAACACGCCCAGTTGTACTTTTGCAAGCCTCATTTGCATAAATACGAAAATGGTCATAACTTGGCCAAAAATGCTCGTTTTTTAAAAATAAAAACGTTACTGTAATCTACATTGCAGCGCCTATCTGCTGCAATAGCAGATAGGGGCTGCAAAATCTGGTGACAGAGCCTCTTTAACAGAAAAACATGACGTCAAGCATTCATTACCCCATTTGGTAAGCTCCCCAGTATTCCAGTCAAACGTGGGATTATGCAACTGCTACCAGGGAAGGCCTAAAACCAAATCGGACGATAATCCCTGCATCAACAGTACAGAGCACTGCTCCAAATGCATGGAGCCAACAAGGAGTTCAAAAACAGGGGTATGCTGTGTAAAATAACCATTAGCAAGAGGAGTGGAGTCGATACCCACTACCGGGACAGGTCTAGGCAAATCAATCAAAGCCATAGCTAGAGACATAGCAAAATCCACAGACATGATATTAGCAGAAGACCCTGAATCCATGAAGGCACTGCCGGTAGCAGACCTACCACCAAAAGAGACCTGAAAGGGAAGCAAAATTTTATTACGTTTCATATTTACGGGAAATACCTGTGCGCCCAAGTGACCTCCCCGATGATCACTTTGGCGCGGAAGTTTTCCGGCTGCTTATTCTTACACCTAGGACAGGTGTTCACTTGATGCTTGTCATCCCCACAATAGAAGCAGAGACCATTTTTCCTGCGGAACTCTCTACGTTGTCGGGGGGACACGGAGGCCCCGAGTTGCATAGGTACCTCCGAGTCTTCCGTGGAAGAGCGAAGCAACGGGACCTCGGGAGGAATCATGGGGGAGTCAGGGGGGAAAACACAAAAACGTTCAAGTTGTCGTTCCCTGAGACGTCGGTCAAGTCGTATCGCTAAAGCCATAACCTGGTCTAGGGAGTCAGAAGAGGGATAGCTAACTAGCAGGTCTTTCAGGGCGTTCGACAGACCCAACCTAAACTGGCACCTTAAGGCAGGGTCATTCCACCGAGAAGCTACGCACCACTTCCTAAAGTCAGAACAATACTCCTCAACAGGTCTCTTACCCTGACGTAAGGTCACCAGCTGACTCTCGGCAAAGGCAGTCCTGTCAGTCTCGTCATAAATGAGTCCGAGAGCAGAAAATAAATGATCAACGGAGGAAAGTTCAGGGGCGTCAGGAGCCTAGGAGGAGGCCCACTCTTGGGGCCCTTCCTGGAGCCGGGACATAATTATACCCACCCGCTGGCTCTCAGAACCTGAGGAGTGAGGCTTTAAGCGAAAGTAAAGCCTACAACTCTCCCGAAAGGAGAGAAAAGTCCTCCGGTCCCCTGAGAACCGGTCAGGCAACTTGAGGTGGGGTTCAAGAGGTGAGGTGAGGGGCACTACCATGGTAGCATCAGGCTGGTTGACCCACTGAGCCAGGGCCTGGACCTGTATTGAGAGACCCTGCATTTGCTGGGCCAGGGTCTCAAGGTGGTCCATAGTAGTGTCAGGGACCAGGGTAGACTAGGTATATGGGCTTGTGATTATGTAATGCTGGGAGTAGGGAAACGGACAAGTGAGCCCTAATCTACCCGCCACTCTGTCCCTGCCTACTTGCAACGACCCGCCCTAGGCGACGGGGTACAACTGGGCGGCGGTCCCTACGCTCAGTAAGTGCACGAGACAAACAGACAAGGGTACACAAAGCTAAGGGAATTGGGGCAGTTGCCCACGGCAACACCGTGAGCAACAAGAGAGGTAAACGAGCCGAGTCAAATCAGGAGTGTACGAGGTACCAAACGCAGAGCAGGAGAGTAGTCAGTAAGCCAGGGTCAGTATGGAGCAGGATCAAAGTGTTAGAAGCTGTAGCTGGGCCAGGAAAGCACACGAGAAGAATCACAAGCAAAGGAGGAACAGGAAAGGCAGGTATAAATAGACAGAGGGCGGGAGCTAGCTCCGTCTGGCCAGGCTGCGATAGGCTCTCCCACTCCTAAGCCTGCCATCCTGAGTGGTGGAAGATGGAGTCAGTCTCAGAGACATAGACTCAGGTGCAGACTGATTACCTATGGGCGTATCCACAGAAGTTGTGCCTGGCAGATCCTTTATAGTTCAAATTTCTTTTTGCAGAAATTCATTTTTCATCTATTTTTTTGTAACACAGAAAGTTCTACCAGAGAAACGCAACTCAATATTTATTGCCCAGATTCTGCAGTTTTTAGAAATACCACACATGTGGCCCTAATGCACATATTGACTGAAGCACAGGCCTCAGAAGCAAAGGAGCACCTAGAGGATTTTGGGGCCTCTTCTTTATTAGAAAATAATATAGGCACCATGTCAGATTTGAAAGGCTCTTGCCAATGGCGTAGCAATTGGGGTTGCAGCGGTCGCAGTTGCGACCGGGCCTCAAAGCCAGGGGGGCCCGCAGCCACCCGCACCACATCAATAAAAAGTTGCTATAGTAACTCGGGCCCCTGTTACTATAGTAACTGACAGTACTTACCTTCCTGGTTCCGGAATCACAGGGGAGATCCTGACTGTGCGCAGATCACACACATCGTGATGAATGGAGTCAGGACAGAACTAATACTCCTATCTGCTGAAGCCGATTGGCGGGATCCAACTAACGGGAGCCGGCCAATCAGCTGTTTTGAAGGGGCCGCAGCACTCGTACGAGAGCTGCTTCCGCTTCATTCCGGTCACTTCATTCCGGTCACACTGTGAATTCGTGTCGGCGATTCACAGTGTGAGCAAGTAAGGGAAATGAAGGGGAAGCAGCTCTTGTACGAGTGCTGCGGCCCCTTCAAAACAGCTGATAGGCCATCAATGTTTAGGGACTGGACAAGTCCTTTAAGCCTACGATGTAGCAGGCTTAGAGGGCCCATGAGACAGGATCACAAATTGTGTGATGTTGTCTGCTGGGCCCTGTATCTAAGCCAATCACATGGTAGGCTTAGATACATGGCCCATGTGTGATCCTGTCTGATGGGCCCTGTATTACTGTATGAGATTACTGTCTACTGGACCCTGTATCTAAGCCTACCTTGTGGTAGGCTTAGATACAGGGTCCCACAGATAGTATCACACACGGGCCCTGTATCTAAGCCTAACACATGTGTTACTAATCGTTTTTTGTGTGTTTTCTTACAGGTTCGGTCATTGAACTATGTCGGATTCAAGGACTACTTCGATGATGGCTTTTTTTTATTATCAATAAAATGGCTAATGAGGGTTTTGTTTTTTGTTTTTTATTTCAATAAAATATTTTTTCTAAGTCTTTGTGTGTTTTTTTTAAACTTTATTACTACCGCCTTAGTAATGGCCGCCGGCTGATTGACAGCGTCCATTGCTAAGACGGGGCTTAGTGTTAGCCGGTGCAGAGGCTAACACTAACCCCCATTATTACCCCGGTACCCACCGCCACTAGGGATGCTGGGAAGAGCCGTACTTGACCATCTGTAGTGATGGTCGGGCAATGGGGTGGCCGCAGTCTGGTATTATCAGGCTGGGAAAGGCTAGATACAGTGGCCCTTCCCACCCTGGTAATGCTGCCTGCTGCTGCTTTATTGTATCTGGCTGGTTATGAAAAATGGGGGGGGACCCCACGTCATTTAAAAAAAAAAAAAAAAAAAAATAATTGGAAAGAACGATGTGGGTTCCCCCCCAGTTTTCATAACCAGCCAGATACAACACAGCAGCAGCAGGCAGCATTACCAGGGTGGCAGATGCCACTGTTTTTGGCCTTCCCCAGCCTAATACTACCAGCCTGCGGCCGCCCCGCTGCCTGACCGTCACTGCAGATGGTCGGGTACTGGTTCGTACCCCTGGTGGCGGTGGGTACCGAGGTTATAATGGGGGTTAGTGTTAGCCTCTGCACCTGCTAACATTAAGCCCCACCTTAGTAATGGAGGTCGTCCATCAGCCAGCGGCCATTACTAAGGCGGTAATAATAAAGTTTAAAAAAATACAAGCACATAGAAAAAATATTTTATTTAAATAAAAACACACAACCCTCATTAACCATTTTATTGAGAATAAAAAAAACACTGTCATTGAAGCAGTCCTCGTATCCGAAGTAGTCCAACAACCGAACCTGTAAAAAAACACAAACACACAAAAATAATTAGTAACACATAAAGAAGCAAAATAATTATTATTCTTACCTTTCCTGGGTCCAGCGCTGGAGCCGCAATGTCAGCGAGCTGCGCCCTATATCTAATCCTATCATGTGTGATACTATCTGCTGAGCTACTGTATCTAATCCTATCATGTGTGATACTGTCTGCTGAGCTGCTGTATCTAATCCTATAATGTGTGATACTGTCTGCTGAGCAGTGTATCTAATCCCATCATGTGTGAAACTGTCTGTTGGGCCTTATATCTAATCCTATCATGTGTGATACTGTCTGCTGAGCCACTGTATCTAATCCTATCGTGTGATACTGTTTGCTGAGCCAATGTATCTAATCCTATCCATAGTTGATAGGGTCGTAGTGCTATAGATATGCTATGCTGTCTCCTATACACACACACACGTTTTTTGGGGGGGACACATATGTATTGGGGCTATTTCCCCTGACATTTTAAGTCCTTAGTGATGCCCCTGGCTGCTAGTGCTGCATTGTTGGGTCACTTAGGAGACCCAGCGATGCAGCTGAAAGCTGCGGACCATCGGCCATGAGAAGTTTGCGGGGGGGCCCAATAAGAACTTTTGCATCGGGGCCCATGAGCCTTTAGCTACGCCCCTGGCTCTTGCGGTGCCAAAACTGTGGAAATCCCCCAAAAGTGACCCCATTTTGGAAACTATACCCCTTGAGGAAATGATCTAGGGGTATAGTGAGCATTTTGACCCGGTACGTTTTTTGCAGAAATTATTGGAAGTAGGCCGTGAAAATGAAAATCTACATTCTTTCAAAGAAAATGTAGGTTTAGCTAATTTTTTCTAATTTCCGCAAGGACTAAAGGTGAAAATGCACTACTACATTTGTAAAGCAATTTTTCCCGAGTAAAACAATACCCCGCATGTGGTCATAAACAGCTGTTTGGACACACGGCAGGGCTTAGAAGGGAAAGAGCGCCATTTGGCTTTTGGAGCTCAAATTTAGCAGGAATGGTTTGCGGAGACCACGTCACATTTGCAAAGCCCCTAAGGGACCGAAACAGTGAAAACGCCAAAAAAATTACTCCATTTAGGAAACTACACCCCTTGAAGAATCCATCTAGGGGTGTAGTGAGCATTTTGACCCAACAGGGGTTTCATAGATTTTATTAGAATTGGGCAGTAAAGATAAAAAAAAAATCATTTTTTTCCAATAAGACGTAGCTTTAGCTCCAAATTTTTCATTTTCTCAACAAATAAAGGAATAAAAGAACCCCAACATTTCTAAAGCAACTTCTCTGGAGTACGGCAATACCCCATTTGTGGTCATAAACTGCTGTTTGGACACACGGCAAGGATCAGAAGGTAAGGAGCGCCATTTGGCTTTTGGAGTACAGATTTTGCTGGGCGCTATGTCGCATTTTCAAAGTCCCTGTGGGACCAAAACAGTGGATCCTCCCCAGAAGTGAACCCATTTTGGAAACGACACCCCTCAAGGTATTCACCTAGGGGTGTAGTGAGCATATTAACCCCACAGGTGATTGGCAGAAATTGGTGTGCACTCGATGTTGCAGAGTGAAAATTTTATTTTTTCCATAGATATGCCAATATCTGGTGCCCAGCTTGTGCCACCATAACAAGACCACTCTCTTATTATTATGCTGTGTTTCCCGGTTTTAGAAACACCCTACATGTGGCCCTAATCTGTTGCTTGGACATTCGACCAGGCTCAGGAGTGAAAGAGTAACATGTAAAATTAAGGCCTAATTTGGCAATTTACAAAGTATTCGATCACAATTGCAGAGGCTCTGATGTGAAATAATAAAAGAAACTACTGAGAAGTGACCCCATTTTGGAAACTGCACCCCTCAAGGCATTTATTAAGCATTTTCACCCCACAGGCCTTTTCTATAAATTATTGCACTGCGGAAGGTGCAAAGTAAAAATTTAAATTTTTCCCTAGACGTGCATTTCAGTGGCAAATATGTCGTGCCCAGCTTGTGCCACTGGAGACACACACCCCAAAAATTGTTAAAAGGGTTCTCCCGGGTATGGCGATGCCATTTATGTGAAGTAAACTGCTGTTTGGGCACACTGTAGGGTTCAGAAAGGAGGTAGCGCCATTTGGCTTTTGGAGCGTGGATTTTGCTTTATAATGTGGGTACAAGCGACTTTTTGATCACTTGTTATCCTTTTTTTTTTTTGGGAGGCAGGGTGACCAAAAAACAGCAATTCTGGCATATTTTTTTAGTTCTTTTTATACAGCATTCACCACGCGTTATAAATGACAAGTTACCTTTATTCTGCGGGTCAGTCCGATTCTGGTAATACCTAATTTATAGCACTTTTTACAACTTTTTGCACAATAAAATAACTTTTGTGAAGAGAATGGATTTTTTCTGTCGCCAAGTTGTGAGAGCCATAACGGTTTTAATTTTTTAGTTTACGGAGCTGTATGAGGGCTTGTTTTTTTGCGAGATGAGTTATAGTTTTTATAGGTAACATTTTTGGGTACATACGACTTTTTGATCACTTTTTCTTTCAATTTTTGGAAGACAAAGTGACCAAAAAATAGCAATTATGACAGTATCTTTACGTTTTTGTTTTTTTTACGGCGTTCACTGTGTGGCATAAATAACATAATATTTTTATAGTTCAGGTCATTACGGTCGCAGCGATACCAAATATGTATTGCTTTATTATTTTTTTCAATAATAAATGACTTGATAAGGGAAAAATGGCGATTGTGTTTTATGTTATTACTTGAAACTTTTAATTGTATTTTTTACAACTTTTATTTTTACTTTTTTTTAGTCCCACTAGGGGACTTGAAGGTCCAACTGTTTGTTTGATGTTCTAATACATTGCACTACCTATGTAATGCAATGTATTAGAACTGTCAGTTGTTCACTGACAGCAAGCCAATCAGGCTCTGCCTCCAGGCGGGGCCTAATCGGCTTCTGTAATGGCAGATAGGAAGCCATTGTTAGGCCTCCTGTTGCCATAGTAGCAGTCGCCAGCCTTGCCATCGCATGGCAGGCTGCCGATTTCATACAAACCACTTTGATGCAGCGATTGAATTGGATCGCTGAAATCAAGGAGATAATGGCAGGAATCGGAGCTAGCTCCAGTTCCTGCCGATAGATGGGGGTGTCCGCTGTAACATACAGCGGACACCCACTGCTGATGACACCGGCTCAGCTTCTGAGCCGGAAGCTGAGCCGGCGCTATCTTGCCGATGGTACTGGAAGCCTTTTGGGCCCCGCCGACGACGGGGCATAGGAGGATTTCGTTGCTGGCAGACCGGGAGGTAAGTATTAGGCCTCCGATCACCTTTGCAGCCACTGGCAACCCAGCGATCACGTTGCTGGGGTGCCGGTGGCTATAAACTCCTCACATGCTGCGATCTCTATTGAACGCAGCATGTGAGGGGTTAATCGGTCGGATCGGAGGCTAGCTCCGGTCCTGGCCGATACCTAAGTGTGCCAGCTGTAACATACAGCTGTCACCCGGCGGTGATGTCGCTGGCTCAGCTACTGAGCCAGCTCCATCTCCTTCACGTACGGTTATGTGGAATTGCGGGAAAACACCAGCTCCCATCACGTAACTGTACGTGAAAATGCGGGAAAGGGTTAAAGACCTAAAGGACTCTATTCTTCCATTAAAAATGGGGGATTTACAGTGCAGGAACACTGAATGCTGGTTACAGTTGTTAGTACTCCGTGTGAACATACCCAAAGAGTTGTCGGCACTTGTAAAGAGAGCCGACACATAGATTAGTGCAGAGCTGCTTATAGCAGCTCTACACTCATTAAACCCCGATGCACGCTGCAAACGTCTATATACGTGTTAACTGCACGGGGCATTGGCAGTTAGAACGTACTTAGTCGTATGGCAGTCGGGAAGGGGTTAAACACTGAGATCCCCAACAATTTTAATTAGGAGGCAAAGTTAAGAAGTTGCTTTTTACTGTGAAATATATATATACATTTAAAAGGAAGTTCTTCTGCCAAAATATCTATGTACTGTACAAAAGGCTGTAGCCGTTCTAGAGATTTTCCTTCAGCTTAAATTGTAATAAACTTGTAATTATTAATATTATTTATTATTATTATTATTATTATTATTATTCATAAATAAACAGAGGCATCATTTGAAACTACTACATCCCAATGCAAAATCTACAACAAGGCCCGCATCTACTATGGCAAGAGATAAAATCCAAAATTTGTAAAGGAAAAAACCCTCCCCTTAACAGGTTTCCGACCGATGGCTGTGTATTTACGGCCAGCGGTCAGGGTCCTTAAAACCTGCACCATAGATAATTTACGGCGCGGGTTTTAGCTTGCTGCCCGAGCGATCGGGCAGTTGAATGTCGGGTCATTGACTCTGAGGAGAGGATAGAAGCAGATTTCGCTGCTTCTATCATATCTGATTACTTTTAGGCTGGGTGCACGCCAATTTTTGTGGCGTTTATCGCTGCATTTTTTGCCCGCGCCCATTGAGCACCGCGGCCAAAAAATGCTGCGAAATACGCTTTGTCTGCCTCCTATTGATGTCAATGGGAGGTCAGAGACGTAAACGCCCGAAGATAGGGCATGTCGCTTCTATTTCCCCCCAGCCTTTTTTTAAATCAATGGGAGCCATTTTTGGATGTTTTTTGGCGCATTTTCCGACGCGGTTCCCGCGTCAAAAAATTTGTCGAAAAACTCAGTGTGAACGGACCCTTACACAGCGCTCATTGAGCGTCGCTGCCCCTATTGGTCCTGGTGATCATGTGACTGGTCACATGATCGCCGGGTGCCGTTAGTGACAGACTACTGCTGGGTCTTACTAGACCCAGCACAGCCCTATTAGTGACAATAGTCACTATAAGAGAGCGGATTTCCCCAGTAACTGGGGCTGCTGTGCAACCCCAGTTACAGTGGAAAAACATGGTGTAAAAGAAGAAAGAAGAAAAAATTAAGATCCCCAAAGGTCTTTTCTGACCTTTGAGGGACAGATCATAGTAATAAAAAAATAAAAGTAAACTAAAGTGCAAAAACATGAATAATAAATACACATAAAATACCCACCCCCAAAAAAAAGTTCCCCCCGCCAATCATTGTCGTAACGCTAGCGCTGACCCAATTACCATAAAATAGACATGTAATATATTAAAATTTACGGTAGACAATGATGATCACAAATAAAAGGTCTATATTAGGGTAAAACTATGTTATTACCAGAAAAAAATAGCTAACGAGTAAAAAAAGCTTATTTTTTTACTATTATTTTCAAACTTTAAGCCTAAAATTCTAAAGTAGCAAAAAGGATGTGTATAAAAATGATATAAAATAAACCTGCATTGTCTATGGAAAAAACATTGCAAAAATGACGTCACTTGCCCAACAAATAAAAAAGTTATAGCTGTTTTACTAACGAGTGCTAAAAAGGGCTAAATGGTGTCTGGTCCTGAACCGGTTAACCCCTTAATACCAAAGGTGTTTTAAACCTTAGTGACCAGAGCAATTTTCGCAGTTTTGCTATTCACAGATGTAACGCAGTATAAGGCCTCATTTAGATGAGCGTAATATACGCGCGTGCTTTTCACGCGTGTCGTACGCACCTATATTACTCTATGGGGCAGTGCAGACAATGCGTGAATTTTTCGCAGCTTGAGTGCGTTGCGTAAATCTCACTACATGTTCTATAATCGTGCGTTTTTCTGGATATGTCCTTGATTCAGAATAAATCAATTTGGGCAATATTTATATAGTATGTATACAAGACTTGTATAACACATAACTGCTACATAACACACAGAGATAAATGTGGAAGGTAAGTATAATCCTAAATACAGTAAGCAAATGACATCTTTCAGACTAGCTACTGTTGTTGGATTTTATTACTTCTTTATTTTTATTTTAATAATGGCTTGTGAGGAAAACCAGGACAGCTGAACTCATAACCATATGAATGATTTATACTAGTTATCACAAGAACATCTAAATATGAGCATATATGTACATGCCTTAGGCCTCATTTACACGAGCGTAATATATTACTCTATGGGGCAGTGCAGACGATGCGTGAATTTTGCGCAGCGCGAGTGCGTTGCGTAAAACTCACGACATGTTCTATAATCGTGCATTTTTCGCGCATCACGCACCCATTGAAGTCAATGGGTGCGTGAAAACCACGCAGGTCGCACGGAAGCACTTCCGTGTGAACTGCGTGATTCGCGCAAGAGCTGTCAAGCTCTAAATGTAAACAGAAAAGCACCACGTGCTTTTCTGTTTACTAACATCCAAACGGAGTGTCTTAGAGATGAGCGAACCGTCCGAACCGAACTTCACCGGGTTCGGCCGAACTCGTTTTGACCGAACCCGGCAAAAAATGTTCCGGTACGCGACGTCAGGAGACAGTCACTGTCCAGGGTGCTGAAAGAGTTAAACTGTTTCAGCACCCTGGACAGTGACTTCCGATCACAATATACATGAACGTGTAAAAAAAAAAAGAAGTTCTGACTTACCGATAACTCCCGGCTTCTTCCTCCAGTCTGACCTCCCGGGATGACGATTCAGTCCAAGTGACAGCTGCAGCCAATCACAGGCCAAGCACAGGCTGCAGCCAATCACAGGCTGCAGCGGTCACATGGACTGCCGCGTCATCCAGGGAGGTGGGGCCGGATGTCAAGAGAGGGACGCGTCACCAAGGCAACGGCCGGGAGACCGGACTGGAGGAAGCAGGAAGTTCTTGGTAAGTATGAACGGCTTTTTTTTATTCACAGGTTGATGTATATTGTGATCGGAATTCACTGTCCAGGGTGCTAAAAGAGTTACTGCCGATCAGTTAACTCTTTCAGCACCATGGTCAGTGATTGACGTCGACTAGCCTCATCTCTATGATGGCGGCTGCGCGAAAATCACACAGCCGCGCATCATACACTGATGACACACGGAGCTGTCAAGTGCCTTTTGCGCACGCAAAACGCTGCGTTTTTTTGCGTGCGCAAAACGCACACGCTCGTGTAAATGAGGCCTAACTCTGTATGTGTTTTATGTATCGATGTGAATTTTGTTTTCTTGGGACATGTAGTGCTTCCTTTTTGTGGTATATATGTATAGGTAACATTTTTGTTACTTTTTTTATAGCCCAGGAAAGACAGAAAAAAAAGAAAAATTTTGATTTTTCATCATTTAAAATGTAACAGTTTGAAAATAAAAGTAATTGTATCATACAAATGTATTGAAATATATTTTTTCATTTATCCTGATCATAAGGACACCTGACTTGGAGGTGTAGTTTTTTTTTTTTTGACCAGAAATATACTATAAAACATAAGTGCCCCTTTTTCAATTGCGCACTAAAATGTCTTAATTTCGTTTTTTACACCATGGTATTAATGTATGGGTAATGGACTTGAAGTCCAATGAATGATTGTAAAAAAACATTGTGTTCTACAAACTAGACACTCTAAAGTCCATTTCTAGCGGTTCCATTTCCGTTTTAACCCTTCACACTTTTTACAGAATTTGTCTAAACTTGGGCCAAAAAAATTTAAATTGCATTTTGTTTTACAAAAGTGGCAATTTTCTTAAGCCATTTCGAAACACCATATGACATACTGGTAAAAGTGACACCGTTACACATTTTGCTATTTCTCCCGTGTACGGCGATACCAAATATGTGTGTCTAATTTATTATATGGACCCGTTATAGGGCATATCATAGAAGGAGTCCATTTTGGCATTTGGAGGCCTGTCACACCAGAATTAATTTTAGTGCACCATGCTGCATTTGCCATAGTACTGGAGTGGCAGACTGTCAGAATTTTCCAAAAATTTCCAATAATTTTCCAAAAATGACCATGATACAAAAAAATACACACCCCAAATTCTATTTCTAGTGGTTCAATTTCTGTTTTAACCCTTCACACTTTTTACAGAATTTGTCCAAACTTGGGTGAAAAAAATGTAAATTGCATTTTTTTTTTACAAAAGAGGCAATTTTCTTAAGCCATTTCGAAACACCATATGACATACTGGTAAAAGTGACAACTTTCCACATTCTGCTATTTCTCCCGTGTACGGCGATACCAAATATGTGTGTCTAATCTATTATATGGACCCATTATAGGGCATATCATAGAAGGAGTCCATTTTGGCTTTTGGAGGCCTTTTACGCCAGAGCTTATTTTAGGGAACCACGCTATATTTGCCGTGGTACTGCAAATGTCCTGCTAATATTCATCTAGGGGTATAGTGAGTATTTTCCAGAAAATACAGTATTGCTGCATATTTACAGTGAAACATTATCCAATAAGCAACCCTTCCTTTTGGTTCTCTCTACAAAAACAGTGTGGAAGTAAATGAGTTAATAACGTGGGTAATATCACAGTCTTTGCCTTCATAGATTCTAAAGGCAGATGTGTAGCCTGTACCGCTATCACAGAGCTTGTCGATTTTAACCCCATATTTTGCTCTCTTTGAGGGGATGTACTGGCGGAATGAGAGCCTGCCTTTGTAACTCATCAGCGATTCATCCACCGCTAGGTTTTTTTCGGGGTTGTACACCGGCATAAATGACTCCTCCAAAATTTTTATCAGGGGCGCTTATTTTATACAAGCGGTCACGGCCTGGATCACTACAGGGGGGGGGGGGGCCTGGTGATTGTCGTTAAAGTGAAGGAAGTGCATTAGCACTTCATATCGTCTTCTGGTCATAACGGCTGAAAAACATGTGTGGCATGTGTAGGGCTTGTTGCCCAATATGACCGGATTGAGGGCTTTTTCACATACCCCATGTTGAGGATGATCCCCAATTTTTTTTAAAGTTTGCCAGTATCTGTGGGGTGCCACTGCTTTGCATGGGAGGACGTTGGCTTTTCAGCAAAGAATTGGCGAGCATACAGATTTATTTATCCCTGGTGTGGCAATAAATTCTGGGATATTAGGGGCAAATGACTCTGTGTGTACCCACTCAATATATTCTGGGGGAATAGAGTGGGCCGTGTTTTGTGGTACTTCTGCGACATGCCCTGTGCTTGTGGACTCTGCAGCGACACTTGAATTGCAGAAAGCGTATCACTGTCGTCGCTATCACTGGTAGACAACATTTCTACCTCGGACGCGGTTTCTGTATCGCTTTCATCAGAGTCAGAAATTAACATGGCGTATGCCTCTTCCACCGTGAACCTTCTATGGGCCATTGTAATTACACACACGTACAACAAAGACTGTAACCAGACGCACACGCAGACAAATTTTATTATTTTTTCTTTACTTTTTTTTTTTCACAAAAATACACGGACGTCACAAAAGCACGCTTCACAAAAAACTGATGACGAACAAACACGTAGATTCTAAAACTTTTTTTTTACATATATTGTTTTTTAACTTTTTTATTTTGCACAAAAAAAATACACACACGTCACACACGTACGCTACACAAAAACACTAGGCTAAACCTAGGCTAACCCTAGACCAACTTTAGAATAGAACCTAGAATAACCCTAGACTAAACCTAGGCTGACCCTAGACTAAACCTAGGCTAAACCTAGGCTAACCCTAGACTAACTCTAGAATAGAACCTAGAAAAACCCTAGACTAACCCTAAGGGCACGTTCACACGTGGCGGAATTGCTGTGGAATTCCGCTGCAGACAGTCCGCAGTGGAATTCTCCAGCGGCCGTTTTTGACATTTGTTTCTATCCATTTTTAGGAAAGTTAGTTCAGACGTTGCGGAAAACTCCGCTGCGGACCATAGGCTGCGGTGCGTAATTTTCCCTCCGCAGCATGCACTGTCTGTTGCGGAGAAGAAGCGGAATTTCACTGCGGATTTCAGCCTTTGCAATGCAAAAACTGAAATCTGTGGCAAGTCCGCTGTGATTTCTGCAACGTCTGAATTACCTGTCAAATATGCAAATGTTGGTGCAGATTCGTTGCGTAATTGCCCCAAATCTGCACCAACATTTGCAGCGGAAAAAAATTCTGCCACGTGTGAACGTGCCCTAAGGATATCCCTAGCCTAAGTATACAAATGAAGTTTATATAAAGTTTATATATTCGATTTTTTGTAATTTAGTGTCTTTGGTGTCACAGTAAAATTCTCTCTCTGTCTCTTCTCATATAAAGTAACAAGTGTGAGGAGAGACAGAGAGACAGGTAGGAGAAACACTTTGTTTTTCATTTTGTGATCACTCTGAATGGTTCTCAGAGTGATCACATGAACGGAGACCACTGTTATTGGTCTCCGATCATCACTCTGAAGCCAAGGCTGTTGCTAACAGCCTTGGCTTCAGAAGCAGATTACCCGATGACCGGGAAAACCACTCCGATGTGGCCCCCTCCCTCCCAAACCACTCAGATGTGGCGCTTGCTATTGAGCGCCGCATCTGAGGGGTTAAATATGATCAGAGACCACTGCTAGTGGTCTCCGATTGTTGCCCTAAAGCCCGAGGCTGTTACCAGCAGCCCGGACTTCAGGAGATCGCCGCGAAAACCGCTCGGATGCGTCCCCCTCCCTTGCAAACCACTCAGATGCGGCACTTGCTATTGAGTGCCGCATCTGAGGGGTTAAATACGATCGTAGACCACTGCTAGTGGTTTCCGATCGTTGCCCTGAAGCCCGATGCTGTTACCAGCAGCCCGGACTTCAGGAGATCCCCGCGAAAACCACTCCGAAGCAGCCCCTTCCCTCCCAAACCACTCAGATGTGGCACTTGCTATTCAGCACCACATCTGAGGGGTTAAATATGATCGGAGACCAGTGTTAGTGGTCTCCGATCGTTGCCCTGAAGCCCGAGGCTGTTACCAGCATCCTGGACTTCAGGAGATCCCCGCGAAAACCGCTCCGATGCGGCCCCCCTCCCTCGCAAACCACTCAGATGAGGCACTTGCTATTCAGCACCGCATCTGAGGGGTTAAATATGATCGGAGACCACTACTAGTGGTCTCCGATCATTGCCCTGAAGCCTGAGGCTGTTACTAACAGCCTGGTCTTCAGGAGATCCCCGCACGATGACAGAAAAGTTCTTCTGAAGTGCTGACGTGAAAAGCCGTAACTTCAGAAGAACTACCTTGAACGGCCGACGTAAAAACACTATACCCCTAAACCCTGTTCTACGGCTCTGTGTTCCCTCTGCCATTTGTGATTACCAACTATGTAAGTAGAAAGCAGCGTAGCTTGCTGAGCTATGCTGGTTCTGTAACTCCCATAGAAGTAAATGTCAGTTACGGAAACAGCATAGCATGCGAGCTACGCTGCTTTTTACTTACATGGTCGGTAATCACAAGTGGCAGCGGGAACACAGAGCGGTAGAACGTGGTTTAGGGGGCCCCGTTCTAAAGATAGGTGTGGGTCCCAGAGGTGGAACCGCTTCTATCTGCCATTTATGGCATATCCTCTGGATATACCATAAATGTCCCTGATGGGAAAACCCTTCAACTTTTGAAAAATAAAATACATGTTAATAAATTTATTTTTTTATAGCAACCTATTCACAGTTCGAGCAGCTTCATATCTGTATCTTTAACCAGTTATTTTAGCAACAAATTCACAGGAGCTTTTTCCCTTACAATTTCTTTTTCAAGTACTTGGCTCATTGATCATTTTCTCAGTGTACGTGATGTGCATTTATTTAACACTGATTTCAGCTCCAGTCCCAGTACAAGAATTGTACATTTCTATAAAATCAGCTGCTTTCCTCTAAAGAATTAAATGCCTGCATATTTTATAAGGCGTATTTTATATGGAGTTCTCAGATATTGTGACGTTGACATGATTTTCATGTAGGCTTTTAAAAACTTCTCAATACCACTGTGGTATTCTGAAGAATTGACTATTTGGCTCAGTGGATTTTATTTTCCTACGTATCTTTATAAGGGAGTTTTCTTTTTCTTTACAACAGTTATTGGATCATTTTCAAGTGCGTTTTAAAGATTGACTGGGCTTGAGTATGACAAATATTTAACTAGAGATGAGCAAAACTCTGTTTTGCTTTGTTGCCGTTTCGCCAACAGGTAAATTGCCTATTACGGTACCAAGTACACCACTTACAAGACAATGAAGACTGACATAAGGATTCCTCCCTTGTCCTCTCTTGTCTTTTATGTGGCATACACTGCTCCATAATGGGGAATTCACATATATGTGTAAATTTAAAGTTTGATTTTACATAAAATTTAGAGTAACATATTAAAAAAAAATATTTATAGAAACTCCTATAAATATGTTTTCAATATGGTTGTTTTATAAGCAATATGAGTAATATACAGGGATATATGGGAAATGTAAATTTCCCTCAACCTTCCTGTCAGTCCAGACACACACTAGGTTTATAAATGCTGTTTTGCTCTGGTTTTTGCCACAGTTTTGTGGTTTTTTTTGGTAAAAATAATTAGTGTCAATTATTTGACTAATTTTTCTAAAAAAAAGGAAAAAAAATTGCAGCAGAAACCACAGCAAGACTGTTGCAAATATTGCAGGTTGGAATCCAGCCTTAAGTTGTTTTATTAAGAATAAAGACTGCCGTAAATAGAATTGTGCAAGCTCCTGCTTCTAAAAGGAGTAAATATAAACTAGAGTATTTTGTAATGTGAAATAAAGAAGTTTAAAGGGGTTTTCCAACCCTTATTTTCTAACTATGCAGAAAATATTAAATATGCAATATACTTGTTTGCTGATGCTTTCAATATTCCTTGCTTCTGCCGTGGCTCTTGTGATGCCTGGCACACTGTATAGGTCTTCCGCTGACGTCACGTACATTGGTTCTCATGTCAGCTTAGTGCATTCCACACACCCAACGTACGTAACCTCAGTGTGGTGTAATTTGTTGGGTACTGGGAAATCTATTGGCCACAACGAGCATGGGCGGGTCAAGCAGCTGGTGTATGCCCTCACTCCTTGTATGTTGCATGCTGGGAATTGTAGTTTTCAGCCTTAGGCTGCAACTACAGCCACGCCCTAGAACAATCATGAATGTAAAGAACGGTGGCCACTGATAGCAGGGAGGTAGATGACAATGGAAATTTTTAACACAAACTGACCGTGTAAGGAAAAACAAACAATTTGCGGGTTTAACATATTAGTTTATACACTACTTAAGAATGAGCCAACTTTTGATTACTAAAAATAATTATAACCAGTCATGTTGTTGATGTGGGTATTATAACTATGAATCATAACAGGGGTATGGCTACAGGGGCTGCGGAGGCAGCAGTCACAGCCAGAACCTGGTGTCTTAGGGGGCACAATGGCCCCCCGTTAGACAAGAAGACACCAGTATTATAAATTGCACTTTGTAGGTCGGAGGCTCGGGAGCTTCACATTTTGCCTCTGAATCATACAAAAGAAATTTACATGATCATCAATGGGTTCCTTATAAACCCCACATTTGCCAAATTGTTATTGAGCAAATGTGATGAACATATTATTTATTTCTATTTATTTCCAGTGCAATTAATTTTTTCCTTCCAGCTTTTTTTGATTTATAATGTCTAGACTGAGGTTCACAAATTTAATTAATGTTCAACACTCAATATACAATTCATCCTCATAATATCACTGTGCAATTTTCTGCACAACTTGTTGATTAAGCAGCTCAGTTTTTTGAAAGTACAACCAGCTCTACAAAAAGAAATGATACAAATCTACAAAAACAATTGCTTAAATATTTTTCTGCCAAATTCTAGGATTCATCTTCCTACCTATTGGTCAAAGGATCACCCAGAAGATCAGATAGTCATAGCCTAATGACGTTAGAAAGTCACGTGTGCGCGATCCCCTTTATTCCAACCACATCTGCCAAATAATCGCTCTCATCATGACTGAAATGAAAAAAAAAAGTAAAAAAAGCTGTGCCAGTAAAAAAAGGCTCAACAGGCTTCTTTTAATGTCAGGATAAAAACGTTCAATGCGATCAGTATTATTAAGTATTAACGTAAAAATTGCTGCATGTAAAATTGTTTAAAATCATCAGATTTTTACCCCTTGGCGACATGTCACATACATGCACATGACAGCCACCAAGGAAAGAATGGAGCGAGCACGCGGGTTGAGTGCTACTTCATACTGAGCTGGTGTTGGCTGTATGTTACAGCTGGCACATCACTACAACGGGTGGAATCAAAGTTCACTTTGATTCCATCAGTTTAACGGATTAGATGGTGCAGTCAATAGCAACCATAGCATCAAAACCATTAGAGGGAGAGCGTGGCCCCTCCGACAGCCCATCACCCCCCCACGACCCGATCGTGGGGTGCCGATGGTTGTAATGGCACCTGGGGGCCTAATGAAGGCATTCAGGTCTGCCATAATTGTCCATCTATTAACCCCTGCCAGAGGCAGGGCTAAATAGGAGCCTGTAAAAATCACGATATACTGCAATACATTAGTGTTACAGTACATCGTGCAAGCGATCCAACGATCGCTGGGTCAAGTCTCCTAGGGAGACTCATAAAAAAAAAAATAACCGTTAAATAAAGTGTTTTTACACACAAAAATAAATATTAAGGCCCCACGCACACGAACGTGCTTTTGTGGCCGCAATTCCCCCGAAAATCCACGTGAGAATTGTGGCCCCATTCATTCCTGTAGGTCCGTGCATGGCCCAGTAGCCCGGACCGCAGAAAGAATGGGCATGTCTTATTGTGGCCGTGTTCTGCAGTCCAGGCTCATAGGAAATAATGGAAGCAGCCATGTGCACAGCCTGCGATTTGCGGGCGGCTCGCGGGTGACACTCCGCTGCCAGCCGACCCAAAAATCACGGCCGTGCACATGGCTACGGTTGTGTGCATGAGGCCTAAAAGTTAAAAAAAACCTATCCAATATTTTTCCATAAAGTAATATAAAAAAAAAAAAAATTAACTTAACTGGTATCGTCTCATCCATAAAAGTCAGATTTACTTTAATATAACATTATTTAACCTACGCGGTGTACGCCGTAACAAAAAACATAAATGATAAATTATCTTAGTTCCCCAAACAAATTAATTCAAAAGTGATCAAAAAGTCGCATTTACCCCAATATGGTACCAATAAAAACTAAAGCTTACCCCACAAGAAATAAACCCTCACACCGCTAAATCGACAGAATTATAAAAAAGTTATGGCTCTCAGCATATGGGGACAGAAAACTAATTGTTTCTTTAACAAATAGTTTTGTTTTGTTTTTAAAAAGTGGTAAAACCATAATTATTTGGTATCTTCGTAATGATATTGGCCTGTAGAATAAAGTTTAGGCCTCATGCCTACTTCCGTTTTTTCCTTCAGGGTGCTATCCGTTTTTTTCACTGATAGCACCCTGACCCATTCATTTCAATGCACACCTCCATTATATTCACGGATCCGTTGTTCCGTAGCGTCAAAAGTAGAGCATGTCCTGCTTTTGTCAGTGATTCCGCGACCATGGGGGTCATAGAAGACAATGGGTCCGTGAAGGCTTCCGTGTGCAGTCCGTTTTTGATGGGTCCGTTGCCCTAGCAACAGCAGGGCGTGCCAAAGTTCACAGACTGGGACATGTGACAAGTTCAAATGAAGCCGGATGTCCGTTTGAAATGGATACACGGAACGGACACGGAGTACACACGGATACTATAACGGACACAAGGATCTATGAGAAACAAGTTCAAAAAGTTATGGCTTTTGGAAGGTGGGGAGGAAAAAACGAAAAAACGAAAATGGAAAACCTAAAAGGGTGTAAACTAATGGAGTGTAATCCCAAGTTTAGATAGAATAGATTTAATGAATAATGCTGACAATATGAAACAAAAAAATATGTTTAAGCACAGTTTTTGTTTTCCACCGATTCATAACCAGAGTAAAGAAGTGTTCCCATCTTGCTTTTGGTTTCCTGATGTTCACATCAGGGGCGGACACAGACAGCTGAAGGCCACTGTGCAAGAACAGTATATGGGTCGCTAGCTCTCCAATATCTTATCATAAATCCTCCCCATATGTCTCCCCAACAAGCCGCCAGTAATTGTTAGCCATAAAATGTATTATCTCAGGCATTTACATGCAATCTAACAGATCAAAGAAGGTTGATTTAAGGTGAGAGTGGGCCCCTTTACCTACTAGGCCCCTGTGCAGCTGCCTAGGTTGCATCAATGGTATGTCTGTCCCTGGTTCACATATAATGTTGTAAACCATCCAACCCTTGTAGAACATCAAAGCCTTCATTGGTGCCACAGCTTCTGCCATGTTCTTGAAAATCTACAAGTGAAAATTAGTTGATATATGGACCACATGAAATAACAAAGTATTCCCCAGTACCAGACAGCACCAACAAAGGGAAGTATAGGAAGATGTCATTAACTCCTTCCTGATATCCGCCGTATATATACGGCGCACGCCGGGTGAGGGAGTATGGAGCGGGCTCACGGGCTGAGCCCGCTCCATAGAGTGAGTGTGTCACACTTCCGGGTAACAAGCTGGAGCTCGATCCCACTTGTTTAACCCGTTAAATGCCAAGGTCAATAGCAACCGCGGCATTTAAATGACTAAAAAAGTTAAAAAACACTACAATAAAGTTTTTTTAATAAATAAAAAAAAATTAAAAAGTTAAAAAAAAAAACTTTTCCCATTTTCCCTCAAACACAATGTAAAAAAATGAAAAAGCTAACATAACTGGTATAGACGCGTCCGTAAAAGTCTGAACTATTACAATATATCATTATTTAGTCCACACAGTGAACGCTGTAGAAAATAAAACATTTAAAATATCAGAATTTCTGTTTTTTGGTCACTTCATCTCCCACAAAAAAATGTAATAAAAAGTGATCAAAAAGTCCCATGTAACCCCAATATAAACTACAGCTCCCCCCACAAAAAATAAGCTCTCATACCGCTAAATAGATGGAAAAATAACAAAGTTATGGCTCTCAGAATATGAGGACAAAACGAAAATTGTATTTTTAACAATCAGTTTTTTCCTTGTAAAATTTGTCAAAACATAAGGAAAACTATATCAATTTGATATCGCTGTAATCGTATTGACCCGCAGAATAAACTTAACATGCCGTTTTTACCGCCCGGTGAACGCCATAAAAACAAAACCACCCAAATGATAGAGGAATCGCTGTTTTTTTTCCTCTTCCACCCAACATATAATTTTATGTCTCGTTTCCCACTACATTATATGGTACAACAAATGGCGCTGTAAAAATCTACAACTCGTCCCACAAAAAACAAGTCCTCATACGGCAATATAGATGGAAAAATAAAAAAGTTATGGTATTTGGAAGGTGGGGAAGAAAAAACAAAAGTGAAAATCCGAAAAAATGGCTGCGGCGGGAAAGGGTTAAACTGTGCAACACGCGCATCTAAAATAATTCATTAAATTGTCTGGTGATTAACTGTTGTCTGCTCATCAAAGTACATGTCGTGGGTAACGATAGTAATAACGTGAACAAACCTTAATCTTTTCTTACCATCTAATAAACCGTCAGAGCCTCAATATTGGCAACTTTCCATATGACTCTAAGAAGACTTCTCCATGTGAATACCTAATTATTATGTCTGTCAAGGCTGAGAACAATGTGCAATGTTGAATAGGCATTTGACTTACAGGCTGGTGTTAATATGTATTTTCACTGAAGATATCGTACTTATGAATGAGCCGTAATTTGTGTCACATAGTAACATTACGAGACTACTTAGGTCTATTCTGACGGCTCTTAGAACTCTTAACTGAGCCTCACTTTTGCTGTCATTTTAAGACTTACAGAAACGCCATCATTCTCTCTACACTAAGTCTCTGGGCAGTTTAAAGGCATTCATCTAGCACCGGTGCCATCATTATTTCTATCTGAATTATCCTGTCACTATTAAACACATCAGCCTCCTCATTACTCAGCGCAAGCCTCATCTTATCTTCACATTGGTCTGGTGTAAGATTCCAGACAACCTTTCTTCAACTACTTTTGGATGTCTCAATAATACATCTCTCAAGACTGGTCTTGATATTTATTAAATTGTTTCACTTTTTTTGTCCAAAAATACCTGCATTCTCTACCTTAATCTGCTAAACAACACACAGAATTACATTCACAAACCTGATGAGAGCAAAGAGGCAGAACTGTGCTGCGTCCCATTAGAAGCGGTGTCCTTATTTTTTTGGTGTGATTAAAGGGTTTGTCCAGTTTGAGCAAATTAATTTTATTTTTTGTATGATTAAAAGTTATGCAATTTTCAATTATACTTTCTGTAATTATTTATCACGCTTTCAAGATCTCTGCTTGTTGTTATTCAGTAGGAACATTCGTTGTTTACTTACAGTGGACACAATTCTGTCCATGGTCATGTGATGTACAAACTGGAATCATTAGAACATACAGTATGTGTATCAGAGCTGTGTCTTCTAATGAGCCCAGCACCTGTGTGTCCATCACATGACCATGGACAGAATTTATCCCATTGGAAGTAAACAATGAATGTTCTTGGTGAATAACAAAAAGCAAAGATCTTGAAAATTGTAAGAAATTAATACAGAGAGTATATTGGAAAATTATATAACTTTTAATCATACAAAAAAAATACCATTAATTTGCTGAAACCCGACAATGCATTTAAGACCTCATGCACATGAGCGTATTATGACTCTGTACTAGTTCCAGGATGTATGGAGTCTTATTATAAAGCTCATAGAAATCAGTGGGCTCATACTATACCCCTGCATGTTTAAGATTTCATGCAGATGCATACAGATTTAGTTTCTTACAGATCCATAGAGAGTCTGAAAGAAAAAATGTTCCATTGCATACCGTATTACAAAGGTATTTTCATCTATAAGTACTGCTTCTAGGGGAGAATACTTCTGTAATATGGGCAATACAGAGGCACCAGATGGCAGCAAAGGATCGGCCTATGGCACCATCAGGTGCGTTCTAGGGTCTTAAAAGATATGGGGCACAAGCCCCAAGACATATGTTTACCCCCCCTGAAAAAAAGTTTATATCTCGTAGACAGCATATCTATAAGACTATGGGCCCTATAGCTACCCCCTGTAGATAGTGCCATACAGCCTCCCTTTGTAGATAGCGCCACACACTCCCCCTTTGTAAATAGTGCCACATACTCACCCCTTTGTAGATAGCGCCACACACTCCCCCTTTGTAAATAGTGCCACATACTCACCCCTTTGTAGATAGCGCCACACACTCCTCTTTGTAAATAGTGCCACATACTCACCCCTTTGTAGACAGTGTCACACACCCCCTGTAGATAGTGCCACACAGCCCCCCTTTGTAGGTAGAAACACACTCCCCCCATTTGTAAATAATGCCACAGACTCCCCCTTTGTCGATACACCCCTTGTAGATAGTGCCACACACCCCACTTTTAGATAGTACCACACAGCCCACTTGTAGATAGAGCTGCACACAGCGCCCTGTAGATAGTGCCACACAGTCCCTCTTGTAAATAGCGCCACATGGCCTACTTGTAGATAGTGCAACACCCTCCTTGTAGATAGTGCCGCACACACCCCTTGTAGATGATGCCACACACACACACACACACACACACACACACACACACACACACACACACCCCTTGTAGATGATGCTGCACGCCACTTGTAGATAGTTTCACATAGTGCCCTTGTAGATTGTGGTTGCAGATACAATAGAATGTGGCAGTCGCCCAGGATTCCGGGGCTTCGACCCCGGATGCTTGGCGCTAACGACACCACTGGGCACTATAATAAAGAACTTGTATGGGTTCTTGCTGCATAAGACCTTAGACCGCAATTCTATGACCACTGCTTGTGTCTCACAAAGTTGTCAGCTGCTAAAGATACTATTTTGCACTAGTGAAACCAAGGATGTCATATCACTACTAGGACTTAGTACTGGGGTGAAAACAATTTCAGTGGCAGTTATTACTAGTGTAAACACAACATCAATTTGTCATATCTTTAATAGAATTCTTCAATACGCGGTGTGGCTAACAATTTATTGTATTTGAAAGTGGAAAATTAACTAAAAATGTCATTGTGTAGACTATATATTATTTTATTATAAAGTATTATAATGGAACAGGGGCAAACTTCACATTGTTACTTAAACATATTATCACGTGTCATGCAGTAATTGTGTACGCCCAGGAATAGTCCTCTAGCATAACTAACATGACATTCTGTGACTGTTGCTTTTCATTTTATTAATCTACCACCATTAAGTTATTCATATGAAAAAGTAATAGAAAATATAATTATCAATGACAATGATTTAGAAGATAACGTTACTAAATAAAACATCTAATTGAACCAATTCATGCTCTTCCAAACAATTACTTAAAAATAGCATGCTCCAATCCGTTTTCTGTGTACCCTGGAATAGACGTATTCATCTTATTGCTGAAATATAATGTTTGTTTTGACATTGTTATGATTAATCCATTTATCACTCTACATGCTTACACGGGTTTAGAGATACTCTCGAGAGTTAAATTATTCTGTATTATTTCTGAAGTGGTACATAGTACAATGCAAATAGGCTGGGATTTCTGTGCTAAGAAGTTCTACATTTATATATAAGTTATTTATGAACTGTATGAAGTCTATTTTCTATGATCCATATATAGTTACTTCGATTTCTAGAAGCAGCATGTGCCAATTTACTGTAATAACTGGCGCATGCTATGAACTGTAATGCATTGTATTTGTAAGATTAAAGTCAATGTCCACCTTTTAATACAATGTAACTTTTAGGGTAGGTTCACACGCAAACGCAAAATACGTCTGAAATTACGGAGCTGTTTTCAGGCGAAAACAGCTCCTGAATTTCAGATGTTTTTGCATGTACTCGCGTTTTTCGCGGCGTCTTTTATGGACATAATTGGAGCTGTTCTTCATTGGAGTCAATGAAAAACGGCTCCAAAAATGTCCCAAGAAGTGTCCTGCACTTCTTTGACGCGGGCGTAATTTTATGCGCCGTCTTTTGACAGTGACGCGTAAAATTACACCTCGTCTGAACAGTACATCGTAAGACCCATTGCAAGCAATGGGCAGATGTTTGCAGACGTATTGGAGCCGTTTTTTCAGGCGTAATTCGAGGCGTAAAACGCCTCCATTACGTCTGAAAATAGGTCTTGTGCACATACCCTTAAGTTTAACATTTTGTGCTGCTTAATTTCAAAAAGGGGAAACCTTTCATATCATGATTTTACTGTGGGTAGCACGTTATAGAGAAGGAGGAGCTGGTAGGACTAATATATCGTTTTGCCCTGTGAGTGGTCTAACTCATGACTGACAGGCTTCTTTGTATAAGCATGCATGTATGAACAGTTAGACACTGAGTTATTCCGCTGCACGGATACATAAAGACCAGAATCTGCAGGGATTAACCCCAAATAGGTTAGCACAATCCATCTTACATATACAGAAGGGTGAGTACTCGCCATCCGCAGCAGGTGTCAGCTGTATATTATAGCTCAAACTCTGTTGCAATGGCCAGAATCGAAGATGACTGATCCCGGCCATTTGAACCCTCAGATGCCGCAGTCAATAGGAACAGCTGCATCTAAGTGGTTGGGCACACAGAGGGGGCTCGCTTATACACAGTCAAGTAACCTAGTAAGACTAAAAAAACGAAAAAAATAAGTTTACACATTTTTTTACAAATATAAAATGTAACATTTTTATTTATCCTACACCATAAAAATGAAACTCAAAAAACTAAGGCAAATTTAGTTTTTTTTTTACGCTCACACAAAAATTACTAAGACATTTTCAATACATTACACTGTATGAACCCCAAAATGGTGCTATTAAAAATACAACCGTAGAAACAAGCCTTCAACCGCCAACATCGGTATAAAAAAAATTATGTCTCTCAGATGGCGGGGCAGAAAAAAACTAAAAACAAAATTGTTGCGTACGTAGGGCCAAAAGAGGTTGGGTCCTTAAGAGGTTAAAATTAATAAATTATACATTTTGCTAAATCTTTTAAAACAAAACTATATAACAATATGCTCAACTTCCCTTTCTCTATAACATGCTGTCTACAAGTGAGGTCGTTTCAATGTGACAGGCTTGCTTTATTATACCTTTACAGCAGTCAGTTCTTTGTTTCTCTGATAAAGAGCTACAAATTACTTGCATAGATATTGATTTTAAAGATAAAATTCTGGCCACCACTAGAGAAGGCCTATGAAGTTACTGGATACTGCGTTAGTATTGAGTTTCATATATGGAGAGTGTTGTCAGGGTCTTCCCCAGAGTGGAGTCCCGGGAAGAGCGCTAGTATAGGCTCTGCTCCGGGACTCTGTGGAATCCCCTGACATCGCTGTCCACATATGGACAGTGATGTCTGGGGCTTCCCCAGAGCAGGAGTCCCGTGCAGAGCGCTAGTATAGGCTCTGCTCCGGGTCTCTGTGGAATTCCCTGACATCCCAGTCCATATATGGACAGTGTTGTCAGGGTCTTCACCAGAGCGGATTCCCTGGCAGAGCGCTAGTATAGGCTCTGCTCTGGGACTCTTTGGAATCCCCTGACATCGCCGTCCACATATGGAAAGCGATGTCTGGGACTTCCCAAGAGAAGGAGTCCTGTGCAGAGCGCTAGTATAGTCTCTGCTCCGGGACTCTGTGGAATTCTCTGACATCGCTGTCTATATATGGACAGGGTTTTAAGGGTCTTCCCCAGAACGGAGTCCCGGGCAGAGCGCTAGTAATGGCTCTGCTCCGGGACTCTGGGGAAGCCTCTGACATCGTTGTCCATACATCGATAGTGATGTCCGGGGCTTCCCCAGAGCAGGAGTCCCAGTGATTTCAGGAGCAGAGATGGAATCCCGGGCAGAGTGCTAGAATCAGCTCTGCTCTGGGACTCCAGCTCTGGGCAAGCCCCTGACATCACTATCCATATATGGACACTGATGTTAGTGGCTTCCCAAAAGTTCCGGCACAAAGCCTATATTAGTGCTCTGCTCTGGGACACCGGCTCTGGGGTTGCCCCTGACATCACATTCCGGTCCAGGAGGATCCCCTGTGTATGGACAGTGACATCAGGGACTCCTCCAGCAGAGAAATCCCCAGCCAAAGCGTCGGCAATGCTCTGGCTGGGAATTCCACTCCTAGAGGGAGCTCCAATGGAGCTATCTACTTGGGGGGGAGGTGTGGCATTATTTGCAGAGGGCACTGTGGCAGCATCTGCAGAGGGCACTGTGGCAGCATCTGCATAGGGCACTGTGGCAGCATCTGCAGAGGGCACAGTGGCAGCATCTACAGAGGGCACTGTGGCATTATCTACAAGTGGGTGTGTGGCAGTATCTACAGAGGACACAGTGGCATTATCTAGGGGTGTGTTGCATTATCTACAGAGGGCACTGTGGCATTATCTACAGAAGGCACTGTGGCATTATCTACGGAGGGCACTGTGGCATTATCTACAGAGGGCACTGTGGCATTATCTACAGAGGGCACTGTGGCACTATCTACAGAGGACTCTGTGGCACTATCTACAGAGGACTCTGTGGCACTATCTACAGAGGACTCTGTGGCACTATCTGAAAAGGGGCTGCCCAATCTTGACATGTGTGTCTGCCAAACACTGCCAACTGAGCCGCCGGACTAAGGGGCGTAACTAGGAAAGACTGGGCCCCATAGCAAACTTTTGACTGGGGCCCCCCCTCCCCCGGGTGTCACACAACCCCCCCCCCTTTGTAGATAGTGCCTTTTTTACAAACCCCCCTTTTGATAACGCCATACACACCCCCTGTAGATAACGCCATACAGCCCCCTTTGTAGATATCTACAGAGGGGGCTATATGGCGCTATCTACAGAGGGGGCTGTATGGCGTTATCTATGGGGGGGCTGTATGGCGTTATCTATAGGGGGCTGTATGGCGCTATCTACAGAGGGGGCTGTATGGCGTTATCTACGGGGGGCTGTATGGCGTTCCCTACAGGGGGGGACTGTATGGCATTCCCTACAGGGGGGACTGTATGGCGTTCCCTACAGGGGGGGACCGTATGGCGTTCCCTACAGGGGGGACCGTATGGCGCTCCCTACAGGGGGGGCTGTATGGCACTATCTACAGGGGGCTGTATGGCGCTATCTACAGGGGGGCTGTATGGCGTTATCTACAGGGGGACTGTATGGCGCTATCTACAGGGGGGACTGTATGGCGTTACCTACAGGGGGGGTCTGTAGGGAATGCCATACAGCCCCCCCCCCTGTAGGGAACACCATACAGCCCCCCCCTGTAGGGAACGCCATACAGCCCCCTGTAGGGAACGCCATACAGCCCCCCCTGTAGGGAACGCCATACAGCGTCCCCACCTGTAGGGAATGCCATACAGCGCCCCCCCCTGTAGGGAACGCCATACAGCCCCCCTGTAGGGAACGCCATACAGCCCCCCCTGTAGGGAACGCCATACAGCGTCCCCACCTGTACGGAATGCCATACAGCGTCCCCACCTGTAGGGAACACCATACAGCGCCCCCCCCTGTAGGGAATGCCATACAGCGTCCCCCTCCTGTAGGGAACGCCATACAGCATCCCCCCCTGTAGGGAACGCCATACAGTCCACCCCCGTAGGGAACGCCATACAGTCCCCCCCTGTAGGGAACGCCATACAGCGTCCCCCCCTGTAGGGAACGCCATACAGCTCCCCCCCTGTAGGGAACACCATACAGCTCCCCCCTGTAGGGAACGCCATACAGCGTCCCCCCTCCCAAAAAAATGCGACCTACAGTGTGTCCTAATAAAAGACATGTATCCCCTATCCACAGGATAGGGGATACATGTGTGATCGCTGGCAGCGATAAGGAGAACGGGGGACTGAAATTCCCCCCAAGTTCTCCATGACTAACCTCTGACTTCCGGCGTCTGCGCAGCTCAATAAAAATGAAAGGAGCGCTGGTCACGCATGCGCACAAGCGGGACCGGCGCTCCATTCATTTCTCTGGAGCTGCCGACACAGACCCCGGATGTCAGAGGTTAGTCATGGAGAACATGACCGTTCTCCCTATCGCTGCCAGCGATCACACATGTATCCCCTGTCCTGTGGATAGGGGATACATGTCTTTTGTTTCATGGCAGAGCGGGGAGATACCTCCCTGCTCTGCCGTAGTGTTCAGTGGCGTCGCGCTGTAGCAGCCATAGCGGCTGCTAGCGGAGCCTCCGGGCATGGTGGGGGCCTGTGCCGGCGGGCGACACGGGCCCCCTCATGCCGCGGGCCCCGTAGCAGCCGCTACTGCTGCTACGGCGGTAGTTCCGCCACTGGCCGGACTGCATTTAGCGAAACTTCAACTGGAAAACTGGATTGTTGAAATAAGCACGTGGAGAATTCTCTCAAATTTTAAACCTAGCAATATTATTATAGTAATATAGTAGTATTATTATAGTAATATAGTGTTATAGTAGTTCAAATAACTAATTGATTAACAATAATTTTATATTGTATCAAATTTAAAAGTAATGCGGCCCGTCAACTTCGCATTTTTTCTATAAGTGGCCCACTTACCCGACCGAGTTTGAGACCCCTGATTTAAATCCCCCAAAATTGGTGTTTACGGGTAGATATTCACTTTGATCTCAAAGCACTGTAACAATTGCATGGATCCCATCTAGAATTGTATTCACTATTGATTCACCAACATGTAAATCCTTTTGATTTGCTGCAAATCTCGTACCTATTAAATGAATTCTTCCATCACTAATGTCATTGCAATGGAGGATCACAGTAAATTAATTACTTAATATGCTCAATTTACAGCTGTTTCAACCCTAAACTGATACATACAATTAACATGTTAAATACGACACCAGATGCTTAACAGAGTTTTTGATGAGAATTGTTAATCTGCTTGAATATCATGGCTATGAAGGATATGTCCTCTCTTGCATGATCAATTTGATAAATGAATACTTGCAGCAAGATATATGATAGATAAAAGTGAACATCACTATGACCACATTCTATTCAAGTTAAAAACACCTTTGTTCTGTTTCTAATCGATTCCAGTTATACATGCTTGTCTACCTTATATTCCTAGCTAAGTACTTTAGTCAATGCTGGCAGAATCAGCTGAATAATGGCAGCAATAAGATTTAATTATGAGCTCCATTCCCTGCATCATGGCCTTTGAGCTCCTAAAATAGGGGTCCTGGGTGCCCCTATTTTATCACACAAAAAAATAAAACAATTACAATATTACAAATATATTACACACATGATCCATTATTGCTTATTGGAGACTCTAATTACTGTTTGCCAAGGGTAATGGAAGTTATTGAATTCTTTAGTGGGTTCTCCGGTTTAGCCATTAACTGGGAATTAAGTTAGCGGTATTACAGTGTGGCACCAGTAACGGGGGTTTGTCCACATCAAATGTTCAACTATATTTTCTAGCTACCCAATTTAAAAACCTGATCGATTGGGACATCTGGACTGTAAATAAGTATTTACTGAGTTAATTTGGTCTTGGGAGCATATGTAATTTGACTGAATGTTTATAGACTTAATTTTTCTCTTCTAGGATACATAGAAGGAAATTTCCAATGTTTAATCTTTATCATAAAGTATGGATTTAAAAACTAACAGATTTTGAGGGATTAACCTGGATTACTTCAATTTGGGGAAATGCCAAATTGCCTTAGTTATATGGTTTGGATGATAAACTATTTTGAATAAACAAAGGGCAATTTTAACCCCTTAATGACCAGGCCATTTTGCGCTTTAATGACCAAGGATTCTATTTTGTTTTTTCACGGAGTCGTAACTTTATTTTATTCCGTGGACATAACCGTATAAGGGCTTGTTTTTTGCGGGACGAGTTGTATTTTCTAATTTTACCATTTTTAGATGCTTATAATATATCGATTAACTTTTATTAACTTTATTTTAGGAGAGAATTGAAAATAAGGAGCTATTCCAGCACTGATTTTCACGTTATAAATTTACGCCGTTTACTATGCAGCGTAAATAACATGTTAACTTTATTCTATGGGTCGGCACGATTACGGGGATATCAAATATGTATAGGTTTTATATGTTTTCCTACGTTTGCACAATAAAAACCCTTTTAGAAAAAAATTACTTGTTTTTGCATCGCCGCATTCCAAGAGCCGTCATTTTTTTATTTTTCCATCAATGGAACATCTTTGAAAAGCTTTTGATTATTTATAAAAGTAGGGGTTTCACATCTAGAATGTACATGTCACGTAGCGGGTTTGTGGACCCACTAGGCCGTACCGCCGTAGCGGGGAGGCAGCTGGCCAAACAACAGGAAACCCCAGCAATACAATGTCCCGCACAAGGATACCTGGATAGTCCAGACAGTGGCCGCAGCTCTGGTACAGATGGAGAAGGACGCAGCAGGTAACGCCAAACATGGCAGATGACACAGGTGCCGCAGGTTGCGCCATACATGGTGAGTTCCTCCGGACGTGGCATATGACACAGGACGTGGTGGATTCCTCAGGACGTGGCAGACGACACAGGATGTGGCGGATTCCCCCGGGCGTGGCAGATGACACAGGACGTGACACGACTCCGACACTAATAGGCACAGGAACAAGAACAGCATGGGATACAGGAACAGGTAACAAGGCACGGGTAACAACTGGAACGGGAAACACTAAGGGACCATTTGCAAGACAGACTGGGAAAACTAATAACACTCAGGCAAGGATTTGAAGGACTGGAGCCTTCTTATAGACCAGGAAATCGTGGCAGTTAATGATGATGACGATTTCCTTTGTGCGCGCGCTGGCCCTTTAAGGCCGGGCACGAGCGTGCCATCACATCCTTCGGGACACAGCAGACCGGAGCGGAAGTGAGCACTGGCGTCTCCTAGTAAAGAGATGGTGACCAGCGCTCATGGATCCATGGCTGCGGGCGTCCGGAGATGAGTAAACCCCACGGCCCATGGCCATGGACGCTACAGCACACAATTTGAACGCAATTTTTTTAAAGAAAATATCAGATTCACATCTAAATGAATATGGGAAAAAGAAATAGGGGAGTTAGATGAAAGATAATGTGATTTGTACACATTATGGGCAGAAAGGTACTAATTTTATGTCTCTACAACAGCTTTATGACGTAGTTTCTTTTTTTTTTTTTTAAATGAAAACGAAGGGCCTCAGATTCTATTAGATGTGGTGAAGGAGATGCAAATTGGAGCCACATAACATAGAGGTGTCCAAAACTTGTTGAGTATTGGTCAACAGTTATCGTTTATATGTCAAATATTTGTAGCATTCAGATTCTGTACGATATTAGATTATTTCTGCTGGGAGATCTTTCTCTGTTGAAGTTGCAAACAAAATAAAGCACACGATCAGTTGGAAAGTTACTTTTCATACCAAAAAAAATTGATTGCGAAATATTGGATGGCCAATATACTGTAGGCCCCTCTTAAAGGGAATGACCATCCTAATCTTCTAAAATTATTATAATACATTATGAACCAGAGGCACAATCGCATGCTAAGGCCCAATATAAAGAGACATGGATAGTCAGAAAATCTAAGTGCATTTCTCCTATATTTTTAACATAAAATTAGAAAAACTTCAATGCAATGCTCCTTCGGAAAAGTATGTAAAATGCCTATCCACCTAAAACATCCTCTTCCTAACACACACTATATAGCCCCAACATTTAATAGAGGTAATAAAGTTTCTTAATCTCTATTAACTTTAAACATCTAAAAATGTAATAGTTCTATCAATATCAATGAAAGTAACTCATACAGTTCAATGTGGATACAATTTGAGGAGATATAAAATAATTTCATTTAAAAGCTGTAAATCATCTCTTTGAAGCCAAATTAGTGGAATTTTGACATTTACTTTCTTTAGAAAATCAAAGTAAATTAATCAGCAGTTGACACATATGTAATAATTACTAAAATACTTGTAATTTATTTAATTGCCTCATTAATGGAGTTCTCACATTAACACATATTATATATGCTCAACCTACTACTGTGAACGCTAAAATATTTTGACATGTCATTTACCATGTACTATAGAGATGGCATAAAATGGTTTAAACTTTGGGAACTCCAGATTAAAACTGATAATCTGAATTCTCTGTATTTAAAAATAAAACAGGTTTTTTATTACAGATTTTCTTATATTGCTGTTGGGCTTCCAGTCAATCTAAGGGCTTGTCCACACACAATTTCTGCAGCAATTCCGTTGAAAGTCAAAGGCTTTCCGCTGCGGCAAAAACGCAGCATTACCTGCGGTTTTTGCGGCAGAAAATGGTGCGTAAATTGCTGCGTTTTTCCCAATTTTAGGAGATGGAGACATCTCCTATGAAAAATGTAGCAATTCTGCACACTTTCCATAGCAGGAATTGACATGCAGCGGTCCGAAAAATACGCCCCGCATGTCAATTTCGGCTCGGAAATTTTACACAGCATATGGATGGGATTTGTTAAATCTCATCCACTATGCTGCTACTGTATTCTGCTGCGTTTTTTCTGGCTGGAAAAAATGCGGAATTTCCGTTACGTGTGGACGAGCCCTAAAGGCCCTTTTCCATGGGCCAATTATCAGGCAAATGAGCTTTCACGGCATAAATAGGGCAATAGCCAGCCGATGAACTAGCAAACGCTTGTTCATCGGCTGATTATATAATTTAAGCAGACGAAAATACAGTATTATTGTGGTCGGCAGCACATCCCCCTGTGTAAACACGTGCTCCCGACATGATAGAAATGTATGGGGACGAGCGATCGTAATAACTATCGCTCGTCCTCATATATAGTTCCTTGTGAAAGGAGCACCGATCAACAAGTTGTCTCGTTGATCGGCCCTCGTTTACATGGCCCATGTTGGGCTGTGTAAGAGGACTCCGTGTGCTGTCCGTTTTTTTCACGGACACCACAAGGACCTATGAAAATCAATCGGGCTATTCAGGTATGCATTGTTTTTCATGCAGTGTCTGATGCGTGAAACTCACTGCATGTCCTATTTTGGTGCGTTTTTGCGCACCACGAAGCCCATTGAAGTCAATGGGTGCGTGAAAAAAAACGGACAGCACACTGACTTTATCCGTGTGCTGTCCGTTATTCACGCAGGGAAAAAAACTCCTTCGTTTTTTTTTTTTGCTGATGTAAAAAACACGTGACATATTGATGACATACAGGCATAAAAAAACGCAGACGCGAACCATAGACGGATGTCACACGGAACTGCAATGCAAGAAAAATACTGCGTTTTTTTACGCACGCAAAACGGACACGTTCGTGTGAATAAGGCCTTAGGGTACGATAACACACCTGACATGAGCCGTGTAAATGAGCGCCGATCAACAACACAGCTTGTTGATCAGCGCTCGTTTGCTCCTATCACACAGAGCGATGATTGTATATGTATAGGGACGAGTGCTCGTTACTGCGATCGGTCGTCTCTATACATTTTCATAATGTCGGTAGCGGGTCTGTCTGATTACTCAGGGAGATGTGCTGCTGACAATGATGATTTTTAATTCTACATAAAACAGCAGATGAGCCAATCAGTGAGTGTTTGCTCGTTCATCGGCTGATCGTTGATTAGACAGGGCAATCATCGGGAACGAGCGATCATATGAACGCTCGTTTTCCCAATCATTGGCCCATGTAATAGGGCCTTTAGGTTCTGAACTATGGATATACATGATTCGATTAGTGTCATTCCATATAGTGATTAGGTTACTTTATTGCAGACAACATCTACTGGAAGATTTTAGTCATTCTCTGGAGTTTATAACAAATGTATTCCCTTTTTTTTATCATGTACTATCAAGGTTATCTACAAGTCTGAGATTGTATCATCTTGCTCTATTCACCTCATTTCTTGTACATTGAATGCCGTATACTTTGACACATTTAAAGGACCAGTGTCGCGAAAAAAAAAAAATTCACATCAATTTGATTTTAGTGTTTTATTAAACATTTTTTTATTTATTTATTTGTGTGTTTGTGTTTTACTTTTTTTTATTTTTTCACTTTTTCTTCCCTATGGGGGCTACCATTTTTTTTCCATCTCTGTATATGTCGATTAACGACACATACAGACATGGAATACGGCACATACAGTCCCATAGTGAATGCGAACGGGGCCCGTTCCATCAACTATGCTGTACGCCGCTCCCACACAGTCCAAGTTGAACTGTGCGATGATCGGCGCCATTTTCCTGTGGACCGGAAGTCGCAGCCGGACAGTAAGATTACTACTTCTGGTCACGGCTTCCGGACTTGTGCATTTGGAGCGGCGGTAGCAGACGGAGCGGACGGACCGGAGGGAGCGGCGGCGGCAGGAGCAGGTAAGTGATTTCTATGTATGTTCGTGTTTTAGTGTGTGTTTACTACTGTATGTAAACCTACTACACTGTGTGTTAGCTCAAAAAATGGCGGCACACAGTGTAGGAGGTTTGACCGTTCAATCCCCTCCTTTCTCCTGGCACTAGGCAGGATAAGGGAGGGGGGATTCTGAAAGCTCACTAGAGCGAGTGAGTTTTCTCAAATTTTGCAGCATAAAGCAATGTGGTTGCTTTACCACATGCAATGCTGCAATTTTGGGAATTGCTCCATCTAGTGACCAGCGCTGGGAAATATTATAAATTATAATCTAATAATAACTCTTATCTTGACTGCCAAACTATCTTTAGCTGCCGAATTGTGCTGAGACTGAGAGGTTCATTAGTCACATTCCGAAACAGTCTCAGCACAACTAGAGAGATTTATCGTTCAGGGGTCTGGGAAAGCTGGGTGACCACCATTGCCCCTCCTACTGGAGTGTGAGAGGTTCATTAGTCACATCCCCAAACACACTCCAGTAGGAGTAATGGTGGTCACCCAGCTTTCCCAGACCCCTGAACGGTAAATCTCTCTAGTTGTGTTGAGACTGTTTCGGAATGTGACTAATGAACCTCTCAGTCTCAGCACAATTCGGCAGCTAAAGGGGTTTGGCAGTCAAGATAAGAGTGATCTCCGATCCCGGCCTTCACCAGTGGCTATCAATCATAGTCACTCTCCTGTGGCTGGGCTCATGGGCACAGCTCCTGTGCCCGCAAGCCCACTATTAGGTACATGTATATGGAGATGCGGTAATATATGTTGATTAGCAACACACAGTGCTGTGGAAAATCAAGGAGTAACATGGGGAAGGCTGTAAAGATTGCGTGATGTTGTGAGAAGTGCACCACAATGTTCTGCTTAATATTGTGAGAGCAGACAAGCTATACATGACTTCCGGCATACCTCCAAACCGTCCCGGATTCAGCGGGACAGTCCCAAAATCTAGGGCGGTGTCCCACTGTCCCGGGTGGCCGGTGGTATGCCCCGGTGTCAACTGTATCTGCTTCCTCAGGACGCAGATACAGTTGAACCCAATGCTTGAGAAGGGAACTGTCAGCTCCCTGCTTCAGCATTAGTACAGAGCGGAGGAGCAGAGGTAGCTCCTCCACTTGTCGAGGATTCTCCGGGCACAGCGCTACTTTAAGTGTTGAGCCCGGAGAATTACTTGACGTCACTATCCATATATGTGGCCGAGGATTCCGCTCCTAGAAGGGAACCCCTGACGTCACTGTCCAAATATGTACAATGACGTCAGTGGCTCCTCCTGGAGTGGAATCCCTGTCCAGAGGGATGCCTACGCTCTGACCAGGGATTCCACTCCTGGAGAAGCCCCTGGCATTACTATCCACATATGGACAGTGACATCAGGGGCTACTCCCGGAGCGGAATCCCCGGCCACAGTGTGGCCGGTGCTCTGGCTGGGGATTCCGCTCCTAGAAGGAGCCCCAATGGCGCTATCTACAGGGGGGTAGCGCTATCTACAGGACAGGTGGTGCTATCTTCAATGGGGTTGTGACACTATCTACATGGGCACTGTGGCACTTTATAGGGGCACTATCTACAGGGGACACTGTGGTGCTATCTACATGGGCACTGGCACTATCTACATGGGCACTGGCATTTTATATGTCGGCACTGGCACTAGGGGCAGCTAAGGGGGAAATATACTGTATGGGGGCAGCTAAGGTGGCATTATACTGTGTGGGGGCTGCTAGTTGACATTATACTGTGTGGAAGCACTATGGGAGCATGATATGGTGTGGGCTGAATCAGGTGTGTATGGGCGGGATTGGCTGGGATTAGAGGTGTGGCTTAAAACGGAAAATATTTGCATTGCCTCGCTACGAGCGTCCCTTTTTGGAATACTTGAAAGTTGGGAGGTATGCTTCAGGTGTGGCGTACTTGATGAGCGGAGTCTAGAAATGTGTGCCTACAGACTTGTGAGATGTAAATCTGGTATTAGTCCCACTGTATTATACAGTATGTGCTTAGCTAATCTTTTAGGGATGTGTCTCCACCTTTATCAGGGGATTGCTTTTATTTATTACTGCAGATTCACCAAGGCTAGCACTGTATCAAAGTGAATGAGCTTTATTCTGAATGACTACTTGGGGGCATTAACAATATCCGGGGCCTAATCTACAAGTTTAACAATTCCTACTCCTTGCTTCTGCATTGGTAATAGTGTTCTCATCATTCTCATGTCCGAAATTTGATGAAGTCTGAATTCGCTGTGTTCCCTACAGACTCTGCATTGGTAAATTGAGTCAAACAATCTAAATAGAGTAAAAATAGGGATGCAGTCACACGCGGCAGATATTGTTGCAGAAATTTCTGCGACTGAAAATTAGTTCCATTCATCTTAATGGAACTTGCAGAAATGTATACACCTGCTGCAGAAACAACTCCATTCAGATGAATGCAACTGATTTTCAGTCGCAAAAAATGTCAGCAACAAAAGTGACTTCCTGTGACTGCACCCTAAATCAGTATTCAGCAAGTACCATCTAGTGCTGGTCATATTCACAGGAATTTTTATATTTAGCAACATAGGCTCTGGCGGGAGCGCAGGGAATGTGATGAGATATGTTTTCTTTAAATACTTGAACAAGATGAGATGCATCCTCTTACAAATAGTACCTTTCACCTGCATTATTAATCAGAAATACCGGCTCAGCTATGCCACTGGGGGATAGTGGATTTCTACTCTCTACTTTTACCACTTAGAGATTAGTGATTGGGGTACTGGTTTGTATGAGAAATAAAATAGAAATGTGTTTTCCCTTATTTTTGTGTCCATTTACATTCAGATCATTACACAACGATACAAAGTATTGAGTACATTTATATATCTATATGGATTGTTGTACCCTACTTCCCCACATGAATATTAAGCTAGAGGCTAAATGTATAGGTTTGATGCAAGTGCCTCAGTTTCAAATGCAATAAGATGAACCTGTCATATGAACCTCTGAATACCAAGATTAATGCATAAATTATGGATCCAGAATGAGATTTTTTTTACTGCGGAGTATTATTACGTCGTACTATTGACATTTAAAGTCCCCACAAAACATTAATCTACTCATCCACTCCACATTTCTGTAGGGACAGGTGATTATTTCTATGTATGACAATAAAGCCTATGATATGAGGTAGGCACTTTGTTGTGTCTATGCAATACATTTTACCATAATGCTCTGACTACCGATTGAATGGGTCTGTATAATTGGTTGCATTTTCAATGTACTGTAGATTATGCCCTGGTAGGAAAATTCCAGAGGCTATCCCACTGCTCAGGTGTCTCCATCCTCATCCCACTGACTCCTAAATCTGGGATAAGGAAGAGTATGGCTCTCCCTTGGTGCTGTTTGGCACTATATGGTTCTAGGTAGGAAAAGTATAGCATTTTGGGAACTATTTTGTCTACATGTGGGCAATGTATGTCACTATCTAGGCACTGTTTGGCACCAAGTTGGAACTATATGACTCAAATTAGGCTGTAAGAGGACAATGTACATACATGAGTGCCCAAGGCTCATAGATGCGCATGGGGAGCGAAGACTTGCCCATCTGGTCCTATCCCTCAGAAGAGCTACTGTAGCACAAATTGCTGAAAACCTTAATGCTGGCTATAATAGAAAGGTATGTCTAAGAACCTTTAGGGCACATTCAGACGTGGCGAAATTGCTGTTGAATTCCGCTGCGGACAGTCCACAGTGGAATTCTGCTGCAGACGTTTTTTACATTTGTTCGTATACATGTTTAGGAAACTTAGTTCAGATGTTGCGGAAAATAACTGTGCGGAATTTAGACTGTGGTGCAGAATTTTCCCTTTTCAGCATGCTCACTATGTTGCGGAGAAGAAGCGGAATTTCACTGCGGATTTCAGCCTTTGCAATGCAAAAACTGAAATCTGTGGCAAGTCCGCTGTGATATCTGCAACGTCTGAATTACCTGTCAAATATGCAAATGTTGGTGCAGATTCGTTGCGTAATTCCCCCGAATCTGCACCAACATTTGCAGCGGAAAAATTCTGCCACGTCTGAACATGGCCTTATGGTTCGAAACACGTAAGCATTTTATCCCAGGAATGTTTTTACTTTGATTTAAAAACTGAGTGCTGGACATTACCTTTTTCAACATACCCACTATTTACATCTGTTGCCGACACAGAATTGTCCATGTATACAAGCACCAAACAAAATTACAGAGTGGTGTCTAGAATATATAACGTGCATGATGAGCGCACCAACGTTTTCTCCTATATTTTTATAATAGAAAGGTGTCAGAATAGACAGGGCATAGGGCATTGCAACTTGCTGCATTTGGGGCAGGCAGGTCAGAGTGCCCATGGACGAGGAGTGCTGTTGTATTGCTTTCTATTGTTTGCAGCGTACGTGTATCCGCACATTTATTTAATTTTGTTAGGATGTGCTGACCAACATTGTTTTTTGTTGTTTGTATTGTACATTTGGTGGTGGTGACTGTTTCTATTTTGTTTGTCTTTTTAATTAGAATGAGCTGTTTCCTACCTACCCTGAGTTCATTTCGTATGCCTAGGTCCAGGAGAGTGGTGCTGAAGTTCATGCTGGCTATGATAGAAAGGTGTCGGAATACACAATGCAGCTTGGTGCATTTGAGGATGCATAACTGCAGAAAGGTTAGCGTGTCACTGTCTACCACCAAAAGCACCTACAATGGGCATTTGGGCTTCAGAACTGGACTATAGAGCAATAGAAAAAGGTGGCAGGCAGAGGCAGTGTGGCACCAGAATGCACTATGAGGGGACGGCAAGTTGTGGAGGGAGTGTGATGCTCTGGGCAATGTTCTGCTGAGGAACCTTGGCTCCTGGCATTCCTGTGGATGTTACTTTGACACCTACCTAAACATTTTTGCAACTTAAAGTATCTCCTGCTAACGTCTTGGTGCCATATACCACAGGACACCTTCATAGGTCTTGTGGAGTCAATGACTCGAGGGGTCGGAGATGTTTTGGCAGTACGAGGGGGACCTACAAAATATTTGGCAGTTGGTTTTAATGTTATGACTGAGCGGTGAATTTGGCCTTTATAATTTATGTTATCAGTGAGAAATGATTACGATTTTGTCTTGATCTTGTTTTCTTGGTATTTTTGCTCAGGTAAAACATTTAACAATTTACCATGAAAGGCAAAATTTACACCTGCCAGCATGATCAATGTACTCTGATATTACACTGGATTTTCAGACACAATCTCATTTTAGAGCAACAATCAAATAAGCTCATAAATGTCAAATTACTACTGACACATCAATTTTATGATTGAAATTCCACCTTTGCATGAGCACCGTTGTAGGGAAATTGCCTTGAGCTCCTGTGGCGATTTAGTTATCTCTTGTGCTATATATGTTGTTGCAATAAATAGACTTCAGAAGTAATAATGCTGTCTAAGATGGTACCTGCAGGCATAATGAAAAAAGAGACAACCTTGCAGAGGCAACGTGGATTATAATGCCAAGTGCAAAGTATTCTACTTTGCTTATGTTATATTTAAAAGATTACTATAATTTGTTCAAAATTGGACTGTTTTTTGCTGAATTTCACACATTTATTTCCCGCTGTACAATAAAAGTGACAAAAAGAAGCAAAGCTATGTAATAAAACAACCTCTGGGCACCTGAGACTGTTTTCTCGTGACACATTGGACTTTATGTTACTGGCAAAATTTGGTCGATACATTCAGTATTTATTTTTTTAAACTCGTTTTATTGAAAGAATTTGCACAATACAAATGTCTGTAGTACATAACAGCAAAGAAACACATTTAGGTAGTCATACATTACATGAACATAGAGGCATAGTAGCAATGGTGGTATTTAACAGGTCATAACATATTAGATCACATATTTGACCCTCAATAAGAACATCCCCGCGGGCAATATACTTTTTAAGGCCAATTTTTACGTTATTTCAGACAAAATATAGAAATCCTGCAAGTAACCAATCATGCAACATCCGCCCTCCTCAAGGTTGCAACAACTGGTCCCTCAGATCTGTGAATCTATGCGGAGTGTACAGGGTTCACGATGAGTCACACCAAATCTGCCATATTTTATAAAATTTACTAATACACCCTCTTTTCTTATATAAAACTCGCTCATATGGAATAATGGAATTAATCAGCGATTTCCATTTCGTCACCCTAGGAGGCCTCTGATCCAACCACCGAAGTGCGATGGTTTTCCTTGCCATAAACAATACCTCCTGCAATAGAATACGCATGTGGAATGACCACTGATCCTCAGGCAACACCCCAAATAGACAGATCTTGGGTGAAAGGGGGATCGGCTGCTTCACCACTTCCTCAACCACTTTCAACACATCCCCCCAAAAGGAGGCCACCATTGGACAATCCCAGATCATATGCCAGAAATCAGATCTGGGAAAACGGCATCTATGACATTCAGTGCTAGGATATCTACCCATTCTATGCAATCTCACCGGCGTGAGATAACTCTGATGAACTATAGATAATTGAATCACTTTGTTATTTGCCGCCGGTGAGACAGAAATAGGAGATGAAAGTACATCCTCCCATTCCTCCCCCGTCAGATCTGTTATCAAGCCCTCCCATTTATCCTTTACCGGTAACTTGATATTGGCCAGTTTAGCTTGTATAAGAGCAGTGTAGACAGCCGAGATCAGCCCCCTAAAAACACCAATCACAGGGAATCGTGAGAATTCGTGGTCTGACCTAGGGTATTGACTTGCGAGAGCATGTCGCAGTTGCAGATATCTATAGAAGCTTATTCTAGGGATTTGGAAGTCCTCTTGCATTTGTGTAAAGGATTTAAAGGCATTATCAGTATACACATCCCCAATTCTACGCACCTCAAAGCCACACCAGAAAGGGGGGCTTGTCCCTCCATTAGATGAGAAAGAAGGGGATTATCCCACAGTGGTATGTCCACCTGTATATCTACATATGCATAAATTTGTTTGGCAGCCATCCAGGCCTGCACTGCCACCCTGTGGATTGGAAGCATTTCTTTAGAGGTTCCCGGGGAGCTTTCCAGCACTGGCTAAAGATGTGTAAGATGCAAATATGTAGCGAGGTGCTGTTCCCTTGTTGGTAACGGATCCGACCCTGTCCATAGCTGTAGATACCTCAGCTGCCCAGCTAGATAATACATAAACAGGTCCAGCAGTGCCATCCCTCCCTCATGTTTAGGCCTCTGCAGAGTGGACAAGCTAAGTTTGGATCTGTTGGATCCCCATATAAAAGCGGGGAATAATGCATGTAGGGATTTAAAAAAGGCCTTATATACTGGTATGGCTGCGTGCTCCAGGACATATAGACATTTTGGCAGAATAACCATTTTAATTAAATTTACGCGGCCCGTCACTGCCAATGGAAGGGCCCCCCACACCTTGAATTTGAGCTTAATATAATCTAACAGAGGCAATATATTGGTAATTCTATCCTGCCTATAGTCTCGGTTTATGATAATACCAAGGTATTTAAAGGACGACACCACCTGCAAACCGTGCTCAGCATCCGCCCACCCTACTTCCTTCAAAGGCATGAAAAATGATTTATTCCAATTAATGTATAGGCCAGAAAATCTACCGAACTGGTTCAGGATTTCAATAGCTAGCCCCAAGTTGTCCCTCGGATATGACATGTACAATATCACATCATCTGCATACAAACTGATCCTCTCTTCTCTTCCCCCCAACACTATTCCCCGATATTCTGGGTGCGTTCTGATACGTATCGCCAAAGGTTCAATAGCTACTGCGAACAATAGCGGGGAGAGAGGGCACCCCTGCCTAGTACCTCTACGGAGTTGAAAATAGGGGGACATTATACCATTAGTCAAAATTTGCGCCCTCGGATCCTTATACAGGATTGTTATCCATTTAATGAAAGTTGGGCCAAAACCAAACCTCTGTAATGTTTCAAACAAATATGCCCACTCAACGGAATCAAAGGCCTTGGCCGCATCAAGAGATGTCATTGCCCAGTCCTCCTTCAGTGCCTCACCTATTTGAGCCAAAATTTTAACCTTGCGTATATTGTCAGATGTGGACCTCCCAGGCATGAAGCCCGCCTGATCCGGGTGAATGAGTTGTAATATCACCTTATTCAATCTATTTGCCAGTACCTTTGCTAGTAGCTTGTAATCTAGATTCAATAATGAAATAGGACGGTAAGAACTACATTCACTAGGGTCTTTGTCAGGTTTTTAGTAACACTACAATTGTGGCGTCATAGAAGCTGTCCAGAAGTTTTCCCTCCCCCAGGGCATGAGAATACATAGAGCATAATGGGGGAATGAGCTGGTCAGAATAACCAAGGTATACCTCCAGTGGAACCCCGTCCGGGCCTGACGCCTTACCCTTCGACATATCCCTCAATGCCTGTGTAACCTCGTCTTCCGTAATGTCAAGTTCTAACATGTCCCTGCCCGCCACATCTAACTGTGGAAATTTCAATTCCTCCAAATATGATATGCGCTCGGACCAATCATACGTAGACTGGGAGGTGTATAAATCCCTATAAAATTGGGTGAAGCGGGCAGCTATGCTGGGAGTATCAGTCAAATCACGGCCCTGACTCTCCTTAATCTTTAGTATTGCTGAGCTCTGAGAGCTGTGATGAATTAAATGAGCCAGCAATTTACTAGATTGGTTTCCCAATTCAAAATAGGTTTGCCGAGCAAAAAACAGTTTCCTATCAGCTTTTTCTTGTAGCAATAATAAGTATCTATGGCCCACCGTCAGCCATGCATGTTTGTTTGCCTCCGAGGGGTTATCTACGTATTCGCCCTCCAGTGTTTTACATTGATGCGCCAACTGACCCTCTTCCTTTGCCGCCTCACGTTTTATGTAAGAGATTGTAGATCGCAAGCAACCTCTCAGATAGGCCTTCAGGGTATCCCATAAAATATTTAGGTTATCACACGAGCTATTGGTATCTTGGAAAACCTCCAATTGATCCGGTATGCGATCTTGCGGCCCTATCAGGGTGAGCCAGAATGGGTGAATTTTCCAGTTACCAGTTCTCACAGGCCCTGGGTGATCGAATCGCGCTACTATCGGAGAGTGATCTGACACTCCCCTCGCTTCATAAGAAATATCCGTTACCATAGGAACCATTAGAGCGTTCCCAATGATATAATCTATACGGGACAGGGAGTTTCTGCCGATAAAATGACATGAATATACCTTTACATTCGGATGTCTGCACCTAAATATATCTATCCAACCCATTTCTTGAAACAACAAATTCAACATTGTCAGAGCCACCGGTACAGCCCCAGAGTCCACCTCCCCCTGAATCTATCACATCTGGGATCCAAGACCATGTTAAGGTCCCCCATACCCAATACCGTAGCTTGTGGATATGCGGCAGCAAATGCGGCAGCCTCATGTAAAATCTGTGCATTCGCCGGAAGAGGAACATACAGGCCCAGTAGTACAAATGGTATAGTGTCGATGTAAGCATGTATAAACACATATCTACCTTCCTTATCTACTTTAAGTTTGACCACTTCCCACCTCAGAGATTTGTGGATTAATACAGATACCCCCCGGGAGTAGGACGTATGAAAGGAGTGCGAAGACCATTGGATCCACGGTCTACGCAATAATCTCATTTTATCTGGGATTAAATGCGTCTCTTGCAGACATATTAAAGAGGGATTGAATTTACGGATACATGCAAAAATGGTCGCCCTCTTCCGCGGCGTTCCCAACCCCCGTACGTTCCAAGACATGATCGGTATAGACGCCATTAGTGGACCTGGAAACTAAGTCTACCTCGGAGGGAAGTTGGCTCCCGGCTCCTGCATAATACCAATATACATTCTCTAGCGACATTTTCCACATCTCTATGCACTGTATGATTTTTTAGACATTTGCATTCATAAATGAGTATAATTTCGCCTACATACGGCGTTGAAAACATGAACGACAGAACTAACATATAAACAGTAAATTGCATCGGCAATGCGAGATGACACATAGGTCATTGCCGAACATGCCCTCCTCGTGGCACTAAAGAGTAGCGGGGAAGGCCCTGTGCTATTAGGCAGTGTTAAAGTATCCTTCCCTATCTGCATCCCAAAACACCACATTACCTCTTAAGCCCTTTCCAGAAATTTGCACAGGAGAACTATAAATCAAGCATCAGTTTAAACAATACATCAGTAATATTCGACCGCCAAATGCTTTCTGGGCAGATACCAGGATCACTCCTGCGATTTCTCAACTGAGACCCCTTCTTCACTTCGACCGGATCATTCCTTCCCAGTACAGGCTAAGTACCTTAAGCAGAATGGAAACGGATTGGTAGTCCCGGCAGTCCATCCAAATTAAATGGGGAGGATAAGAATGACCCTTTTCAAGGCCTCCAGAGCTATCAAACCACCGGATAAATCTTCCAAACTGGGTTTACCGTAACATTGGCATCCCTCCTTAAACACAGGAGACCAACCGAAAAACTTTAGCCTGTATCAAGCGCATGAGGAACTCCAACACCAACTTTAAATTCCAGCACTTTCCATCCTCACCCTCCAAAGGATTCACACGCGGCGGAGCGATCTCTTCCCTCTCACCCAATCGTCGGCCTCCACCGGAGAGTTAAAAAGGATAGAACGGTCGTTATCCACTACCCGCAGCCTTGCAGGATACGCCATGGAATATGGGATATTGAGATCCCTCAGCCGCCTTTTCACCGCCATGAACGTAGCTCTACGCTTTTGTAGATCAGCCGAGAAATCCGGGAATATGGAGATGGCGACGCCATTATACGTAATTCCTTGCAGTCGGCGGGCTTGACGTAGGATCATGTCCCTGTCGTTACAATTAAGCAACCGGGCCAGCATCGGCCTCGGAGGGGCCCCAGGTGGATGTGGTCTTGCCGGTACTCTGTGCGCCCGATACATTCAGTATTTTATTGTGAAAAACACCAAAAATGTGCATTTTTCTAAATTTAAATCTATCTGCTTGTAACACAAAATTGTTGCTAAATAACATCCCCCATATGTCTACTTTAGATTGCCATTGTTTTTTTAACATCCTTTTATTTTTCTAGGACGTTACAAGGCTTAGAACTTTAGCAGCAATTTCTCACATTTTCATGAAAATTTTAAAAGGCTATTGGGGCCAGTTCAGTTGTGAAGTGGCTTTAAGGGCCTTATATTTTAGAAACTCACAATAAGTAACCCCTTTTTAAAAACTTCACCCCTCAAAGTATTCAAAATGGCATTTAGAAAGTTTCTTAACTCTTTAGACGTTTCACATGAAGAAATGTGAAGGAGAAATTTACAAATTACATTTTTTTTTGCAGAAATAACATTTTTAATCCATTTTTTTGTAACAGAAAGTTTTACCACAGAAACGCAACTCAATATTTATTTCCCTGATTCTGCAGTTTTAGAAAAACCCACATGTGGCCCTAGTGTGCTAATGGACTGAAACACAGGCCTCAGAAGCACAGGAACACCTAGTGTATTTTGGGCCTCCTTTTTATTGGAATATATTTTAGGCACCATGTGTAATATCGGGGTAGGGAGACAGACAGGTGAGCCCTAATCTACCCGCCACTCAGTCCCTGCCTACTTTCACGGCCCGTCCTAGGCGATGGCGTACAACTGGGCGACGGTCCCTACGCTCAATATGTGCACGACAGACAAACAGACAAGGGTACACAGAAGCTAAGGGAAATGGGGCAGTTGCCCACGGCAACACCGTGAGCTTCAAGAGTAGTGAACGAGCCTAGTCAAACCAGGAGTGTACGAGGTACCAAACGCAGTGCAGGAGCGTAGTCAGTAAAGCCAGGGTCGATATGAAGCAGAGGTCAGTAGTATTAGCAGGAACAGCAAAGCCAGGAAACATGAGGGAATCACAGGCAAAGACAAGAAGCAAATGAAGGTATACATAGACCGAGGGCGGGAGCTAGAAGCGTCTGGCCAGGCTGTGATAGGTTCTCCCACTCCTCAGCTTACCAGCCTGAGTGGTAGCAGCTCGAGTCACTCTATCAGACCTAGGAGCAGATGCAGACTGATTAACCACGGGCGTCGACACAGAAGCTGTGTCTGGCAGATCCTTTACACCATGTTAGGTTTGAAGTGCTCTTGCGGTGTCAAAACAGTGGAAATCCCCCAAAAGTGACCCCATTTTGAAACTACACCCTCAAAGAAATGATCTAGGAGTATAGTGAGCCTTTTGACCCCACAGATTTATTGCAGAAATAATTGGAAGTAGGCCGTGAAAATTAAAATCTATATTTTTTCAAAGAAAATTTAGGTTTAGCTATTTTTTTTCTAATTTCCACAAGGACTAAAGGAGAAAAAGCACCATGACATTTGTAAAGCAATTTCTCCCAAGTAAAACAATACCCCACATGTGGTCATAAACGGCTGTTTGGACACACAGCAGGGCTTGGAAGGGAAAGAGCGCCATTTGGCTTTTGGAGCTAAATTTAGCAGGAATAGTTTGCGGAGGCCATGTCACATTTGCAAAGCCCCTGAGGGGACAAAACAGTGGAAACCCCCAACAAGTGACCCCATTTTGGAAACTACACTTTTTAAGCAAATTATCTAGGGATATAGAGAACATTTTAACCCCACAGGTTTTTTTTGCAGAAATTATTAAAAGTAGGCCGTGAAAATGAAAATTTAAATTTTTTTTCAAAGAAAATGTAGGTTTAGCTAATTTTTTTTTCATTTCCACAAGGACTAAAGGAGAAAAAGCACCACAACATTTGTAAAGCAATTTCTCCCGAATAAAACAATAGCCAGCATGTGGTCATATACGGCTGTTTGGCTTTTGGAGCAAAGATTTCACTGGATTGGTTTCTTGACACCATGTCACATTTGCAAAGCCCCTAAGGGACCAAAAAAGTGAAACCGCCCAAAAAGTGATTCCATTTAGGAAACTACACCCCTTGAGAAATTCATCTAGGGGTGTAGTGAGCATTTTGACCCCACAGGTGTTTCATAGCTCTTATTAGAATTGGGCAGTGAAATCCTTTTTCTTCAATAAGACGTAGCTTTAGCTAAGAAAAATTTCATTTTCTCAACAAAGAAAGCAAAAAAAAGCACCCCAACATTTGTAAAGCAATTTCTCCCGAGTACGGCAATACCCCATATTTGATCATAAACTGCTGTTTGGGCACACAGTAGGGCTCAGAAGGGAAGGAGCGTCATTTGGCTTTTGGAGTGCAGATTTTGCTGGATTGGTTTCTGGTCGCTATGTCGCATTTGCAATGCCCCTGTGGGACCAAAACTGTGGAAATCCCCCAAAAGTGACCACATTTTGGAAACTACACCCCTCAAGGTATTCACCACTGGGCGGAATGAGCATGTCAACCCCGCAAGTGTTTTGCAGAAATTAGTGTGCACTCGATGTTGCAGAGTGAAAATGGGATTTTTTTTCCATAGATATGCCAATATGTGGTGCCCAGCTTGTGCCACCATAACAAGACAGCTCTCTAATTATTATGCTGTGTTTCCCGATTTTAGAATCACCATACATGTGGCCCTAATATTTTGCCTGGACATTCAACCAGGCTCAAAAGTGAAAGAATACCATGCGAAGTTGACGCCTAATTTGGAGATTTACAAGGTATTGGTTCACAATTGCAGAGGCTCTGATGTGAAATAATAAAAGAAACCCATGCGAAGTGACCCCATTTTGGAAACTACACCCCTCAAAGCATTTATTAAGGGGTGTAGTGAACATTTTCACCCCACAGGTCTTTTCCATAAATGAATATGCTGCGGAGGGTGCAAAGTAAACATTTAAATTTTTCCCTAGATATGCAATTTCAGTGGCAAGTATGTCATGCCCAGCTTATGCCACTGGGGCCACACACACCAAAAATTGTTAAAAGGGTTCTCCTGGGTATGGCGATGCCATATATGTGGAAGTAAACAGCTGTTTTGGCACGCTGTACGGTTCCCAAGGGAGGGAGCGCCATTTGGCTGTTTTTGTTTTTTTTTGCATGATGAGCTGTAGTTATTATTGGTACCATTTTGGGGTATATGCCACTTTTTGATCACTTTTTATCCTATTTTTTGGGAGGCAAGGAGACCAAAAAATTGCAATTCTGGCATAGTTACTTAGGTTTTTTTTTTATACAGCGTTCACCATGCATTATAAATGACATGTTAACTTTATTCTGCGGGTCAGTATGATTCAGGTGATAGCAAATTTATAGCACTTTTTAATGTTTTACAACTTTTTGCACAATAAAATTACTTTTGTAAAAATTTATTTTTTCTGTCGTCATGTTGTGAGAACAATCACTTTTACATTTCTTCATCGACGGAGCTGTATGAGGGCTTGGTTTTTGTGAGACGAGCTATAGATTTTATAGGTACACTTTTTTTTCCAATTTTTGTAGGGCAAAGTGACCAAAACAGAAATTTCGTCATTGTTTTTTTTTTTACACCGTTTACCGCGTGGAATAAATAACATTATATTTTTATAGTTCAGGAAAGTACTGACGCGGTGATACCAAATATATATGGTTTATTTATGTTTTTACACTAATAAAGTACTTGATAAGGGAAAAGGGGAGATTGTGTTTTATTTTATTACTTAAAACTTTATTTTACAACTTTTTTTTCACTTTTTTTTTTCACTTTTTATTACACTATTCTTTAGTCCCATTAGGGGACTTGAAAGTCCAACTGTCATATATTTTTTTTTTCTAATACATTGCACTACCTATGTAGTTAAATGTATTAGATCTGTCCTTCATCTACTGACAGCAAGCCACCATTGTTAGGTCTCCTGTTGCCATAGCAGCAGTCGGCAACCCTGCGATTGCTATCAACCTCTTTGATGCAGCGATCACTTTTGATCACTGTATCTAAAGCGTTAATGGCAGAAATTGGAGCTAGCTCCTGAGCCGGCACCATCTTGTCGGCGGCTACAGAAGCCATTTAGGCCCTGCCTCTGGGTAGGGCCTACAAGGCTTCCATATTAGGCATACCGGGAGGCTAGTTTTAAGCCTCCGGTCATCTTTTGCAGCCACCAGCACCCCGGTAATTCCATTTCATTGCTGGGGTGCCGGTGAGCTGCAAACCCCATAAATGCAGAGATCACTTTTGACCGCTGCATTTGAGGGGTTAATGGCGGGGATCAGAGCAAACTTTGGTCCTCGCCATTACCCCGTACAGCTGACATCCGAGGATGATGACACAGACATATGTAAAAAATGCGGGAAGCACTAGCTTTCCATGACGTATCCAAATGTCGGTAAGGGGTTAAAAAGGGAAACCTCTTTGAGAAGACCACCTCTGATCTAGACCAGATTTTTCTGTAAAGCCAGGATTACACACAGTTTTGATGCAGTTTTTGTTACAATTTTTGGCTCTGTTTTTTTTTCGCCAAACATAGAAGTGGACTTAAAAGAAAGGAGATGCATCAGTCTTTCCTTTATTCCTTTCCATTTGGATCCACTTCTGGCTTTGGCTCAAACAATTGAGCCAAAAACTGCCAGAAAAACTGCATCAAAATCATACCGCCCAACTTTCAAGTTTCACAAAGTGGGACAACCAATGCGGCGCGCACAGCAATTTGTTTTCCTTTTAAGTCACGCCTCTAATCCCACCTAATCCCGCCCATACACAACCGGTTCAATCCACATAGTATCATGCTCCCATAGTGCCTCCCACACAGTATAATACCAAATAGCTGCCCCCACACAGTATAATGCCTTCTAGCTGCCACCATATAGTATAATGTCCCCATAGCTGCTACATACAGTATACTGCCCCATAGATGCACCCATACAGTTTAAAGCCAACACAGATGCCCCCATACAATATAATAGCCACACAGATGGCCCCCATACAGTATAATGCCCACACAGATTCTCCCATGCAGTATAATGCCAATACAGATGCCCCCATGCAGCATAATACCCAAACAAATCCCCCCATGCAGCATCATGCCCATAGCTGCCCCCATGCAGAATAATGCCCCCATAGCTGCCCCATATGGTACAATGCCCCCCATAAAGTATAATTCCCATAAAGATGCCCTCATACAGTATAATGCCCCCATAGCTGCCCCATACAGTATAATGCCTCAGAGCTGCACCATACAGCATAATGCCCCCAAAACTGTCCCATACAGCATAATACCCCCATAGCTGCCCCATACAGTATAATGCCCCCCTAGCTGCCATTATACAGTATAATGCCCCATTAGCTGCCCCTAGTGCCAGTGTCCTTGTAGGGTGACAGTGCTCATGTAGATAGTGCCCATGTAGATGGTGTCACAGTGTCCCCTTTTTATAGTGCCACTATATAGTGCCACAGTGTTCATATAGATAGTGCCACACCCCCTTGAAGATAGCGCCACCCCCTGTAGATAGCACCATTGGGACACCCTCTAGGAGCGAAATCCCCAGCCAGAGCATAACCGGGAATTCCGCTCCTACAGGGAAGACCTGATGTCACTGTCAATATATGGACAGTGAGGTCAGTGGTTATTCCTTGAGCGGAATCCCCGTTGCCGACTCTAGCCGGGGATTCCGCTCTAGGAGGAGCTTCTGACGTCAATGTCCATATATGGTCAGTGACCTCAGGGGTATCTTCTAGGAGCAGGATCCTCGGCCAGATCATCAGCAATGGAGATTCCGCTCAAGGACTAGATACTGATGCCACTGTCCATATATGAAGCAGGGAGCTGATGGTTCCCAGCTTCAGAATTTGGTTCAACTGTACCTGCGTCCTGAGGATGCAGATACAGTTGACAGCGGGACATACCCCCGGTCGCCCAGGACAGCGGGACATAGCCCGGAATCCGGGACTGCCCCACTGAATCCAGGATGGTTGGGAGGTATGTCAAAACTATGTGTGTTCAGACCTGGCAGAAATGTTCAAAATTTGCATATTTGACAGTTAATTCAGACATGGCGGATATCACAGCAGACTTTCCGCAGATTTCAACCTTTGCATTGCAAAAGAAGAAATCTGCAGTGAAAATCCGCTGCTTCTCCGCAACAGACTGTGCATGCTGCGAAGTGTAAATTCTGAACCGCAGCCTAAATTTCGCACTGTTATTTTCAACAACGTCTAAACTAAGTTACCTAAAGAGCTATAGTAACCAAAGAAGAAAAGGTAGCTGCGGATTTCCACTGCGGTATGGAATTCCAACATGTATGAACATGCCCTAAGAGACAGTAGCAGCAAAGCGGATGAGATTTGTACAAATCTCATCCACACGCTGTGTAAATGCTGAGCAGAAAAAAACGGTCAGAAATTGAACTACGGTGTGGTTTTTCAATCCGCAACAGGTCAATTGTATTTGTGTATAGCTACTTTTCTGTTGTGGGTTTTGAATTCAATGGAGAGGTAAAACCCACAACAAATAGCAGATGTTACATTTTTTTGCACTTTTTTTTCTTATACTTACCCAGAATTCTGTGTTTCTTGGTCCAGGCCGGCCCCCTGGGATGATGTTTCATCCAATGTTACCGCTGCAGCCAATCACAGGCTGCCAGGATCCCAGGAGGCCGGCTTGCAAATTTTATTATTTTTTAAGTGCAGTTTTCCGCAGCGGACGTTCCAGCCAAAAAACTGCAACACAATTTGGCATGGTTATTCAGCCGCAATTCCCTGTGGCGTCTAGGATGGATACACTGTGTGCTTTTACACCGCATACCCTAAGGGTCAGTTCACCCGTTGCGTAAATCCGCAGCAAATACAGGAGCAGCAAAGTGGATGAGATAAAACAAATCTCATCCACACGCTGCGTAAATACGGAGCGGAAAAAACTCAAATTGATGTGCGGCGTAGAATTTGATACCACAGCATGTAAATTGTATTTGCGTAAACGCTGCTTATTTGTTGCGGGTTTTTCCCATTGAATTCAATTGGGGAGGTAAATTCTGCAACAAATAGCATTTGTTGCTTTTTTTGCAGCCGGTTCGCAGCAATTACGCCGCAAAAACGAAACTCAGGAAAAAAAACACTCATACTTACCCAGCCTCCTGATATGACGTTTTATCCCATGTGACCGCTGCAGCCAATCACAAGGTGTAGCGGCGGTCACATCATCCCAGGAGGCTGGCCTGGATGACGTCAGAGGGCCAGCCTCCTGGTATAACGCTTCATCCCATTTGACCACCGCTGCAGCCAATCACACGATGCTGCGGTCTCCTGGGAGGAAATATCATCCCAGGAGGCTGGCCTGCTACCAGGCCGGCTTTAGTGCTGCAGTTTTCCACCGCAGACAAACCGGGCAAAAAACTGCACCACAGCTTGGTGCGGTTTTTCGCCTGGAATTCCCTGCGGCCACCAGGGCGTGACTTTACACAGCGTATCTGCCCCGTGTGAACTCAGCCTAAGGCCTTATTCACATGAACGTGTCAGTTTTGTGGGCGCAAAAAACGCTGAGTTTTGCGCGCGCAAAAGTTACGTGTGGCATCAGTATGTGGTGCGTGCCTGAGTGATTTCAGTGTGATGATACTGTGTTTTTATGTTTACATACATAAAAGCTGGAGGTGCTTTTCTTGTTTCATTCATTTATTTTACTACTGTAGTGCGAATCACGCACGGAACACGGAAGTGCTTCCGTGTGCCGTGCAGGATTTTCACGCACCCATTGACCAAAACCAGGTGTAGATCACAAAAGGAGATAAATTATAAAGGACAGATTATACTTCTACTCTGATTTTAATTAATTCTTTGTTTTGCCTACAAAAACTGCACCAAGGAACCTGAACAAAACCTGCTCAAAAGATGCATGTCTGAATACACCCCAAAAATTTCGAATTACCTTACACTTTTTTGTAAATTTGCCCACTTCCTTGAGAGGACCACCCATCTAGATGTCTAATTTTCATTTGAATTTTGGGTTGCCTCAAAGACGTTTCACAGTATTATATTATATCGTTTGAAATGAAGCGCCATCAAACACCCTGACAGGAAAAATATTAATAATAAAAGTAACCAATTGACGCAGCCACAATACATACTATGGCATCTTGGCATTTATATTGTTTATTAGCATGGAATAGTCACTCTCCTTATTCATAAAATAATTTATTTCTTCTGTCAGAAAGTCTATCGGTATCTTACATTTACCTTATGTGCACTCTCTTTTCTCCTATTTGGTTACCGGATAAGATTGAACAGGTGCGAGCGTTCAGAAAAACAACCCTGAATGCACATTACTCATCATTGCAGACTAATTGCTCCCTTCTCAGACCTTTTCCTTGTTTGATAGTAGAACATACATGTATTCAATTGGTTCTTTTAATTTGCTAAATTGCAGGCATAGAGATTTGATGACAGATGAGAACAAATTGACACAATTGCTGATACCTCAACAAGATAAAATGTCACACTTTTATGTATTTATTCATGTGAAATGAACAATAATTGCTGAAAATGTAAATGTAGATTATGCTATCTATACAGTACTCTGAAAAGACATGGGCACCACTGTGGGATCTAAATACTATAATCAGTTCTTCTGTGGGTGTTGCTGGCATCATTTTAAGGTGGGTCATGTGAGTTTGGGGTACATAATGTTTGTTTTCATATGGTACTCCAGTGTACCAGGCTGCCTCCCACTCCCACACAGTGACATCACTTTCCCTCTTCCCTGGGCAATATTCTCCCAGCCCCTCCAACGTGGGATTATAAGGAGAGAACCACCTCTAATGGCATCTGACCACTTCCTGCCATCCATCCTCTCCCATGTGTTTTATCCTTCACTAACACAGGTGTGTCATTCTATTATATGTGTCTTATCCATGTATCAACACCAGCTGCGCTAGGTATGGTGTCATTGGCCCATGGCCTATTAAATACCCATTCCATTTCATACCTCCCTACCCCAGGACGAAGCGAGGAGCGAAATGTGCGCTGGGGCTGGTGGTTTGTGTGCAGTTGGTATACTCCTTGCATATTATTTATGCCTTTTTGTTAGCTGGACTGATGGTTTTTATTTACCCCTTGTCAGCTCTTTATATGCAGTCAGCAATCTACTAGTCATTATTTGGTCTTGTGGCACATGTTTTATGTCCGTTTACCATTCGTGCAATGAACTATGTACTTACCTCCTACTGATATTAATGTGCGTTTTCTTTCTTCTTTTAAGTGTTTTTACATTTGTTCTTGATCTGTTATACAATAAAGCTTTTTCTGATTACATTTACAGATTTTTGTCCTGTGGATTTTTTTCGGGGTTTATTATTATTGTTGCCCACAGGGCTTACTTACACATTGTATTTAATTCAGCCCACACTCAATTGGTTATTTATACTATATGGTAGTTCCAGATACAATGACCGACATTTACTAATGCTGTCTAATAGTAAGACAGCGTAAACTTAGATCAGGCAGTCACAAAATGTGTCAAATTCATTGCGCCAATTTCAGCTAAGATTTGGTGTATTTTTATACACTTCCGAGACACAGACTAGTAATCTCCCTGGGGTAGATTAAAGAGTATCTGTCATTTCCTTTTACTTATCGTAATGACATGTCAGAAGTTTTGATCGATGGGGGTCTCATTGCCCGGGCTCTCACTGAAACTTTTGACATGTTTTATGGCATGACAGTTAGGATGAGTTCACACAGGAACGTTTCATCATAGGAGACAGCTGCAGCAACCTGTGATTGGCTGCAGCGGCGGTCACATGGGATGAAGTCATTCCAGGTGGCCGGCCATCTGACGTCATCCAGGCCGGCCTCCTGGGAGGACGTTTCTTCCCATGTGACCGCTGCTATAGCATGTGATTGCTGCAGCGGTCACATGGGATGAAATGTCATCCCAGGTGGCTGTGCTGGAGGGAGGAACACAGACTTCTGGGTAAGTATGAGTTTTTTGTTTTTTTCTATGTTGTGTTTTGTGTAGCGGGATTACTGCGACCCCGCCGCAAAAAAAACGCTACTGCTATTTTTTGCGGGTTTTACCTCCTATTTAATTCAATGGGGAAAACCTGCAACAAATAAGCAGCGTTTACACAAATACAATTGACATGTTGCAGAATAAAATTCTGCACCACAGGTCAATTTATGAGCAGTTTTTCCGTTCACTATTTATGCAACTAATTGTTTTATTTCATCGAAAAACTGTATTTGCTGCGGATTTTCCGCAACTAATTCCGTAGCGGAAAAAACGCAGTATTTACGCAACGTGTGAACTGCCTCTAATCTTTAAGGCATACATCAGTTCTTGTCTTTTGGCAGCTATCCTACCAGCCTCCCAACCTGTACCTTATTAGGCCAATACCTCTTATATCTCTCCCACTACCACTGACACATACTAGGACACACCATTAGGCAAAATATAGGGCAGTATGTGAGCCAATTTTGGTAGAAATCCAATGAACCTACTCATTCACATTCATAACCAAACTTTTGGAGACAGTGAAACACTACTTTTGCTTTGCATTCTGGCCAACAACAACAACAGGGCCACCATCAGAAATCTTCGGCCTCATACAAATTTTAGGGGCATTTTCACGTCCTTTACCACTGCAACTCACATTATAAGAAAAGGTATACATTGCACTGCTCCTACAAAATTCTTTCAGCTGTGGATCAGACATGTAGCAAACTTTTTCTTTCATATATCCCCTAATTGTATGCGTGCGGAGAACTGCAACTCAGCTCCATGTAAGTAAAGAAGCTGCAGTAATTGCACATCGCCTGGACAGGAATGGCACTGTGCAGGGGAAACTGACCATGACCCCTTAATTTTTGAAATTGTGGGGATCTCAGTGGTTGCAACTTTACCGATTAGCAAGTTACTCGTATCCTAATGCATAATCTGTGACGTATATAGTCATTAGCATACTCTAGAACCTTCGGGAGTATCTGCTAAAATTCAGGACATGCAAGACATACATTACAGTTATAATATGAAAGAATGACATATGCAGAAGGGACACTTCAGCAGAGTTCTCAAAACCTTTATATTAAGAGCCACATTGACATATAATTTAACAAGTGTTTTGATCACATTAGATTTTATTTTTTATTCTTTTAAAAAGCCTAATAAGAACTAACAAAAACAACTACACAGATATGTGATTGTGAAAAATGGCAAGTAGCCATGATCTTGTGCTGTGTGAAGTCCAGTTTTACACTGCTGCATGTAGTGCCAAGTGTCTGTTATGTGATCCTGGCCCAGGAGTCAAGCGACCCTGGTGCCAAGTGTCAGTAATGTCATGACATTTCTGGCGTCCTTGGTGCACAATAGTATTAACAGCTTCCAACAACATAGGATTCCACGTTTATATATCAACTCAGCATGACTGATGCCCTGTTAGATAAATAAACTCAGCCATATATAAGGTGGGATCACAAGAACATATTGCGCCATTTTTCCTGAATTCTACCTTCATTTAAAATTTTTATCCTAAACATGTATATATATATATTTAAAGAAATCCTCATTTTGGGCAACAACTAAAATGCATTATCACAGTTGAATGAGGTATACTGTGTATTTGTAGGAATATTCAGCCTCTACTTAGGTACAATTTGTTTAAGTACAGTACATTAGCATTAATAGAATAAAATATGAACTCACAAGGGCAAGATAAAAACCTTTTCCCTTTTCCTGGAACTACTAATTAATTTGCTCATATTTTGCTGCTAATGAGAATAATAAAGGTTAATTTACATCTGTTATGTCATCCTGCATTGCTGCTATTTAAACCGCAGCACATGGATACAAAATGTAGCGCCGAGTGTTTCTCCGATCATAGATAGTATTACACTGGGGTAAGTAGCAGAGTATCCCTTGAAAATTTTTAACATGCTGCAACTTGTTGATGATGGTGATGATGATGATGATGATAATAATTATTAGCAATATTACTATTATCATTTTAAACATATGGAAGTCATTAGTTTGCTTATTAGATGCTTACATAGCACCAACATATTCTGTAGTGATGTACTAAGGCCTGATTCAGACAAGCGTGTCTGTTTTGCTTTCGCAAAAAAACAGAGCGTATTTCATGTATTTTACTTCCGTGTGGTATCAGTGTTCTTGTTTATTTTATTTATCAACATTTCCTTAGCAACTGGTGCGTTAAAAACTTCGACAGCACACAGATGTGGTCCGTGTGCGGTCCTTGTTTTTTACGCACCAATTGACTTCAATGGGCGACGTGGTCCGCAAAAAACGTTACAAAATAGGACATGCAGTGGGTTTCATGTAACGGACACACGCTGCGTGAAAAACCACACACGTGTGAATAGCCCCATTGAATTGCATAGGCCCGTGTGCGGTCCATTTTTTTAACAGACAGCACGCGGACATATAATACGCTTGATTGAATAAGGCCTAAGATTGACATCTCTCAAAATTTGATTCCATTATCTCAGGCACACACACAGAAAGTCAGTTAGACTCTTTATTATGGAGTGTGGGAGGAAATCCATGCAGAGGTTGCGCTTGGTCAGAATTTAACCCAGCGCTGCAAAACAACAGTGCCAACCACAGAGCCGCTGTGGATCAATCTGTAAGTAAAGTAAGGGCGGGACACAGGCTGCAGGCCATAGGGGTAGGCTGGAATGTCCAGGGGGACAGGAAGGTAAGGGGTTAACATTTGTAATAGGAGGAGTAGTAAAGGAGTTAGAGGCAAAGAGTAGGAGTGGCTTCAAGGGGCGAGGTCAGGGACTATATAGGGACGAGCAAGGGGTGCTGAGGGCCATTAACGGGCAGTCAGCACAGGAATTATACAGCACAGAAATAGTCTCTGCACTTGACTTACCTCATGGAGGTGCTTATAGTGCAGCTCCGAATAACGGTAGCAGAGAGAGAAATGGTCTGGCTGCAGGAGGAACTGGGACGGACCGGTCCTGGGGAGCAGGCCCCCGAAGTGTCGACAGCTGCAGGATCGCACGCACTGATGGGGCCTTCTGCTCTTGCGACGCCCACGTGCTCTCAGCTGCGGTCCTCCAGGAAACTGGCGGTGACGTCATCACCCGTCCGGCGGCGCTCTCGTCGGGTCCGGCCACCGGAGCGTCTGATTTCCAATGTACAGCCAAAGGACAGGTACAGGGTTGGGAGCACTTCTCGGGACCCTGCTCTGAGAGGAATCCTAGGAACCGGCCTGGCCGTGCGGAGATGAGGGGCAGGCTCACTTGCCTCTGGGACCGCTCCTTGTCTACAGCCACACAAGTCGTGGAGCTGCGGCGGGCCGATATGGCGACACTCCAGTCAGACGGCCAGCCTGTCACCTGGACGATGCCCCTGGAGTTACACGTAGCCCACAGTCGGCGGTGATGCAGCGTAAGGCTGGGTTCACATGAGCATGTTACGTCCGTAAAGGACGGAACGTATTTCAGCCGCAAGTCCCGGACCGAACACACTGCAGGGAGCCGGGCTCCTAGCATCATAGTTATGTACGATGCTAGGAGTCTGGCGCCTGGTACGTGGTCAGTATACGACGCGGCGTGGAGGGATTGGGAGGCATGGTTAGCGGGACTGACAGGGGTGGAGGGGGACAGCGATCGTGGGGTAGCATTGCTGGGGTTCGTAGGCTGGGTTTCAGTAACAGGCTGGTCAGTGTCCAAAGTAAATCGGTTCGTGTCAGCTCTGGCTTTCGGGTTTAAGATTTGAGGTTTGCGGGATGTAACAAAAGACTTCTTGGTGGTCCAGGTCCTGATGGGGTACCGTAGGGGCAGGATTTGACCAGATGGGCATCGCCCAGTTTCTTTCTTAATGTTGGAACGGATAGTTGAGGTACTGACCGAGGTTTGTTTTTCTGAGTTCAAAGTCAGTTTGAATAGATTGGCAATTTTGTGGGCGTTTTTAGGGGCTTTGCGGGTGGGGGAACTGGTGGCGCCAAGTACCAAGAGGACAAGAGGGTTGCAGGCGGGGGATGCAATGTTATTTGAAGACAGAGTGGAGTTTTGGATTAGGCGATCTAAAACAGATCAAGAGGGTAGGGGTAAATGCGTCACTGTGGTGCCTATGTTCCCGGTGACCTGTTGTTCTCGCTATAGGGCGTTTAGGAGGGGGGCAGAGGGTCAATTTTTGTGTCACACTGATGGGACCTTTTTGTCTTGGTATCAGTTCACGTGGGTTTTCCATAGATGTTTAGTGGCTATGGGGTTGGATGGATCGGTTTTCTCTACCCATTCGTTTCATATTGGGGCCGCTACAGAGACGGCTGCTTGGGGTTTAGGACCAGAGATAGTAAAACGGATAGGTCGTTGGGAGTCTAATCATTTTAGGTCTTATATTCGTCCTCAGTTGGCATAACTACATTTGTACTTGAGGACTTTATGTTGTCAGTATGTAGTGATACAGAGATTTGAGTTGGCTTCCTCTCTCCCCTGTCCCCCCCTTTCTCTGTTTGCTTCTCTCGATCCTTCTAATTAATTTTGCTTCCTTTCATTGTAGATTGGGGTCCTCGGTTGGTGTGGATATTAGGACACTCTTACATGCACTGGGGGGCTGTGCTGGCAGATGTTTGCTCTAATGGGCGACAATTGGGTTCTTCGAGGTCCGATGTCATAATTCATTGGCTCGGCTCTAGAGGTATGGTGTGGAATAGGGTTCCCACGGATGTCCATCGGTATGCCAAGTTAGACAGAGCACCAGACGTGTTGGTGCTACATGTAGGGGGTAATGACCATTGATTAGGGATATCAAATACAACCTACTCTGTCTCTGGTCATGCTTTCCCTGGGTGGTAGTGGTTTGGTCTGAAATAGTCCCTCGTAGGGTTTGGAGACATGCTCGGTCAGTGGCTCGCTTAAACACAGCACGGGGTAAGGTTAATCGGGCGGTTTCCAGTTTTCTGGTTAGAAAGGGCATCGTTTTTGTCCGCCATTACGATTTCGAGAATGGCTTGGGAAATTTCTAGTTGCGGGATGGGGTTGATCTGAACGCTGTCGGTATTGACCTTTGGGCCTTGCGGATACAGGAGAGGATAGAGCGGGACTTGTTGAGTGGTGGGGGCTTACATACTTGAAGGTGTTCTAAGTATGCTTGTGTGGTGGATTGGGGGGTCCTTGGAGTTGGTGGTAAATTGGTGTAGGGGGGTTCATCGTGGGTATGGTCCCTCCCAAATTATATAATTGGTCAGTAGTCTGGCTTATTTTGGGCTCCTGCTGGACCGCACACGTCCAAAACCACGGACGTGTGAATAGCCCCATTGAATTGCATAGGCCCGTGTGCGGTCCGTTTTTTTAATGGACAGCACGCGAACATATAATACGCTTGATTGAATTTGATTCCATTATCTCAGGAACACACACAGAAAGCCAGTTAGACTATTTATTATGGAGTGTGGGAGGAAATCCATGCAGAGGTTGCGCTTGGTCAGAATTTAACCCAGTGCTGCAAAACAATAGTGCTAACCACTGAGCTGCTGTCGATCAATCTGTAAGTAAAGTAAGGGCGGGACACAGGCTGCAGGCCATAGGGGTAGGCCGGCATGACCAGGGGGACAGGAAGGTAAGGGGTTAACATTTGTAATAGGAAGAGTAGTAAAGGAGTTAGAGGCAAAGAGTAGGGGTGGCTTCAAGGGGCGAGGTCAGTGGCTATATAGAGATGAGCAAGAGGTGCTGAGGGCCATTAACGGGCAGAGAGCACAGGAATTGTCCCGCCCTCCCTCCCTCTTTTTGATATATGCTGCATTTTCTCAGTATGTTTCTGTTTTGCTCTTTCTTTTCTCTGGCTGGTGGTGGTTTGTCGAAGATGGAGTCATGGTAGCTGCGCGGATCTGGGGGTCCTTGGAGTTGGTGGTAAATTGGTGTAGGGGGATTCATCGTGGGTATGGTCCCTCACACATTATACAATTGGTCAGTAGTCTGGCTTAATTTGGGCGCCTGCTGGGTAGTGTCCCGGGGAGTGGTTTACACTCATGGCAAGCCAACTGCGGTTATAACGGTGCTCCTGAGCCTGTGGGGAAATGGCTGGGGGTAAACATATATATGGTGGGCAGTTTGGCACCAGAGTTTTGTTGTTTCAAGGACTACCCTTTCTCATTGTGTATTTTATTGATGAAGATAATGGTTGTTTTATGTTTGTATGTTTGTTAATAAACTGGCTGCTGTGGCCAATTTTATCCAACCTAAGGTCTCGAGTATTTACTGGAAGGGGTGAGTTGAGTTGGGATAATAAAGGAGACGGGCCATAGTTACAGGAATAGGACATCAACATACAGACTGGACGAGCTATGGAATCCCATGGTCATGTTTATATCTTGCAGAATTATCAGCAATCATCCGTTTATTTGAAAAGCATATGTTACTGCCATTTGGTATGCAGAAAACTATTTAACCCCTTCCCGCACCTTGGCGTAAATGCACGTCCAGGTGAGCAGTAACTTCGCGCACCTGGGCATGCAGTTACGTCCGCGCTTTAACAGTTAACCTCCGCGCAGCGCTACACCGCAGCGGCGGTTAACTGTGCAGGGTGTCAGCCCTGCTCTCCCCGTTGCCGATTAGCGGCCTGTCGCCGCTGAAATCGGCAATTAACCCCTTCGATGCGGTGGTCGATTGCGATCACCACATCGAAGAGGTTTACAGCGGATCGGCAGCCCCCCACATGCATTTGCGGGGGCTGGCGATCCTTATCATGGCAACCAGAGGCAAAACAATGACCTCCGGGTTGCCATGTACGGAAGCCTCGGAGGAGCAGCCTCTGGCCGGTCCCCCGATGCTTCCTGTCAGTGTGACTGTCACGTCACAATGACAGTTGGAACACATTACACTACGTGTGTAGTGTAATGTGTTCCAGCAGCGATCAGAGCTGCAAGTCTAAGTGTCCCCTAGTGGGACAAGTAAAAAAAGTAAAAAAAAGATAATAAAAATGTTTTAAAAAGTGTAAAAATTAAAGTTATAAGTGACATAAACAAAGAATGCTTTTTTTCCTATAATAAGTCTTTTATTATAGGAAAAAAATTAACACGTTAAAAAAAGTACACATATTTGGTATCACCGCGTTCGTAACGACCCCAACTATAAAACTGTAATATTATTTTTCCCGCACGGTGAACACCGCAAAAAAAATAAATGAAAAACAGTGCCCAAATCACAATTTTTTGGTTACCAACCCTCCCAAAATATACAATAAAAAGAGATCAAAAAGTCGCATGTACGCCAAAATTGTACCGATACAAACTACATCCCGTCCCGCAAAAAACAAGCCCTTACACCGCTTTTTGGACTGAAAAATAAAAAAGTTATCGCTCTCAGAATATGGTGATACAAAAAATAATTTATTTTATAAATAAGTGATTTTATTGCACAAACGCTGCAAAACATAAAAAAATTATATACATATGGTATCGCCGTAATCGTACCGACCCGCAGAATAAAGTAAAATGTTCATTTATATCCCAGGGTGAAGGCCATAAAAAAACAAATAAAAAACATTGATGGTTTTTGGTCACCTTGCTTGCCAAAAAATGGAATAAAATGTGATCAGAAAAATTTCTGGTACCCCGAAATGGTACCAATGAAAACCTACAGATTGTCCCGCAAAGAATAAACCCTCACACAGCTCCGGTGGAGAAAAAATAAAACAGTTCTGGCTCCCAGAATATGTAGATGCAAAATGTGCAGTGTCCAAAAGCAGATAAGATCGAGTGCCATTTATCAGTGCGACTCCGGCCACACATCTGCGGATTATTATTTATTTACTGCATTATTATACCCTCTTATTATACCCTGATGTACCACGCACAGATAAAATGTACCCTGATGTACTCCGCACAGATAACATATGCCCCTCCCTTCTGAGCCCTGCAGCGTGCCTAAACACCAGTTTACGTCCACAGATATGGCATCGCCATACCCGGGAGAATCCGGTTAATATTTTATGAGGTATTTGTCTTCAGTGGCACAAACTGGGCATAACATGTAGTGCACTAAAATGGCATACGAGTGGAAAATTGTAATTTTCACTCCGCACCATGCGCTGCGCATTAACCCCTTCGCGCACCATGACATAGCATGTCTTAGTGTGGGGGGTGATGTATGGAGCGTCTCACGTAAAAAATAAAGAATTTAAAATGGCAAAATCGCTGTTTTCTTGGTCACCTTGGCTCTAATTAAAAATGTAATAAAAAGTGCTCAAAAAGTTGTGTGTACCAAAAAATGGTACCAATAAAAACGACCGCTCGTCCCTCAATAAATAAGCCCTCATACCGCTCTATTGACTGAAAAATAAAAAAGTTGTGGCTCTTGGAACGCGGGGAGGAAAAAACTAAAAAGGAAAATAAAAAAATGGATCAGTCCAGAAAGGGTTAATTACTTTCTAATGAAAAACCATTTATGACCACACGTGGGGTATTGCCGTACTCGGAAGAAATTGCTTTACAAATGTTTGGCAGCTTTTACCCCCTTTATCCTTTGTGAAATTGAAAAAATGCAACATTTTAGTGGAAGAAATGTTGATATTCATTTTCACGGCCTAATTCTAATAAATCCTGCAAAAGACTTGTGGGGTCTAAATGCCCACTATATCCCTAGATAGATTCTTTAAGTAGTTCTAATTTCCACTTTTGGGGGGGTTTCCACTGTTTTGGCCCCTCGGGGGCTTTGCAAATGCGACATGGCACCCAAAAACCATTTCAGCTAAATTTGAGCTCCAAAAGCCAAATAGCGCTCCTTCCCTTATAAGCCTTTAAGTACATTAGAAAAATAGAAATCTGTAACGGATACTAACTGTGGATATGTTATTATAAAGTAAGACAAAAATACTCACGGAAATGAAGAATTACAAGCTCGGTCACATAAATCTTCCATATGATATTGCACAGCATGAGCGCAAGCCTGTCCTATTGTTAACCATAGCATGGGAACTGATTATTCTCATGATAGAAAAGTAGCTCAGAAAAAAAAGCAATGATACCTATTTAAAATGTAAATATTCTAAACATAGTAAATCATCAATACATACAGTAAATGATGAATAAATAATATCAGTATAAATGTATTGATATACAAATGTAATTTTTCTAGTTAAAGCGTATTTCTTGTAGAGATGAGCCTCAGGGTGCACAATTAAAGTGCTATATTTAAGTGACACATTTATTTAAAAATGACAAGTCAGTGGGCTTTCTTTTTACCAGGCTGTGTCCTAAAGTGAACTTAACGGAAACTCCAGTTGGAGTAGTATGTATTGCTAACACCTAGGATGTGTATTTAGGCATAGGAATAACTCTTCATTGTGTAATAATCCTAGAAGATACATAAGGCAAAGAAGACTGAATATGGCATTAACAAAGTGACCAGACTGAAGGATATAGAGAGATAGGAGGAACAGTAGGCAAGGAACAGGAAAAAAAGATCCGTATTCAGGGGGATGACTGCATAACTATTGTTTTAAACAGGGCATTACTATGGGACCCCCCAAGAGCAAACTAAAAACCACCCGGTATTGTTTAGTGTTATATGGTGGTATTATTTGGGGAATAAAGTGCAGTATTATGTGGGCTCTTTAGGAGAGTATTACTTGGATCTTGCATATTATTAGGGCACTATATAATAGAATTATGTGGGCTGTATATGACAGTATTATCTTTGCACTATATGGTGGTATGGTAAGTGGAGTGGCATCTTCTTGTTTCCAGTTACAAAAGAAGGAGAAAGAGAAGTTTTAGAGCACAAACTGCCTGCCTAACAAATAAAATACTGTGCAGACTAAGAGAATACTATTATGAATATAAAAAGGTATTACATGTTTTAAATTGCACTTGTCAGCAGGACCTCCATGCTATATTATATACTTCCTAAAGAGGGCACATTGCTGTAGCATAGGCAGGCAGCTGCTTCCCCTGCACAGACATACCCGAAAAGTAGCTGCCTACGATGGAGTGTAACAGGCACTTGACCAGAGGTAAGAGTGCCTATTAGTTGAATTGATCCTAGGCAATCAGGTAAATGCCTGGGAAAGTTGAGGGTAAGGCCTCATGCACACGAACTTATTTTTTCCCTCCCGTAGATACTGGCGTAAATACGGGTCCTTGGTCACACGTATTCGACCCGTATTGCACCAGTATTTACGGACCCGTGCCCGTAAATACGGGTCCGGTGTCACCAGTATTCCACCCGTATTTACGGGCACGTTTTCTCTGCAAAATTGCACTGCAGTAATCGGCAGCCCTTCTCTCTATCAGTGCAGGATAGAGAGAAGGGACAGCCCTTTCCGTAGTAAAAGTAAAAGAATCTCATACTTAGGGGGGATTCACACGAGCGTGTATTCGGTCCGTGCGGGCCGCGTGGTTTTCACGCGGCACGCATGGACCAATACAAGTCTATGGGGCAGTACAGACAGTCCGTGCTTTTTGCGCAGCGTTTGTCTGCTGCGCAAAAAGCGCGACAGGTTCAATAACTCTGCGTATTTCGCGCATCACGCACCCATTGAAGTCAATGGGTGCGTGAAAATCACGCGCACCACACGGAAGCACTTCCGAGGGACGAGCGTGATTCGCGCAACAGCAGTGAAAAGGATGAATGAAAACCGAAAAGCACCACGTGCTTTTCTGTTTCCGAACATCCAAACGGAGTGTCTTTGCGATTAGCGAAGCCGGACAAGCGTACCGAACTTCACCGGGTTCGGCCAAAGTCGTTTTGGCCGATCCCGGCAAAAAAATTATCGGTACGCGACGTCAGGAGATAGTCACTGTCCATGGTGCTGAAAGAGTTAAACTGTTTCAGCACCATGGACAGTGACTTGCGATCCCAAAATACATTAACCTGTAAAAAAAACCGAAGTTCTAACTTACCGATTACTCCTGTCTCCTTCCTGCAGTCCGACCTCCCGGGATGACACTTCAGTTCAAGTGACAGCTCCAGCCAATCACAGGCCAAGCACAGGCTGCAGCCAATCACAGGCTGCAGCGGTCACTTGGACTGCTGCGTCATCCAGGGAGGTGGGGCCCGATGTCAAGAGAGGCGCGTCACCAAGGACGCGTCACCAAGGACGCGTCACCAAGGCAACGGCCGGGAAGTTCTCGGTAAGTAGGAACTTTATCTTTTTTTTTACAGGTTTTTCGCTGTTGTGTTCGGCATTCACTGTCGAGGGTGCTGAAAGATTTAGCTCTTTCAGCACCTTGGACAGTGACGGGCGTTGACAAGCCTCATCTCTATGATGCCGGCTGCGCGAAAATCACGCAGCCGCGCATCAGACACGCATGACACACGCAGCTGTCAAATGGTTTTTGCGCTCGCAAAACGCTGCGTTGTTTGCGCGCGCAAAAACGCAACGTTCGTGTGAATCTCCCCTTACCCGGCCGTTGTCTTGGTGACGCGTCCCTCTTTCGACATCCAGCCCGACCTCCCTTTATGACGCGGCAGTCCATGTGACAGCTGCAGCCTGTGATTGGCCTGTGATTGGCTGCAGCGGTCACATGGGCTGAAACGTCATCCCAGGAGGCCGGACTGGAGGAAGAAGCAGGGAGTTCTGGGTAAGTATGAATGTCTTTTTTTTTTTGTTACAGATTGATCTATATTGTGATCGGTAGTTTCTGTCCAGGGTGCTGAAAGAGTTACTACCGATCGTTTAACTCTTTCAGCACCCTGGACAGTGACTATTTACTGACGTCGCCTAGCAACGCTCCCGTAATTACGGGTGCACACACGTAATCACCCGTAATTACGGGAGCCCCATAGACTTCTATGGGCCTGCCCGTGCCGTAATTACGACCTGAAATAGGACATGTTCTATATTTTTCAACGGCACGGGCACCTTCCCGTAAGCATACGGGGAGGTACCCGTGGCCAATAGAAGTCCATGGGTCCATAAAAACGTGCCGTAATTACGGCCCATAATTACGGGCGTTTTTACGTTCGTGTGCATGGGGCCTAAGTAGCTTACAGCCTCAGAAATAGCAATATGTTCAAGGAATATTTGTCTCTCCATGTAGAAGGCGTCTCATAGGATGCCTATTTTTGTTCTTGAGATGGGAAATATTGCTCTATATACAAAACAATTAAATGTAAGAGGGACCAACTGAGAGGTCCCCTTTAATACAAAATAAAACAGAAATATTTAATCAATTACTACAATTGCAACAAAACATATTTACTTTTTGAATAGGTGCATAAACATTAAAACGTAAAATAAATGCTTAGTAGTTTGTATTATTTAGAGTTTAGTGTTCTTGTTTTTACAGGTAGAAGTCATTACAATACTTACAGGACCAACTGCAACTAATTCAGTTGAATATCATGATTTCTATTAGTAGATTGTTGACCAAGGCGAAAAATGATCTTTGTATTCTGGCATACATTTCTAAAAATCACTTTAAAGGTATAAATAATTAGAAAGACACACAAATGGATTTTTTTTATACAAGTTATAGAGATTAAGGTAAGTTTGTCAAATATAATGCAGAGGCGTGGCTAGGTTCTCCAGCACCCGGGGCAAAGATTCAGTTTGGCGCCCCCAACTTCTTTCCCGACATCTCCTTCCCCCTCGCCATGTTTGTTTTCCCTACCAATCAATGACGTGTCATTTTTTTTCCACATTTTTTTAATGAAACTCAAGCATAAAAACATTTGTACATTTTACAAGCAATATAGTTCTATACACAACACCAGAACCAAGCTCATTACATATATACAGCACCAGAACAAAGCTCATTACATATATACAGTACCAGAACTAAGCTCATTACATATATACAGCACCAGAACACAGCTCATTACATATATACAGCACCAGAACAAGCTCATTACATATATACAGCACCAGAACAAAGCTCATTACATATATACAGCACCAGAACAAAGCTCAGCATATAAATACAGCATTAGAACCAAGCTCAATACATATATACATCCCCAGAACCAAGCTCAGTACATATATGCAGCACCAGAACAAAGCTCATTACATATATACAGCACCAGAACACAGCTCATTGCATATATTCAGTACCAGAACCAAGCTCAGTACATAAATACAGCTCCAGAACCAAGATCATTACATATATACAGCACCACAACATAGCTTAGTACATAAATACAGCTCCAGAATCAAGCTCAGTACATAAATACAGCCCGAGAACCAAGCTCAGTACATATATACAGAACCAGAACACAGCTCATTACATATATACAACACCAGCACAAATACAGCTCAATTTAGTGCAACCCCTGCCGTATAGGTTTGCACTAAATTGTTTCCAGCTCCCAGCATGGCCCAAACAATGGTAAGGATATGCTGGAAGTTGCTGTTACCAAAAAAATAAAAAATCATATCATAATCACACCACCCATCATCTCTCTGCACATTATACAGTGACTACAGTACTGATTAGAGGCAGAATAAAAATGTACATTAAGTGACTCACCGTTGACATCTCAGATTCTAGTTATTTTTCTCCGTCCGGTCCAGACCTCTATGATGACTTCTCCTGGCCACAGCCCATTTCTGCAGTTTGCCGCTCACATGTCTTCAGCATCTCACTTTTCCAATATTTCTACACCTATAAACAAAAATAAAGTTCTCATTATACCTCACACTATGCCCCTAAATATAATAGTGCCATACACTGCACCTCTAATTATAATAGCACCATACACTGTGTCCCACACACATACACACCATGCCCCCTGTAGATAGTGCCTGCCATAGAGCCCTCTGTAGATATTGCCCCCCCATAGAGCCCCCTGTAGATAGTGCCCCCCATATAGCCCACCCCTGTATATAGTGTCCCACATATAGCTCCCACTATAGTGCTCCACAGATAGCTCACCCCTGTATATAACCCCCCTGTAGATATAGCACACCCCTGTATATAGTGCTACACATATATCCCACCCCTGTATATAGTGCTCCACAGATAGCCCACCACTGTATATAGCCCCCTGTAGATATAGCCCACCTCTGTATATAGTGCTCCACATGTAGCCCACCCCTGTATAGAGTGCTCCACATATAGCCCACCCCAGTATAGAACCCCCCTGTAGATAGAGCAACCCCCCCATAAAGCCCCCCATAGATAAAGCCCCCCTGTAGATAAAGCCACCCCCTGTAAATAAAGCCCCCCCTTGGAGATAAGACCCCCCTGTAGATAAAGCCCCCCCCTGTAGATAAAGCACCCCCCCCCCTCATAGATAATGCCACACACTTTTTTATTAGGATAAAAAAACAAACTAAACAAACTCTCCTTAATCCCCTCCCAGCGCCGTCCGGCGGCAATGGTTGAACGACGCAAGCAGCGCGATGACGTGATTGCGCTGCTTGCGTCTACGAAAGGCGCTGATTGGCAGGGCAGAATGACTTTCCCTGTCAATCAGCGGGACATACCCTCGGCCGCCCGGGACAGCGGGACACCGCCCGGAATCTGGGACTGTCCAGCTGAATCCGGGACAGTTGGGAGGTATGAGATAGATATGAGATGGATAGATAGATAGATAGATAGATAGATAGATAGATAGATAGATAGATAGATAGATAGATAGATAGATAGATAGATAGATAGATAGATAGATAGATAGATATGAGACAGACAGATAGATATGAGACAGACAGATAGATATGTTTAATGGAGAAATGTTTTTTTTTTATTACCATTATTACTATTACTATTTTCCCTCTCCTGCCAGGAGAGGGAAAAGTTACAGCATGCCTGTAGGCGTCGCTAGCACTGGAGGGGGCCCTGATGCTAGCGACAGCCAAATACATGCATTAGCGCTGAATGGCCGGGAATTTTCCGCGCCCGACCATTCAGCGCCTTACAATGATGCTGATTGGCTAGCGGCGCGATGACGTCATCGTGGTGCTTCCATGCTTGAAAGGCGCTGATTGACGGGGCAAGTCATTCTGCCCCGCCAATCAGCATCATTGGACGACGCTCGTTCAGCTCCAGCAGACCTGCCACAGCGTGGGAACGGGATCATATGAGTATGTTTTGGGTTTTTTTCTCATAAAACTGTGAGTGGCATTATATATAGTGGTGGCTCTATCTACAGGGGGGTCGTCTATATGTGGGCCACTATATACAGGGGGGGTCTATATGTGGGGTTATGGGGTACTAGCTACAGGGGTGGTCTGTATGTGGGGATGTGGGGCACAATCTACAGGGGGGTCTATATGTGGGGATGTGGGCCACTATATACAGGGGGGTCAATATGTGAGCCACTATCTACAGGGGGGTCTATATGTGGGGATGTTGGGCACTATCTACAGGGGGGGTCTATATGTGGGTATGTGGGGCACTATCTACAGGGGGGTTTATATGTCGGGCACTATATACAGGGGGAGCTATATGTGAGACACTATACAGGGGTGGGCTATATGTAGAGCACTATCTATGGGGGAGATATTTTTAAGGCACTTTCTATAGGGGTGGGCTATATGTTGGACACTATATACAGGAGTGGGTTACCTGTGGGGCACTAGCAACTGGGTGGTTATCTGTAGGGCACTGTCTACGGTGGTGGGCTATATGTGGGACACTATATACGGGGGGAGCTATATGTGAGGCTATCTACAGAGGTGGGCTATACGTGGAGTACTGTCTATAGGGGAAGCTATATGTAGGGCAGCACGATGGCACAGTGGTTAGCACTATTGCCTTGTATGTGGGGATGTGGGGCACAATCTACAGGGGGTCTATATGTGGGGATGTGGGCCACTATATACAGGGGGGGTCAATATGTGGGCCACTATCTACAGGGGGAGCTATATGTGAGACACTATACAGGGGTGGGTTATACGTAGAGCCCTATCTATAGGGGAGATATTTTCTAAGGCACTTTCTATAGGGGTGGGCTATATGTTGGACACTATATACAGGGGTGGGTTACCTGTTGTGCACTAGCAACCGGGTGGTTATCTGTAGGGCACTATCTACAGGGGTGGGCTATATGTGGGACACTATATACGGGGGGGGGGAGCTATATGTGAGACTATCTACAGAGGTGGGCTATACGTGGAATACTGTCTATAGGGGAAGCTATATGTAGTGCAGCACGGTGGCACAGTGGTTAGCACTATTGCCTTTAAGCTCTGGAGTCCATATTTATGTGGGACACTATCTACAGGGGGCTATGGGGGCACTATCTACAGGGGGCACGGTGTGTGTGTGTGTGTGTGTGTGTGTGTGTGTGTGTGTGTGTGTGTGTGTGTGTGTGTGGGACACCGTGCATGGTACTATTATATTCAGGTACACAGTGGATGGCACTATTATAGTTAGAGGTGTTGAGAATTTTAACTTCGTTTATAGGTGCAGAAATGTTTTAAAAGTGAGAAGATGAAGACATCTGAGCGGAAAACTGCAGAAATGGGTCATGGCTGGTAGAAATCCATCATAGAGGTCTGGACCGGAGGGAGAAGAAAAGAACTAGAATCTGAGACGTCACCGGTGAGTCACTTAATGTAAATGTTTATTTTGCCTCTAATCAGTAATGTAGTCACTGTATGATCTGCAGCGAGATGATGGTGGTATGATTTTTTTTTTTGTGAAACAGCATCTCCCAGCAAATCCTCACCATTGTTCGGGCCATGCTTGGAGCTGTAGTTTTACACTGTACAAACCTATGCGGCAGGGGTTGCACTAAATTGAGCTGTATTCAGGTGTTGTATATATGTACTGATCTTGGTTCTGATTCTGTATGTAAGTACTGAGCTGTATATACGTATGATATTGGTTTTGGTGCTGTGTATATATGTAATGAGTTTGGTTCTGGTGCTGTAAATATGTACCGAGCTTTGTTCTGGTGCTGTATATATGTCAATGCTTGGTTCTAGTGCTGTATTTATGTACTGATCTCGGTTGTGTTACTGCATTTATGTACTGAGCTTGGTTCTAGTGCTGTATTTATGTACTGAGCTTGGTTCTAGTGCTGTATATATGTACTGAGCTTTGTTCTGGTGCTGTATATATGTCAATGCTTGGTTCTAGTGCTGTATTTATGTACTGAGGTTGGTTCTAGTGCTGCATTTATGTACTGAGCTTGGTTCTAGTGCTGTATTTATGTACTGAGGTTGGTTCTAGTGCTGTTTATATGTACTGAGCGTTGTTCTGGTGCTGTATATATGTCAATGCTTGGTTCTAGTGCTGTATTTATGTACTGAGGTTGGTTCTAGGGCTGTATTTATGTACTGAGCTTGGTTCTAGTGCTCTATATATATACTGAGCTTTGTTCTGATGCTGTATATATGCCAATGCTTGGTTCTAGTGCTGTATTTATGTACTCATCTTGGTTGTGGTACTGTATTTATGTACTGAGCTTGGTTCTAGTGCTCTATATATATACTGAGCTTTGTTCTGATGCTGTATATATGCCAATGCTTGGTTCTAGTGCTGTATTTATGTACTCATCTTGGTTGTGGTACTGTATTTATGTACTGAGCTTGGTTGGGGTACTGTATATATGTCAGAGCTTGGTTCTGGATCTGTAGTTATATAGAATATAGTTATAATAACAAAATTGCAGGGCACATGGAATTGTTCTCAATTCATTGTATATTTAATGTGAATCTGTCAGGTAGTTTTTGTTTTTTCATAATTTGGATTTTTATTGTAAAGTTTACAAACACACAGGAACAAGAATGCGTGAATACTTTCGTAATCGATCAGAACAGAACATATCAAATCAAAACATATCCTATCATATAGATAGAAGCAAACGCTTATGTACATCAATATCCTTGTTACTCCGGGGCGGTTGTCACCTGCATTTAGAAAAATATACAGTCAGGCACATGGCATATGAGGTAGAGAATGCTTCTCTATATTTGCAAGGCACATATTCCCTGACTTGACACATATTATGAAAAGTGAACCCACCCCCCCCCCCCCACCCGAACAGGTAAGAAGAGAAAAGATTGAGACAAATCAAAAGAAGACAAAAAGAAAGGGAAGAGAAGATGGACAAAAGAAGAGCAAGGGAAAGAAGATGAGGAATCTTAATGAGTGCTGGGAGCAGAGACATTACCACAAGAGGAATATTGTAACGCCTCCATTTCTGATGAAGCCCAATCAGGACCTAGCTATATAGACCACCATATGGAATACTCTAGCTCAACCAGTCTGCGAAATGAGGACCAGATTTGAAGGAAGACCATGCGTTCCACAGAGAAGAACCACGTCATAGCTGCCTCTGTCTTCTGCAAGAAGAGACTCCATTCTACACAGTAGGTCCATTTCCACAACCCATTCACCAATTGTAGGCACCGCAGAAGTCTTCCAGTGTCTAGGAATTACTGTCCGTGCTGCTGTCAGGAAATGTCTGAGTAGGCCCTTTTTTATGCCTGACAGAGGACCCGGAATCAATGATAACAGAGCCATCTGAGGAGTGGGTATGATAGGAGCACACTCCATCAATGCATAGATGTCGAACACCGCTTTCCAAAAAGTCTGCAACACTGGGCATGACCACCAAATGTGCAACATCGTGCCAGTCTCGTTGCTACATCGCCAACAGACATCTGATACTTCTGGGTACATTTTATGTAGAATCTGTTGGCAACGGTACCATCTGGTCAGTATTTAAAAAAAAAAATCCTGAGCGTGGCAAGCCATTGCCATTTTATGGGTCAGGAGGAAAACCCTGTCCCACTCAAGCAGAGATATGGAGAAGCCTAGATCCTCTTCCCATGCGCCAACATATGCAGGGGGCTGATTGACAGAAGTCTCCAATAGGATGGCATACATCTTGGAGATCACACGAGTAGGTGGCTCTTGTAAGAGCAACAACGATTCAAAGGACGTGGTCACTGAGATGCAGATACCATCCGGCAGGGCCGAGTGTAAAAAGGTAGACAATTGTGCATATTCCAGCCATGAAAGAGTCCTCTCCGGGCAGGTCTCTCTCAACATATGTAGCGGAGGGAGGCGACCCCTATCCGACATCACCTGACACAGCCTAGTATCCTCTGAAGCGGTCCAACTCAAAAATGTAGCTTTGTGAACAGCTGGTGGAAACTCAGAGTTATCAAACAGAGGGCTACTGTCAGGTAGTTTTAACCCCTTGAACCGCCACCATGCGATAATACATGAACTGACAATATTCCCTTGGATGTTTTATTCAGATGCAGGAAAATCCTTAAAATCCACTTTTAAAACGGCACACACTATATGCTAATTACTCATTAGAGGGTCATGGGGGTGGTGCCGCTATGCTGAAGAGTCACATTGTCCTGCCTCCAAACCCACCTTTCCATGTTTGAGTGACATCTCCCTGGCTGATACAGCTTTCTCGGATGAACCATTGCCTTGTGGCACTATACACAAAGGGGTTATGTGGCACTATACACAAAGGGGGCTGTGTGGCACTATACACAAGTGGGAGCTGTGTGGCACTATACACAAGGGGGAGCTGTGTGGCACTATTTACAAGGGGGAGGGCGGTGGGGCACTATACACATGGGGAACTGTATGGCACTATTTACAAGGGGTAGGGCTGCGGCTCTATCTACAGGGGGCTGAGTGTGGCGCAATCTACAGGGGTCTGTGTGTGGAACTTTCTACTAAGGGGGGTTGTGCTACACTTTCTACTAAGGGGGGCTGTGTGGCACTATATACAATGAGGGGGGCTTTGTGGCACTATATACAGTGGAAGCTGTATAGCGCTATATACAGTGGGGGCTTTATGGCGATATCTACAGGGGGCTGTATGGCACTATCTACAAGGGGGAGGTTGGGCACTATCTACAAATGGGGTGTGACACTGTCAATAGGTGGGGCTATATAGCACTGTCTACAGGGGGGCTGTATGGCACATTCTACAGGGGGCACTATTTATAAGGACGGCTGCTTGTGGCACCCGGGGGGGGGGGGACCCACTCAAGAGTTTGCTATGGGGCCCAGTGTTTCCTAGTTACTCCCCTGCTCAATACTCATTATCTCAACGTTAATTACTACACAAATCACTCCTCCAAGCAAAAGAGTTAATCGAATGTAACAGGATAAATGATACTTTCTACTTCCTTTCACAGTAGGTTGGTAGTATACATGGCTCCTTAAGGCCCTTTTACACGGGCCAATGATCGGGTAAACAAGTCTTGATATGAACACTCGTTTACAATGATTGCCCTGTGTAAACAGGGCAACAATCAGCCGATGAACGAGCAAATGCTCGTTCTTCAGTTGATTGTATCGTTTATGCAGCAGAAAACATTATCGATGTCGGCAGAACATCGCCCTGTGTAAACAGGGAGATGTGCTGCTGGCATGATGGTAATGCATGGGGATGAGTGATCGTAGTAACAATCACATGTCCCTATACAATACTGATCATAGCTCCTTGTGAAAGGAGCAAGCGAGTACTGATCAGTGAGCTGTCTCGCTGATCTGGGCATGGTATTACGGTCAAAATTGTCAGGTGTAAAAGGACCCTTATCCTATGAGAAAATTGTATAACTACACCATGCAGTCACCAATACGTTTCATGCTATATGCTCCCCATGGATCCAATCTCCTCATATATTACAAATCAGCTTGCCCTGATAATGTATTTTTTCTACATCTAGCTCCCTTGCCATTCCTTGTCACATTGCACTATCCCCTGACAAGGCCCTCTGTCTGTATGCAAATTGCAGATATGGCAATTTACTTTTGCTAGCTCCATTGCATTGTTGGTCTGATAAACAAATGTGTCTTCAGGTTTACTGAGGTTAAGGGATTATTGCTCCCTATTTCTAAATTATATTTTTGTTCTTCCACAGTCACAGGTAAGTCTTCGTTCACATCTGCGTCAGAACGCAACCCAGACTGAAACAAACGGAAACCATAGGATTCCGTTTGCATTACAATTTATTTCAATGGTGACGGATCTATTGAAATGGTTTCCGTTTGTCTCAGTTGTGCAAGGGTTCTGTCGTTTTGATGGAATCAATACCGTAGTATTGAACAAACGGAACTCTTGCACAACTGAGACAAACGGAAACCATTTGCACTGGATCCGTCACCATTGAAATCAATGGTGATGCACACCATTGTTTCAGTCAGGGTTCCAATCTGACGGAACGCTCCGATGGAACGCCAGAATGGAGCCATGACGCAGATGTGACCGAAGCCTAACTTTGTTCTGGATTTCTGTTTCAGTTTAATAATTTCAGAGGAACCAGAATATTCCTGCTTCAATCAGCTTTCTATAGTGTACTGTAAGTTTGTAAGTACAGTATGTAGTGGTATTATTTATATGTACAGTACATGGAGACATTATTTCTATGTACAATTTATAGCTCAATTATTTTAGTGTACAGTATATTTGCACTCTATGTTTGATACTATTATTTGCCCACTGCATGACACATTAATTTATGCAGTTTATGCCTTCTTATTTTAGCAGTGTACGGCACCAATGTTTATTTCCCAAAGGTTTCAATTCTCGTTCTTGTATTTCTTCTGCGCTGCTCATATATTCTATAACAGGTAATAAGATAGTCCCTGTGTAAGATCTGTGACAGTTGTGTACATTCCAAACATCACATTCTGTTCTCATTTAGCAATTGTGGGATTTACTAATTTAATAAATATCTGATCAACGTAGAAGGAAAATGGCGCTTCAGGGACCATCGAGAACGTCTCGAGTTATGTCAGTGTTAATTAAAAATGAAAACGGAACTTGCATTCTTTTTGTATAGAGGGAAGGTACTGGGTCTTTAGAATAAATTCCTCTGGTAGGCTCTATGTTCCCCAGTCCGACAATGCTTGTGATGTCCCAAGGGTTCACCTGACTGAAAACCAATTGTGATGTCATAGAAACTTACAAAACAGAAAGTCATTAGTGATGTCAAAGCAGTTTACCTGACAAAAAAAACCATTTGTGATGTCACAGCTGCCTACCAGACTGAAACACTCCTGTAATATCACAGTAGGTTACCCAGATGCAGACACCAACAACAGAAGAACCCTGTGAACGAATAGTATATGATCTCCTTGATTTCCATCTGCTTATTTGATGCTAGCCACAGACCACTTTATTCATAGCTCTCCAAAAAATCTCTCACCACTGTGCTAATCCAACAGTAATTGTGAATTATGGATATCAAGGAGCATAGGCATTACATGTGATCGAATAGACGGGAGGAACTACTAGTATTTTTATAAGAAAGTAGTGGGTCCCCTTGCTTGCAGGGCCCCTGTGCAGCTGCAAAGGTTATTCATATGATATGTCCACCTCTAACAAATAGCAAGCATGGAGGGTCCAGATATATATAACTGTATAATTAAAAGTCAATTTTAACCCCTTCACGCACCTGGCCGTAACTGCACATCTTGGTGCGGGGTTGAGGTATGAAGCGCTGAGCCCGCTCTATAAGTTGCAGGTGTCAACTGTGTATTACAGCTGTGACCTCGCACTAACAGCCAGGAACAGAGATCGCTCTGATCCTGGCTGTTGAACCAGTTAGATGCTGCGGTCAATAGAAGCCCCCTCCGACAGCACATCGGCCCCCTACAATGTGATCTAATGATCGCTGCTTCTAATTCCCTAGGTGGATTAATATAAAGTGTAAAAAAAAAGTTGAATGAAGTTTTCAGTAGTGCATAAAAAAGAAAAAAAATATTAAAGGTCCAAAAAAAAAAAAACTTTTCATATTTTTCCTCTAAAGTAATGTAAAAAATTAAACACAATTGGTATTGCTGCGTCCCTAAAAGTCTGATCTATTACATTATAACATTATTTAACTTGCACGATGAACGCCGTAATTTATTTTTTTTATTAAAAAACCCACCACAATCGCTGTTTGTTGGTCACCTTAGCACTGAAATTTTTTTTTTATAAAAAGTGATCAATAAGTTGTATGCACCAAAAAATAGTACCAATAACAGTGACAGCTAGTCCCGCAAAAAATAAGCTCTCACACTGCTCAATCCATGAAAAAATAAAATGTTATGGCTCTCAGAATGTGGTGAAACAAAACAAGTGTTTTTTTTAACAAATAATTTTCTTTGTAAAAGTAGTAAAACATAAAAAAAATATATAAATATGGTATCACCGTAATCTTATTGAGCCGCAGGATAAAGTCCAGTTGACGTTTTTACCACACGGTGAAAGCCGTAAAAACAAAACCAAAAAACAATGGAGAAATCAGTTTTTTCAAATTCCACTCCACAAATAATTTTTTTTCCAGTTTCCCAGTACATTATATGGTGCTTTGAATAGTGTCAATGGAAACTACAACTCCTCCTGCAAAAAAATAAGATTCACTCCACAACATTGACGGACAAATAAAAAAGTTATGACTATCACACCAGTGGGACCCTGCCGAAGTCCAAACAGTCTTTTGTCTGGGAAAAGAGACATCTAACCGGACTTTTTGAATATAAGGACTTCGACATATTGGGTAAAACTTTATATAATTAAACACTATTGCCATATTGTTGTTTGTATACCACTTTAAAAATTCAAAGGAAAAAATAGATTTTTGCTTACAAAGAAATCGCATCTTATTTCTATATGTGCTTTAACTTATATATTTTGTCTACCAAAGATATTGAAAGCATCTTTTTAGCACAGCACACCCTTATGCTCGTTTTATTAAGGTCTACTTATTACTTCCCATCGCTTGACATAAGTGCAACTCTGTATTCTGTCGAGATGCATCTAAATTGTCAACATCTCCATACACGGATAGCAAATCCTTTACTACTGGACTGTCTGCATGTCACTATTTACTAATGTTCTGCCATTCTATTCATTGACCAAGAGATTAGGATGAACAATTTATACTATTTAAACTGCATATGGGGCATCCCTTTGAGGAATACGTCTGGAAATAAGGTTGCATATGTCGCCCATAGATTACCACTGTAAAAAAAATAATGTATACAGCTACCAACATATAATAGCTTGATGGATAACAAAAGAACACTATTTTGTTACAGTGTGCAGGGCCGCACCGTCCAGAAGGCGAGATGCGGTGGCCTGCTGTCTCTCTGAGGGGGTGGCGGCGCCACTGAAACTAGCCGCCACCACCTCCTCCTGCACTAATTGTACCTGCGTCTATAGGATGCATATACGATTACATGCAAAAGTGCTGAATGGCCCGACCATTCAGCTCCTTACAATGATGCAAGCGGTGCGATGACATCATCACACCGCTTGCACCGTTGAAAGGTACTGATTGGCAGGGCAAAATTACTTGCCCCGCCAATCAGCGCCTTTCAACAACGCTAGCAGCGCGATTATGTTATTGCACCGCTTGCGTCGTTGAAAGAAACTGATTGACAGGGCAAGTCATTCTGCCCTGCCAATCAGCTGGGTTATATCAAGTCCAGACTGTGTTATATGAAGTCCAAAGTCAGCGCTGCCGTCTACCAGGTAATTTTAGAGCACTTCTTGCTTCCTTCTGCTGACAAGCTTTATGGAGAAGCGGATTTCATTTTCCAGCAGGACTTGGCACCTGCCCACACTGACAAAAGTACCAACACCTGGTATCACTGTGCTTGATTGGCCAGCAAACTCGCCTTACCTAAACCCCATGGAGAATCTATTGGGTATTGTCAAGAGGAAGATGAGAGGCACCAGACCCAACAATGCAGACGAGCTGAATGGCCCCGACCAAGTATTCAGGGCATATACTGTACAGACTTTTCAGTAGGCCAAGATTTCGTTATTAAAAATCATTTTTGAAATTGGGCTTATATAATATTCAAATTTTCTGAGACACTAAGTTTTGGGTTTTCATTAACGATTAGCCATAATCTTTAACATTAAAAGAAAAAAATGCTGGAAATAGATCACTTTGTGTGTAATGAATCAATACAATATGATTTTCACTTTTTGAATTGAATTACTGAAATAAATAAACTTTTTGATGATATTCTAATTCATTGAGAAGGACTAGTATGTAGTGAGCTTTGTTCTGGCGCTGTATATATGTACTGAGCTTTGTTCTGGTGCTGTATATAAGTATTGAGCTTGGTTTTGGGGCTGTATATATGTATGAACTTCTGGTTCTGGTGCTGTAATTATATAGGATATATTTATAATAACAAAATTGCAGGGCAGATGGAATTGTTTTCAATTCATTGTATATTTAATGGGAACCTGTCTGGTAGTTTTAACCCCTTGAACTGCCACCATGCAGTAATACATGACCTTACAATATTTCCGAACATTCTCCTGTATGTTTTTTTCAGATGCAGAAAAATCTATAAAGTAAACTTTTAAACGGTGCATGCTATATGCTAATTACTCATTAAAGAGACATGGAGGCGCCACTATCCTGAAGAGTCACATAGTCCTGCCTCCAAACCCACCTTTCCATGTTTGATTGACATCCCCTGGCTGTTATACATTACTACCAGTCTACTCCAACTTTCTCAGATGTGTCATTGCCTTGTACTACGTGGGCATGCATCATGCAGCAAGGTGAACTCTGCCCGGCTGCACCGCGCATGCCAGGGGAGTACAATGCAACGGCGCACCCGCAAGAGTTGGAGGAGGCTGTTAATGTAGAACAGCCAGGTGGATGTCAATCAAAATCTGTGGGGCTCCATTTCAATTTTTGCCTCAGGCAGCAGAAAACCTAGGATGGGCCTTAACAGTGTGAATATGTTTAAATCCAGGAAAGCGATTGAAACAGTGCTGTAGACAGCGGTAAAAATAAATAAAAAAAATAAATATATAAAACAACAATTATTAAAAATTCAAAGTGAAGACATATTATTTACATAAAAAGTCCTTATAAGCGGAAAGCAGGATGCATCTGTAGGTGCAATCTAAACTTCTTAAATATCTCTTCAATTCACTATTGTAGGGTTAATTTCTTGGACAGAAGACATGCAGACATGTAAGGGTATGTGCACACACACTAATTACGTCCGTAATATACGGACGTATTTCGGCAGCAAGTTCCGGACCAAACTCAGTGCAGGGAGCCGGGCTCCTAGCATCATAGTTATGTACGACGCTAGGAGTCCCTGCCTCGCTGCAGGACAACTGTCACGTACTGAAAACATGATTACAGTACGGGACAGTTGTCCGGCAGCGAGGCAGGGACTGCTAGCGTCGTACATAAGTATGATGCTAGGAGCCCGGCTCCCTGCACTGAGTTCGGTCCGGAATTTGCGGCCGAAATACGTCCGTAAATTACGGACGTAATTAGTGTGTGTGCACATACCCTTACACAGATGACAATCACACTCTGAAGTGAATACTGGTGTGTGCTGTCCATAATATATGCAAATCTGGAATGAACAGGTGCAAAATGTTAAACTTTACATAACACAAAACTGGGTACCACAATTTTCCATAAGGTGCTGGCTGGATGATTTCATCTAAGCTTACCTCTCACTCATTTTCATGAATATGAGAGCAGCTGTTATAATTACAGTAATAGGTGAAATAACCATTACGGTAATATAATCACGGCTTTCTGTATGTCATGGAAACCTGATCAAAATATAAAGTGGTTTCTAAGATCTACTAAGGACAAACTAGAATAAAGTTTTTGTACTGTATATACACCGCGTTCCAAATTATTATGCAAATGTTATTTTTCGCTGATTTTCCTAAATAGTCGATGCAAATGATAGTCAGTATAATCTTCAAGCCATCAACCATTGGAGTATAATGCTAATTTTATTGAACAAATCTCCTAATGATAACAGATTTTTATTTAGAAGTAAAAAACTCAAAATGCACTGTTTCAAATTATTATGCACAACAGAGATCAAAACATTTTAAAGGTTATAAAGAGAACTAAAATTGTAATTTTTACTGAATTTGCAGCATCAGGAGGTCATATTTACAGAAATCAAAAGCTATTTCAATCAAAAAAATGTAACAGGCCAAGTTACATGTTAACATAGGACCCCTTCTTTTTTGTATCACCTTCACAATTCTTGCATCTATTGAATTTGTGAGTATTTGGACAGTTTCTGCTTGAATATCTTTGCAGGATGTCAGAATAGCCTCCCAGAGCTTCTGTTTTTATGTGAACTGCCTCCCACCCACATAGATATTTTGCTTGAGGATGCTCCAATGGTTCTCAATAGGGTTGAGGTCAGGGGAATATGGGGGCCACACCATGAGCTTCTCTCCTTTTATGCCCATAGCAGCCAATGACACAGAAGTATTCTTTGCAGCATGAGATGGTGCATTGTCATGCATGAAGATAATTTTGCTACGGAAGGCACGGTTCTTCTTTTTGTACCACGGAAGAAAGTGCTCAGTCATAAACTCTACGTACTTTGCAGAGGTCATTTTGACACCGTCAGGGACCCTAAAGGGGCCTACCAGCTCCCTCCCCATGATTCCAGCCCAAAACATGACTCTGCCACCTCCTTGCTGACGTCGCATCCTTGTTGGGACATGGTGGCCATTCACCAACCATCCACTACTCCATCCATCTGGACCATCGAGGGTTGCACGGCACTCATCAGTAAACAACACGGTTTGAAAATTAGTCTTCATGTATTTCTGAGCCCACTGCAACCGTTTCTGCTTGTGAGCATTGTTTAGGGGTGACCGAATAATAGCTTTATGCACACTTGCAAACCTCTGGAGGATCCTACGCCTTGAGGTTCGCGGGACTCCAGAGGCACCAGCGGCTTCAAATACCTGTTTGCTGCTTTGCAATGGCATTTTAGCAGCTGCTCTCCTAATCCTATTAATTTGTCTGGCAGAAACCTTCCGCATTATGCCTTTATCTGAACTAACCCATCTGTGCTCTGAATCAGCCACAAATCTTTTCACAGTACGATGATCATTCTTAAGTTTTCTTGAAATATCCAATGTTTTCATACCTTGTCCAAGGTATTGCACTATTTCACGCTTTTCAGCAGCAGAGAGATCCGTTTTCTTTCCCATATTGCTTGAAACCTGTGGCCTGCTTAATAATGTGGAACGTCCTTCTTAAGTAGTTTTCCTTTGATTGGGCACACCTGGCAAACTAATTATCACAGGTGTCTGGGATTGATTACAATGATCCAAAGAGCCCTAAGACACAATACCATCCATGAGTTTAATTGAAAAACGAATAATTAAATGTTTATGACACTTAAATACAATGTGCATAATAATTTGGAACACAGTGTATTCACAAGTGGCACAATGAACAATCTACAGTATGTTAGGAGGTAAACTCAACTGTTACTAGAAGATAAAACATGTAATTGGTTTATATGAAAAATAAAAATTATACAGTATATTCTCCCTACTATTTTTAAAGGGTTTGTCAGCTTTCATACAATCCCTACTTTAGATTGGTCTCTTGGTAATAAGCAGATCACAAAGTATCCCCCTGCTGGGATCTTCAGCGACCAGCTGTAATCTGTGGGGAAACGTGGCAAAAAGTGTCCAAGTAACCTGCATGAAATTACTATGTTACTATTGCCTATGTGAAAATGTGTTAATAAACTGGATAACACATTTAAGAATGATCCCTGGGTAAGCATGGCCGGAAGTCCATGAAGGCAAACGTGTAGCGTTAGAGCTCTATGGTCTGCAAGCTTGCCTTAGCTGGTTAGCAGCTTCCTTCACAGCCCAAATGGGAAAAAAAACGCCAGTGGTAGGCTTCTAAACAGCCCCCTGACTCCCACTCACTGTCTTTCCCTGTCACCTTGGACTCCTTCCCCACACGGGAAACCCACCATCCGGCAGCTGTATCCAACATGGAACTGCAGCATTTGTCCTCTGCTCCATGTAGGCTATCAACCACCTCCTTCTGAGTTAGCGGTTTACAGACTTTTTTCTGCCTCTTTCTCCCTGTGGAAGCCTCTCCCTCCACCTCCTGGGACCCCTCACCACATCTCTCTTGGTCATAGAGACCGCTGGTCTAAACCACTAGCAGGCTGTGGCCTTGCCAGCCACCACTACAGTTCTCACAGTCAGCTGGGCCCTCTGATTCATGATTATCCCTGAAGCTCTTTACATTCACCACAATGGAAGGAACAGACTACCCTGTTCCCCAGGCTCTAAGCGCCCCTGACCGAACTGTCTTATCTCCTACCCCTCTAGAGCAAATACGCATCTGATGTGCCATAACTGCTTTACCCTAATAACTCAGCTGGAGTAGCCATCGTGGTATATTGATCTTGGTCACTGCAAGTGTCCAAGGTTGAAACTGACCTCCTTGTGCGCTTTCTTATTCTATATCGTGCCCAATGTGGTTCCTCCATTGTAATTTGCATGGTCGATGCCTCTATTTCTAACTATGCACTTGGAACGAAATAAAGAGTAAATATTTCAGAAGTTGGTGAGTCCCATGCTTGATTTTCTTCTTGCTGTTTTTCTACGTAAAAATCACAGAAAAGGCCATATTTACTGATACAAAGGCAGGTTCAAACACCAGTTCCCAGCAGGATGCAGACAAGCCACAATGTGACAAAAAACGGATAGCACACTGACGAATACAACGGTCGTGCGCATGTAGCCATAGCTGGTGTCAGATTTTATATTTATTTCATGTAACTGTTCTATTCATTTAACTTTACATGTATTATATTACATCACTATTACAGCACAGGTTCTTAAAAAATTGTATTCTCCATGAAATATCAATGCTGAAAACCTTTTCTTAACCCCAATCAGCATTGCAACGTACATTTACAGTGCAACCTTATAAGCTGCCTGTCAGTAGAACATAAGTAGTGCAGTGTCACACAACCAGTGGCATAACTACCGCTGTAGCAGCCATAGCGGCTGCTACGGGGCCCGCGGACTGAGGGGGTCTGTGCCGAACGCCGACACGCCCCCCATATGCCTGGTGGGCGCCGCTATGGGCCAGGTGGCACGCAGGTACAAATACATGCATTAGCGCTGAATGGCCAGGCACATTCTGTGCCTGACAATTCAGCGCCTTACAATGACGCTGATTGGCAGGACAAAATGAGTTGCCCCGCCAATAAGCACCTTTCAACGACGCTAGCGGCATGATAACGTCATCGCGCCACCAGCAGAAGATTAATCTCATACGAAAAAGACCTCATTTTGAGAAAAGTTAAAAAATTCAAAAGAGACCAATCAGACTATGCCATTAACCCTGCAGGCGAATGGAAATCAAGCACCATTCCTCCTTTACACAAGGACACCACCGTATCTGATCACAGCATCACTGCAAACAGAAACATTTCGAGCAAATCCATTCATACAACCCCACGGGATAGGGCCATGACTTATAGCAGGTCCTTCAGGAACAGCTCCAAGTCTAGACCCAACCGAACCAATGAAACCACAGTACATAGAAAAGAGAATGTTTTGGAGATCCAAAACCACCCTCTGAGGACAAACACCCCAATACTGGTCTCAAAAACCATTTGTCATAATACAGTCACAATTCCCACCCCAAATCACATCCCACAACCAAACATACCTTCCCTGTACAGCCAATACAGTCCCAAAATACCCATGAACGCTTTTAAATCCTCCGATTTAGCAATCCACCTATCTCGGTTACCCTCCGTATCCGAACCAATGGAAGTTCCCCCAACCTCCATCAACCTTTCCCCCACATTTTTGATCAACGACTCCATAGACGAGGAGGATGGTAACCATTTTCCATCCCTTCTTGAACTATCAATACATGATACTCCCTATTTTACCAACCCAACCTCACCTGATGACCATTTTTGCAGTCCCACAGAGGACCGCAACATCACCCAGGGGCTCAACAACCCCAATACTGATTTGGCCACCTCTGTTTTTGATATTACATATGCAGCGACATCTTTTTTAGGACTACCCTCCCAGCTAGTCAGACCTCCATTAACTCCCACCGTTGTGAGCAAGGATATACTGATCCCATACATCATGAGCCCCAAAGCTCAAACCATAACCAGTTTCTTTCCCAAAATCCAAAAAAATCTCAACCAAAAGGAAACTAGGTACAGACCCAGAGGACGAAGAGGAGGTAAAAAATGCCACAAACCAACATCCATCCCTCAACAAAAAGAGGAAACTTGTCCAGCAGTAAAAGTATTTAATCTGTCACTACATACTCTAAGCAGTTATGAACACAGCCTTTTGAATAGGGGCCTCTCTTTTTGTCCCACATCTTCAACCAACAACTTCGAGCTTTTCATGGACCTCAACAGGTTCACAAGAAAGCTCACCCTTACCAGACACTTTGCCATGACTAAATTCATCACTACACCCAGCACAACCATAGAAACATCTGAAAACCCCGCCACACCTAGGGCCATTCCAGTGGAAGTCCACCCTAAATCAAATTTTTACCCAACCCACCATCAAGGCCCTATGATTGAAACCTTTTCGTCCCTGGTAAGCAACGAGTTCAGAACTCTAGACCTACCATCCCATTACCCTGACAACTTAACTACGCATGAAAGGAAGGCCATGAGAAACCTCCAAAAAAACCAAGACATCATAATCCGCCCGGCTGATAAAGGAGGGGGCATAGTCATCCAAGACAGAGAAAAATACCTCAAAGAGACTATGAGGATTCTGAGCAACACCACTTTTTACAGTAAATTGACCACAAACCCATTATCTATGTACATACTTGAATACCAGAACCTGATAGAGTCAGCTACCTTATCAGGATTGATTAATAAAAAAGAAAAACGGTTTCTTTCTGTTACTTTTCCAAACATGCCCTTCATTTACCATCTACCAAAGATTCACAAATCACTAACAGATCCCCCCGGACGTCCCATTATCTCGGGAATAGGTTCCCTCACCAGCAACCTCTCGCATTTCATTGACCTTCATCTCCAACCCCTCGTTCTTACCCTACCATCCCACCTCAAGGACTCCACACAACTAATCAGAGACTTAAACGACCTAAAGTTTGACCCTTCAATATCCCCAATCTGTTTCTTGACAGCGGACGTAACCACACTGTACAGCAATATCCCACATGATAAAGGCATAGAAGTAGCTCACTCATTTCTTTCCCTAATTAACACTATCTCCAAACCCCAGGTTGATTTCCTAACAAACTGCATTGACTTCATTCTCAAACACAATATCTTCAGTTTTGACAGCAACTTCTACCATCAAATAAAAGGGTGTGCAATGGGAAGCCGTTTTGCACCATCCTATGCAAACTTGTATATGGGATCCTTCGAAAAAACATACATCCATGGCGAACACCCCTACAAAAATAACATACTACTATACAAACGGTACATCGATGACCTGTTTTTAATATGGAATGGCACCGAGGAGGAAGCTGTGCGCTTCATCGAAACCCTAAATAAAAGCAATTATGACCTAACATTTACATATACATTCTCCCCCACATCTATAGACTTTTTAGATCTCACCATCAATTACGACAATGTCAGCAATAAATTCATAACGAGAACACATTTCAAACTAGTTGATGTTAATAGCTATATTGACTTCAGAAGCGCCCACCACCGCCCCTGGTTGAAAAATATACCCTTTGGACAATTAAGGAGGATTAGGAAAAATTGTAGTACTGACAAAGACTTCAACAAAGAATGCTTAGTCCTTGAAAAAAGATTCAAAGACAAAGGTTTCCCAACTAATCTTATAAAAGGCGCACGATCAAAAGCTTCAGAACTCACTCAAATGTCCTGTTTGAACCCCTCCCTTAAGAATTCCAAATTAGGTACCATTAACTCTAATCTCAACTTCATCACCACTTACAACAGAGGCAACAAAACAATTAGGAACATTCTTTCCAAGCATTGGCACATCCTTAAAAACGATCCGTACCTGAAAGACACATTATCATGTAAACCGAATATCACTTTCAGACGGTCCCTAACCCTCAAAAATATTTTGGCTCCTAGCAGAGTAAGAAAACATCCTACACCTCATACAAACTTTCTTTCCAACATCAAAGGGTCATATAAATGTGGACATTTACGCTGCCTGTGCTGCAATTCCATCAGCCATAAAAAACATGATTACACATCCACAGTTACCAACGAAACCTTCACAATCCAAACTCTCCTCAACTGTGGCAGTTCCTACGTCATTTATTTATTAGAGTGCCCCTGCCAGTTGCAATATATTGGAAGAACCACTCAATGTCTAAGAACCCGAGTTAACAACCATCGGTTCAATGTAAACACCGGTTACCTCAAACACAGCATTTCCCGTCATTTCTCTCAAATGCATGATTGCCAATTTAATAAAATTAAAATCACACCAATAGAACATATCAATATTGACGTCCCAAATAGATTCAGCAAGTTAAAACAAAGGGAAAACTACTGGATTTTTAAAATGAATACACTTCACCCTTTGGGTCTAAATGACATCACAGAGTCATCTTTGGACTAATTGATCTGACCGACTCCGTAATAAACCGTTAATAAGACACTGCTTAGATTCCCTAAGTACTCTTTTAAAAATTGCAATATCACATAGCCCAATAGAATTGATGTATAACAGTACACAATATATCTCGAGACATCCCATCTCCAAATAGCACCCCAGTCATCATTCTATCTCGGCAATGACTATACATCACTCATTGTACATTGCGTGTTTAACTCATATTAAATCAAAATTCAATCCTCCTGTAAAAAGTGCACAAGTGCCAATTGTAACCAAAACATATGTTCAAAGAATACAGGTATGGACAACCGTACCACTACTATCCTCACCCCGTAAAACTGACCAGCGTTTCCTCAAAATAAACGCCTACAAGTGACAAACTAACATATCAATCAGGGCTTCTAGCCAAAATCCACGTTTGGTATTTCGTTTCACTCACCCTCCGCCCGATCTCCATGTTTCTGTTCGGTTTAGCAGATACGTTTTCTGTTCCTGGTCCCGTCTGAGCAGTTCAACGATCTTTTGCGCAATGCGGTTCACCATGCGTTCCATCCATTGTGGAGCGCCTCGGCTTCCGTAACACATTTGGTTCCCGAGGCAACGTGTAAACAATGTAACTATCATACAGTATCGCTTTTACTTCCCAAACATAACACATAACATAAACACATTAATAAAATCATATCTACTCACCCCTATCTCCCGATGACACTAACTAATGTTTCAAGTAATTGAATGATACTGGTCCCGTATACACTGCACATGGTTTTAATCTACTCCGTTCCAAAATCAATTTTTGATAGGACGTTCAGTCTTTTATTATTTATACTCTTTTTAATTGCCTTTTATTTATGCATTAAAACCTTTACTTATATTATATTAGATCGTTCCATCTGAACTTTGACCTGCTGATGTTTTTTCGCGTTTTTTTACCTAATTGTCTAATCTGAACTGGCCCTATATAAACATGTGTCCCTTTTTTTCCTGTATCCCTATGCCTGATGAAAGCGCCAGTTCGGCGCTGAAACGCGTTGCGATTAAACAGTTTTCATAAACTCAAACTTGACCTCTGGATACTTACCTTGTCCACATTAAGCAGCAGCGCCGACATAGATCCATTTGTTTTTACCTGCATCTCTCGTACCCAAGCGGTCACCTCGGTAACCGGCTCGGATCTGGCAGCAGCTACCCCGTGGACCCCAGCGCTGAACTCTTCTAAACCTCACGGTGAGCATATATATCTCCTCCTATTCTCACCTCACCTTCTTTGATCCACACCAAGTGGCGCCGTGGCTCTTTTCTCTTTATCCTACTTCTGTGGGTTGAAAGGCGCTGATTGATGGGGCAAGTCATTCTGCCCTGCCAATCAGTGTCTTTCAATGACGCACCGCTTGTGTTGTTCAGCTCCAGCAGACCTGCTCAGTAGAGAGCAGATCTGCATTGCCACCGGACGGCGCAGAAACGGGATCAGGGTGAGTATGTAAAGTTTTTGTTTTTTTCTACTAAAACTGTGAGCGGCATTATCTACAATGGTGGCTCTATCTACAGGGGGGTCTATATGTGGGGATGTGGAGCACCATATACAGGGGGAGCTATATGTAGGGCACTAGCTATAGGGGGAGCTACTTGTAGGACACTATATACTGGGGTGGGTTACCTGTGGGGCACTATCTACAGGGGGCTATATGTAGGGCCCTGTCTACAGGGGTGGGTTATATGGGGGACACTATATACAGGGGGAAGTATATGTGAGGCACTATCTACAGAGGTGGGCTATATGTGGAGCACTGTCTATAGGGAGAGCTATTTGTAGGGCACTATCTACAGGGGTGGGCTATTTGTGGGACACTATAAACAAGGGTGGGTTACCTGTGGGGAACAATCTACAGGCGGCTATATGTAGGGCACTGTCTACAGGGGTGGGCTATAAGTGAGGCACTGTCTACAGAGGTGGGCTATATGTGGAGCACTATCTATAGGGGAAGCTATATGTAGGGCAGCACGGTGGCTCAGTGGTTAGCACTTGACTTGCAGCTCTGGAGTCCATATGTGGGGCACTATCTACAGAGGGCTGTATGTGGGGCACTATCTACAGGGGATTCTATGTAGGGCACTATCTATAGAGGCTCTATGGGGATCACTATCTACAGTGGTGCTATGGGGGCACTATCTATAGAGGGCACGGTGTGTGAGTGTGTGTGTGTGTGTGTGTGTGTGTGTGTGTGTGGGACACAGTTTATGGTACTATTATAATCAGGGACACAGTGAATGGCGCTATTAAAGTCAGAGGTGCAGTGTATTGCTCTATTATATTTAGAGGCGTTGAGATTTTTAGGTGCAGAAATCTTTTAAAAGTGAGAAGCTGAAGACATCTGAGCGGAAAACTGCAGGAATGGGTCGTGGCTGGGAAAAATCCATCTTAGAGGTCTGGACCGGAGGGAGAAGAAGAGAGAAAAAGAACTCGAATCTGGGACTTCACTGATGAGTCACTTAATGTAAATGTTTATTCTGCCTCTAATCAGTACTGTAGTCACTGTATGATCTGCAGCGAGATAATGGGTGGTATGATTTTTTTTTTTTTTTAAACAGCATCTCCCAGCATATACTAACCATTGTTCGGGCCATGCTGGGAGCTGCAGTATTACGCCTTACAAACCTATACGGCAGGGGTTGCACTAAATTGAGCTGTATTTGTTCTGGTGTTGTATATATGTACTGATCTTGGTTCTGATGCTGTATTTAGCTACTACGCTTTGCTCTGGTGCTGTATATTATAACGTTCATGGCCGCGGGCCGTCGGGTTTACTCATCCCCCGACGCCCGCAGCCATGGATCCGTGAGCGCTGGTCCCTGTCTCCTTCCTAGGAGACGCCAGCGCTCACTTCCGCTCCGTCCTGCTGTGTCCCGTAGGGTGCGCGCGCACGCCCTTCAAAAGCCAGCCCAAGACCGCAGTCCAGAAGATACAGACAGAGATGCATGAACTACGCACACGTCAGGATCAACTTCTTGAGGCGGTGAATTCTATCCTGGTCCGCCTGGATCTACTCACTGTTCCACCTCCGGTTCTTCCTCCTGAAGCTGTTGCTGTGCCACTGCCCTTTGCTCCTCCTGTTTGTCCCGGATCCACAGTTCCTCTGCCTCTTCCTCCTCGCTACGACGGTGACCCCAGAGCATGTAGAGGATTTCTCAATCAATGCACCGTGCATTTTAGGCTACGGCCTCATCTCTTCCCCTCCGAGGAGGCCAAAGTGGCGTTTATTATCTCCCTCCTCGCTGGCAAGGCCCTCGCATGGGCGAACCCAATCTTGGAGCAACAAGGACCTGTATCCGCGGACCTAGCCTTGTTCCTGCAGTCCTTTCATGCCGTGTTTGAGGAGCCGGGTCGAACATCCTCTGCCGCAGCCACTCTGTTGACCCTCAAGCTATCTCCTTCCGTACCCTAGCAGCCGAGCTGGCATGGAACAATGAGGCACTGGTGGCGACCTTCTGGCAGGGACTGTCCTCTCACATCAAGGACGAACTGGCAGCCCGCGACCTTCCTTCTACCTTGGATGCCCTCATCCTGTTAGCCACCCGGGTTGATATGAGAATCCGGGAGCGCTCTCAAGAGGTTCGACAGGGGAGCCGGGTCCACAGACCAGCACCATCAGTCCAGAGACCACTATTGTCCATTCCTAGTGCGCTACCTGAAGAACCCATGCAGGTAGACAGAGTCCGGTTATCTGAACAGGAGAAGCAGCTAAGAAGCTCCTCTGGACTTTGTATGTATTGTGGCCTCAAGGGTCATTTTGTGCGCCAATGCCCACAGAAACCGGGAAACTCCAGTGCCTAGGGTTGATTGGAGAGGCAACTCTAGGTGGAACATCTCCAAACGTTAAAACCTCTTCCAGATTATCGATTCCTGTGGCCATCGTCACCGGAGAGACATCACATCCTTCCTCCGCCTATCTTGACTCTGGAGCGGCTGCTAATTTCATCCAGCAGGATCTAGTGGATCGTTTTCGTCTACCCACAGTCCGTCTGGAGAGACCCCTGGCTGTTGCCTCTGTGAATGGTCTACCGTTGCCTGATCCGATCATGCTCATCACAGAGCCGTTGACACTACGGGTTGGAGCTCTACACTCAGAACAGATCACCTTCCTGGTGCTACCCAAGGCTATCAATCCTCTCCTGCTGGGTCTGCCATGGCTCCGTCTACACGCCCCGACACTTGACTGGAATTCTGGACAGGTTCTTCAATGGGGTTCCAGATGCCATAGCCATTGCCTGTCACAAGTCCGTCCTGTTGTGCCCCCTCTGCCTCAGTCACTTTCCGGTCTACCATCTCAGTATGCCAGTTTTGCGGATGTCTTTTGCAAACGAGAGTCGAAATTATGACTGTCCCATTGAATTGGTTCCCAATGCTTCTCTTCCCCGTGGACGAGTATATCCTCTCTCCTTGCCAGAGACTTTATCGATGTCAGCCTATATCAAGGAGAACTTGGAGAGGGGTTTTATTCGAAAATCTTCCTCCCCGGCCGGGGCAGGCTTCTTCGTTAAAAAGAGAGATGGATCTCTTCGACCCTGCATTGACTACCGTGGTCTCAATCAGATCACGGTCAAGAACAAATACCCGTTGCCACTTATTTCCGAGCTCTTCGATCGCATATGAGGAGCCAAAAATTTTTCTAAGCTAGATCTGCAGGGGGCTTATAATCTAATCCGCATTCGCCGGGCTGATGAATGGGAGACGGCATTTAACACCAGCGATGGGCACTAAGAATACCTAGTGATGCCCTTCGGACTGTGTAACACTCCCGCAGTATTTCAGGAGTTCATTAATGATATCTTCCGAGATCTCCTCTACATGTGTGTTGTAATTTATCTCGATGATATTTTCATTTTCTCCCCAGATCTGATGACCCTTCGGAGGCATGTTCGTCAAGTTCTTCTGCGACTAAGAGAGAATCGCTTGTATGCCAAGTTGGAAAAGTGCACCTTTGAAAAGAGGTCTTTGCACTTCCTGGGTTATGTCATCTCGGATCAAGGCCTTAAGATGGACCCTGAGAAACTAAAGTCTGTCCTGGAATGGCCACGTCCTCAAGGCCTAAGGGCCATACAACGGTTCCTGGGATTCGCCAATTTCTACCGGCAGTTTATTCCGAACTTTTCTTCTCTGACGGCTCCCATCTCTACCCTTACCAAGAAGGGTGTGAACGCCAAGGTGTGGACTCCAGAGGCAGAGTCTGCATTCATTAGCCTCAAGAAAGCCTTCACTTCAAATTCAATCCTCCATCACCCTGACGTATCTCGGCAGTGCTCACTAGAAGTGGACGCCTCCTCTGTTGGTGCAGGTGTACTTCTGTTCCAGATGAGTTCCAAAGGAAAGGCAGTGGTATGTGGCTACAACTCAAAACTGTTTTCTTCTGCTGAGCGTAATTACTCCATTGGAGATCGGGAGCTACTGGCTATCAAATTCGCCCTGGAGGAGTGGAGACATCTTCTAGAAGGCGCAGCTCACCCCATCCTGATCTTCACCGACCACAAGAACCTCACCTACCTTCAGTCCGCTCAAAGACTGAATCCTCGTCAAGCCAGGTGGTCGCTGTTCTTCACCCGTTTCCAATTTCTGCTCCACTACCGTCCCACTGACAAGAATGTTAGGTCCGATGCCCTGTCCAGATCATTTGAGACGGAAGACACGGTGGAGTCCCTTCAGACTATCATAGACCCATCCTTCGTTTTCACCGCTAATCCTCTGCAGCTTAGAAATATTCCTCCGGGGAGAACTTTTGTTCGGTTGGCAGACAGAAAAAGAATACTCCGCTGGGGACACAGTTCTAAACTAGCTGGGCACGCTGGTGTCCGTAAAACCCAAGACCTGATTGCCCATCACTTCTGGTGGCCCACGCTACCTAAAGATGTTCTGGACTTTGTCTCTGCTGGCACGGTGTGTGCTTCTAACAAAGTGACTCACTCCAAGCCTGCCGGCCTGCTTCAACCTCTGCCTGTACCCAGTGCCCCCTGGCAGCACATCGCAATGGACTTCGTCACATACCTTCCTCCCTCAGCAGGATGCAACACCATCTGGGTGGTGGTGGACCGGTTCTCTAAGATGGCACATTTTATCCCGCTGACCGGCCTACCTTCTGCTCCCCGACTGGCGAGTCTCTTCATTCAGCACATCTTTCGCTTGCATGGCTTGCCTCTTCACATTGTGTCCGACCGGGGGGTTGAGTTTACCTCTAAGTTCTGGAGAGCCCTCTGTAAACTCCTGGATGTGAGTTTGGACTTTTCCTCTGCCTATCACCCCCAATCCAATTGGCAAGTTGAGAGGATCAATCAAATCATGGAAAATTATCTCCGCCACTTCATCTCTTCATAGCACGATAACTGGGTACAGCTTCTTCCATGGGCCGAGTTTTCATACAACAACCACACAAGTGAGTCCACCACCTCCACTCCGTTTCACATCGTGTACAGTCAACATCCCAGAGTCCCTCTTCCTGTGTCGACTTCATCTCAGGTACCCGCTGCTGACTCTGCATATGGGGACTTCCTGCAAATCTGGCAACAGACCCAGTCCTCTATTTTGCTGGCAGTAGATCGCATGAAGCGAAAGGCAAGATACTAAGAGAAGAGAGCCACCTCAGTAGCTTCTGGGGACTAAAGTCTGGCTGTCCTCTCGGAACATTCGCTTGAAGGTACCCTCAGACAAGTTCGCTGCCAGGTTCCTTGGTCCTTTCGAGATTGTGCAACAGATCAACCCTGTCTCCTATAAACTGCGGCTACCTCCTACCCTCAGAATCCCTAACTCCTTCCATGTGTCCCTCCTGAAACCAGTGGTCCTGAACCGCTACAGCAAGACTTCTAGTTCCACAGTTGATCCCAGCGGCCCCTCTGATGTATTCGAGGTAAAGGAGATCCTGGACTGCAAGAGGGTAGGAGGAAGGACCTTCTATTTGGTGGACTGGAGAGGGTTTGGTCCTGAGGAGAGGTCCTGGGAGCCAGAAGAGAACCTCAGTGCTCCTCTCATTAAAAAGTTCCTCTCTCGCTCTGGTCCCAAGAAGAGGGGGTTTACTCACCCCCCGACGCCCGCAGCCATGGATCCGTGACCGCTGGTCCCTGTCTCCTTCCTAGGAGACGCCAGCGCTCACTTCCGCTCTGTCCTGCTGTGTCCCATAGGGTGCGCGCACTCGCGCGCACGGCCTTAAAGGGCCAGCACGCGCACAAAAGGATCGTCATCATCATCAACTGCCCTGATTTCCTGGTCTATAATAAGGCCCCAGGCCTTCTGATCCTTGCCTGAGCGTTGTTAGTCTATCCCAGTCTGTCTCGCAAATGGTCCCTTAGTGTTTCCCCGTTCCAGCTGTTACCCGTGCCCGTGTTGGAGTCGTGTCTTCTGCCATGTCCAGTATCGTTTGCCACGTCCAGTGTCTTCTTCCATGTCCAGTGTCTTCTGCCACGTCCAGTGTCTTCTGCCATGTCCAGTGTCTTCTGCCACATCCAGTGTCTTCTGCTTCATCGGATACTGCCCGCCACGTCTGGCGCCACCTGCCGCACCAGCCTCCATCCGTGCTGAAGCCACAGCCACCGTCCGGACTATTTCAGGTACCCAAGCGTTACTGTCTGCCATTGACTTCCGCATAGACTGTGACCTGGTCAGCTGCCTCCCCGCTATCGCGGAGCGGCCTAGTGGGTCCACATACCCTGTGTCCGTGACATATATATGTACTGATCTTGGTTCTGGTACTGTATATATGTACTAAGCTTGGTTCTGGGGCTGTATTTATGTATTGAGCTTTGTTCTGGTGCTGTATATATCTACTGACCTTGGTTCTCGTATTGTATATATTTACTGAGCTTGGTTCCAGTGCTGTATTTATTAACTGATTTTGGTTGTGGTACTGTATATATGTCAGAGCTTTGTTCTGGTGTTGCATTTATGTAATGAGCTTTGTTCTGATGCTGTATATATGTACTGAGCTTGGTTCTGGTACTGTATATATATATATATATGTATGAGCTTGGTTCTGGAGCTGTAATTATATAGGACATATTTCTAATAACAAAATTGCAGGGATTGCAGATGGAATTGTTTTCAATTTATTGTATATTTAATGGGACCCTGTCTAGTAGTTTTAACCCCTTGAACCGCCACCATGCGGTAATACATGACCTGACAATATTTCCAAATGTATATTTTTTTCAGATGCAGCAAAATTTATAAAATCAACTTTTAAACCGGCGCACACGATATGCTAATTACTCATTAAAGGCTCGTAGGTCAGTGTCGCTATCCTGAAGAGTCACATATTCCTGCCTCCGAACCCACTTTTCCATGTTTGATTGACATCCCCCTGGCTGATACAACTTTCTCGGATGCGCCATTGCCTTGTACTACTTGGGGGGTTGTGTGGCACTATATACAAGGGAGGGCTGTGTGGCACTATACACAAGGGAGAGCTGTGTGGCACGATACACATGGGGGAGCTGTGTGGCACTATATACAAGGGGCTGTGTGGCACTACTAGGGGGGGTCTGTGTGGCACTATCTAGTAGGGGGGCTGTATGGCCCTATTTACGAGGGGGAGGGCTGTGGCTCTAACTACAGGGGTCTGTGTGTGGCGCAATCTACAGGGGGCTGTGTGGCACTATCTACTAAGGAGGGGCTGTGTGGCACTATATACAAGGGAGGGGGGGCTGTGTGGCACTATATACAGGGGGAGCTGTATGGTGCTATATACAGGAGGGCTTTATAGCGATATCTACAGTGGGGGCTGTATGGCACTATCTACATGGTGGAGGTGGGGGCGCTATCTACAAGTGGGGTGTTACAGTCTATAGCGGGGCTGAATAGCACTGTCTACAGGGGGACTGTATAGCACAATCTACATGGGGCACTATCTATAAGGGGGGCTGCGTGTGGCACCTGGCGTGGGCTCCAGTCAAGAGTTTGCTATGGGGCCCAGTCTTTCCTAGTTATGCCCCTGCAAACAACCACATGTTTAAATCCCATCTTGAGACTAAATAAAATTGTTAAAAAAAGTTAGAGGGATTTTCCCACAATTAACATTTATTACCTACCCACAGGATGGGTGATAAATGTATGATCGCTGGGGGCCCAATCTCTAGGACCCCCACTGATCTCTAGCATGGGGGTCCTGACCCCCATTTCTCCTCATAGCACAATCGCAGTGAGGAGGAATTTGAATTGAACGGCAGTCACGCATGTGCGCTGCCGCTCCATTCAATGTTTAAGGGACCGACATAACCAGTCAAACCCTACAATCGGCTGTTTGTGCCAGCTCAATAGTGGTGGGGCCCACAGCAATCATACATTTATCACTTATCCTGTGGACAGATAATAAATGTTAATTGTGGGGGAAAACCCCTTTAAATAAAGTCTACAATAACAATTTTTTTTTAACAAATATATAATTACTATGGCCGCAACAGTTATAACCCATACTATAATATTACCATGACATTTATCCTGCATGATGAAAACTGTAAAAAAAAGAACTAAGAAACACTTTCAGAATTGCAGTTTTTTGTTCATTCCCCCTCCTAAAAAAGCATTTTGAAGTTAATCAATAATGTACCTGTAAATGTAAACTACACCTAGTCCCACAAAAAACAAGCCCCTATAAAGCTTTGTCCAAGGGAAAATAGAAAACTTTTGGCTCTTGGAATGTGACGACAAAAAAAGATGAATTATTCCTCAAGGAACGTTTTTTCTTATTGCACATTATAAAAAAATATATAAATTTGGTATTACCAATATCATTATGACCCGCAGAATAAAGTCATTATTTTATTTATACCACACAGTGAACGTCGTAAAAATAAATCCCGAGAAACAATGGCAGAATTAAAAGAAGAGTTAATAAAAGTTATTCAGCACATAACTGGTATCGCCGAAACCGTAACGACCTGTACTAAAATAAATGACCCCCTTATTTATACTTCACAGTGAGCGCCTTAAAAAAATTCTAAAAAAAATAATGCCAGAATTGCTGTTTTTTGTTCATCTTCCCTCCCCAAAAAAGCTATAAAATGTAATCAATAAGTGGTATGTAACCAAAACGGTACCAATGAAAACGACAGCCTGCCCAGCAAAATAAAACCAATAAGCCCCCATAAAGCTTTGTTGATGGAAAAATAAGAATATTATGTAATGTTAGTCTTACATTGTTGTCAAATTATTCATACATTGCCAGAAGGAATAACAGAGGAATGACACAACATAGGGCTCTGAGAAAAGATGATCTAGAATTGTTATATTATGAGAAATGCAAGTATTTACTAAAACAGACATGTCAGGAGAACTGACAGACACTCTTTAAAGGGTTAAAAAATAAAGACATTTCCTAGTCATTCTAAATTATTGGACTCTAGTGTACATCCTTTAGGCTAGGTACTCACATCGTGGTCAAAATGCCGCCTTAAGCATAACCCAAGGCATAGGTTAAAAAAGGAGAGCATGTTGTATCAAGTAACAGCACAAATAGACTGCATGTGTCAAATAGAAGAAATGAGTATATCGTAGTTGCTGTATGACACTTTGCAGTGAATTGTATCGTTCAAAATGTAATTTTAAAAAGCTATAACCTCTTCAAGACCTAAGCATGTTACTAGGTAACATGTACTGTGAAAAGCTGCCATAGCAATTTCTCAACTGTTACATTGTGCTAAATGTGTTTCTGTAAAACCTGCCAACATTCTGGAACACTAGTTGACACATTTTAGAGTGTTGGTAGCCCATTAGTATTTTTATTTCCAACTTTTAATTTTTTGATAAATGTGAAATAATCAAGTCGTCTACGCCAACCATACAATTATACATAAACTATGTATGACTTTAGAAACTAGAACAATGTTCTTCTACACTAAACAGTTGATTCATTCTCTAAAGATGTCCCTTCTGTCCTACAGCCGGTAAAATCACACATTCTCAGTACAAGCTGCAGTCAGCGGCGGATCACCAGAAGGGCGGTTCGGGTGGCCGCCCGGGCCCAAGGCCCCCAGGGGGCCCTTGGCCCCCTGAATATAACATTTATGTGCCAGACGGCATTGCCCCCCTCATGCCGGTGGCGTTGCTAGCACCAGAGGGCACCCCAGTGCTAGCGACAGCCACATTCACTTGTATCTGCTGTGTGGCAGTATATACAATGGTGGGGCGCTGTGTGGCAGTATATATAAGGGGGAGCTGTGTGGCACTATATACAAGGGGGGCTGTGTGGCACTATATACAAGGGGGGCTGTGTGGCACTATTTACAAGAGGGGGAGGGTTGTGTGGCGCTATCTACAGGGGGCTGTGTGTGATGCTGTTGTGGTCGCAATGGTACCACTACGCCTTGATTTCTGTAGGTTCCAAATTAGAAGTAGGTATATACCAGCTGGAGAATCAATGGCGCTGAGACCAAGTTCTCAAAAAGGAAAGATTCCAATTTGTTATCATATACAGCGTATATTTATAGGACACATGGAACAAAGAGCATAACTCAGAGTGTAATCAGCAAAGGGAGAATCCCTCCCTCTGACCTTGCGCGCCATCACTAACTGTTACTTGCATGAACTGTTTTACAGCCAAAGAGAAATAACTAAGTAATCTGCAGAGAATTTGCAAATTATTACAAGGCAAACTAAAAGACAAAAATGAATATCATACTGTGCAGTGTATACTGACACAAAATACAAAACATGGAATTTTGAATTTATTCCTTCACAAATCCCACCTTTTGTGATAAATTAGGTTACTGAATTACCCACGAATGGAACTTTGGCTACTTCCTTCAGCGAAGGCAGGGCTTACAGAAGTGGTTTTCTTCACCTGATTCACCATAGATCAGTGACCTAATATCTCACAACAATCTTTCATTATAGGGTAGAGGTCTTCTACCAAAAGCCGTCCTTATTTTACAAAAAGCATAACAATTAAAGCATGTTAGTATCACAAACAAAATCATTAGACATATAAGTGGTTGAAACACGTAACTTCAAATTTTTTATGCCGTGGGTGAGAACCCTGTAAAGATGTCATACCAATGATGTGTAGTGACATCCTGAAGTTGCGATGCCAAATGTGTTAAAGGGCCTCCAGTAAGGGCAGATACAGACGAACGTTGCGTTTTTGCGCACGCAAACAACGCGGCGTTTTGTGTGTGCAAAAACCATTTGACAGCTGCGTGTGTCATCCGTGTCTGATGCGCGGCTGCGTGATTTTCGCGCAGCCGCCATCATAGAGATGAGGCTAGTCGACGCCCGTCACTGTCCAAGGTGCTGAAAGAGCTAACTCTTTCAGCACCCTCGACAGTGAATGCCGAACACAATATCGAAAAACCTGTTGAAAAAAAAGAAAAAGTTCGTACTTACCGAGAACTTCCCGGCCGTTGCCTTGGTGACGCGTCCTTGGTGACGCGCCTCTCGACATCGGGCCCCACCTCCCTGAATGACGCGCCAGTCCATGTGACCGCTGCAGCCTTTGCTTGGCCTGTGATTGGCTGGAGCTGTCACTTGGACTGAATTGTCATCCCGGGAGGTCAGACTGGAGGAAGACGCCGGGAGTTATTGGTAAGTCAGAACTTCGTTTTTTTTTCTACAGGTTCATGTATGTTGGGATCGGAAGTCACTGTCCATGGTGCTGAAACAGTTTAACTCTTTCAGCACCATGGACAATGACTATCTCCTGACGTCGCGTACCGATAATTTTTTTGCCGGGTTCGGCCAAAACGAGTTCGGCCGAACCCGGTGAAGTTCGGTTCGCTTGTCCGGCTTCGCTCATCGCAAAGACACTCCGTTTGGATGTTCGGAAACAGAAAAGCACGTGGTGCTTTTCTGTTTACATTCATCCTTTTGACAGCTGGTACGCTGTTTCAGTCGGTTCGCACGGAAGTGCTTCCGTGCAACATGCGTGGTTTTCACGCACCCATTGACTTCAATGGGTGCGTGATGCGCGAAATACGCAGAGTTATTAAACCTGTCGCGCTTTTTGCACAGCAGACAAACGCTGCGCAAAAAGCACGGACTGTCTGTACTGCCCCATAGACTTGTATTGGTCCATGCGTGCCGCGTGAAAACCACGCGGCCCGCACGGACCGAATATACGCTCGTGTGAATCCCCCCTAATAGTGACTGCCATTTTTACAGTTTGTAAAGTCACATTGTGTACTGTCATCATTTTCCTCACCTAAGTTTATTCAAGGGCAAAATAAGATTTTTGTAGGGTAAAAGTTCTGGTACCCATATTGTACTAATAGTTTTCTTCTAGATTAGGAAGAAACACAATGGTTTGATTGTTCCACTGTATGTGTGTAATATTATACATACATCCTGAAAAGGCACGGGTTTTACCGAAGTGTGTTAGAGTTTCTGGTTTGTTAGTTATTATGCATATATGTTGTGGACTGATTTCGACATAAATATTTGTATGGTCCCATTCAATAACATGGGACTTGGTGTGGAGTGATTCAGACACACCTGCGTTAGTTCAGCAAATTTCAATTCTGAAGTGACTTTCAACTGTGCGATCGTTTGTCTATAGGTGAAATCACAACAAGTCATATTAACATGCATGGTATAAGTTAAATTGACCTCTCCTTTGTCTATTTTGACAAAGACAACTCCTTGTCTGTCTCTTCTCCCAATGTACTAGGGGCAATCAGATCTTGAACGTGTTATATTGAAGACATTGCACTGAGCGTTTGCTGTGCAATTAAACCTGTCCTGAGTGCGACTTTGAGTAGAGTATTTCCAGTGCCATGGCATGATGTCAGTCATGATTTGTTTAGTCAAATGAGCAGGAGCATAGGCAGCTGTCCATAACCAGCATATTCCAGACAACACTTGTAAGTAAATTAGCAATTTCATAATTTTAGAGTTCTTCCGTGTCCTTCTCCTCGGGATGTAGAACCTTTTTACAGTGGGTGGCGTGAATCCAGTTGGGTTTTCCATCAGGTTTCACCGAGGTACTTGTGGTTAGCAACACCCGGAAAAGACCATCGCATCTGGGGTCATGACTTTTCCTCACGTGTCTCTTTATCACAACCCAATCTCCAGGCTGAAGCTTATGAGAGCCTTCACAATTGTCTGGATCTGGAATGGAAGAGAAAACTCGAAAATGTATTTTAGTAAGGTGCCCATGTAAAGCTTGTACATAATCGGTTAACCTACCATACTGCATTTGAAGCATCTGTGGAAAATAACATCCTAGCCAAGGAACCGAGCCAAATAAAACTTCATAGGGACTTAATCTTGTCCTTTTGTTAGGTGTATATCTCACCGAAAAGAGGGCTAATGGTAAACACTCGGTCCATGGTTTCCCAGTTTCCACCATTGCCTTTTGGATTTTTCATTTTAGAGTCCCATTTATCCTCTCGACCTTCCCACTACTTTGTGGATGGTATGGTGTGAAGGATCTGCCAGGCACAGCTTCGGGGTTAACGCCCATAGATAATCAGTCTGCACCTGCTTCTATGTCTGTGAGACTGACTCCATCTTTCACCACTCAGGGTGGCAGGCTTAGGAGTGGGAGAACCTATCACAGCCTGGCCAGACGGAGCTAGCTCCCGCCCTCTGTCTATTTATACCTGCCTTTCCTGTTCCTCCTTTGCTTGTGATTTCTTCTCGTTTGGTTTCCTGGCCCTGCTGCAGCTTCTTGTACCATTGTCCTTGCTTCATATTGACCCCGGCTTGCTGAGTACTCTCCTGCTCTTCGTTTGGTACCTCGTACACTCCTGGTTTGACTCAGCTTGTTTACTACTCTTCTGCTCTGCGTTTGGCACCTCGTACTCTCCTGGTTTGACTCGGCTTGTTCACTTCTCTTGTTGCTCACGGTGTTGCCGTGGGCAACTGCCCCTTTCTCCCCCTAGCTCTGTGTACCCTTGTCTGTCGTGCACTTATTGAGCGTAGGGACCGTCGCCCAGTTGTACCCCTTCACCTAGGGCGGGTCGTTGCAAGTAGGCAGGGACTGAGTGGTGGGTAGATTAGGGCTCACTTGTCTGTCTCTTCACCCCCGTCATTACATAATCACAAGCCCATACCTAGTCTACCCTGGTCCCTGACACCACTATGGACCCCCTTGAGACCCTGGCTCAGCAAATGCAGGGTCTCTCCCTACAGGTCCAGGCCCTGGCTCAGAGGGTCAACCAGCCTGATGCTACCATGGTAGTCCCCCTCACCTCACCTCTTGAACCCCACCTCAAGTTGCCCGACCGGTTCTCAGGGGACCGGAAGACTTTTCTCTCCTTTCGGGAGAGTTGTAGGCTCTATTTTCGTTTAAAGCCCCACTCCTCAGGTTCTGAGAGCCAGCGGGTGGGTATAATTATGTCCCGGCTCCAGGAAGGGCCCCAAGAATGGGCCTTCTCCTTGGCTCCTGACGCCCCTGAACTTTCCTCCGTTGATCTTTTCTTTTCTGCTCTCGGACTCATCTATGACGAGACTGACAAGACTTGTTTGCCGAGAGTCAGCTGGTGACCTTACGTCAGGGTAAGAGACCTGTTGAGGAGTATTGCTCTGACTTTAGGAAGTGGTGCGTAGCTTCTCGGTGGAATGACCCTGCCTTTAGGTGCCAGTTTAGGTTGTGTCTGTCGAACGCCCTGAAAGATCTGCTAGTTAGTTATCCCTCTTCTGACTCCCTAGACCAGGTTATGGCTTTAGCGGTACGACTTGACCGACATCTCAGGGAACGACGACTTGAACGTCTTGATGTTTTCTCCTCTGACTCCCCCATGATGCCTCCCGAGGTTCCGTTGCTTCGTTCCTCCCCGGAAGACTCGGTACCTATGCAACTCGGGGCCTCCGTGTTCCCCCAACAACGTAGAGATTTCCGCAGGAAGAATGGTCTCTGCTTCTACTGTGGGGATGACAAGCATCAAGTGAACAACTGTCCTAAGCGTAAGAATGCAGCCGGAGAACTTCCGCGCCTAAGTGATCATCGGGGAGGTCACTTGGGCGCACAGGTATTTCCCGTAAATATGAAACGTAATAAAATCTTGCTTCCCTTTCAGGTCTCTTTTGGTGGTAGGTCTGCTACCGGCAGTGCCTTCGTGGATTCAGGGTCTTCTGCTAATATCATGTCTGTGGAATTTGCTATGTCTCTAGCTATGCCTTTGATTGATTTGCCTAAACCTGTCCCGGTAGTGGGTATCGACTCCACTCTTCTTGCTAATGGTTATTTTACACAGCATACCCCTGTTTTTGAACTCCTTGTTGGCTCCATGCATTTGGAGCAGTGCTCTGTACTGTTAATGCAGGGATTATCGTCCGATTTGGTTTTAGGCCTTCCCTGGTTGCAGTTGCATAATCCCACGTTTGACTGGAATTCTGGGGACCTTACCAAGTGGGGTAATGAATGCTTGACGTCATGTTTTTCTGTTAATTCTATTTCTCCCCCTGAGGTGGTGAACACGCTACCTGAGTTTGTTCAGGACTTCGCCGATGTTTTCTCTAAGGAGGCCTCCGAAGTGTTACCTCCTCATAGAGAATATGATTGCGCAATCAATTTGGTACCAGGAGCGAAGCTCCCTAAGGGTAGGATATTTAATCTCTCTTGTCCCGAACGTGAAGCCATGAGAGAGTATATCCAGGAATGCCTGGCCAAGGGTTACATTCGCCCCTCTACTTCTCCGGTAGGTGCTGGCTTCTTCTTCGTAGGGAAGAAGGATGGTGGTCTTAGGCCATGCATTGACTACCGAAGCTTGAATAAGGTCACTGTAAGGAACCAGTATACCCTTCCTCTGATTCCTGATCTCTTTAATCAGGTTCAGGGGGCCCAATGGTTCTCTAAGTTTGATCTACGAGGGGCGTATAACCTTATCCGCATCAAAGAGGGGGATGAGTGGAAGACTGCGTTTAACATGCCCGAAGGTCATTTCGAATACCTCGTCATGCCCTTTGGGTTGTGTAATGCTCCCGCGGTCTTCCAGAATTTCATAAATGAGATTTTAAGAGACTACCTGGGGTTATTTCTTGTAGTGTACCTTGATGACATACTTGTGTTTTCCAAGGACTGGTCCTCCCACATTGAGCATGTCAGGAAGGTGCTCCAAGTCCTTCGAGAAAACAAAGTGTTTGCAAAGACCAAAAAATGTGTGTTTGGGGTGCAGGAGATACCATTTTTGGGCCAAATCCTCACTCCTTATGAATTCCGCATGGACCCCGCCGCGGAATGGGTCCAACCTGCCTCCCTGAAGGCGTTACAGTGCTTCCTGGGGTTCGCTAATTATTACAGGAGGTTTATTGCTAACTTCTCGGTCATCGCTAAGCCTCTTACGGATCTCACTCTCAAAGGTGCTGATCTCCTCCACTGGCCTCCTGAGGCTGTCCAGGCTTTTGAGGTCCTTAAGAAGTGCTTTATCTCGGCCCCGGTGCTGGTTCAGCCCAACCAAATGGAGCCATTTATCGTGGAGGTTGATGCGTCCGAGGTGGGAGTGGGGGCTGTCTTGTCCCAGGGTACCAGGTCCCTCACCCATCTCCGTCCCTGTGCCTACTTCTCCAGGAAGTTTTCACCCACTGAGAGTAACTATGATATTGGCAACCGCAAACTCTTAGCCATTAGATGGGCATTTGAAGAGTGACGCCACTTCCTGGAGGGGGCTAGGCACCGGGTAACGGTCCTTACCGACCACAAGAATCTGGTTTTCCTAGAATCTGCCCAAAGGCTAAACCCGAGACAAGCTCGTTGGGCGTTATTTTTTACCAGATTCAACTTTGTGGTTACCTATAGGGCTGGGTCTAAAAATGTTAAGGCTGATGCACTGTCACGTAGCTTCATGGCCAGCCCTCCTTCGGAGGAGGTTCCTGCTTGTATTTTGCCTCCAGGTATAATCATTTCTGCTATTGATTCTGATTTAGTCTCTGAAATTGCGGCTGATCAAGGTTCAGCTCCCGGGAGCCTTCCTGAGAACAAGCTGTTTATTCCCCTGCAATTCCGGATAATGATACTTAGGGAAAATCATGACTCTGCACTATCTGGCCATCCAGGCATCCTGGGTACCAAGCACCTCATTGCCAGAAACTATTGGTGGCCTGGGTTGCCTAAAGACGTTAAGGCCTACGTCGCCGCTTGTGAAGTTTGTGCTAGGTCCAAGACTCCCAGGTCCCGAACAGTGGGCTTACTATGTTCTTTGCCCATTCCCCAGAGACCTTGGATCCATATCTCCACGGATTTTATCACCGATTTGCCTCCATCTCAAGGCAAGTCGGTGGTGTGGGTTGTAGTAGACCGCGTCAGTAAGATGTGCCACTTTGTGCCCCTCAAAAAACTACCCAATGCTAAGACGTTGGCTACCTTGTTTGTCAATATGATTGGGTCTCATTCATTCCCCTCGCCGAATTTTCCCTTAATAACCGGGTCAGTAACTCGTCAGGGGTCTCCCCCTTTTTCTGTAATTTTGGGTTTAATCCACGGTTCTCTTCCGTTTCACATGGTAGTTCCAACAATCCCGAGGTAAAGGTCGTTCATCGAGAACTGTGCACAGTCTGGGCTCAGGATCAGAAGAACCTAGAGGCGTCCCAGAGCATACAAAAAACTCAGGCAGATAGAAAACGTTCTGCTAACCCCTTGTTTATGGTCGGGGATCTGGTGTGGCTATCGTCTAAAAATTTGCGCCTTAAGGTCCCGTCCAAGAAGTTTGCTCCCCGGTTTATAGGGCCGTACAAGGTCATTGAAGTCCTCAATCCTGTCTCCTTCCGACTGGAGTTGCCCCCATCTTTTCGAGTACACAACGTGTTCCATGCCTCCCTCCTTAAACGCTGCTCCCCGTCCTTGGCTCCCTCGAGGAAACCTCCGGTCCCTGTTCTCACCCCTGAGGGGGCAGAATTCGAGGTGGCCAAGATTGTGGACAGCAGGATGGTCCAAGGCTCCCTCCAGTACCTGGTCCATTGGAGAGGATACGGGCCTGAGGAGAGGACTTGGGTACCAGCTCGGGATGTTCACGCTGGGAAATTGGTCAGGAGGTTTCACCTTCGTTTCCCCAGTAAACCAGGTCCACTTAGAAAGGGTCCGGTGGCCCCTCATAAAAGGGGGGGGTACTGTGAAGGATCTGCCAGGCACAGCTTCGGGGTTAATGCCCATAGATAATCAGTCTGCACCTGCTTCTATGTCTGTGAGACTGACACCATCTTTCACCACTCAGGGTGGCAGGCTTAGGAGTGGGAGAACCTATCACAGCCTGGCCAGATGGAGCTAGCTCCCGCCCTCTGTCTATTTATACCTGCCTTTCCTGTTCCTCCTTTGCTTGTGATTTCTTCTCGTTTGGTTTCCTGGCCCTGCTGCAGCTTCTTGTACCATTGTCCTTGCTTCATATTGACCCCGGCTTGCTGACTACTCTACTGCTCTGCGTTTGGTACCTCGTACACTCCTGGTTTGACTCGGCTTGTTTACTACTCTTCTGCTCTGCGTTTTGCACCTCGTACACTCCTGGTTTGACTCGGCTTGTTCACTTCTCTTGTTGCTCACGGTGTTGCCGTGGGCAACTGCCCCTTTCTCCCCCTAGCTCTGTGTACCCTTGTCTGTCGTGCACTTATTGAGCGTAGGGACCGTCGCCCAGTTGTACCCCTTCACCTAGGGCGGGTCGTTGCAAGTAGGCAGAGACTGAGTGGTGGGTAGATTAGGGCTCACTTGTCTGTCTCCCCACTGCCGTCATTACAGTATGGTGTATGGAATGCTTGGTCTATCCCTAAAGTTGTCATGATATCAGTCATTACCTCTCCTGTAAAGTACTTTCTTGATCCCGCAGCACTCCGTGTTTCAAGGGTGCGTGAGTAGGCTTCCACGGCAACGTATAAAAAATGGGAACTCAGCACTCCAAGGCAATATGCAATAAGTTATATTTTATTTGACGGTCTATACATTCGACCTTCTTCAGATACGGATTACGTCCGTGGATATGGATATGCGGCGCTTGCGACCTCGGTCGCTGTTAGGTAATAGCGCCTTTACCTAACAGCGACCGAGGTCGCAAGCGCCGCATATCCATATCCACGGACGTAATCCGTGTCTGAAGAAGGTCAAATGTATAGACCGTGGAATAAAATATAACTTATTGCATAATACCTCTCCTGTAAAGTGAGAGCCTCTGTCACTCTCAATTACCTCGGCTACTCCATACCGGCATACCACTTCAGCCATTATTTCCTTGGCAGTGGATATTGCAGTCGCTTTGGCCACTGGGAAAGCTTCTGGCCAACTTGAAAACAAGTCAATGCATGCAAGTACGTATTCATAAATTCCCAACTTTGGTAATTGAATGTAATCGATCTGTAGTCTCTGAAAGGGATACAAAGGTGCTGTGCTGTAAATCTCACACAAACGTTACCAAAGTGTCAGGATTCTGAATAGACATCCCATCCTGGCTGGTAGTGATGTCAATTCACTGTCAGGACACTTCAGTAACGTTAATATGTGAGTAAGTGACTGCACATAGTGATCCAGCAAGATAACTAGGTGCTGTGTAAATGAATGGAGAGAATTGATTGGTTAGCGTCATACACTTCTCTTTACAGCGCCCATTTGGTCAAAAAGTAAAACACAGTTGTCCATTAAGAAAGTCATTAGCATAAAGCTAAAATAAGTCATAACTCCATCAATAATGATTGTTTTTCTAAATAAAAAAAACACTGCTGTAATCTACATTACAGCGCCGATCACATTATGTACAAGATAGGCCACTTATAATGTGGTGACAGAGCATCTTTAAGCCATTCTAGCTTAGCCTTTTCCCTGAAAACCATTACTTATCTGTATCTATTTCTTCCTATTTTAGTGCTAATGCTGCTACGACAGACATTCTACCGGCCTGGAATTCCTTTAAGGCATTTGTATGTGGATATTTAACCTCTGCAATGAACACTCTCAAGAGGGATTCCCTTGGGGTAAACATGTTACTGGAGACGAAGGCATTGCCAGCAGAAAATGAGTACATTAATGGCCATAGTCATGAAGCTATCATTCTTCCAGCTAGGCAAAGACCCAGAATATTGCGAGTCCTATCTCCATCTTGCAGTCATACAAATCTAGGCCAAAATCCTTACCAATCAACTCAAAATGGTGATACTAACATTGATACACCATGACCAGGCAGTCTTTTTGCTGCACGAGGCTACTTTTATCAGGATAAGTAAATTCTATGCAAGCATTCAGGCAACACAAGATAATATAGGTACTAGTGTGGTGTTATCTCTTGACAAAGCTAAGTCCTTCAAATAGCCTTACCTCAAAGCAACACTCGAGTCCTTTTGTATTTGTCAGGATTTTATTCAATGGGTCAGGCTGTTATATCATGCCTTGACCGCTAAGGTTATGTTACGTCTATGGCCGTGGACCGTCGTCCTGACTTACCCTCTGACGGCCGCGGCCATGGACGAGCGCGTTCCCGGCGGCATCTCCCTCCTGTGAGTCGCCAGCACTCACTTCCTGGTCCTGACACTGTCTCCCGCAGGGCATGCGCGCCCCCGCTTGCATGGCCTTAAAGGGCCAGTGCGCACACAGTTGCAGAATATCTACAATTAGCCCAGAATGCTGCTGGACTATAAAAGGGGCCCTGCCTTCTTGATCCTTGCCTGAGCGTTGTTGTGTTACCTAAGTTTGTCATTGAAAATGGTCTCCTAGTGTTTTCCAGTTCCCAGTGTTACCCGTTCCTGCATCCTGTACCCAGTATCCCGTGCTACTGTGCCTCTGTGCCGTCCAAAGTTGGAGTCGTGTTGTGTCCTATGCTGCATCTATTGTGTTGTACCCTGCCGGGTGTCTGTCTACTGTCGGAGCCACATCTTAGCCTGAAACTCTTTATTTTATTAGAAAAATAGAAAAACATAACAACATAACTAATACATAACATAAATCACAACAATATATACAATATATACACAAAATACATTACTGCATTTTTTTTTCCCATCCCTGGTCTTGGCTAATTTTCTCATCCATTTGCACTCATCCACATTCAACCTTTATCATATTCCCCCCTCCTCCCACCAGAATCCACTCACCCCCACTCACTCCCATCCGTACTCATGCGAAACAATCAGTCGGAAATGTGTCAAACCCCTGGCATACATATCTATATACATGGTGAAACACCATACACACCCTAACATTTACATTTTTTTATTTTCTTATTTTATATATATATATATTTTTTTTATATATATTTTTTTTTATTTTATTTTTTTTTATTTTTTGATTTTATATAAATATACTGACCCTAACTCTATCTAAACTAACCCATCCCCACACCAGGCCAACACTCTGCCCCATGTCCTCTCATGTCCGCTTAGTCCTGGCGTTGGCCTCCACCACCTCACCCTAAACCTCCCACTCAGACCCTCGCCCCATGTCCTCTCATGTTCTGCATAGTCCGGGCCTGAGCGGGAAAATAAACTTTAACCACACCCCTCCCCACTCCCCCCAATTCCCCCAACCAACCTACCTAAACCCCTTTCACTATCCCTCACATATTCATAGTAACGAAACAACAAAACCACAACCCGAAAGCACCAAGTTCGGTTCCTGTAAGCCTTTATACTGCCTTTATGTATCAAAAAACAAAAACCTGAAGTGCACTAATCCAGCCTACCACCAGAAGGGAGGAGAAAAGAGACCCACCCGACCCCCCCCCAAGGCCAGGGTCCACCCACGCCGACACTTTCCCTATCGCTTCCCCTATCGCTTTCCCCTATTGCTGTCCCTTCTCTTACTCTATGTTTAATCTAGCCCTAAACTTACCCTCCTTTCCCTATTATTCTCCCTATCGCTTAATTTTATGTGCCGAAACGAGGGCGAACCCCCCCCCAGACGAGCCGGATGAGCCCCCCCTGAAGGCCGATACCCTATGGCACCCTAAATGAAAAGCCCCTCCATAAGCGAGAGGCTTTGGGTGCTCCCAGTCTATCGACCTCCAAAGAACGCACCTTCAGGTCACCGATGATATTCCCTACGACCTTATCAACCCGGAGGATTTTGCTCTGGGTAGATACTAAACACTGTGCATTCCAGGTAAAGTGCCTAACCACTATGCTAACTAAAAAGGGAGTGTTACGGTCCCTACCACCTAGGTCTCATCCCATAAGCCCACCCGGCATAGGTGAGGTTGGCTAAGCCGGGCCAGCCGATGGAGGTACCCACCCTTTTATATACCTCTGCATTAAAGGGACAATGAAGCAGGAAATTCTCCATACTCTCCAGTGTATTGCTACACTCCTCCCGAGGACATCCTCTGTCATCAGTGTTTCTGTACTTCAGATTGCCCCTTACGTACAGTCTCCCGTGGAAGCAGCGCCAAGCCAGATCCCAAAACTTCTGGGGAATCCTCACTGAATTTAAAAGTTTTAATCCCTCCCCGAGGTCACTACTTGGGCAGTCTTTGAGCGACAGGGGCTTCTGGAAGTGGGTCATCATAACCCTTCTGTCGGGAAATTTTCTCGGCAGGGTCCCGATCTCCCACACCTCCAGACCCCACCGACGCACCATCTTCAAAACCAGGGCGGCTTAAGCCGGGAGATGCCAGTGGGGTGTACGCAGGTCTTTCACTTGGCCTCCTCTCTCCCATTCCTGGAAGAAGGGCTGAAACCACTCCCTGCAGGAGAGAATCCACCAAGGAGCCCTCTCTTGTCCGAGGTTTGCTAGATTAATCTTAATAAAAGTGTTCACTAGGAACACCACTAGGTTAACCATACCTAACCCTCCTAGTTTCCTTGGTAGATACATGACTTCTCTCTTAATTAGGTTAAGCCTGCTCCCCCACAACAGTTGGAAGAACAGGCTATAGACCCGAGCCCAGAGAGGTTCTGGCAAGATGCACACACTGCCAAGGTAGAGCAACATGGGCATCAGGTAAGCTTTGGCCAAATTAACCCTTTCTCTAAGGGTTAAGGACCAACTCTTCCATTGGCCGACCTTCTGGGCAACTAAGTTTAGCCTGCCATCCCAGTTTTTCTTGAGATACTCACCCGGGCCAAATTCCACTCCTAAGATCTTTGCAGACCCCTGCGGCTCAGGAAGGGTGTCCAGGAGTCCAAAACTAGGATCTCCTCCTCCCAGCCAGAGACTCTCACACTTGTCACGGTTAATCTTGGACCCAGATGCCCGCGAGTAATATTCCACCTCTGAGATCACCCACTCCGCCTCCCCTTGCGAGGAGACGAAAATGGAGACGTCATCCGCCTATTCAACCACCCTCTGAGTGGCTTCTGGCCCTTCCAAGCCGATCCCAATCCCTGCCAATGGTCCACGGTCAACCCTTCTAAGAAAAGGGTCAATCGCGAACACATATAGCAAGGGACTCAGAGGACAGCCCTGGCGGACGCCAGACCCAACCTCAAAGGGGGTTCCAACCCAACCGTTAACCAGTGCAAAATTCTCTGCCCCAGCGTATAAAGTCTGGAGCCAATTGACAAACCCACCCGGCAGGCCATACCTCAGAAGGACCGACCATAGATACTCATGATTCACCCGGTCAAACGCTTTGGCCTGGTCCAAGGACAGGACAAACACTTTCCACTGGCCAGAATTTCCCCGCTCCGCTGCCTCTCTGACACTGAGGACAGCACTAAATGTGCTGCAGCCTGGAACGGAACAATGCTGGACAGGTGAAAGGAGCCGGGGTGCAAATTTCACCAACCGATTAAACAGCACCTTGGCGAGAACCTTTCTGTCCGTATTGAGGAGCGCTATGGGACGCCAATACGAGTCAAATCCTTACCCTTTGATAGAACAATCAAAGCTGACCTCCTCATTGACCTCGGCAGAGTGCCCGAGGATAGACACTCATTAAACACCGATGTCAAGTGGGGAACTGGGGTTCCTTTAAAGGTCTTATAGAATTCGGATGTTAAGCCATCCGGCCCTGGCAATTTTTTCAGACCTAGCCCGTCAATCGCCAGCATTACTTGCTCTTCTTTGATTGGATCTATCAAAACATTAAGAGAGGAATCCTCTCCTGGCTCGGGAACAGTTTCAGCCAGGAAAGCCGACATCTCCTCTCGGTCTGGATCCTGCTTACCCAAAAGGTGAGAGTAGAAGGATCTAACTATCTCCAGAATCCCTGACTTGGATGTCCTCAGGGACCCTGTACAGTCTATTAGTCCAGTCACTATTTTACGACTCACTGACATCTTACAGTTCCTGTAGGGGTCGGGCGAGCGGTACCTTCCGAAATCCCTCTCAAGAACCAAAGATGCGTGCTTATCATACTGACACCTCTTGAGCAACGCTTTTACCCCGGAGATCTCCACCTGGCTACCTCCGGCCAAGACCAGACGTTCGAGTTTCCTCCTCAGTTCCTGATACAGGCGGTATCTGCTCATGGACCTGAGGCCTGAAAGCTGGCGGAAAAATCCTGCCACCCGATATTTGAACAACTCCCACCACTCTGACTTAGTACCACCTAGATCCAACAAAGGTACCTGGTTCTGAAGAAAATCCTCAAAGGCCTGTCTTATCTCTGCTTCTTCCAGGAGAGTGGAATTCAGCCTCCATATACCTCGTCCCATCTGGAGGGATTCTGCAATTTCCAGAGAAAACAAAATCATACAGTGGTCGGAGAATTCCACCTCAACAACGGACACTGGTGAAGAGATGGCTTCCTCCTTCAAAAAAAAACTATCTATCCTAGACCTACAACTACCTCTTTGATAGGTGAACCCGGGGTGACCTGGGGTATGCCTAATGTGGATATCCACACGGCGAGCCTCGCTAGCTATGCTATTTAAGGCTACGCTATCATAGCCCAGTCTATCTTTGGAACCTCCTCTATCACAGGGTCTAACGACAGTGTTAAAATCCCCTCCAAAGATGACCTGTCGACTAGAAAAAAGGAAAGGCTTAATCCTCATAAAGAGACTTTTTCGGTCCTACTTTGTTTGGGGACCATAGATGTTAATTAGCCTTAATTCTTGTCCCTTCATGAGAACATCTAAAATCAGGCACCTCCCCATTTCTAATTCTATCATCCGTCTGCATTTTACCGGTGCGGTGAAAAGAACCGCCACACCGCTATATGGCTCAGCCGCAAGAGACCAGTAGGAGGGTCCACATCGCCAATCCCTCCTGGCTTTTACGACATCTGCCAAAAGTGACAGTCTGGTCTCTTGCAAAAACAAAACGTCAGCTTCAACTCGGCTGAGAAAATCAAAGGCTGCAAATTTAGCCATATCTGACTTAATACTGGCGACATTAATGGAAGCCAGCGTCAACGGTGCGGGTACCACCATCCTGGATGATAAAATTAGACGGCTTTCTTCTTCCCTCCCCTGTCATGATCTGAAGAGGACCCTCCAGACCCTTTCTCTTTAGTTCTTTTTTTGGAGGTAGTGGAGTCCATCTCCTCCTGGCGGACCTCCCCCTCTCACTCACACTCCCATCCTCGTCCCCTTGTCCTAGGTTGACCCCTGCCCCAGAGGCCTTTGTACCTCTCGGGGGAAGGGACCCAGCACCCCCTGAGACCCCTACCTCACCCTCCTCCTCACTTTGCTGAGGAGCTGGAAGATCCATGAGGGCTTGGTAGCGGTTGGGGGAGAGCACCAGAGGGGTGCAGATTTTACCTTCCGTGGCCAGCGCTTGGCCAGATGACTTTGGCCCCCTCAAGATCTTATCCTGTGTCCCAGATATTTTTTTAGGCTGTACCCTCTCTTCCTCACCAACACTTTCCTATTGGGAGGATTGAGAGTCCTCAGCCACTTTCTCCCTCTGGATCCTCCTGACCTCCTCATCCAGTTCAGCGTCCCCAAGGGCATCCATCTCCAGGACAGGCTCCAGGTTCAGGCCAGAGGTCCCCCCAGTTACCTGGGCTTCCCTCAGCTCCCTCTCCTTTTGCCTCTTCTCCAGCCTTCGATGGTAGGAAGGCTGGAGCCCTTTCCTTGATGTCTTCACTTGCCCTTTTGCCACGCCATCTCTGCATGCCTCCTCACCCACAGGAGCCACCCCACTCTCTTCTCCTGCAGGCTTGGCGACAGCATTGACCACGGAGCGAGGACACCTACTGAATGGGTGACCTAAGTCACCACACAGGTGACACCTAATCTGGTCACACGATGCAGCTAGATGACCTACCCCTCCCCACAGTGAGCGCATTTCTGCACCGTGCAGGTCGCACTTAAGTGTGAGGGGTCGCCACACTGGTGACACAGCCTCGGCTGTCCCTGGTAGAAGACCAGGATGCGATCCCTGCCAAGGAAAGCAGAGGATGGAATGTGGGACACAGTTTGCCCCAGACGCTTAAGTTTCACCACAAACGTCCAGGCCCCCGACCAGATGCCAAACTCATCCAGATTTTTCCTGGGCATCTCCGCTACCTCTCCAAACCGACTTAACCAGGTCATGATGTCAACACAAGAAAGTGACTTGTTACGGGTGAGAACGGTCACCTTCTTGAGATCATTCTGGCGGGATATTGCTTGTGCAGCAAAATCCCGCCAGCCGGGCTCTTCCTTCACCAGCTCATAATTCCCCCAGAAGACCTCCAGGCCTCCTCGTTGAACAAAGCTGATGTCAAACTCCGCTGAGCCATGAGGGTGTATCAGGGCAAAGATGTCACGTGCCCTGAAGCCCATCCCCAGCAGCAGCTCCACCATCGTTTTTCTGAGGGGACAGATCTCATTGCCACGCCACCGGAGACGGACCACATTCCTCCTGACCACAGCCTGCCCGGTTGTCGGGAGTGACCACTGATCCCCTCTTTTCTCTCTGAAGGCGTCCAACCCGTACCTATCTATCCAGAAAGATAGGTCCCTCTGCACACCCCCTACAATTAGGGACTGCTTCCCCTCCCTTAAGGCCTGCAGGAGGTGCTGTTGCAAGTGACCTTCCCCAGGGCCAGAGGACGAGGATGGGTGGGCCGGTGGTCCCCCCCCCCACTACCCCGGCATAAGTCCTGCTTAAGGCACTGGGGAGAGGAGCACCAGGCCCCCCCACATCACCGGCTGATACATTCACCCGCGATCCTACCATTTTCTTGGCCAAGCCAGGTTCTTTTTTTTTTTTGCTTTTCCGTTGCTTTCCCTGCCCTGACCCCAACTCCCACCTCTGCATCATCAGGTGCAGCTATGGAGGGGCCGCCAGATGACATAAGCGGCACCTCCACGCGACCCTCCGCATCATCGGTGTCCATATCGCTTGCCAGGGCAGGAAAATACATTTCTTTACTTGCAGAAATATTTTTATTCTTATCTTTATTTTTACTTTCTTTATTAACTTTATTGCCTTCAGTGACTTAATTTGCTTTTTCTTTTGCAGGGCTGCTTTGCAGCGGCCGTTCTGCACTTATTTTTGCCAGGCCACTCCCCTCCTCCGCTCCGGAGTGGCTGGCTCCGCCCCTTGCAGAGGCTCTGACTCCGCCCATATCCGAGGCATCGGGTGCCTGCAGACCTATCACGCCGGCCGGTCCCTGTGTGACAGGACCGGCCACCTTTACAGGCACCCGACCCACGGGACCGCGCTGCAGCCAACTTCTGGTCCGTTCTCTCCTCCGATGCACGGCTCACACGCCCACCGGTCTCCGGGGCTCGCCGTCAGCCGGGTCTGGGACCACGCCCCCTGCTTCGCTCAGGCTGCCAGTACCGCCCAATTCACTGTGAGTAGCTTCCGGCGCCATTTTGCCCGTCCTCGCATCAATCTTCCCGCTTTCCCGCTCCGACTCCACTGCAGAGGATGTGACTAAGTCCTTCTTGTTTAGGCAGGCGATGAAGGGCTTTAGGAAAGGTTCAGTGTCCAGGGACTGTAGGAAACCAGTATTGTTTGATCTATTGGAATTGCTGTGTGGGCATCTGCAGTCTATTTGTGTGTCAAGGTTTGAAGTTCAGCTGTTCATGCTGGCTTTTTCTTTAGCTTTCTTTGGTGCTTTCTGGATATCAGAGTTGGTGGCGGCAAGTAAGCGGGTGGCTTGTTGTTCTTAGATGTTGCGTTGAAGGGGTCCTCCCTGTCCTGCTTGTTCCGCAGATCAAAGACAGATCAGGTGGGAAAGGGCTTCTTGGTGTGTCTGGGTGCGTTAGTTAGGTCTAGGGTATGCCCGGTTCGCAGTTTTCAGGATTATGTGGCTGTTCGGCCTGAGGGGCCGGTATTTTTGTTGGTTCATGCGGATGGGCTGTCACTATCTAAATATCAGTTTGTGCTGGTTTTTCGCAAATGTATTCTGTTGTCTGGGCGGGTGAGCTCTGATTATAGTTCTCATTAGTTTCGAATTGGTGCGGCTACTGATGCGGCTAGGTGGGGTTTATCCTCGGCTATGGTCAGGAAGATAGGCTGGTGGGAGTCTGACAGATGCAAGATTTATGTCCGCCCTCATTTGCTTTAGGGTATTTGGGGAGAGTTATGTTGCAGGTGTTGTTTTACACCGCGTTCCAAATTCTTATGCAAATGTTATTTTTCGCTGATTTTCCTAAATAGTCTATGCAAATGACAGTCAGTATAATCTCAAGCCATCAACCACTGGAGTATAATGCAAATTTTATTGAACAAATCTCCTAATGATAACAGATTTTTTTTTAGAAGTAAAAAACTCAAAATGCACTGTTTCAAATTATTATGCACAACAGAGATCAAAAGCTCTTTCAATCAAAAAAAACTTAACAGGCCAAGTTACATGTTAACATAGGACCCCTTCTTTGATATCACCTTCACAATTGCATCCATTGAATTTGTGAGTATTTGGACAGTTTCTGCTTGAATATCTTTGCAGGATGTCAGAATAGCCTCCCAGAGCTTCTGTTTTGATGTGAACTGCCTCCCACCCTCATAGATATTTTGATTGAGGATGCTCCAAAGTTTCTTAATAGGCTTGAGGTCAGGGGAACATGGGGGCCACACCATGAGTTTCTCTCCTTTTATGAAGGCACGGTTCTTCATTTTGTACCACGGAAGAAAGTGGTCAGTCATAAACTCTACGTACTTTGCAAAGGTCATTTTCACACCATCAGGGACCCTAAAGGGGCCTACCAGCTCTCTCCCCATGATTCCAGCCCAAAACATGACTCCTGATTTCCTGGTTTGATCATTGTATGGTCGGACATCGTTGCCTGCAGGGCGTGGCGTCAAGCGCGTTCCGTTCAGAGTTTGAACCGAGCTAAGGCGAAGGTGAACAAAGTTGTGGGAAAATTGTGGTAGTGCCCCATAGGGAGTTGGAGGGGGCCGAGTTCGGTTTTCTTCGATCTGATGGGGTGCACTTGAAGGATATGGGTCTGGACATGTGGACTTTGGGCATTCGTAACGGCTTGGAAAAAGCCCTGCAGCTGTGGAAGGATGTTCATGTGTAAGGTGTCACACATGAATGCTGTGGCGGTAGGAGGAGGGGTCTTTGAAGGCACGTAATGGGAAGAAGGAGAACAACATATAAGATTGTTGTAAAGGAATATGGGGCATTTAACCCTGGGTAGTATTGTAGAGGCTTGGAGTGGTTACCCAGCTTGTTTTATACATTCCTGATGGGCAGGGTCCCAGGAAGGGTAAGGTCTTGGAGATGGTTGGTGCCCTCGGGTCAGGTGCAGTACGGCTGTAGGGCAATAAGTTCCAGTCCTGACAAGAAAAGGATGGAGTGAAAATATAATGCTTGAAGTGCCTTCAAGGAGCCTTTAACAGGGGAATGTTTGCAGAATATTTCAGGATGTTAATTTATAAAATGTTTGTTATATTATGGTTATGCTATTTGATTGCATTTGAATATTTTGTGTATTTAATAAATGGCTGCTTGCTGTGGCCTTTACACCAATTTCAAGTTGTGGTCCCTTATTTGGGTTACTGGTGGGAGGTCATAGATAGCAAAACATCAAACATACCTTAGTCATGTAAGTTTTATGCTTTATGACACACCAACTCTATACAAATTGTTTCCTTTATTTCTATGAATAAAGCATTTTGTTGAAGTAAAACAAAATTTGGTTTAAAATGTTGTTAAATTATAGATGCAACTATTGGAACCTGTGCAATTTCTGCCAAATCAGACGTACTCTGAATAATAAATGTAGGCCACTATGCATAGCCAGTGAGGTCACTGATACAAGGAACAACTGGGGAGAAGGCGCATCAGCACCTTCTTTTGAGGATTTGAGGGGTAACTGCACAGCAGCAGATTTCAACATATTTCTTTTTTTGCTAATAGATAACAGAATTTGATTTAGGTTTTCAGTAGAAACATGTCCCCTGGCCATAACCTTGTAGTAGCCCGCTAAATGTTTCTTTTTTTTTTTAATATGTGATGTTCTGTTCTCCTTCTTTATAACATGTCAGTGCTGTATGACTGTATTTGCACACAGTGTTCTGAAAACCCTCCACAAATTGGCAATCGTTCCATGAGCTCAAATTTCATTACACTCCATGCTGCAAGCGCTCTTTATATAAACCGTCCCTGAGACACCAAAGAGATAACAAGCTATGAGCCTTTCTAATACAAGGACAAGTGTCTGAAGCAGGCAGAACATTTAGCATATAGCTTGCAGATTTCTGAATGCTAATCTGACTTTTATCTCATATGGAATATCAATCACATTTATAACTCAGCAGGGGAAGCGCTACAGAAGGTAAAGTACAGTCTCATAAATAAATGTATATGTTGTTTAAAAGTTGCCTGCATTTTTATATCATTCCAATTTGTTTTGTTTCTTAAGTATGTGTGTGTTCATTGAGTTCATTCGCTAGATATTTGAGTTTTAATGCTGAAAATTTCTCAAACGGCCCAAAACCATCTGTGTGTTATAGAGTTCGCACGAGCCCAGCTATGTCACTTTTCTTATGGCGTTTGGTGTTTTAAAGTGCAGTCTGTTCTGACTTGTGCTGTTTTGTAATTAAATATAATTGTTTCTGTTCTGGTTTTGTCTCCCAGGTCCAGTTTAGCTGCATTTTGCACCGCTCTTGATACTAGTTTTATCTGAATTGGGATTATGGCATCTGTTCCATCAGCTGGTTGCCTCTTAGCAAAAAATCAGTTCTACAGAGGTAAGCATAAAAGATACATGTCTTTTTCAAAGTTTCTCCAAAGAAATCTAAAACTTCTGTTACACTCTGGAGCAATATTGTGCAATCATATCTTCTTCTTGCAGTGCGGCTGAACTCTGAGTCTAGTGTCTGCTCCAGTAATTCAGACTTAGGGCTTCCTATGGATTTGGAGAAACCTCGGCAAGGTATTATTTTCTTTTAATTTGATTATTATATTTTATATTAGACTATAAATGTATAATATATAACCATTGTTGAATTGTTTTTTGTGTTCATTTAACTCGGGGTTAAAGTGCTTATCTTGACACTTGCACATCCATACAGGCTCTAAGAACCTGCTGCGGACTTTGATCTCTATGTAAACAACAGGTCCATAGATTCTGCAGTATGGACATGCATGTGGCCATAACTACTCAGATGAAAAGATCTAAACTTGGTGACTTGGTGCATCTTTTTAAATACAAAAACACTGTGTTATAAGTATAAATTCTTTTTATAATGTCATCATTAGGAACTTTTGCGCAAACTTGGATTTTTTTTGGGGACTCAATAGTAGCAGGTGACCACTATGCTGTGGTATAGCCTAAAATCCATATAAACATTACAGGATTCTGAATGGAGTCCTGGCTGTATTTTCAGTTTATATGTATTAAATATACTCCTTAGCGTTTCTATGATTGGGACAGGCTATTCTGCCCAAAAATGCATGCTACCATTAGACAGAAGTGAATTTAGCAATTTGATTGCAACTGTTTTTTTAGATTTGCCTGAAATGATTGAAAAATGCTGGTGGCTGAAAAACTTTTTCCACTGTGAGCAGGTTCCCATTTCTTCAGCACAGATAAACATGGGCACTGCAAGGTAAGTTGATAGTAGATGTTTTTGTAAAATATGCGCATGATAAGAAACATGTTTTACTTGCGTTGTGAATAATCCACAATCTTATCAACATTGTACATGATTCTCTAGGAAAATGTTGGAATTGGGTTGAAGATATATTATGTTGAAGATAAACTCGTAACTTGATATATAGGTACCAGTAGATATAGCCCTTGCTTCTGGGTTCTTGGCCTGCTGCAATGTGAATATTGAAAATATATTTTGGAAATTAATATCTACTATCCTATAACACACATAACCCTTTTTGTAGAGATAACGAAGCTAATTCCTTACAAAGCTTTCTTATGTATGTCAGACCACTCCTACATCATCTGTGTTCAAGATATCTCTCCAGTTCTGCTATTTGTCACATCACTTCTTATATAGCTATTAAATGTTCGGCACCAATTTTTTTTTCAATCTCATAAATGTCTGAGGGGCCATTACTTTTCTTTCTCACTTTGACCACTAGTTATCTTATTTGCCAGACTTTTTGTTCTCTAGCTTTTATGCGTATAAAACCATGCTGTTTTTTTTTTAACCTTCCTTATGTGCCTGATTACCCTTTTCCCAGTACTTCTACATGCCCTTAAAGAGTCTTTTCCCAGCATTTATATGTGAAAGACCACTCATCCTCATGTGGCATTAATTTCTTCGAACCCCAGACTTTAACACAACAGACTATTCCATCCCATATCTTCTGTGTTTCAGACCACTCCTTTCCCATCTCTTCTGTGTGTCAGACCACTCCTTCCTAATCTTTCCCCATCTCTTCCACGTGTCAGGCCACTCCTTCCACTTCTCTTCTGTGTGTCAGACCATTCCCTCCACATCTCTTCTGTGTCAGACCACTCCTTTCCCATCTTTTGTGTGTCAGACTGCTTATTCCCCATCTCTTCCGTGTGTCTAACTACTTCTTCCCCAACTCTTCTGTGTTTCTGACTACTCGTTCCCCATCGCTTCTGTGTGTAAGCAAGCTCCTTCCCCATCTTTTATGTGTGTAAGCAAGCTCCTTCCCCATCTCTTATGTGTATAAGCAAGCTCCTTCCCCATCTCTTCTGTGTGTCAGACCACTCCTTTCCCATCTCTTGCGTGTGAGACTGCCCATTCCCCCTCTCTACAGTGTGTCTGACAAACTCCTTCCTTATTGCTTCTGTGTATCAGAAAGCTCCTTTCCCCAACTCTTCTGTGTGTCAAACCACTCCTTCTCAATCTCTTCTGTGTGTCAGCAAGCTCCTTCCCCATTTCTTCTGTGTGTCAGACTACTTATTTTCCCATCTAGGCCACTCCTTCCCTATCTCTTATGTGTGTCAGAACACTCCTTCCTCTTTTCACCTGCGTTTCAGACCATTAATTCCCCATCAATTCTGTGTCTGTGACAGAACACATGCCAGATTACTTCTTCCCAAGCTCATATGTACCAGACAACTCCTTTACAAACGCTCCTATGTACTAATTTAGATGACAGCTTTTTCAACTTTTCCATGAGCAAAACAACAAATTCTTTAGATTTCCTTTATACCAAAACCCTTATACCCAAGCCCTCCTGTGTGTCAGACCACTCTTACCCCGGCTATATTGGCTGGGACAGCTATTGTTTATTCAATCCATTACATAACATATTGAAGTCAACTCTTAATAAAGGAGACTAAGTGATTAAACTAAAAGGAAAAATGTACTGACTTTTCAGCAAAAATATCTACAAAAACAGAGCTGTTACATTCAGAGCACAATATTACAAAATATATATGTTTTTAATGTTTGCCTTGAGGTTTACTTTATTGCGTTTGTAATTACAAAAAAAAACACTGTTACAAATTCTGCTTATGGAGCTATTTTTGTCTGTAGCTCAACCTTTTTATGTGCAGTTCCACAATGGTTGTAATTGACATAAAAAGCACAAGACAGTATAATAAAAATGATTGTTTTCTAACTGCTGGATAACATGCATCCCACAAAAGCTGCTACTCTGGGAGAAAGTGTACAGTGGATGTGTAATAAATGGTAGATTGTCATAATATCATATAGTAACTGATGAGTATATAATTTGTTTTTAATAGGCACCACAGCTGATTGTATACGTCCACAATTGTCTTGCTTGCGTCAACGAATGGCAGTGAAGAAATGTTCCAAGCTTTATTGTCTGGAGAGAATCAACTCCGCATACAAAGACGACAATTAATTGTATTTAATTTTACCAAAACATGTAAACCTGATTATTTCCGCACCAATTTGAATCACACTAAATATTTTTTTTCTTACTGCTCAGTCAGACTGAACCTTGTATCAGAGTTGCATACCAACTAGATCCAGGGCTGTCAGAATGATCACATTGAATGTAAGTGAAAGCAGAGTAACAATACTTTTATGTCTGTATAGAAGCAAAAAGTATATCAGTGTCAAATGCTTTTTCAATGGAAGTACTTACTGTTTTCTATTTAAGATGTAAAACTGTGGCTTGGCATACTCTTAAATGTCTGTGCCAACGTCAGAAGGGATGAATGTATGCATCAAGACAAATTGTAGGAGTCTTTTTGAACAAATTACAGTCGCTCCATTCTCAGCATACTGTATAATCCTTTTTCTGTTTCATTTATTGCACGCTCACCACAATATCAATGAAGGGATGTTTACAATAACATTTTAATTTAATGTTGTATTCTATTTAATTGTTGCTGCAACAAATGAATATTATCTGGTCATAGACCACAGACAATTCAGTGGGAAAGACATATAACAATCATTGTGCTAACAATCTGAGCTACCAAACCAATCATTTCAGACTAATAATAATCTATTCCATTGGTTAAAACACATGTCAGACATCTTGGGAAAATTCCCATGGCAGTACTCTTCCTCATCCCCATACACGTTATATTTTTATGCTGCCAAATACTGTTGGTTTGGTTGGGATTTGCTGGCAGTATAATGTATTTGGGTGCCAGCACATGACACCAGCTGTTTAATGAAGACCTGTCATCTTTCCTGACATGTCTGTTTTGGTGAATGTCTGTGTTGTGCCATTCCTCTGCTATTCCTCTAGAGAAAATGTATGAAAAGATTGACAACTGGGCATTACCATTCCCCGTGTCAATAGGGTGTGTCCTTACACGGTCTGATCAGCACTGATTGGACAGTGTCAGAATGTGTAGAGACACGCCCTTTTAATAAGGGAAATGGTAACACCTGGTTGTCAATTTATTCATACATTTCCAAGCAGCATAACAGAGGAAAGCCACAACCAATAGTTCTAAGAAAGGATGCTCCAGAATTGTTATTTGATGGGGAATACAAGTGGTTACTAAAACTGACAAGTTAGAAGAGCTGACAGGTCTTAATGTTAGGAAGATAGAAAATCATATGTGTGGGATTTTTTTTAGCTGGTCTTTAAGTTCCAAGTTTATTCGACATCACATTCAGGGGGACCTGCTCTCACATTCATCTTTTTAGATCAAAAGGAGTATTGAATCTTGGCACAAGAGAGAGGATGAACATTACTTTATATTTTCCCTCCCTTGTGCTGTGATCTTATCCTGAAAGATGTACAAGAGAGCAGATCTCACAAACATAATGTCTATGGGGCCATGGTCATACTGAAGATGTCTGACAGTCCCTCACCTCTTGTAAATTTTGGTTGACAGTTTTATATTATCTATGCCAATTTTACCCTTGTATTGTATAGTAATAATAATCATCCTATGCTAGGCAAAGCCTTCATCCTAGTAATTTCTGCTATGACTTTCTGATTTTAAAAGTGATATCAGCATAAATAAAATATACATATATGCTTTATAACCACATACATCCCAATGATGAAAACATAGGAGTGGGGAATATTTTTGCTTCCATTTGAGGTTTACACATTTAAATGTTTTAGATGCAATTGAAATTAAAGAGAGACAAATGTATTAGAAGATGGATTCTCCATTTGTAACCATTAGAACAAGTTGCAGATTGAGCTGTCCTAATATAAATTTCCAACTATGTAGTACACCTTGTCAAAGATAAAAAATGTTGAGAACTTTAGCCCTATACTGCCAGTCTGAGCTCTTTGAGAGTAATCGGATAAAGATCATTCAAAGCTTTGTGATCTGTGATATATTCTAACACAACTTGTGATGCAGATCTATGACATAAAGTATATTTATTGCATAACGTTTGTCTGTAACTGCATTATTATATCCATATTTTCATGGATGCCGTCTTTATTGCCATATGTTTTTATACTGCACTTTTATACAGAAATATATATTTAAAAAAAAAAAAATATAATATCTGCTTTTTATTTTGGCGTTATGTTGGAATTTCTTCAGAAATGAGCACTTTCGGTAAAACAGTTTTCTTTTATAAACACAGAACACTTTCCCTTTCCTACATAACGGTCTCCATATAAATGAACCACTGTCGTGACGCTTTCAATAAGGCCATCTATAAAATGCTCATAAAATGTTAAAGCAGCGGGCATACACAATGCCCACAGTACTGCCCACTGAGCCAGAACTGAACTGCCACTTCAGGAAAAAAGCCCTGTCAGTTAGTGGCTCTCCACCAATCATTGTTACTGAGCGCTCAAGGCAATACTAGTTGGAGAATGTTTCAACTCTTTATGAACATTTTATAGATAGCTTTATTTAGAAAAAGAAAAACAAGATAAAAGAGAACACCACATCACATAGGAGGGTGCTTGTTTAACCCCTTGGAGACACAGACAATTTTAGTTTTTTTCATTTCAGTTTTTTCATTGATGCATTCCAAGAGCCATAACTTTTTTATTTTTGGATTGAAATAGCCATATGAGGGCTTGTTTTTTTTTGCGGGACGGGTTGTAGTTTTTCACGACACCATTTAAAGTACCATATAATGTACTATAAAACTGAAAAAAAAAATTGTCTGGTGGAATGTGAAAAAAATGTGATTCCTCCTTTGTTCTTTGGACATTAACGTTATTCTGTGGTGATATTAAATTGATATTGTTTTTTTTCATGATGTACTACTTTTAAATAAAAACAACCTATTTATTTAAAAAAATTGTTTTGTGTTTCCATATTTAGAGAGCCATAACTTTTTGATTTTTTTGCGTTGATGAAGCAGAGTGAGGACTTGAATATTGCGAGACAAGCTGTCGATTTTTTTTTTGTACCATTTTCAGACTTTTTGATCACTTTTTTTTTTTTTTTTAGGGGGAAGCAAGCTGAGCAAAAAACAGCAATACTTGCATTGTGATTTTTTTTCCTTCTACAGTGTTCACCCGCTGGGTTGAATAATGTGATGATTTAGAACTTTGCTGATGCGGCAATAGATTTTATTAAGCACTTTTTAACTTTTTTTAGTCCCTCTAGGGGACTTTACCATGCAGTCGTTAGATTGCTCATACAATACACTCCAATACTTATGTATTTTAGTGTATTTCTTTTATCTGTGCTTTACTTAAGGCTCTATAGTATGGCAATTGATAGTAGGGCACTTATAATAGACCTGGAGGCGTACAATAGGTCTCTGGCTGCCATGGCAACCAATCGGCACCCCATGTTTTTATGGCGGGCACAATCAGGGGACAGAGCGATCTGAATATGCAGGGCATTCATGTCGGGCTGTGTGGCATATACAAGGAGGCTGAGTGGCATATACAGGGAGGTGTGTGGCATCATATACAGGTGGGCTGTGTGGCATATACAGGGAGGTGTGTGGCATCATATACAGGGAAGTGTGTGGCATCATATACAGGGAGTCTGTGTGGCATCATATACAGGGAGGTGTGTGGCATCATGTACAGGGAGTCTGTGTGGCATCATATACAGGGAGGTGTGTGGCATCATGTACAGGGAGGTGTGTGGCGTCATGTACAGGAAGGTGTGTGGCATCATATACAGGGAGGTGTGTGGCATCATATATAGGGAGGTATGTGACATCATATGCAGAGAGGTTTGTGGCATCATATACTGGAGGTGCGTGGCATCATATACAGGGAGGTGTGTGGCATCATATACAGGAGGTGTGTGGCATCATATACAGGGAGGTGTGTGGCATCATATACAGGGAGTTGTGTGGCATCATATACAGGGAGGTGTGTGGCATCATATACAGGGAGGTGCGTGGCATCATATACAGGGAGGTGCGTGGCGTCATATACAGGGAGGTGCGTGGCGTCATATACAGGGAGGTGTGTGGCGTCATATACAGGGAGGTGCGTGGCATCATATACAGGGAGGTGCGTGGCATCATATACAGGGAGTTGTGTGGCATCATATACAGGGAGGTGTGTGGCATCATATAGAGGGAGTTGTGTGGCATCATATACAGGGAGGTGTGTGGCGTCATATACAGGGAGGTGCGTGGCATCATATACAGGGAGTTGTGTGGCATCATATACAGGGAGGTGTGTGGCATCATATAGAGGGAGTTGTGTGGCATCATATACAGGGAGGTGTGTGGCATCATATACAGGGAGGTTGTAAATAGTGTCTAGGTGAACATGTGACCTTCCTTTGGGTGTTTTCAGGGGGCTTGAGCAAAAAAAGCCTGACCAATGAAATTCATCAGTTTTTTTAACGACCATGAAAAACTGATGCAAAATGGATGTCAAACGGCCATTAAAAACGGACAGACGGACGGGAAATGGATGAACATTTAGAGATACACTGATGCAAAGTGACCATGTATTTGTGACCTACCATCCAACAATAACAAGGACTTTATCCCATCTAATTTTGGGAACGCTGGATATCCCAGCAGTTGGACCATAATAAGTGATTGCACTAAAAATTAATACTGGCATCTTTCCTTCATCATTCAGGCAATAAAACCTCTTAGGGCACATTCACACGTGGCGGAATTGCTGTTGAATTCTGCAGCAGCCGTTTTTGTTTTTTTATCATTTCTTTCTATACATTTTTAGGAAAGTTAGTTCAGACGTTGCAGAAAATAACTGTGCGGAAATCAGGCTGCGGTGCAGATTTTTCCCTCCACAGCATGCTCATTACATTGCGGAGAGAAGCGGAATTTCACTGCAGATTTCAGCCTTTGCAATGCAAATACTGAAATCTGTGGCAAGTCCGCTGTGATTTCTGCAACGTCTGAATTACCTGTCAAATATGCAAATGTTGGTGCAGATTCGTTGCGTAATTGCCCCGAATCTGCACCAACATTTGCTGTCGAAAAACTCTGCCACGTCTGAACGTGCCCTTATGATAATCCCCAGCTACTGTCCATATGTAACATTCTTCTCATCTAACTGCCTACACAACCTACACATGGATTGTAAAGCAATTTCACTCACTACCAATTCCTTTTTGATCACAGTCTGGACTACAGAATAGCAAATCTTTAAACATCCTATTCTCCATTGATTCACCAAAATGAGAATCACTGGGATTTGCTGTGAATTTCCTGTAATAATTTACAAATCAATTCTGCCATCCGTAGTCTGGATTTAGACTCAACGTTTTTACGGAAAATTACGCCACCAAAGGGCTTACAAACGAATGCTTACCTAATCTAATAGCCACTACTCACTATAAATGAAATAGAATGGACTAAATAAAAAGGAACTGAAAGTTTAGAGTCCACCTGGACAATCTATATGCTTTTCTTTCTGATTTTGGTAAATGTTTTAGCTATTTGGGATTCCGGGCACATGAAAGTCTTTGTTTCTATGCCGCCGTGTAATGCAGTGATAAATGTATTACTGTCCGCACTGCTCTGTAATACCTGAGCCGCAACGGGAGATCAGTATTGATAATATAAGCGTGTTTTTTTTGGACTCCTCGTTGTACTACAGCAGTCCTTCAGTAAACTTTATTCCTGAACGAAATATATATTATGAATTTACTTCATGTCTAGTTTATCGTAACGTGCTTTTTATGAAATAGACCTGGTATTTTCAATCTGTGAAACTTGGTTGAATTCCATAAAATGCACTAGTAAATATTGAACCTAGTACATCCATTAAAACAGGACTTCAGTCACTATTAATATAGCAATAGAAACCCATTAACACTGCCTATTGCTTTACTGTTTTCATTTCTTAAACTGACCCCTGTACAATATCTTTTTAAAGGGCCTATAACATTTATAATAGATCTATGACACTTTCTAAAATCTGACACATTTAGCTATGTGCTTACAACAGGACTGAAATAAAAGCTTATTTAAAGGGCTGGTCTCATAGGATACGCCATCAATGTCAGATAGGCAGGGATCAGACCACTGTGATCCCCTTTATTCACTAGAATAAATCACCAGCAGCACTAGGAAAGCTTGTCTTCAGGAGGCTTTACTCGGCTTTCTCTGAAAGCTGCATGGTAGGGCCAATATAGTCAGTGACTTACCATGCAGTAGTCTCAGAAAAGCAGAGCAGAGACAACAGGAATCTAAGTAGCCTAGCGCTTTCCTAGAGTTCATTCTAGCGATCAACGTAGGTCACAGCGATCAAATCCTTGCATATCCTGAGATACCCTCTTTAAGGCTGAATTCACACATCCCGTATTTGCTACAGATTTGAATGAAGATTTTTGAGCCAAAGCCGGAAGTGGTTTCAACTTGAATGGGAAATATAAAGGAAGAATTTATACTCGTCCTTTCACCTGGATCTACTCCTGGCTTTGGCTAAAAAGTCTGTATCAAAATCTGAAATAAATACGTGATATGTGAATCCAGCCTTAGGACTGGGTCATCATGTACCCTTTTATGCAGACAACACCAAAGTTAAAGGGAGTCTGTCACCAGAAATGTACCTATCAAACTAGCAACAGAGTAATATAGAGTAGGCTCACCTAAATCAAACGTTTTTTTCCTTTTCCACATGAGTGCCTCCTTTGCAGAGAAAATCACTTTATTCAATAAATGCAAATGAGGTTTTTGGAGCACCGAGGGCGTCACAATTGCTGCAAAATGCGCTGGCTTCTATCCCATCCATCCCTCCCTCCTTTCTTTGATCGATTGACAGGGGCCAGGCAGTGTAAAAGCTGAGCTCACGCCTGACCCCCGTATTCTCCTGAAAGCGCACACGCCTCTACTTCATAATCGGCGCATGCACAGTACATCCTTGATGTTTCACCGGTCTAATCAGCTGTACTGCGCATGCGCCGATGACATCAGACTTCACCCAATAGAGACGGACGTCGGCATCACACCACGGTGTAGTCTGACCTAATCGGCGCATGCGCCGTACAGCCGATTAGGCCGGTGACACATCAAGGATGTACTGCAAAGTGATTTTCTCTGCAAAGGAGGCATTCATGTGAAAAAGGAGAAACGCGTCAGATTCAAGTGAGCCTACTCTATATTACTCCGTTGCTAGTTTGATAGTACATTTCTGGTGACAGATTCCCTTTAAGAGTTATGCATAACACTCACCAGGCTGTCCAAAGTGATGCAAATACAGAATCATTTTATTTTTTACCCGTTACTTATATAGCACCAACATTTGCTACAGCACTGTACAGAGACTGTCACTATTCACATCAATCCTTATCCCAAATTGGGTTTAGAATATACATTGCCTATCTCAAATACTGGGACAATTTCATAGGCAACCAATTAACCTGTCAGCATCTTTTTGGAGTGTGGGAATAAACTGGAATATCCATGCAAAAACAGGAAGAAAAATGAATGGAGCTTAAAGAGACGCTCCGGGCACATGTTTGTAAAAACAAATACTAGACAGTATATAGCAGCTATGATGCTGCTACCAAACAAGGCATACAACAACTGTGTATGTTACTTGGTTGGGGCATGTCCTCCTCATCCCTGCTGTGTGATGACTGACACCTCCTGATCACACAACTCAGTGCTGCGGTATGTAATGTTAACCCCTGAAAATGAGTTTATTCAGTGAAATACTCTTCTGCCGTTAGTGCTGTTAAGCCCCTGCATTTTCCCTGTGTACTATTTAGCTGCTCCTGGAAAGGCTGCTATGGATAGGCAGAGATAACCTCTTCTCTCACATTAACCCCGAGTTAACATAAGAAAAGTTACCTGTGCCTGCCTGAAGGATCCTGTGTGTGGACATTATCAGTCTGTGATGGGCTCTTCCCAGGCAACTACAGATTTATTACAATGGGCTGCGTGAGGCTCAATTTCAGTAAGAAGACAGTAAAAACAGTAAAGAAAGTGTATTATAACATTTATTATTTTTGCACATATAGTCCAATTAGCTAAACTTGTATAAAGGTGGAGTTTCTTATTAACAAGCAGGAGGAGGCCGGAGCTAAAACTCTGTGGAGCTGAATTGTTTGTGCATGGCTATACCGCTCAGAGTTATCATAATGCAGAAGGTTTACATGTAGTCCTATATAAAACCTCAGACTACACAGATGTAGCCGTCTTTATCTTGACTTTTAACGCTTTAAATACACAGTGGCAAGATCCTTTATCTTGACTTTTTCAATGACTTTTCAATTAGTTTTTTGTGTGATATCACCCTGCAGCAAGTTATCAGAGTCAAGATAAAGATGGCTACATCCATACATTGCAATCTAACAATCTGGTATGCCAAATGACAAATTCAACTTTGCTACAGCTATATTTCTGTCAAAAATTCTGTTCTTGTTAGTCTTTAATAAATTGTAATTATTTTCATTAATTTACCCTTCTGGGGACTGAATGGCACATACACTACAAGGACAAAACTATTGGGACAAACCTCTTATTTATTGAATTCATGTGTTTCATTCTGTCCCATTGCCACAGGTGTGTAAAATCCAGCACTAGCCATGCAGTCTGCCTACAAACATTTGTGAAAGAATGGGTCACTCTAAAGAGCTCACTGAAATCTAGTGTGGTACTGTAATAGGATGCCACCATTGCTACAAGTCAGTTCGTAAAATTTCTTCCCTCCTGGATATTCCACAATCAACTGTGAGTAGTATTATTGTAAAGTGCATGCATTTAGGATTCACAGCAACTCAGCCATGAAGTGTCAGACGACGTAAAGTTACAGAGAATGGTCTGAGGCGCATAGGGCATAAAAGTCGCCAACGCTTTGCTGACTCAATAACTGCGGAGCTCCAATCCTCCTCTGGCATTAAGATCCACAGAAAAACTGTGCGCCGGGAGCTTCATGGCATGGGTTTCCATGGCCGTGCAGCTGAATGCAAGCCTTACATCACCAAGCACAATGCCAAGCACCAGATGGAGTGGTGTAAAGCACGCCACCACCAGACTCTGGAGCAGTGGAAATGTGTTCTGTGGAGTGATGAGTCTGGGTTTGGCGAATGCCAGGAGAACGTTACCTGCCTGACTACATTGTGCCAATTGTAAAGTTTAGTGGAGGAGGGTTAATGCTATGGGGTTGTTTTTCAGGGTTTGGCCTAGGCTCCTTAGTTCCAGTGAAGGGAAATATTAATGCTTCAGCATATCAAGACATTTTGAACAATTGTAGCTTCCAACTTTGTGGGAACAGTTTAGGGAAGACCCTTTTATATTCCAGTATGACTGCGCCCCAGTACACAAAGCAAGGTCCATAAAGGCATGGTTGGGGGAGCTTGGTGTGGAAGAGCTTGACTGTCCCACACAGATCCCTCATCTTCTGGATGAATGGACAAAAATTCCCACAGACACACTTCAAAATCTTGTAGTAAACCTTCCCAGAAGAGTGGAAGCTGTTTTAGCTGCAAAGGGGGGATAAACTAAATATTAATACCTATGGATTTAGATTGGGATGTCACAAAACCTCCTGTAGGTGTAATGTGTAGGTGTAATATGTAGGTGTAATGTGTAGGTGTAATGTGTAGGTGTCCCAATACGTTTGAAAATATAGTGTGTCTGCTGCAGCTTTCAGAGCAAGGGGTATAATCTAAATTAATCAATTTACAGCTGACTTACGACTGAGAGATAATTACTTGTAAATAATTAGTCCTTGATAGTTAGACAAATAAATACCTTATATCCATATTTTTTAAATATTCATCATTTCGTGGACAGTCAGAAAATAATATTTAGTTAATGCTACAAAATACAATGACTTACTTTTTGTTACACTACTTTGTTCTTTGGAAGATCTATTCGTAATACTGTTGGAAAATCCATTTCTTTCTTCATAAACTAAATAAGCAAGGCATATTTGATGTAAAGCTTTGGAAAAGGACATTAGTCTGTAACAATTCATGCAAAAAAATCTGGCTGTTAGTTTTGCTACATATCGCCTTTGGGTGTTACTGACCCTTTATAAAAGGGTATTGTTTCACAGCGGAATATGAATCACTTCAGTGACTAGGACACATAAATTGCGTTTTACACAGATGACATGAAACTGAGCACTTTGAGAGTGGATAAAGCACCTTGCAGCTACTGTATTATTATAAAAGATCCCTTATCACTTTATTCCTATGAATGTACAGGCAGAGCGTCAGTTAGTAAGCACAATCTTTCTTAATTAGATGGGAAAATTATTGTCTCTAATGCCTAGGAGAGCAGTTTAAAGGGAACCTGTTGATAGATTTTAGGGCACTAAACCACCAGCATGTAGTTATACTGCAGGAAAATAGTGTTTTAAACATGGCCCTCTCAAAACTCTCTGTTTTAGAATTTTGTCTAACTAGAAGTTAAAATACAGTGTGCGCTGTATATAAATTACTTGACAGGAGTCCAACGACATTTTGCACATGCTCAGTGCTCAGATGAAGCCGAGGCCAGTACACCTGGACTCATCTCAGAACTGCAATATACAATTCTTTCCTTTTTGAATCTGTGCATTCCTGCAACGCTGATCTCCACCGCTCTCAAGTCCTTTTGGTTTATGAGATGTACATGATGACGTTCAGTCTTGCAAGTATGATTGGCCACCACAATAACATTAAGTCAGCATACTGCATATGGAATGTCATAGCAGCAGGCCTCTATTGACTCCTATAGTCACATGGGAGTCACGTCATCCCATACAGCTGGTTAACCTGTTTTCTTTTCTCATGACCATGGGATTACAGAGTTTGTTCCGTTAGTATCTCTATCAATCCTCTAACTGCTAAGCTGGCCCCATTTGAATCCAACTTACCCATCCAATAAACACACCAAGACATTGGGTTGGAAAATTCGGCCACAACAGCAATTTTACTAACATACATACATAAACTAAACAACATTTGCATAGATAAAAACATAACGGGGAAGGGGAGTCCTTGGAGCTACAAATCTGGCGCCAAACTGCCAACCTATATAATGTTATACACCGCAGTTGGCTTGCCATGAATGTAAACCACTCCCAGCAGGAGCCCAAAATAAGCCAAGCTACTGAGCAATTGTATAAATTTGGGAGGGACCATACCCACGATCAATCCCTCCCACACCAATTTACCACCAACTCCAAAGACCCCCAATCCGCCAACAACGCCGCCGCGACTCCACACCACCGAGTTCACCATCTTCGACCAACCTGCAAAAAAAAGGAGAAAGAACAAAGAGCAAAACCGAGGAATCAATTGTCTGACAACATAAACACAAAAAAAATGGAGGAAGGGAGGGTGGGCAAAAACTACATTGCTGTCTGATCAGTAATGGCGCTAGGATGTCCACTCACACACTATATAGCCCCTGACCTCGTCCCTTAACCCCTTCCCGACATCCGCCGTATATATACGGTGCACGCCGGGTGGGGGAATATGGAGCGGGCTCACGGGCATAGAATAAAATGAATATGTTGTTTTAATTCTACAGTGAATTCCGTAAAAATGGCGCGCAAAAAACCATGGCGGAATCGCTGTTTTTTTCATTTTCTACCCCACAAATAATTTTTTTCCCGTTTCCTAGTACATTATACGGCAAAATAAATGGTGCTACAAAAAACTACAACTTGTCCCGCAAAAATCAAGCCCTCATAGTTCTATATCGACGGAAAAATAAAGGCGTTATGGCCTTTGGAAGGTGAGGAGGGAAAAACGAAAATGAAAATCTGAAAAAGGGCTGCGGCGTGAAAGGGTTAAAGCCACCCCCCTTTCTAGCTCCAGATCACCCTCCTACTCGTCCCTAGAAGATGTTAACCCTTCCCTACCTGTACCCCTGGTCAAGAAAGTGTTGTTTTAAAGACACAGCTCATTTAAAGCTTATTTAGAAATCTCAGAAAATCCCTTTCAGGCTGAGTTCCCATTGGTCGGATACGCTGCATAAATATCACATTGTGGTGCGGTTTTTCGAATGGAATTTCTGCTGCGGAAGAAATTGCTTATGCTTATCCCTTCTGTCTTCTCTGTGCATAGTCCGACCTCCTACGATGACATTGCAGGCCATGTGACACTGTAGCCTAATTGGCTTCAGCGGTTACATGGGATGAAACGTCACCCGAGGAGGCCAGACTGCAGGATGAAAGAGCAAAATTATCTTCATGCATGACAAGTATGATTTTTTTTTTCCGGAGTTGTGATTTTTGCGGCGTAATAGCTGCGATTACGACGAAAAAGTCACAACACTTGGCTTTCCGTTGCGGGTTTTGCATCCCCATTGAATTCAATGGGGAAAACCTGCAATGGAGAATGAACAAAAACGCAGCATAAATTAACATGTTGCGGAATTAAATTCCGCATCGCAGGCCAATTTGTTAACGTTTACGCTGCGTTTTTTTCCGTAGCGTGGGCATGAGATTTTCTAAATCTCATCCACTTTGCTGCTAATTTAAATGCTGCAGAATTTCCGCACACAATTCCGTCGCGGAAATTCCGCAGCGTTTACGCTACGTGGGAATCCGGCCTAAAGGCTACCGAATAATAAGTAAGCACAATGTGAGCACAAAATAGAAAAGTGACAACACTTAGTAAAATAAAAAGCATAACGTATAATTTATGTTTATGGAGTTAATAACCAGATTATGTTCCAAGGGCGTATAACACGGTGTTTATTTTGCTTGTTGACCTTTACTTGTTCTCTTATTAAATAGCAATGCTGTTACCTTTCACCTACTTTACATGAGAAATCAGATTAATTTCGATACAGCTGAAATACAAGATTTTTATATAAACAGATAGATATATATACACTAACGTTCAAAAGTTTAGGGTCACTTAGAAATTTCCTTGTTTTTGAAAGAAAAGCACAGTTTTTTTCAATGAAGATAACATTAAATTAATCAGAAATACACTCTATACATTGTTAATGTGGTAACTGACTATTCTAGCTGGAAGCGTCTGGTTTTTAATGCAATACATAGGTGTATAGAGGCCCATTTCCAGCAACCATCACTCCAGTGTTCTAATGGTACATTGTGTTTGCTAACTGTGTTAGAAGGCTAATGGATGATTAGAAAACACTTGAAAACCCTTGTGCAATTATGTTAGCACCGCTGTAAACAGTTTTGCTGTTTAGAGGAGCTATAAAACTGACCTTCCTTTGAGCTAGTTGAGAATCTGGAGCATTACATTTGTGGGTTCGATTAAACTCTCCAAATGGCTAGAAAACGAGAGCTTTCATGTGAAACTCGACAGTCTATTCTTGTTCTTAGAAATGAAGGCTATTCCATGCGAGAAATTGCCAAGAAACTGGAGATTTCCTACAACAGTGTGTACTACTCCCTTCAGAGGACAGCACAAATAGGCTCTAACCAGAGTAGAAAGAGAAGTGGGAGGCCCCGCTGCACAACTGAGCAACAAGACAAGTACATTACACCGTGTTCCAAATTATTATGCACATTGGATTTAAGTGTCATACACATTTAATTATTCGTTTTTCAATTAAACTCATGGATGGTATTGTGTCTTAGGGCTCTTTGGATCATTGTAATCAATCTCAGACACCTGTGATAATTAGTTTGCCATGTGTGCCCAATCAAAGGAAAACTACTTAAGAAGGACGTTCTACATTATTAAGCAGGCCACAGGTTTCAAGCAATATGGGAAAGAAAAAAGATCTCTCTGCTGCCGAAAAGCGTGAAATAGTGCAATACCTTGGACAAGGTATGAAAACATTGGATATTTCAGGAAAACTTAAGCGTGATCATCGTACTGTGAAAAGATTTGTGGCTGATTCAGAGCACAGACGGGTTCGTTCAGATAAAGGCATAATGAGGAAGGTTTCTGCCAGACACATTAATAGGATTAGGAGAGCAGCTGCTAAAATGCCATTGCAAAGCAGCAAACAGGTATTTGAAGCCGCTGGCGCCTCTGGAGTCCCACAAACCTCAAGGTGTAGGATTCTCCAGAGGTTTGCAAGTGTGCATAAAGCTATTATTCGGCCACCCCTAAACAATGCTCACAAGCAGAAACGGTTGCAGTGGGCTTAGAAATACATGAAGACTCATTTTGAAACCGTGTTGTTTACTGATGAGTGCCATGCAACCCTGGATGGTCCAGATGGATGGAGTAGTGGATGGTTGGTGAATGGCCACCATGTCCCAACAAGGCTGCGACGTCAGCAAGGAGGTGGCAGAGTCATGTTTTGGGCTGGAATCATGGGGAGACTGCTGGTAGGCCCCTTTAGGGTCCCTGACGGTGTGAAAATGACCTCTGCAAAGTACATCGTTTATGACTGACCACTTTCTTCCATGGTACAAAAAGAAGAACCGTGCCCTCCGTAGCAAAATTATCTTCATGCATGACAATGCACCATCTCATGCTGCAAAGAATACCTCTGTGTCATTGGCTACAATGGGCATAAAAGGAGAGAAACTCATGGTGTGGCCCCCATGTTCTCCTGACCTCAACCCTATTGAGAACCTTTGGAGCATCCTCAAGCAAAATATCTATGAGGGTGGGAGGCAGTTCACATCAAAACAGAAGCTCTGGGAGGCTATTCTGACATCCTGCAAAGATATTCAAGCAGAAACTGTCCAAATACTCACAAATTCAATGGATGCAAGAATTGTGAAGGTGATATCAAAGAAGGGGTCCTATGTTAACATATAACTTGGCCTGTTAAGTTTTTTTGGATTGAAAGAGCTTTTGATTTCTGTAAATATGACCTCCTGATGCTGCAAATTCAACAAATTACCATTTTAGTTCTCTTTACAACCATTAAAATGTTTTGATCTCTGTTGTGAATAATAATTTGAAACTGTGCATTTTGCGTTTTTTACTTCTAAAAAAAAATCTGTTATCATTAGGAGATTTGTTCAATAAAATTTGCATTATACTCCAACGGTTGATGGCTTGAAGATTATACTGACTGTCATTTGCATCCACTATTTAGGAAAATCAGCGAAAAATAACATTTGCATAATAATTTGGAATGCGGTGTAGAGTCTCTAGTTTGAGAAATAGACGCCTCACTGGTCCTCAACTGGCAGCTTCATTAAATAGTACCCGCAAAACGCCAGTGTCAACGTCTACAGTGAAGAGGCGACTCCGGGATGCTGGCCTTCAGGGCAGAGTGACAAAGAAAAAGCCATATCTGAGACTGGCTAATAAAAGGAAGAGATTAATATGGGCAAAAGCATACAGACATTGGACAGAGGAAGATTGGAAAAAAGTGTTATGGACAGACGAATCGAAGTTTGAGGTGTTTGGATCACACAGAAGAACATTTGTGAGACGCAGAACAACTGAAAAGATGCTGGAAGCGTGCCTGACGCCATCTGTCAAGCATGGTGGAGGTAATGTGATGGTCTGGGGTTGCTTTGGTGCTGGTAAAGTGGGAGATTTGTACAAGGTAAAAGGGATTTTGAATAAGGAAGGCTATCACTCCATTTGGCAACGCCGTGCCATACCCTGTGGACAGCGCTTGATTGGAGCCAATTTCATCCTACAACAGGACAATGACCCAAAGCACACCTCCAAATTATGCAAGAACTATTTAGGGAAGAAGCAGGCAGCTGGTATTCTATCTGTAATGGAGTGGCCAGCGCAGTCACCAGATCTCAACCCCATAGAGCTGTTGTGGGAGCAGCTTGACCGTATGGTACTCAAGAAGTGCCCATCAAGCCAATCCAACTTGTGGGAGGGGCTTCTGGAAGCATGGCATGAAATTTCTCCCGATTACCTCAGCAAATTAACAGCTAGAATGCCAAAGGTCTGCAATGCTGTAATTGTTGCAAATGGAGCATTCTTTGACGAAAGCAAAGTTTGAAGGAGAAAATTATTATTTCAAATAAAAATCATTATTTCTAACCATGTCAATGTCTTGACTATATTTTCTAGTCATTTTGCAACTCATTTGATAAATATAAATGTGAGTTTCATGGAAAACACAAAATTGTCTGGGTGACCCCAAACTTTTGAACGGTAGTGTGTGTATGTATATATATATATATATATACACATACAAACAGAAAAAAGCAGCACTCAAAATCCAATTCCAAGATGATATAGGGTGCAGGCAGGTAATCCCGATCCAGGGGATATGGATAAATATATAAGAAAATCCCACAGCACTCCGATATAGTGAAAAAATGGTGGATTATTCAATCAGCACAAGCTGCAACGTCCTGCTATAGGACCTTTTTCATGCTTCAATATGATGCCAGGTCGAGGAGGACGCACTCAGTGCGCATGTCTAGGAGGTACTGTCAATTAAAGGGATATTAGTATATAACTATAACATATCAAATTAAAAATATATTCTAGTTCTAAATAAAGTGTTAGTTGCATTAATATTGCATCAATATATTTTCTGAAGATACAATATATTATTAGAAGATCGGTTACTATAGAAAATATGGAATATAAACCCATGTGTTAACAAAATTAGGTATATAATATGAAAATACATACACGAGGGTGAGTCAAAAATTATCTGCCCTCCTGTTATATTAAAACTTCTGTTGGCCGCACTGTCTTATCAGCGCTTCTGTACAAGGTCGCTGCCCCCCCCCCCAATCACTGTTGTGCAGGTTTGAACGTGTTACGTCTGTTTTCTTGTGGCCCCGGTGTGAGAAACAATGGCTGCCCCACTTGTGATTTCCACGAAAGAAGAGCAGTGTGGAATGATTTGTTTTTTGTGGTCTGATAGTGTGTCTGGTGCCACTACATACCTCCCAATCATCCCGGATTCAGCGAGACAGTCCCGGATACCGGGCGGTGTCCCGTTGTCCCAGGTGGTCGGGTGTATGTCTGGCTGTCAACTGTATCTGCGTCCTCAGGACACATATAGAATTTAACTCAATTCTGAAGAAGGGAAACATCCGCTCCCTGCTTCAGAATTAGTTCGTAGTGAAGGATCAGAGGGAGCTCCTCCGCTCGCCGAGGACTCCCCGGGCACATCGCTACTGTAAGCACTGTGCTCTGGGAAGCTCTTGACGTCACTGTCCATATATAGTTAATTAATTTAATGCTGGTTCCTACCATCCCCAGATATATATGTAGGCTTAGTCCCAGTTCTGGGTGTATGTGCAGAGTACGGGTCCCACCTTACAGAGGTCGCCTTGTCGTGGCAGGTGGGCAAACACTTTTTGATCAAAATGTGCACTAAGAACCTCCCTATTGTAAGTAGCTTTAGCAGTAATGTATATGTATTTATATTTAGTGGTTTAGTTTATATTGGTGTTCACAGTGTGCTGTTGCCATTCTTTGTCTGCTGTATATTTGCAGTCACAGGTGTTTGTGCACCTGCATACACATTTTATATCATTTTATTGAAATGTGCAGTTCAAACTTTTGTGTTGTTTATGTGATCCATATATGTGGGGTTAGTGACTGCCTCCATTTTTTGTTCTTGCACTCCTCCTATTCTGCCCTGGGTGATTTTAATTAGTTTAATGCTGGTTCCTACCATCCCCAGATATAAATGTAGGCTTAGTCCCAGTTCTGGGTGTATGTGCATAGTAGGTCCCCACCTTATAGAGGTTGCCTTGTCGTGGCAGGTGGGCAAACACTTTTTGATCCAAATGTGCACTAAGAACCTCCCTATTGTACTTAGATTTAGCAGTAATGCATATTTATTTATATTTTGTGGTTTAGGTTAAATTGGTCTTCGCAGTGTGCTGTCGCCATTCTTTGTCTGCCATATATAGACAGTGACGTCAGTGGCTACTCCTTGAGCAGAATTCCCGTTGCCGATTATTTGGCCGGGAATTGCGCTCGTAGAGGAAACCCCTGAGGTCACTGTCCATATATAGACATTGACGTCAGGGGCTCCTCCTGGAGCAGAATTCCCGGCCAGAGTCGGCAACGGGGATTTCACTCAAGGAGTAGTCACTGTCCTTATATGGACAGTGACATCAGGGCTTCCTTCTAGGAGCAGAATCCCCGGCATATGCTCTGGCAAGGGATTTCGCTCCTAGAGGGAGTCCCAATGGCCTATCTATAGGGGGGTGGCGCTATCTTCAAGATGGGAGTGGCACTTTCTACATGGACACTGTGGTGCTATCTACATGGGAACTATCTACATGGGCATTGTGTCACTATCTACAAGGGCACTGGCACTAGGGGCAGCTAAGGGGGCATTATGTTGTATCATGGCTGCTAGTAGGGCATTATACTATACGGGGGCAGCTATGGGGGCATTATGCTGTATGGGGCAGCTATGGGGGCATTATACTATTTGGTGGCATCTGTATGGGCATTATACTGAACGGGGGCATTATACTGTATGGGACATTATACTGTATGGGGCAGCTATGGGGCATTATGATGCGTGGGGGCAGCTATGGTGCATTATGCTGTATGGGGGAATTTTTGGGGGCATTATACTGTATGGGGGCATCTGTGTGGGCGTTATACTGTATGGTGGCAGCTATGGGGGCATTATACTGTTTGGTGGCAACTAGAGGGCATTATACTGTGTGGGGCCAGCTATTTGGTATTATACTGTGTGGGAGGCACTATGGGAGCATGATACTGTGTGAGCTGAACCAGCTGTGTATGGATCGGATTAGAGGCATGTCTTAAAAAAATATGCGGCGCCGCTCTGTGCACGCCGCATCGGTTCTCCCTCTTTGTAATACTTGAAAGTTGGGAGGTATGCCAATATTTATCAAAGACTTTGCACTGTGTGGAGAAAGTGTTTTTTTTAAGAAGTGTGTATGAAGTTCAAGGAAGGTCGCACAAGTTTCAGCTATGAAGAAGGAGCCGGATACCTGTCCACGTCCACGACTGATGATAACATTGAGCATGCACGGGAACTGATTCTATTGAATAGACTATCACCTATTTGGTCCCCTGAAAGAAGCTGTGGCTCGCAGCTCAGCACAAAATATTTTTTAATGTAGGAATATGAAAGCTTGTTGACAGATGGACAAAGTGTATTGAAAAGAAGGAAGATTATGTCGGAAAATGATGTATTTACCTTTTCTGAAAGTTGATTAACCTGTTCCCGCACCACAACATAATAGCAGATTGTGGTGCGGGGGGTGATGTTTGGAGCGGGCTCCTTACTTCGTACTCAGCAGGTGTCAGCTGTGTATAAAAGCTGACACCTGGTACTAACGGGCAGGAACAGCAATCGTGCTGTTCCTGGCCGTTTAACCCTCTTAAATGCTGCGATCAATCATGATCGCAGCATCTAAGATGTTAGAAAGAGGGGGTGGCCCCCTCTGACAGCTCATTGGCACCCCCAAAACACGATCAGAGGTTGCCGATGGTTCTCATGGCAGCCCAGGGGACTTTTGAAGGCTGCCTTTTTTTCTCCTGTTAACAGGAGCCTGTAAAAACGACAATATACTGCAATACAGTTTATTGTACCAGCGATCTAATGATCGCTGGTTCAAATCCCCTACGGATGTGTAAAAAAAGTTTAATAAAGTCTTTAGTAGTGTAAAAAAAAATAATTATATATATATATATATATATATATATATATTAAAAGTTAAAAAAAAAAACCTTTTCCCATTTTTCCTCTAAAGTAATGTGAAAAAAAACAATAAAAACAATCGCCACATGTCATGCAGGTTTCAAAGACCATCGATATGGGTAAGGTTACCGCTAACTCTTGATATTTAGACTTTCCCTACCTTCACAGGGACTATATAGTCAACAATCAACAGTCACTTGCATATTTGTTATGCATTATCTATTTTCAGGTTTTACCACCCATTTCATATGACTTTAATACAAAGATCATAGTACATTTGCTATTGCTTTAAGTATATGGCCTGTCTGTTTCTCTGTTAGGCCGGATTCAGACGAACGTGATTTGCGTCCGTGCAGCCCGCGTGGTTTTCACGCGGCTCGCACGGACCTATACAAGTCTATGGGGGCAGTGCAGACAGTCCGTGAGTTTTGCTCAGCGTGAGTCCGCTGAAAAAAACTCACGACATGTTCTAAATGTAGGCGTTTTTCGCGCATCACGCACCCATTGAAGTAAATTGGTGCATGAAAATCACGCATGCCTCACGGAAGCACTTCCGTGGGACAAGCGTTATTCGCGCAAAATCAGTAAAAGAATGAATGTAAACAGAAAAGCACCACCTGCTTTTCTGTTTACAAACATCCAAAAGGAGTGTCATAAAGATGGCGGCTGCGCGAAAAGCACACAGCCACGCATCCATATGAACAGGGCACACGGAGCTGTCAAGTGCCTTTTGCGCACGCAAAACGCTGCGGTTTTTGCGTGCGCAAAACGCACACGCTCGTCTGAATCTGGCCTTATGCCGTGTAACATTTATAATCTTCCATTCATTACATACCTTTTTAAATGTTTGTCTTATTTTTGTGATAATAAAAATTAGTTATATTTTTATACATATGGCTTTGTGCTCCGCTCTTTCTATATAGCCTCATACTGCTATGTGGATGGAAAAATAAAAAAGTTATGACTTTTGGAAAGTGGAAAAAATGGAAAAAATTAAAATGAAAATCAAAAAAATGGCTGCAGAGGGAAAGTGCTAAATAAATGGGCAGATGCAAATCCATTCTGACTGCAATGCAAACAAACACAAATATGCAGCAGTACTCTGTGGGTGCTACGATATATGCAAACATTAAATTAAATTATTTTAAATTGCATTACTGCTATATGTCATGGAACCCGTGGGTAATGAGACTGTCAGAGGATGGTGTGAACCCACTATATCACCAAAGGATTTGATATGGAGCTGAGCCGGGGAGTGGATCCTAAGGGGACCCCAGATTTTCACCATTTAACCCCTATTCAGGGAACTGCTGGGAAACCTCAGGTGGCTACCGCCAGAATGGTATCCCTTGGCAATGGCTGACGTTAACAGGTACAGTACAAAATCAGCAGACGAAATGCAAGGTCAGGTATAGTATAGGTCAGGGCAGGAGGTAGAGGTGCCCTCACTGTTGGAAGAGCCAAGTGTCAGGACAGGTGGCAGAAGTTCATCACAGGTAACAAACCAGTGGTCAGGGCAGGTGGCAGGCAAGGATTATCAAAGGTACAGATAGACTCAAACACAGTAATTCCAAACAGATCATCAGCAGAGTGTAACTAGTAAACTAGGGAGAACCCAATTACTCAGGCAAGAAAAGATAGGAGGAGGTAGCTTTTAAACCCTGGAAAACTGGGTGGAAATTTAGCGCACAATGGAGGAAGAGGCACACATTGGAAGTGCCCTGGATCCAGGAGGAGAACGGTGGTGAGGGGGGCCAAAACCAGGGCACAGAGAGCCAGGAACACATCACCGGCCAGGAGCCAGAGGACAATCTGAGATGTTTGTATTACTCTGGTTTTTGGAGGGTTGTCGGGGGGAGGGGGGAAAGGGTTTGTTCTGTTTTTTTTTATATATACATTAAGTAAATATGGCAGTAATGATCATATCTGACTGACACAGGTGTAGTCATCTTAGGCCCCATGCACACGACCGTAATAATTGTCCGTAATTACGGATCGATTCACTTCTATTGTCCACGATCACCTTCCCGTTAATTTACGGGAAGGCGTTCGGCCCGTAGAAAGCCACCGCAAAAGATAGGACATGTCCTATCTTTTGCTTTTCACGGACCGTGCTCCCATACTTTATATGGGAGCACAACCCGCAAATGCGGGTGGCTGTATGTGGCCGTCGGCGGCCGGCCGTGCCCGCAATCGCGGGCCGTGATTACGTGCACGGCCGTGTGTGAACAACACATTATCAAGACAAGTTTTAAACCCTAAGCTTCGTTCACATCTGCATAGTTGACTACGCTATAGATTCCGCCAAAATAACGGAAACCCTACGGATCGGAGACAAACGGAAAACAATGATAATGCAAACGGAAAGCTATGGCTTCCGCTTGGTTTCAGTTAATAGGTTCCCCTGATAGAAAGGTCTGACAGAACTCATGAACGGAACCCAGATGCAGATGTGAACGAAGCCTAAATAATCTTCTATTCAAAAAATATATCAGAAAGTTTCATTCCTTTTTATTTTCTAGTCAATAAATCTTATGTACACAAATCCCTTTAAATTCTGCATATATGTTATTCACACAGGCTATAGCTATGGTCAAATTTGCAAGATAATCCTATAGGAAAGTGTATAATTATTCATCTAGTCTAAAACCAACTTAGGCTAAAAGTTGCAACATAGTCATTCGATCATGCATTGCAAAACTTTGAATATTCTCCAGCAGATCTTGTTTAGAAACTTAAAGTTTTTTATTTTAATCTACAAAAATCTTTACTTAGCTTTCCAAATTAATTTGTTTCTAAAGATCTTTATCTTTACTTGTGTATACTGTCAATCAAATAGCTCGAAATTACCTAGTAAGCATTGGCGCATAGAGATCTGCTTCCAGCCTGTCTTCCAATTAAATGTCAGAAGGTTTATTCATCTTTGGGTTTCACTTCATGTAAGTTTAATTATAAATACCCCTATCAGCCTTAGGTGAGATGATACTTTCGGGATTTTGATGCAGTAATATATGCTAACTTAAGATAATGAATGTATGCAGTTTCTGATTATTATAGCTGCTTTCATATTCCGTAAAATTATAAATATCAAAACAGAATCTGAAACGTCCATCAGTCCTCAGTTACAAGGACATTACATTCCTTTAATATGTATGCAAATGTATGGGTCTTCACTAATACAGGGTATGTAACCCTCCATAGAACTTCTCTTTGTCAATGACATAAGCTTCACAGGGTGTTAGATATGTAATAAAAATACAGAAAGCTTATTTAACACCTCATGCATCATTATATAATCATAAGGGCTCATTCAGATGTGAATCTCGTCCATATGCTGTGCAGTGAAACAACGCACAGCACACGGACCCATTCATTTCAATGGGGCTATTCACACATGCGGGAGTTTTGCTGCAGCGTGTGTCCGTTGAGTGAAACTCACTGCATGTCCTATATTGGAGCGTTTTCATGCACCTAGCTGCCCTTTAAAGTCAACGGGTGTGTGAAAACCACAGACAGCACACGGATGCACATCCGTGTGCTGTCCGTGTTTTACGCATCAATTACCGTATTTTTCGGACTATAACACAAAGTTTTTACCAAGAATAAATCTTGCTAAAAACTCCCTGCATCTTATAGTTGGCAGCCAAGGGACTCAGTTGCGCCATACCCCCTGACTGCTTCCTTAATTAACCCCTTCCCGACCCATGATGTGCCGGAACGTCATGGAGCGGGTGGGGTGATGTTTGGAGCGGGCTCACCCGCTGAGCCTGCTCGATACACTGCAGGTGTCAGCTGTGTTCTACACGCTGCTCTAATGACCAGGAACAGCGATTGCGCTGTTCCTGGCCATTTAACTAGTTAAATGCCGCAGTCAATTGCAACTGCAGCATTTATAGGGGTTTTCCCATGAAGGACATTTATGACATATCCACAGGATATGTCATAAATATCAGATAGATGCGGGTTCCACCTCTGGGACCCGCACGTATCCCTGGAACGGGGCCCACTAAACCCCGTTCTAGCTTTTTGTGCTCTCTCGACCACTTAATGATTGCATGGTTGAGTTACGGAAACAGCGTAACTCGCTGAGCTACGCTGCTTCCGTAACTGCCATCCACTACTACAGGAGTTACGGAAATATCGTAGCTCGGTGACATACGCTGTTTCCGTAACTCGAACATGCAATCATTAAGTGGCTGGGAGAACACAAAAAGCTAGAACACGGTTTAGGGGGCCCCGTTCCAGAGATAGATCCGGGTCCCATCTCTGGGACCCACACCTATCTGACATTTATGACATATCCTGTGGATATGTCATAAATGTCCTTCATGGGAAAACCCGAGTGGGACGGCCCAATCTGACAGTCCAATGCCCAATCTGACAGTCCAATGCCCCCCCCCCCCCGAAGGCCCCAGATATGCCTTCTGTCTGCCACTGCTAAGCCATGCCTCAGGCAGGGCTTAGCTGAAGCCTGTAAAAATGACTATGCTGCAATATTCTTTTCCCATTTTTCCCCAAGCACAATGTAAAAAATAAAAAAAAATTGTATTGCTGCATCCAGAAAAGTCAGAACTATTACAATATAGCATTATTTAACTCACACGGTGAACGGCGTAAAAAAAAATATATATTAAAACACCAGAATCTTTTTTTTTTTGGTCACCTTAGCGCTAAAAATATGAAACAAAAAGTGTTCAAGAAATCATATGTACCAAAAAATGGTGCCAATAAAAACCACAGCTCGTCCCACAAAAAATAAGCCCTCACACCGCTCAATCGATGAAAAAATATAAAAGTTAGGGCTCTCAAAATGTGGTAAAACAGAATTATGTTTTTTCTTTGTAAAAGTAGTAAAATATGAAATAATTAATTCCTATTTTCTAAAACCTGAGTGCGTCTTAAAGTCCGAAAAATACGGTACATTAAAAAAAAAAGAAGTGCTTGCGAGTGCGTGAAAAACACATGCCATTTGCAAAGCACACTGATGCATAACGCAATGCATACGGACAGATTTACCACATGTCTTTACGGGTTCGGGTTTGATGCTGAGTTCATAGCCATCGGTCCCCAACAATGGGCACATGGATCTAAGACTATGATTGTTATGGGGCAACTAAAGCTGTATTCTCAGGGTAATATTTAGATATTATATATTAGAATATTATATATCAATATTTATATATTATAATATTATGAAACATTGTTATATATCATAGAACAACATATATATATATATATATATTTTTTTTAAACATTTTTTTTAAAACACTGCAGCATCATTTTAATATGGATCTTCTAGTAGTTCTTTAGGAGGGTTATTCCTTATTGAAACTGCTGAGTCAGAGTGTTTGGACATTTCTGTATATGTGATCAGCGGTTTTCCCATGGATCTGTAAATGGTGGCAGTGTGCCTGTTCAACCGCCCCTCCACACAAATCCTCACCATCGAACGGGGATTCGGGTAGTAGTGACCGTGGGGGTCGCAGCATCGGGTCCGGCTTTGGTCTAACATTTATTACTTATCCTGTGTAGTCGGAAAGCTCCTTTTATTAGAAAGTTTAATTGGTTGATTTTTATTTGTAACTTAAAATGTCATTGATGAGCAGTGCAAAGTTTAATAAGAAATCAAATCTAAATTTATCAGCACATTGCACAGAATGTTTGGCAGCCATTGAAAACAGAATGTGTCTGGTTTACACTTTTACTAATCATATTCCTGCCATCATCTGGCAGCGTCAACAATTAACTTTTAATAAATGCATGGCCCTTTTACTTTCCTAATCGAAAACCACCATTAAACAGGATTGATTTTTGAACATTGTTGCTAATGTTATTTACTACCCGCTACTTAAACAGTGAATTGACTTTTGTCCAGCCTGACCTGTTTTGTACCTAAACTTAAATGTAATATAGTGATAGAATTTGAAAGACAACCAGTTGGATCTGTTCCTGGAATGATGACAACAGCTGAGGCTGTCTCAACAGGAACCCTCCGGCCGTGTATACGGAGTTCTAAATATGAGCAATCAAACAGCCACTTGGTATTATGCGTAAATGAAATGCTTTCCTTAGAAACATTTCTCTGACCTACTTAAAACAATGTCTCTCATCTGAAACCAGCTTTTAAAATTAACTTTGTCATAGTGACTTAGAGTCATGGTCACCTCTGCAGTAACCTTCATATAAAGGAAACTTTGGAAAGCGATGTTCTTTTTCGATTCAATTAATCATTTTTGTCTAATCATCTACTGTAAATTATAATGTTTTTCTTCAAAGAAGAAATTCTTAATGATGTCAACAGATATCATGTGATACATTTTAATATACCTCAGAAGCGAACATCTCAATTTTCAGAACTAGGACATTCGTTTTTTTGTGGGTGACAGGTAATTATTTTCCATGATGGCTGTTTCAGACCTTGCCAGAACAAGAACTGCCACTCATTTAATTGGTTTTTACAAGATAGATTTAACGTGGAAAGAAATAAGTCAAATTTCATTTCCATTTTCATGCAAGGTATCTGCATTTAAAAAAATAGATACTGTACGGTCTTTGATGTCTGCTTGCAGCGCACCAATGGCTTGTCACCTTGAGTGTAATTCCTTCACTTTATATTTAGGCCTGAATTTGCACATTGTTAAAGCTTTAAGAAGCATAATCCTTGTACCTGTAGTATTTATATTACATATTTTACATGAAATCACTTTGTAAGCTCCTGACCTAACATTTATTAAGACTTGTCAGTGCAATCATGTCAGAGCGTGCAAGTTCAAATGGCGTGATCAATAAACGTCACTGAGAATTATTTAATGGCTGAAGTTCTTTTTATTGATCATATTCCCCCATGGAAATTTCTCTAAATATTGAATTAAGTGGCTTGTGATATAAGTGGAGTTATAAAACCGGATTGTGTTGCTGTGTTCTGTGTGTGCGAATCTGTGCGAGATAACTGAATTGAGTGCTTGGAAATAGAAACATGCAAAAACTGACACAATTTAAACCTTTTTTTCTTTGCAGCTTCCTTCCTGCTGAGCATCTGACTAGGGGGAGGGGTTAATTGACCTCAGGTGATATAAATTAACCTGCAGAACTCAGTTTGAGCTAGCTCTGTTCTTAGCTAGCTGAATTAAGTGGCTTGTGATATAAGTGGAGTTATAAAACCGGAGCTAAAGCCCCTGTAAGTACTCTTCTTTTGCTTTTTCAATTGTTCACTGTTTTTTTTGTAACTGGTATAATGGACAGCAAGATTGGAGGTTTTCTTCAGTGCACAGTTTGCCATATGTATGCATGACTGGAGCCGGAGTTCCAGGGTGAATACCTCTGTGGCAGATGTGAGCATGTTGGTCACCTGGAAGCTCGCATTAGAGATCTGGAGGAGCAACACTGAGGGCGATAGACAATGTTGAGCGGAGCATGCTGCTGACGGAACAAGCAGTTAGTGGGGTAGATCTGGAGGGTGAAGACATGGGTCAGCAGGATCAGGAAGTAGAAAGAGGTCCAAGAAAAGGAAGCCCAATCCTGTTTCTGATATTCCAAGCAAAATTGCCAAGTTGGGTGATGATGCGAGGGTGTCAGTCTCAGAAATGGCAGCCCTAGTGGATACTGATCTCACTAACAGTCGGGAGAACAGCCCAGCTAGTATTCGGCGGGATGGTAATGCAGGTAAGGCAAGACAATTGATAGATGCAGGGGATTCTATAACCAGGAAGACGGATAGAATAATTTGTCGCCAAGACCGCCTAAACCGAATGCCGTGTACCTGGTGCCAGGGTTCGGCATGTGGTGGAATGGGTGGACAAACTGCTGGGAGGGGCTGGTGATGATCCAGCTGTTGTGGTCCATGTGGGTACCAACGACAGAATAAATGGTAGGTGGAGGAGCCTTAAGAATAATTTTAAAGAACTAGGCTACAAGCTGAAGGGAAGGACCTCCAAGGTTGTATTTTCAGGAATACTGCCTATGCCATGCGCATCACAGGAAAGACAGCGGGAGCTCAGGGAGTTAAATGCACGGCTTAAGTATTGGTGTGGAGGAGAAGGCTTTGGGTTCCTAGAGCACTGGGTTGACTTTTCATTGCGTTACAAACTGTATTCTGCAGATGATTTGCACCTAAATGGAAGGGGGTCCGCTGTGCTGGGGGAGAGAATTCTAGCTGGGGTGGCGGAGTATTTATACTAGGGCTGAGGAGGGAGGTCAATGTAGAAAATAAAGGGGTAGTTAGGTTAGAGAGGGGTCAGACTGTATTGGTGGGGGGAGAAAAAGACTGTGGGGAGAGGACTAGGCAACAAGAAAAGGAGATACTTTCATTACAAAACAGCAATGAAAATAAAAATGCCGAAATAATGTCAAATAATAATATTTCTGATAATGAAAGTGAAACATTTAAAGGCAAGTTAAAGTGTATGTTCACAAATGGCAGAAGTCTAGCAAGCAAAATGGGGGAGCTGGAGGCCTTGTTGCTGGAAGAAAATATAGATATAGTTGGTGTTGCTGAAACATGGCTAGACTCTTCTCATGACTGGGCTGTAAATCTACAGGGTTTTACACTGTTTCGGAAAGACAGGACAAATAGGAAAGGTGGTGGTGTATGTCTGTATGTGAGAAGTGATATGAAGGTGAAAGAGATAATAGAGGATGAAGATTGTGAGGAGGTTGAAACCTTGTGGGTGGAATTACACTGAAAAAATTACTTTTGGTGTAATCTATAGACCCCTAATATAGCTGAGGAGATAGAAGTTCAGCTATATAAACAGATGGAGCGGGCTGCACAGGGTATACTGTAGTGATAATGGGAGATTTTAATTACCGGGATATTAATTGGTGTCATGGATCAGCTTCAACTGCAAAAGGGAGACATTTCCTCAACCTGTTGCAGGAAAATTTTATGGACTAGTTTGTGGAAGACCCGACTAGAGGTGAAGCTCTGTTGGATCTGGTCATTTCTAACAATGCAGAGCTTGTTGGGAATGTCAATGTTTGTGAAAACCTCGGTAACAGTAATCATAATATAGTTACATATTAGAGAAACCAGGGAGAGTGGATCCAGCGTTGCTGTGAATAAAAAGAAACTTGTTCCAAGTTTAATTAATGTAGTTTAAAATAGGATCAGACGAGGTGATATCCTAGAGTGCGAGGAGAAGTTTGGAGAAATAGAGGAAGCCTACGCGTTTCAAACGATTCCTGCGTCCTTATTCATGGCTAAGATTGCCATTCGTGCAAATCCACGTTACAAGGTGAGCTGGAGGTTTCATCTCCCCCTCTTTTTTCTAATAGTTACATATTACTTATACTGTAAAAAACAAACACAGGCTGGGAGGGCAAAAACACTTAATTTTAAGAAGGCCAATTTCCCCAGGTTGAGGACTGCAATTCAGGATATAGACTGGGAAGAACTAATGTCAAATAATGGTACAAATGATAAATGGGAGATTTTCAAATCTACTTTGGGTAATTATACTGCAAAATTTATTCCTATAGGTAACAAGTATAAACGACTAAAATTAAACCCCACATGGCTTACACCTTCTGTAAAAAGGGCAATACATGACAAAAAAAAGGGCATTAGAAAAATCTGAGGGTACAGCTGTAGCCTTTGTAAATTACAAAAGAGATTAATAAAATTTGTAAAAAGGTAATAAAATCAGCAAAAATACAAAATGAAAGGCAGGTGGCCAAGGATAGTAAAAACAAATCCCCAAAAAATATTCAAGTATATAAATGCAAAAAAGCCAAGGTCTGAACATGTAGGACCCCTAGATAGTGGTAACGGGGAGTTGGTCACAGGGGATCAAGAGAAGGCAGAGTTACTAAATGGGTTCTTTAGCTCTGTATATACAACAGAAGAAAGAGCAGCTGATGTAGCCGGTGCCAGTGTTGTTAATATATCAGTTGATATACAGAATTGGATGAATGTAGAGATGGTCCAAGCTAAATTAAACAAAATAAATGTACACAAGGCCCCGGGACCAGATGGGTTAAAGAGCTTAGTTCAGTTATTTCTGTCCCCCTCTTCATAATATTTAGAGATTCTCTAGTGACTGATATAGTGCCACGGGACTGACGCAGGGCAAATGTGGTGCATATTTTCAAATAGGGATCTAGGTCTTCCCCGGGTAGACTAGTACGCTTAACATCCATTGTGGGGAAGATATTTGAGGGGCTATTGAGGGCTATATACAGAATTATGTGAGAAAAAATAGTATTATGCTTGACAGCCAGCACAGTTTTACTAAGGACAGAAGCTGTCAAACCAACCTGATTTGTTTTTATGAAGAGGTGAGCAGAAGCCTAGACAGAGGGGCCGCTGTGGATATAGTGTTTTTGGACTTTGCAAAGGCATTTGACACTGTCCCTCATAGACGTCTAATGGGTAAATTAAGGACTATAGGTTTAGAAAGTATAGTTTGTAATTGGATTGAGAATTGGCTCAAGGGCCATATCCAGAGAGTTGTGGTCAATGATTCCTACTCTGAATGGTCCCAGGTTATAAGTGGTGTACCCCAGGGTTCTGTGCTGGGACCACTATTATTCAACTTATTTATTAATGATAAAGAGGGTGGGATTAATAGCACTATTTCTATTTTTGCAGATGACACCAAGCTATGTAGTAATGTGCAGTCTATGGAAGATGTTCGTGAATTGCAAGTGGATTTAAACAAACTGAGTGTTTGGGCATCTTCTTGGCAAATTAAGTTTAATATAGATAAATGTAAAGTTATGCATCTGGGTACCAACAACTTGCATGCATCATATGTCCTAGGGAAAGCTATAATGGGGGAGTTACTTGTTGAGAAGGACCTGGGTGTACTTGTAAATCATAAACTAAATAACAGCATGCAATGTCAATCAGCTGCTTCAAAGGCCAGCAAGATATTGTCGTGTATTAAAAGAGGCATGAACTCGCGGGACAGGGATGTAATATTACCACTTTACAAAGCATTAGTGAGGCCTCATCTAGAATATGCAGTCCAGTTCTGGGCTCCAGTTCATAGAAAGGATGCCCTGGAGTTAGAACAAATACAAAGAAGAGCAACGAAGCTAATAAGGGACATGGAGAATCTAAGTTATGAGGAAAGATTAAAAGAATTAAACCTATTTAGCCTTGAAAAAAGACGACTAAGGGGGGATTGATTAACTTATATAAATATATTAATGGCACATACAAAAAATATGGTGAAATCCTGTTCCATGTAAAACCCCCTCACAAAACAAGGGGGCACTCCCTCCATCTGGAAAATAAAAAGGTTCAACCTGCAGAGGCAACAAGCCTTCTTTACTGTGAGAACTGTGAATCTATGGAATAGTCACCGCAGGAGCTGGTCACAGCAGGGACAGTAGATGGCTATAAAAAAGGCTTAGATAATTTCCTAGAACAAAAAAATATAAGCTCTTATGTGTAGAAATTTTTTACTTCCCTTTTCAAATCCCTTGGTTGAGCTTGATGGACATGTGTCTTTTTTCAACCGTACGAACTATGTAATAATGGAATAATTATTCTCCTCATAATCTACATGTATATCCAAAATAAGGTAAATTAGGCCTATGTGTTGAATCTTCCCCTCTCTATAATTCTTGTCACATTTTAAATGGGCACTAACTTCTTAAACAACTTTTTCTAAGCTAATAGTATTCCTGATATAAAACAACTTTGTAATTTACTTACTGTTAATATTAAGTTGTTTTATCCAGGCAAATTCTGTGTGAAGTTACTGCCACTAGGTGTCTCCCTTCCTGTTATCAGCTGTCCCCTTCCTGTTGTCATGCATTGGCCGACCCTGGTTACAGAGCAGAATTGACAGGCTGCAGAAAGTGGGGGTGTGATAGCAACACCGCAGAAGAAATGCTAGCACAGGCTTCCAGTATCCGTAGTTTCAGTTGCTGCACATCTCGTATCTTCACAGAATAGACAATTGCCTTCAGATGACCCCAAAGATAAAAGTCTAAGGGGGTCAGATCGGGAGGCATTTCTTCTGCGGTGTTGCTATCAGTGTGTGAAGAGTGGGAGAAGAGGGTTGCATTGACAATCCAACACAATGGGCAGTACTTTGAACACATTTTATAAGTGGTCAGAAACTTGTAAATAACTCATGAAAGAATAAAGTAACGTTAAAACCAAGCACACCATTGTTTTTCTTGTGAAATTCTCGATAAGTTTGATGTGCCACATGACCCTCTTCCCATTGAAAAACTAAAGTTGGATACAAAATGAATGACTTCAAAATGGCCGCCATGTTCAACACCCAGCTTGAAAAGTTTCCCCCCTCCCATATACTAATGTGCCACAAACAGGAAGTTAATATCACCAACCATTCCCATTTTATTTAGGTGTATATATATATATATATATACATATATATATATATGATAGATAGAGATAGGAGAGCAGCATTCGTCTCTTCTCTGTGTGCAGTGTATAGAAGAAATGATAGCCATTAAGCTCCACCCACTAGCTTTAAGACAACTGAGAACCAGAGATAGAGCCCGTGGAGGGAAAAACTGCTAAATAATGCCAGTAATTCCTCATGTACACACATTTGATAGCTTATTCTGAAAAGTCACCTGAAAAGTTAGGTACGCTTTAAAGCATAGGTACATATAAAGCATTGGTACATTTAAAGCATAGGTATATATACTTTGCAACCAATGCATACTATTGCTTCAATGCATCAAAAAAAGGAACAAAAAAAACCTGAACGCAGAGTTATATGTTTCTATGGAGATTACAAACAAAACCTGTGCATAGTCTGATCCTGAAGTCATGTGTTACTCCACTCCTTATTCCTCTTCTGCTGTCTGTAGGTTAGCAAGAAGAAGAGGGAGTGGGTGTGCAGTAATCATGACTGAAGGATCAGGCTACACACAGGGTTTGTTTGATGTCTGTAACCATGGAAACCCATAGGTCTGCATTGGTGCTGTATACACAATACGTTAGAATTTTTTACTCCAATCTAGACAGTACCAAAACTATTCGCAAAGTTGCTTCGTTTTATTTATTTTTTTCTTCAATTCATTGAAGCAATAAAAATGGTTGCAAAACATGTCCTACCCTTTTAAAGGCTATGTAAACCTTTGAAAGGCAAACATTATATATGTGCATCCGTGTATTTTGCGTAGATTTGTAAATACTTTTTATTAAATATTTGTTTTACTATTTTAGATACAGTTGCTCTGTATTGTCTATATAGAGCAGCTGTATCTAGCGCTAGTCACTGAATCCGTCAGTACCGTGGACCTGAAGAGCTTATGAACTTAGATGTGATAGTTTACAGGTGGATCCTACGTGTCTGAGACACTCAGGACCTGCCAACACTGAACCCATTGGGTCCGTGGAACTGACGGATCCGGTGTGTAGTGCTAGATACAGCTGCTCTGTATAGAGGATACAGAGCAGCTGTGTCTAAAAAAAAAATCAAACTAATTTTTAATAAAACATATGTACAAAGTTACACAAAACACACTGATACACCTTATTTATTATTTTTTTTAAAAATGCTTTGCCTTTAATAGGTTAACATGGCCTTTAACCCCTTCAGGACCAAGCTCATTTTGGCCTTCAGGACCAGACCCATTTTTTCAAATCTGACATATTTCACTTTATGTGGTAATAACTCCGAAATGCTTTTACCTATCAAAGTGATTCTGAGATTGTTTTCTCGTGAGACATTGGACTTTATGTTAGTGGAAAAATTTGGTCGATAAATTCAATATTTATCAGTGAAAAACACCAAAATTTTGTGAAAAATTTCAAAAATTAGCATTTTTCTAAATGTAAATGTATCTGCTTGTAAGACAGGCTGTTATACCACACAAAATTGTTGCTAATTAACATCCCCCATATGTCTACTTTATATTTGCATCGTTTTTTGAACGTCCTTTTATTTTTCTATGACATCACAAGGCTTAGAACTTTAGCAGCAATTTCTCAAATTTTCAAGAAAATTTCAAAAGGCTATTTTTACAGGGGCCAGTTCAGTTGTGAAGTGGATTTTAGGGCCTTATATATTAGAAACCGCCAAAAAGTCACCCCATTTTAAAATCTTCACCCCTCAAAGTATTCAAAACAGCATTTAGAAAGTTTCTTAACCCTTTAAATGTTTCACAGAAATTAAATCAACGTGGAGGTGAAATTTTAAAATTTCATTTTTTTTTTGCGGAAATTCATTTTTAATCTATTTTTTTTGTAACACAGAAGTTTTTACCAGAGAAACGCAACTCAATATCTATTGCCCAGATTCTGCAGTTTTTAGAAATACCCCACATGTGCCCCTAGTGCGGTAATGGACTGAAGCACAGACCTCAGAAGCAAAGGAGCACCTAGTGGATTTTGGGCCTCCTTTTTATTAGAAAATATTTTAGGCTCCATGTCAGGTTTGAAGGGCTCTTTCGGTGCCAAAACAGTGGAAATCCACCAAAAGTGACCCCATTTGGGAAACTACACCCCTTGAGGAAATTATCTAGGGGTCTAGTGAGCATTTTGACCCCGCAGGTTTTTTGCAGAAATTATTGGAAGTAGGCCGTGAAAATTAAAATCTACATTCTTTCAAAGAAAATGTAGGTTTAGCTAATTTTTTCTAATTTCCACAAGGACTAAAGGAGAAAAAGCACCACAACATTTGTAAAGCAATTTCTCCCGAGTAAAACATTACCCCACATGTGGTAATAAACAGCTGTTTGAACACACGGCAGGGCTTAAAAGGAAAAGAGCGCCATTTGGCTTTTGGAGCTCAAATTTAGCAGGAATGGTTTGCGGAGGCCACGTCGCATTTGCAAAGCCCCTGAGGGGACAAAACAGTGAAAACGCCAAAAAAATGACTCCATTGAGAAAACTACACCCCTTGAGGAATCCATCTAGGGGTGTAGTGAGCATTTTGACCCCACAGGTGTTTCATAGATTTTATTAGAATTGGGCAGTGAAAATAAAAAAAATCCTTTTTCGTCAATAAGACGTAGCTTTAGCTCAAAATTTTTAATTTTCTCAACAAATAAAGGAAAAAAAGAACCCCAACATTTGTAAAGCAACTTCTCTGGAGTACGGCAATACCCCACACGTGGTCATAGACTGCTGTTTAGACACACGGCAGGGCTCAGAAGGGAAGGAGCACCATTTGCTTTTGGTGTACAGATTTTGCTGCATTTGGTTTCTGGTCGCTATGTTGCATTTGCAAAGTCCCTGTTGAACCAAAACAGTCCCCCCCAGAAGTGACCCCATTTTGGAAACAACACCCTCAAGGTATTCACCTAGGGGGTGTAGTGAGCATGTTAACCCCACAGGTGTTTTGCAGAAATTCGTGTGCACACGATGTGGGAGAGTGAAATTGGGAATTTTTCCTTAGATACGCCAATATGTGGTGCCCGGCTTGTGCCACCCTAACAAGACAGCTCTCAATTTTTATGCGGTGTTTCCCGGTTTTAGAAGCACCCTACGTGTGGCCCTAATCTTTTGCCTGGACATTCGACAGGGCTCAGGAGTGAAAAAGTACCATGTAAAATTGAGGCCTAATTTGGCGACATATAAAGTATTGGTTCACAATTGCAGAGGCTCAGATGTGAAATAAAAAAAACCCCTGAGAAGTGACCCCATTTTGGAAACTACACCCCTCAAGGCATTTATTAAGGGGTGTAGTGAGCATTTTCACCCCACGTGTCTTTTCCATAAATGATTGCGCTGCCGAAGGTACAAATTAAAATTTTGCCCTAGATATGCCAATTCATTGTCAAATATGTCGTGCCCAGCTTGTGCCACTGGGGACACACACCTCAAAAATTGTTAAAAGGGTTCTCCCGGGTATGGCGATGCCATATATGTGGACATAAACAGCTGTTTGGGCATGCTGTAGGGCTCAGATGGGTGGGAGCGCCATTTGGCTTTTGGAGCGTGGAATTTGCTTGGTAATAGTTTTGTTTGGAGTATCACTGTTGTTTCCGTTTATAATGTGGGGCATATTTGAGCTGGGCAGAGTACATCAGGGGCATAGTCAGGTGGTATAATAATAAGGTAAAAAATATAATAAAATGATCCATAGGTGTGTGTTACGCTGTGAAGCAATACTTTCTACACAGGCCGGTGTCGCACTGATATATGGCGTCCTTCCTTATGCCCCTTTTGGTCCACACTCCGCACCTTTGAAGTTTGGGGAATTTTGCCGGGAAAGTGTTGCCCTGGTATAATATGGGCGCCCTCACTTCCAGCAGATATATTTGGGCTCTCCCCTTCCTGGTTCCCTAATTTTAGTGCCTTCATACATCGCCTTTTGAAACAGAAGAAATGTTCCCCTCGGGCACAACTGCATATTTTTCTTTCCTGAATTATTGGAGCCTTAACTTATTTTATTTTTTCATAGACGTAGTGGTATGAGGGCTGTTTTTTTACGGGACGAGCTGTAGCTTTTATTGGTACCATATTGGGGTACATGCAACTTTTTGATCACTTGTTATCCTTTTTTGGGAGGCAAGGTGACAAAAAAACAGCAATTCTGCCATAGCTTGTTTTTTTATATACAGCGTTCACCATGCGTTATAAACTACATGTTACCTTTATTCTGCGGGTCAGTACGATTCCGGCGATACCTAATTTATAGAACTTTTTTATAACTTTTTGCACAATAAAATTACTTTTGGAAAGAGAATGTATTTCTTCTGCCGCAATGTTGTGAGAGCCATAACTTTTACATTTTTTTCGTCGATGGAGCTGTGTGAGGGTTTGTTTTTTGCGAGACGAGGTATAGATTTTATAGGTACCGTTTTTGGATACATGCGACTTTTTGATCACTTTTTATTTAAATTTTTGGAAGACGGTGACCAAAAAAACAGTAATTATGGCAGTGTTTTTGAGGTTTTTTTTTACGGCGTTCACTACGCTGGATAAATAACATAATATTTTTATAGTTTAGGTCCTTACGGTCGCAGCGATACCAAATATGTATGGCTTTATTATTTTTTTCAATAATAAATGACTTGATAAGGGAAAAAGGGCGATTGTGTTTTGTGTTATTACTTGAAACTTTTATTGTATGTTTTACAACTTTTATTTTTACTTTTTTACACTTTTCTTTAGTCCCACTAGGGGACTTGAATGTCCAACTGTTTGTTTGATGTTCTAATACATTGCACTACCTATGTAGTGCAATGTATTGGAACTGTCAGTTGTTCACTGACAGCAAGCCGATCTGGCTCCGCCTCTGGGCAGGGCCTAATCAGCTTACGTAATGGCAGACAGGAGTCCATTGTTAGGGCTCCTGTTGCCATGGTAGCAGTCGCCAGCCTTGCCATCGCGTGGCAAGGCTGCCGATTTGCTACAAACCTCTAGGATGCAGCGATCACAATGGATCGCTGCATCGAAGGGGTTAATGCCAGGAATCGGAGCTAGCTCCGGTTCCTGGCGATAGATCGGGGTGTCCGCTGTAACATACAGCGGACACCCACTGCTGATGACGCCGGCTCAGCTTCTGAGCCGGAAGCTGAGCCGGCGCCATCTTGCCGATGTTACCGGAAGCCTCCTGGGCCCCGCCGACGACGGGGCATAGGAGGATTCCGTTACAGGCTCATCGGGAGGTAAGTATTAGCCCTCCGATCGCCTTTGCAGCCACCGGCAACCCAGCGATCACGTTGCTGGGGTGCCGGTGGCTATAAACTCCTCACATGCTGCGATCTCTATTGAACGCAGCATGTGAGGGGTTAATCGGTCGGATCAGAGGCTAGCTCCGGTCCTGGCCGATACCTTAGGGTGCCAGCTGTAACATACAGCTGTCACCCGGCGGTGATGTCGCTGGCTCAGCTCCTGAGCCAGCTTCATCTCCATGACGTACATTTACGTGAAAAGGCGGTAAGCCACCAGCTTTAATCACGTAAATGTACGTGATTGGGCGGGAAGGGGTTAAGCAGAGCCAAGTGAGAGTAAGGGTATGTTCACACACAAACGTAAAATACGTCTGAAATTACGGAGCTGTTTTCAGGCGTAAACAGCTCCTGAATTTCAGACGTTTTTACAAGTGCTTGCTTCCTCCATACCGGGCTTATGACTGCCACATTGAACTGGTACCAAATGCTTCCCCTCCCCATGGATGGGTACACCCTCTCTCCTTGCCGGAGACTCAGTCTATGTCGGCCTACATCAAGGAGAATCTGGAGAGGGGTTTCATACATACCCTAACATTACACACTATTCTAAAGTTCTCCATAAAAATATGATAAGCAATAGCCTGGGGTGGAGCTAGACTCCAGTTTGGTACTCTTTAGGATATCCGGTGTGCACAATTTTGGAGACCAAAACACAGAAACATTGCAGCATTGACCGAAGTGAAGAATTCAAAAATATTATTATTTGTTTAAAAAGTCTAGTCTATATATTGGCAAGTATAAAAATAAACTCTTTGAGGATCCAAAGTATAAGACCCTTGAGCACCATTCATATACAGTATGTTCAGTGTTGACTTTTCCAAAAGATGAGAGTGAGCAGAAACGTGTGACCATTTAGAGCCAGGGACTGGGGCACCAAGTGTAGCGTCCACGGCCACGGACCATAGGGATTACTCACGCCCTGACAGCCGCAGCCATGGATCTGTGAGCGCTGGCCCGTATCTCCTCCCTAGGAGATACCAGCTCTCACTTCCGCACCGTTCTGCTGTGTCCCGTAGGGTACGCGTGCACGCTCATGTCCGGACTTAAATGGCCAGCGCGCGCACATGAAAATAATCATTAATTAACCCATGATTCCCTAGACTGTATGAAGGGCCCTGCCCCTTTACACTTTGTATGAGCGTTGCTGTGTTTAGCTGTGTTAGTCTTGCAAATGGTCCCTTAGTGTTATCCTTTTCCTAATGTTCCCGTACCTGTATCCTGTATCCCGTGTTACCTTTGTTCCTGTGCCTTATAAAGTTGGAGTCCTGTTTTGCCACCGGTCACGACTGCGGTGTTACACAATGCCTGATGTCTGCTGCCAAGGTCCCATCTGAGCCTAGCCGTTTCTACTGTCTGAATTACTACAGGTACCCTTGTGCTTGAACTATATATATATATTGACTTGGTACCCTGTTTAGCCAGCTGCTATCCCGCTATGGTGGTAAGGCCCAGTGAGTCCACATATCCACAGATCATGACAGTACGCTCAGGCCATGGACCCTGCTGGTCAAACCCAGGACCTTGACGACATCACAAGTCATGCAGGCGGATATGCTAGTCTGCCAATTTTGACAGGACCAACACCTCCAGGCGGTGAACGCAAATACACATCATCTGAATGCGCAAGCTACAGTCATCACCGCACCCGTTCCTGTTGCTCCGAAGTTCCTCCTGTCAGTAAAAGTGCTGACTCACGAATTTAGCTGCCACTACCTCCTTGCTACGACAAATACGTCAATCCTGTCCTACTGGGCCTGCCTTGGTTCTGACTACATGCCCCAGTCCTGGACTGGAATTCCGGAGAGGTTCTCCAATGGGGCTCCAAATGTTGCAGCCGCTGCCTGTTACAGATCCATCCTGTCCAGCTTCCACTGCCTCAGTCATTGGCAGGATTACCCCCTCAATTCTCTCAGTTTGCGGATGCCTTCAGCTAGAAGGAGGCTGAGATGCTTCCTCCATACCGGGCTTATGACTGCCACATTGAACTGCTTCCAAATGCTTCCCCTCCCCATGGATGGGTACACCCTCTCTCCTTGCCGGAGACTCAGTCTATGTCGGCCTACATCAAGGAGAATCTGGAGAGGGGTTTCATACAAATATCCTCCCCCCCGACCAGGGCCGGGTTCTTCTTTGTCAAGAAAAAAGACTGATCACTTCAGCCTTGCATTGATTACCGCGGTCTCAATCAAATCACGGTCAAGAACAAATATCCGTTGCCACTAATTTCCGAACTATTTGACCGCACACGAGGAGCCAAGATTTTTATCTAAATTAGACTTGCGTGGGGCTTACAATTTTATCCCGAATCCGTCAAGGTGACGAGTGGAAGACGTCGTTTAACACTCGAGATGGGCACAACGAATACCTGGTGATGCCCTTCGGTCTGTGTAACGCTCCCGCGGTCTTCCAGGAATTCATCAATGATATCTTCCAGGATCCTCTCTATGTCTGTGTTGTGGTCTATCTCGATGATATTCTGATTTTCTCTCCAAATCCGACGACGCATCGGAGGCATGTTCGTCAAGTTCTGCTGTGTTTAAGGGAGAATGGCCTCTATGCCAAGCTGGAGAAGTGCGTCTTTTAAAAAACTCTCTGCCCTTCCTGGGCTACATCATCTCGTATCAAGGTCTCAAGATGGATCCTGAAAAAGTAAAGTCCGTCCTGAAATGGCCACGTCCTTTGGGCCTGCGGTCCATACAGCGTTTTTTGGGGATTCCCCAACTTCTACCGGCAGTTTATCCCAAACTTCTCATTATTGACGGCTCCCATCTCTACCCTTACCTAGAAGGGTGTGAATGCCAGGGTGTGGACTCCAGAGGCAGAATCTGCATTTAATAGCCTCAAGAATGCCTTTACCTCAGTCTCAATCCTCCAGCATCCTGACATCTCTCGGTAGTTGTTGGTGCAGGTGCACTTCTGTTCCAGAGAGGCCTCAAAGGAAAGGCAGTGATATGTGGCTATTACTCGAGACTTTTTTCCTCCGCAGAGCACAATTACTCTATTGGGGATCGGGAGTTACTGACCATTGAATTGGCTCTGGAGGAGTGGAGACATCTGCCAAGCCAGGTGGTCGCTGATCTTTACCCGGTTCCAATTTGTGCTCCACTACCATCCCGCTGACAAAAATGTGAGGCACCGATGCCCTGTTTAGGTCATTTGAAACAGAGGACACTGTGGAGTCCCCTCAATGTATCATAGACCCATCCTGCATTATTTCTGCTAACCCCTTGCAAGTTAGAGACATCCCTCCGGGGAGGACATTTGTGCGTTTGGCAGACAGGAGGAGAATCCTTCGCTGGGGACACAGCTCCAAACTGGCTGGGCATGCGGGGGTTCGTAAGGCGAGAGATATTTTTGCTCGTTATTTCCGGTGGCCCACGCTGCCCAGTGTTCCCGTACCTGCTACCTGTATCCCATGCTACCTTTGTTCCTGTGCCTTAGAAAGTTGGAGTCGTGTTGTGCCACCGGTCACGCCTGCTGTGTTACACCACGCCTCGTGTCTGTTGCCAAGGTCCCACCTGAGCCTAGCCGTTGCTACTGTCTGAACTACTACAGGTACCCATGTGCTTAGACTATATATACATTGACTTGGTACTCTGTTTGGCTAGCTGCTATCTCGCTACGGCGGTGCGGGTCCGCATACCCACAGATCGTGGCACCAAGCCACTATGTACCAAAGAGATGAGATCACTGGATGACACTAACCGGGAAAGAAAAGCAATCAAAGACTGGTTCTTCAACACTTTGTAAAAAATAATTGAACATTAGAGACTGAAACAATAAAATATGATGGCAGAATTATGAGGCATCAAATCTCTCGACACAAGAGACTCAGCATCAGGTCATGTACACCAAGGACTGTTTAGGCCATCAGACTATTATAGACTAGAAACAGGAGGACAGAAACCCCCTGGAGGCAAAGACTGTTATACACCAGAAACTTGACATAACCCCAATGAATACTGAATACTGGGCCAGAAAAAAAAAACGCTGTTCAGAGACGAAGGGACCAGGGATGAGGGCACAAAACTAGAAGTATATTCCCATAAAAGAAAGTTGAAATACAGTTTTATAGCTTTGCCTTGGGATCAGCTGGATTTATAGTGAAGTAAAAGACCTATAGCCACAGTTAAAGAATTAAGTTAAAATGTAACGTCAAGGATGATGTCAGCTTAGGGGTACCAACTTATATATAATTTATTTATCAATATCAATGTTTTTATCATAGTCTTCAACAAAACTTGGTTTTAAAGGAGGTTTTTCATCAAAGATTTATGGAGTTTTAATACCAAAGCCCAGGACCGGCTCCAGGTTTATGTGGGCCTTTGGGCGACATAGAGTTAGTGGGTCCATTTGCGGGGGAACTCACGGCGGCAGAAAAATTGCTGAAAACTTCACTTTGTGCCCCCATATAGAAGTTAAACCCTGTTTATGCCCCCATATAGAAATTAGGCCCCCAGGTTTCACCCCCATATATTTAGTGCCCTCTGTACTGCCACAGAGCCCCCTGTAGGTATTGCTACAAAGCCCCCCTCGTAGGTACTGCCGCAGATCCCCCCTCGTAGGTATTGCCACAGAGCCCCCTTCGTAGGTAGTGCCGCAGAGCTCCCATCGTAGGTAGTGCCGCAGAGCCCCCCTCGTAGGTAGTGCCGCACAGCCCACCTCCCAGGTAGTGCCGCACAGCCCTCCTCCCAGGTAGTGCCGCACAGCCCCCCTCCCTGAAGGTAGCACCTTTGGGGCTCCCTCTTGTAGTGGAATCACCAGCAAGAGGATTGCTGACACTCTGGCCGGTGATTCTGTCCCAGGAGGAGCCCCGACGTCACTGTCCATATATGGACAGTGATGTCAGGGGCTCCTCCAGGAGAGGAATTCCACTCCAGGAGGAGCTCCTGTCCTCTAGCCGGGGATTCCACTGCTGACGCTCTGGCTGGGGATTCCACTTCAGGAGGTGCCCCTGCCGTCACTGTCCATATGTGGAAAGTGATGTCAGGGACTCCCTCTAGGAGCGGAATCCCCGGCCAGAGCGTCAGCAATGTTCTGGCTGGAGATTCCACTCTAGAGGGAGCCCCAAATCCGCTACCTACAGGGAGGGGGGCTGTGTAGCACTACCATGGAGGTGGGGATTCCTCTCCTAGACAGGGGCTCCCTCTAGAAGCGGAATCCTCGGCAAGAGCGTCGGCAACATGACGGCAGCATCAGCACCCGTTGGCCAAGTGGGCCTCGGCACTTGCCCGGACCCCCATGATCCTAAAAATGGGAGGGCCGCAATGCTGGTTTAGTCACTGTGCAGGGAAAAATGGCGATGGGACTATAGCGCTAAACCAGCAATGTGGCCTCTTCATTTGTAGGACCGGTGGTCCCAGAGGTTGTTTCCCCACCAATCAGAAAGTGGTGGCACATCCTAACAAAAAAATTCAAAGCAAAATGTATTATACTATGTATTTTTTTGAATATAGGTATTCAAAAAATTATAAAGCCTTTCACTATTTGCCTTTAACATTGCTAGTAAATCAAATGTTTATCAGGTTATAATGCAAATTATGCTTGGCATGCTCTAAAAATATTCAGTATGTATATTAATCACATTGGGCAAGCTTAATTAAGTACCTGCAGCAAATTAATTACCATACTTTTGGCTTTCATGTAAGATTTGCAAGTCAAGTAATCTAGTTTAGCACAGCTAACAAAGCAGTTGAGGTGCCGTTTCATTTTGGCAACCGAATAAAAATTGAAAATGACAAGTCAGCTGACACCCACTGAACCATGAATGATGGCTATCTAAATCCCACAGCTGCTAAAGGATGGCATAACTCATGAAGAAAATAAAAAAAAAATTATGTTAAGAAAATTTGTATTCAATTGAGCTTTCTAGAAAGTGATCAACAAACTATTTAATCTCAAATTGAAAACAAATCTTTACAAAGTGATTTATGTTCATTAAAGGGTTTGTCCCAAAATTAAATATTATCTTTCTCTCTCAGATCATGCAAAATATAACAAATATTCAATTGGACTAATTTCAACAAAAATGCCCATGTGTCTGGATATTACTGTTACATACTTGTTACGGTGCCCCCTGAAGTTCTTTGATTCCCGTCGTAAAATGTCCACCTAATGTGTCTAGCATTGGTGAGAAGAGAAGACACTTGGCTATGATATTGTGCTTGACTATTGGCTGGCCTGCACAAAATAAAAGTATCATACTGCGGGCAATGTACAAGAGGATCTAGGCAGTGGGACTGAGCTAATAGGCATGTGTATTTAGACCCTGGAGGGCTAACACATGTAGTGTCAGGATAATTTATTCTTTCACTCTACACTTGAGGCTGGCATGTTGCCCTACACTTTTTCCATATACCAAGATGGCCAATGTTGTTGCTGATAGAAGCCATAATTGACAAATCATGAAAAAAGTTTATGTCTAATCCCCCATGCCTAAAATGAGTACAATCAATTGAATCACTGTCTTGCATAGCTCCAGGTTGGCCAGCTGTAATTGCCAGACAGGCCTCACAATTCTCTTTATTAATATTTGACACTTAACAGATAAATTCATATTAGACACAGTGATTGTGACTTCATGTGTTGTGGGTGCCCGACAATCCCAAAAATATCACAGGATTATTCATGGTTTTTATATGGTTCTTGTGTTCATACTTACAACGCTCAAGCAGTGCCCCTCAGTGCCCTTATCATAAGATCACACTTTTGTTGTGTTGTATCTTATGGAGTGTTTTTAACAATTTTTTTTGTGATGATGGTTGTACGGACACCTGCAATTAATATAATTTTGAATAATTTTTCTTGATATTTTTGGTAGGCGACTTTTGGGGTAAACTTTTTTGCTCTGTTTTTGCTATTATTATTACTAATTTCCCACCGCCCATATCTGATAAACTAAGAACCGAAGAACCAGCACTGTGAATAAAATCTTTATTTGAGGTATATTTAAAATTACCTCAAACCACTTCACTTTATTGTCTGTTAGGACTAAACAAATCTACTTTACCTGTATAAAGGATGGTATTGTAATAAAAGTCAAATGTTCCATTTGAAGCAACTTTTCAAAATGGTGGCAATTGTTTATATATTATCTTATAAACCATCTTTAATATGATGTTAAAGAGACCCAGAATCAATATGGGTATAATAAGTGTACAAATGCCCCCAAAGGTCAGATAGAAGCCCCATGTTCATTATGGCTATGTTCCGTCACAGGCGACTTTCCCTATACTCTTCTAGATATCTGCTTAGGATTATTGTATAGTCTACCAGCAAAATAAGCATGAAGACAAATTTAATGCAAATAATGAAATGTATTATTTAAACACAAAGTTATAGTTGCTCCAGAACATTACAATTTCAATTACCTTTTAGCATGAACAAATGTCAGTCGAGTTTAGGCCGTACATTTCTGATGGAATTTTACAGAAATAAACCCGAGATCTAGAATTTTTTTTTTTTCTAAAAAGGTCATTTTTTGATTCCATGAAGCTATTTAGTTAAAGGTCTACAAACTTCATAATATTAAGATAACCTTTGGGACATGATAGTTTTGATTTTCAATATGTTTCAAGATTTCATTCCATATATCAGAATTATCATAAAGGTTTTCACTTGTTTGAGGAAAGTGCAGGCATTTATACAACTTCAAATTCTGGTCATGCACACAGAGGTCTTGGTGTTATAGATAAATATTGTAGGACGTATAATCTGTTACTCTGGATGGTAAAATGCTAAAATACTTTAACCAAAAATGCTAAGACACTTTATAGTTTGAGCAGTGCACCAGTATCTCTCCACCGTGCAGCGTTCTCCTGACTCATCAGCTTGGCGCAAATCTGACGTCCGCTAAAAACAATGCTTGGAAAATGTTTATGAAATAGAATTATATTATGTCAGCGCTACTGTGGAGTCTTATCCACTATGTCCAACACATTTGTATGTGCCAGAAAAAATGTTGCCGGGGCTTTATAAATATAGTGTACAGCCAATACACCGTATTTTTCAATGAATTTATACCAGCAAACTGGAATAACTACTTTGATAAATCTAGCCATGTGTTACTATATTCCAACTTATATGGCTCTAGGTGTTGCACATAGGCATCTACACAGTTGTAGGATAAGTAAAGATTTACACTACATCTCAACATATAATCCAATGAGGAGTAACATCTGGTGGAGCGCTATATCAAATTAAACATGGATAACTTTGCTCTTGAATTACTACTAGATGATGGATAAAATACACGTAGCCTATATTGCAATGTATGGTAGAATAGGAAGATTAAACATACATAGTAGTATGCATTATAGGGTAAATTTCAGTGGTTGAACTAAGTAAATACGTGAAGAAAGAGAAATCACCAAGAAAAATGTATGTCCAATTTCCCTATGTAGGTCTAAAAGGAAAGTTGTCATGATTTTTTTTTTTTAGATACATTTATGTGTTTTTATTTAATACAATTTTATATTGACTTTATTTATTTTTTCACACGTTTTTTTATTAACGCTTTCTTACTTTACTGGGGGCTGCCATGTTTTATTTCATCTGTGTATGTATCTCTTAATGACACATACACAGATAGAATAGGGCAGCTACAGTGCATAGGACATAATGTACGTATACCGTTCATTGAGCCCTGCAGTTCAGAGTGACCCAGCATAGAAGCTGGTTTGTAGGGGGAAAGCCAGCACCATTTTAAACACAGAAGGTAAGGTGTGTGTCTGTCTCTCGCTTGCGGCCCCCCTCATGCCCCCCTTGCACCCCTGCTGTAATTATGTGTGTGTGTGTGTGTGTGTGTGTGTGTGTGGCAGACCTGTGTGTATGTGTGTGTAGCAGACCTGTGTATGTGTGTGTAGAGGAGCTGTGTGTGTGTGTGTGTGTGTGTGTGTGTGGCAGAGCTGTGTGTAGCAGAGCTGTGCATGTGTAGCAGAGCTGTGTGTGTGTAGCAGAGCTGTGTGTGTGTGTGTGTGTGTGTGTGTGTCTGTGTGTGTGTGTGTGTGTGTGTCTGTGTGTGTGTGTGTGTGTGTGTGTGTGTGTGTAGCAGAGCTGTGTGTGTGTAGCAGAGCTGTGTGTGTGTGTGTGTGTGTGTGTGTAGCAGAGCTGTGTGTGTAGCAGAGCTTTGTGTGTAGCAGAGCTGTGTGTGTGTAGCAGAGCTGTGTGTGTGTGTGTGTGTGTTCGATCTGTGTGTGTGTAGCAGAGCTGTGTGTGTAGCAGGGCTGTGTGTGTGTAGCAGAGCTGTGTGTGTAGCATAGATTTGTGTGTGTATAGCAACGCTGTGTGTGTGTGTGTGTGTGTGTGTGTGTGTGTAGCAAAGCTGTGTGTGTAGCAGAGCTATGTGTGTGTAGCAGAGCCATGTGTGTGTAGCAGAGCTGTGTGTGTAGCAGAGCTGTGTGTGTAGCAGAGCTATGTGTGTGTAGTAGAGCTGTGTGTGTGTGTGTGTGTGTGTGTGTGTGTGTGTAGCTGAGCTAAGTGTGTAGCAGATTTGTGTGTGTAGCAGAGCTGTGTGTGTAGCAGAGCTGTGTGTTTAGCAGAGCTGTGTGTGTGTGTGTGTGTGTGTGTGTATGTATGTGTGTGTAGAAGAGCTGTGTGTGTGTGTGTGTGTGTGTGTGTGTGTGTGTGTGTGTAGCAGAGCTGTGTGTGTAGCAGAGCTTTGTGTGTGTAGCAGAGCTATGTGTGCGGCAGCGCAGAACAGCTGTGTGAAGTGTGTACACACACACACACATACCCCCCAAACATGCAACTGCACCACACACAACTCCCACCGCTGTGGGGGGGTTGTGTGCAGGGTGCTTGTGGCGGATTGTGTGTTGGTTTGCGTGGGCATGTGTGTGTGGGAGGGTGCATGCAGGGTGATGTTGGGGGGTGTCTGTGGGGGGTTGTGTGATGGTTTGCGTAGACGCTTTTTTCGCGTGTTTTTTTACGCATTTTGTGTGCGCTTTTTGGCGAATAACTAGGACTCCCATTGATTATGGGAAGGAACATTTGGCACGTTTTACGTGCAAAGGAATTGATGTGACACTTCATTATTTACACAATGCGTTTTTAAAAACACGTGTCTAAAAAAGAGCGTTGTATGTAATAACAACGGGCTTTACCAATTATGTAAATGAAAAACCTAATCAAGCTTTTTTTTATGCGATTTTGGAACGTAAAATGCGCCAAAAAAACGCATCAAATACACGTCGTGTGAATCAGTCAACTAAAAAGTCATTCACCACAGGGGCTTCCCTCTTGACTTTCATCGTTCTTAGCCATTTGCTGTCCTATAGCTTCTACCAGCTGCATTGTTAAAAGCTCTCCCAAAATTGGAGCAGGACACTGCTTAGCAATTTGATGACACCTTTTCCTGGCTTGTAGCCAAAAATAGGGAGGGGCTGAGATTCTCTCCCACATTTACGGCAGCTGTGAGTCAGGTTGCTTTCCCTTATTTACCTTGCTGTAATTCTGGGAAGTGCTCCCTCTGGTGGCCTATATAGGAAAACATGTCAAATTATTATTTAATTTTTAATATTTCCATCATGTAGAAGAAAAAACAAAAATACAACAAAAAAACGTTAAAAATAAGTAACTTACTTAAAAAAAAAAAATTATTTGCGACACATTCCCTTTAAAAACTATTAATATTTAGCTGCCTACAATGAATCTATTGCCAACATTCCTGTGTCATAAAGTTACCAAAAAGTTGTAACAATCTGTATTAAGAGGTCAAAGAAAGATTTTAAGAATTGAAGGGGCTTTAATTCAATGGGACTATAACATTGTTGGCCTATCCTTAGGATCAATGTTTGATCAGCAGAAGTTCGACCTCTGGGACCCGCGCCAATCAGCACATTGAAGGGGCTCTGGTGCCCCTGAAAGTTCAGCATCCCCTTTGTTTACACAAATATATTGGCGTGTCTGTACAAGCTACTGTACTTGGTACTGAAGTCCATCCTACGTTAGAGCCCCATCTATCTGCATGGGGCATCTGGGTTTTCTTGCATGTTAATGATACGTAAAATATGTACTCCAACCGTTCCAACTATCAGACTTCTAAAGAAGCGAAGACAGGAAATGGTGGGATTTATACAATTTAGGGCTATTATTGGAGAATGCCAGGCATTATATATATGTCCTCCTCTCTGTCCATCTACTTTACAAGTGTAGTTGTCTGTAAACCCATAAACTCATAAACCCATAAACCCTTTAGGGCCTAGACTTAAAGGATGGGTGTCGCGAAAATGTTTTTTTTTATATAATATTGCTTTTAGTATGTTATTAAAATAAATTTTATTTATTTGTGTGTTTGTGTTTTACTTTTTTCTTTTTTCTAACTTTTACTTCACTATGGGGGCTGCCATTTTGTTTTTCATCTCTGTATGTGTCGATTAACGACACATACAGAGATGGAATACGGCAGCTACAGGGCATAGGGGTCAATGAACGGGAGCCGTTCCATTGACTTTGCTCTCTGGCTCTGTACTGCGCAGACGCAGGTCAGAGTCACACAGAGCAGAGCAGCTGTTTGCAGGGAGACAGCAGGCGCCATACTGAAGACCAGCTGCACTGCAGGTAAGGTCTGTATCTCTGTCTGTCCCTCTCTCTCTCACAGACACCCGCTCTCGTGACCCCTGACGCCCCCCCTGATGGGCCCCTCCCCCCCAACAGGCCCCTCCCCCAAACGGGTGCCCCACCCCACAATGGGCACCCCCCCCCCCCCAGGGGCCCCTCCCCCAAATGGGTGCCCCCCAACGGCCGCCCCCCCCCCCCGACGGGCCCCTCCCCCAAACGGGTGCCCCACCCCCCGATGGCCCCCCCTTCCCCAACGGGCACCCCCCCCGACGGGCCACTCCCCCACCAGTCGTGCAGGAGACTCTGTATAAAGGACACATGATGTAACTGTCCTGGGAATGCTGGGTGATAATATGCCCGCTGTTAGTGTGGTACCCAACTTTCCCAGACCCCTGAACAATAAATCTCTCTTGTTGTGCTGAGACTGAGAGGTTCATTAGTCACATTCCCAAACAGTCTCAGTACAACTAGAGAGATTTACCGTTCAGGGGTCTGGGAAAGCTGGGTGACCACCATTACCCTTCCTACTGGAGTGTGAGAGGCTCATTAGTCACATCCCCAAACACTCCAGTAGGAAGGGTAATGGTGGTCACCCAGCTTTCCCAGACCCCTGAACGATAAATCTCTCTAGTTGTGCTGAGACTGAGAGGTTCATTAGTCACATCCCCAAACAGTCTCAGCACAACTAGAGAGATTTACCGTTCAGGGGTCTGGGAAAGCTGGGTGACCACCATTACCCTTCCTACTGGAGTGTGAGAGGTTCATTAGTCACATCCCCAAACACACTCCAGTAGGAGGGGTAATGGTGGTCACCCAGCTTTCCCAGACCCCTGAACGGTAAATCTCTCTTGTTGTGCTGAGACTGAGAGGTTCATTAGTCACATCCCCAAACAGTCTCAGCACAACTAGAGAGATCTACCGTTCAGGGGTCTGGGAAAGCTGGGTGACCACCATTACCCTTCCTACTGGAGTGTGAGAGGTTCATTAGTCACATCCCCAAACACTCCTGTAGGAGGGGTAATGGTGGTCATCCAGCTTTTCCAGAAGCAGATATAACCAGGAAAGGGCTGGATGGACGGGCTGAGGGTGCACAGGGTTTTTGGTTTTCCCCCTCTGTCATGTGATAGGACATAGGTTACCGGTTCATCAGACGGAGTTCATGTGACTATAAATCTGTCCATAACAAGAGACAGTGCACTCAGGACAAGCCCTGCCCTCATGCCGTAGTTATGTGGTTCTGTCTGCAGTGATGGCGGTGGGTGGCTCTGACATCCGCCTCCCCGTCGGGTCATCTCAGGACAGCAGGGGTGTCCGGATTGGAGACACAGCGCCGCACCTGTCCTCAGGTTGTGTCTGGTATTGCAGTTCACCTCCATTGAAGTGAATAGGACAGAGCTGTAATACCACACACGACCTGAGGACAGGTGCGGCACCATGTTTTCATGGATGACCCCTTTAAGACTTTTCCCGTGTGTGTGTGTGGCAGAGCGGAGTGTGCACGGGCGCCGCTGATACTTCATAGCCGCTTATCAGCTGTTTTGAAGAATCAGCGGCGAGCACCTCCCACACACACACACGCAAATCCCCCCCCAAACACGCAAAATCAAGGGTAATCAAGAGTTTTTTTAAGGTGTTTTTTTGCACTTAAAATGTGCAAAGAAAAAAACATGTCAAATACACAGCGTGTGAACCGTTCAACTGAAAAGTCATTCACTTCACTTTCATCATTCTAAGGCTGGGTTCACACGACTTATTTTCAGGCATAAACGAGACGTTTTACGCCTCGATTTACGCCTGAAAAGACGGCTCCAATACGTCGGCAAACATCTGCCCATTCATTTCAATGGGTTTGCCGACGACATGTAATTTTACGCGTCGCTGTCAAAAGACGGCACGTAAAATAACAGCCTCAGCAAAGAAGTGCAGGACAACTCTTTGGATGTAATTGGAGCCGTTTTTCATTGAATTCAATGAATAACAGCTTACGGCCGTAATTGACGCCTCGCAAAACGCGAGTACGAGCAATTACGTCTGAAATGACGGAGCTGTTTTCTCCTGAAAACAGCTCCGTAATTTCAGACGTAAATGCAGTTAGCGTGTGCACATACCCTAAGGGTATGTTCACACACAATGTTTTCAGCTGAAAAATCGGAAGCAGAACGCCTACAAGCATCTGCCCATTGGTTTCAATGGGAAATACGGCGTTCTGTTCCGAAAGAGCGTTTTTTACGTTGTAGTTTTAAAAAAACGGCACGTAAAAAGACGCCCGACCCAAATGAAGTGCACATCACTTCTTGGGACGTTTTTGGAGCCATTTTTCATTGACTTTATAGAAAACCAGCTCCAAAAACGGCAGTTAAAAAACACGAGTTTGATTAAAAAATGGCTGAAAATCAGGAGCTGTTTTCCCTTTGTTTAGTAAGCGTGTGAACATACACTTAGCCTTTTGGTGTGTCCTATAACTTCTTCCAGCTGCAGAATCACACCCAATATGGCTGCCGGACACTGCTTGGCAATTTGAAGACACCTTTTCCTGGCTTGTGGGAGGGGGGGTGAGATTCCCTTCCACATTTACAGCAGCTGTGAGTCAGGTTGCTTTGCCTTATTCACCTTGCTGCAATTCTGGGAAGTGCTCCCCCTGGTGGCCAACATTGGAAAACATGTCAAATTATTATTTAATTTTTAATACTTTCCACCATATGGAAAAAAAATAAAAAATACAGCAAAAAACGTAAAAAATATAATAGAAATAAGTAACGACACTTAAAAAAAAAGGTTTCATTTGCGACACATTCCCTTTTCCAGTTTCCAAAAGTAAAGGTTGGTTATTGTTTGGTGAAATGCTATACAATTTCGAATATACTTTCTGTAATATTCCTCACTGTTTTACAGATCTCTGCTTGTAGTCATTTAATAGGGACCTTAACTATTTATTTCCAGTAGCTAAAAATCTCTAATGGTCATGTGATGGACACACAGGTTCTCGGCTCCTTACAAAGGAGAATTTTGACAACTGTACAACAAGGTAACTGTAACCAGACTTTTACCTATTGTAGCAGAGATCTTGAAAACTAAGAAGAATTGATACAGCAGGTTTATTGGAGAATTGTATAAACTGTATTGTATAATTGTATAAATTTTCATTTATAGAGAGATTCAGCTTTATTTGCAGAAACCACAATACATTCTTCAGAGGCAATTATTATATTTGCATTTTATACACTTTTGTTTGGGTACGGCATGGCAGGATCTTTTGGCCCATGTATGACATTATTAAGATGGCACTTTATGAATCTATTATGTGAGCACTCTATAGCACTATGATTAGCTTTCAACAAATAAAGCCTGTGGATGAAGTCATTATCCTTCTCTAAAACTTTGGACAGTATTGAATCTCATGAATTGGATGAATATCAGTCTGTAAGGGAAACTATACAGTAGACTTTGGCCCTCACATAATCCTGACAGTCTAAGGCCTCATGCACACGACCGTAGCCATGTGCATGGCCGTGATTTTCGGGTCAGCCGGCCACGGAGTGACAGCCGCAAGCCGCCCGCAAATCGCGGGCTGTGCACATGGCCACGGCCATTATTTTCAATGAACCCAGACCGCAGAACACGGCCGTAATAAAGCTTGCCCGTTCTTTCTGCGGTCCGGGCTATGCACGAACCGTGAAAACCATAGTCGTGTGCATGGCCGCATAGGAGTGAATGGGGCCGCAATTCTCCCGAATTGCGGCCGCAAAAGCACTTTCGTGTGCATGAGGCCTTAGGGTATGTTCACACGGCTTATTTTCAGCCATTTTTCTGGCCGTAAACGCCCCAAAAAATGGCTGAAAATACGGGGGCTGAACGCCTCCAAACATTTGCCCATTGATTTCAATGGGAAAAAAGGTGTTCCATTCCCACGGGGCGTTTTTTACGCGGCCGTTTTTAAAAACAGCACGTAAAAAAACACCCCATAAAAAATAAGTGCATGTCACTTTTTGAGCCGTTTTTGAAGCCACTTTTCATTGGGTCAAAAGAAAAACAGCTCCAAAAATGACTGTAAAAAACGCATCAAAAAATGCTTGATGCTTTAAAAACGTCTGAAAATCAGGGGCTTTTCCCTTGAAAATAAAAAATGGCTGAACATTACGGAGCTGTTTTCAAGGGAAAACAGCTTCAGATTTCAGGCGTTTTTGAAGCTGATAATGATTTTGAAGCATTTTTTGAGGCGTTTTTTTTTAAAGGCGTATTTCGAGGCGTTTACACTCCGAAATACGCATGAAAACACAGCGTGTGAACATACCCTTATGATGAAGCAATATGCTGCGTTTTCATAAAACAGAATAATGTTGCTCTGACAACATCATAAGTGACAGTTTTTAATTATATATTACTTCTAGCGATACATCAAAACTTTGCTAATTATCCCTTAGCTTATAAACCTTAAAATGGAGAAAAGTATATAGAAAAAGCTGTTAGCAATAGTGGGACTAGGAATTAGGTATCTGGTATGGTATCTGGAGGTATCACTTCATCTATACCGTGAAAGAAGACACTGAAATACTGTGCACCTATTGTAGACATGAACACTTAGGGTATGTTCACACGGCTTATTTTCAGCCGTTTTTCAGGCCGTAAACGAATGAAAAATGGCCGAAAAATAGGAAGCAGAACGCCTCCAAAGATCTGTCCATTGATTTCAATGGGAGAAAAGGCGTTCTGTTACGACGGGCCGTTTTTTCCGTGGCCGATTTGAAAAACGGCCGCGTAAAAAAAGGCTGTGAAAAAGAAGTGCGTGTCACTTCTTGAGCCGTTTTTCACAGATTTTATAGAAAAACAGCTCCAAAAACGGCCGTTAAAAATGTAGCGAAAAACGCGAGTTTGATTAAAAAACGTCTGAAAATCAAGAGTTGTTTTCCCTTGAAAACAGCTCTGTATTTTGAGACGGTTTTTATTTTGTGTGTGCACATAACCTTAGACTCTCGGGTAAGTCAGTTATATTTAACTGCAAGTTGTTGTTGAATGTTTCCTTTCAGTACACAGGAAGAAAACATGACCTCTGTCCTACTTGTGACTGGTGCTAAACTGAGCTAAATAGCCAGACATCATTCTGTCTTGATGACAGCAGCAAATAGCCAGTAACTGCTTTGTAGAGCAAAGGTGGTTGGCAGGGATATTGCAGTTATAAGTATCATAGATCAATGTATAAACCAGAACATTAACTGGCACAGTAATTTATCAATCTACACAGGGATAAGGTTCAAAATAATAAATAAGCTATAACTCTCAGTATATGCTCTGACAACAGTTTGGTTAAAAAAAAGTTACAGGATATAGGTTATCAGAATGTTCTAGGTGACATTTACTTAAAATTGTCCCAGCAGTTGTATCCCTACCAATCAGACATTGACGGCATATCATATTGATATTTCATGAATGCTTATGGAGTGAAAACCCCTTTAGGCTGGGTTCACACGACCATGTTACGTCCGTAATGTACGGAACGTATTTCGGCCGGAAGACCCGGACCGAACACACTGCAGGGGGCCGGGCTCCTAGCATCATAGTGATGTACGACGCTAGGAGTCCCTGCCTCTGCGTGGAACTACTGTCCCGTACTGTAATCATGATTACAGTACGGGACAGTTGTCCAGCAGCGAGGCTGGGACTCCTAGCATCGTACATCACTATGATGCTAGGAGCCCGGCCCCCTGCAGTGTGTTCGGTCCGGGTCTTCCGGCCGAAATACGTTCCGTACTTTACGGACGTAACATGGTCGTGTGAACCCAGCCTCAAGGTCATCTTTGACCCTACCAAATATCCTCACTCCTGTGCTTAAAGAGTCTCTGTCACTAGTTTAGTAATGCCCAATCTCCTAGCTAATCTAATAGGCGCTGTCACACTGATAATACTAGTGAAAATTGTGTCCCAAAAAGTTTATTATTTTAAAAGTTATGAGCTTTTTTCTAAATATGCAAATGAGGCTATACTAGACAAGTGGGAGGTAACCGCAGCGATTCTCCTGAGGTGGAGCTACAGCACAGCCTCTGACACTGTCCTATCAGCATGAAGCTGCTTCACACAATGTGAGAGACTGAGGCTGGAGGGAAGGGGGAGCACTTTAACCCCTTTTTCAGATTTTCATTTTCGTTTTTTCCTCCCCACGTTCCAAAAGCCATAACTTCTTTATTTTTCCCTTGATATAGTCCTATGAGGGCTTGATTTTTGCAGGACGAGTTGTAGTTTTCTTAGAACCATTTATTGTGCCATATAATGTACTAGAAAACAGGAAAAAAAATATTTGTAGGGTATAAAATGAAAAAAACTACGATTCCTCCATTGTTTTTTGCGCGTTGTTTTTACGGAATTCACAGTGCAATTAAAACAACATGTTAACTTTATTTTGGGAGTCAATACGATTACGGCGATACCAAATATATATATATATTTTTTATATATTTTACTATTTTTACAAGTAAAAACCTAAGTGTAAAAAATTTAATTTATTTTGTGTCGCAAAATTCCGAGAGCCATAACTTTTTTCATTTTCCGTCGATTAAGTGGTATGAGGGTTTTGCGGGATAAGCTGTAGTTTTTAATGATACCATTTTGGGGTACATACAACGGTTTGATCACTTTTTATTTCATTTTTTGTGGGAGATTAGGTGACCAAAAAATAGAGATTCTGGCGTTTACAATTTTTTGTTTTTACGGCGTTCACTGTGCGGGTTAAATAATGATATATTGTAATAGTTCAGACTTTTATGGATTCAGCGATACCAATTATGTTTATTTATTTATTTTTTTTACTATGCTCTAGGGGGAAAGTGGGAAACGGGGGGATTTTTTAACTTTTAATTTTTTCTATTTTTTTTTACATTAAAAAAACACTTTATTTTACAAATTTTTACTTTTTTTATTAGTCCCCCTAGGGGACTTCAACCATTGATCATTAGATCGCTTGCACGATATACTGCAATACTAATGTATTGCAGTATATCGTGATTCTGCCGGAGGCAGGGCTTAATAGGAGCACAAAGATGGTGGACCGCGATTGCGTTGCAGAGGCGCGATGAGCTGTTAGAGGGGGCCGCCCCCTCTTTCTAACGATTTAAATGCTGCAGTCGGTATTGACTGTAGCATTTAACGAGTTAAACGAGCTTGATCAGCATTAGGACCCCAGGGAGCCATAGCAACCATCCCCTCACCGTTAGAGGGAGTCACCCCATCTTTCTAGCGATTTAAATGCTGCGGTCGGTATTGACCGCAGCATTTAATGAGTTAAACTAACAAGATCGCGCTCGAGTGTGATGCCACTCGTTACTCTAAAGTGACGGCTGTAACATACAGCCGACACCGGCATCGTATGGAGCAGGTTCACTCCGTGAGTCCGTTCCATACTTCCCCTACCCGACTTTGGCGTATGGATACGTCAAATGTCGGGAAGGGGTTAAACAGCCATATCTCGGGTGTTTCTCGTACCAGGATAGCAATTCTAGCTTTGAAACAACCAGAGGTATCACCAGTTGAAAACACAGTCGGGAATGGGAGCTGTATACTATAAGATCACGGGATTGCTGGGATGGGAAGGGAGAGAAGCTGTATGCTGATTGGACAGAATCATACAGAAAATATTACACCGCCCAGAGTGAAAAGAAAGAGTCACCTCTCATTCGGTAAGTATAGCCGAATTAGCATATATAGAAAAATGCACATAACTTGGCAAATAATTTAAAAAAAAAAAAAATATTACACTGCAGTTATCAGCATCATAGCACCTATTAGATTAGTTAGGAGATAGCGAATTAATAAACTAGTGACAATCTCTTTAAAGGGGTTATCTGGGATTTTACATTAATGGCGTATCCTTAGGATACGCCATTAATGTGGGATTGGTGTGAGTCAATCAGTAGAATGAAAGTGAAGCAGTGCAGTTCCTTTACCTCAGTACTGCGACATCCATATGACATCCATATGTGTATGCCTTTACCTGGTACTAAAGCTCAGCTCGACTCACTTTAATTGGCTGCAATGCAGCATCAGACACAGCCACACAAAATTAAATCTCATTTTGACAAATACTGCAGTGAAAATGGGGTCGAGCAGGAAATGTGTTAAAGTAATAAAATAAACAAGTACTCATCTGATAAATCCCCCACTGCCCCAGCACCACCGCTTCAATACTCCATTTGTTTACTTGGCTGCAGTAATGATGCTTCCATGTACCCACTTGACCGCTGCTTCCAATCACTGAAGTGGTCTCGTGGGAGATTTATCCGGTGACTACTGGTTATTTCATTATTTTAACACATTTCCTGATTTTACCCCATTTTATCCTGAACTCGGAAAACCCCTTTACATATATTACCATGTAAAAAAATTGTTAAAGTGGAAACATAATATAAATAATTCAAAAATAAAATACAATAATACATGACTCAACTAAGTTATACTGGCAGAACAATTAAAAGTTAAACTAACAGTTTGTAATAAAGCGGTGCCAAGCGCATACTTAACGTGTCCCAACTCCTTAGTATGCTTTCCACTTCACAGCATCGTTTTTAGTGGTCAGCGTGTGGTACTACGCTCCAGAGCTTCATCAAGTGGTAAAAGCGCAGTACTACACACTGGAGCTCCGACTAGTGGTATGCAAGAGAAACTACCAAACTAGAAGACTTCCCTCTGCTGTCACATGATCCAAATAGGCTACTTTATAAGCTTCTTATAGGTGCCAGAGTATTATGTCCCATCCTGACTATTGTTTTTGTTCTTGTGATTGTCTAATTGTGTACCTGACCTTGGCTTGTGACTCCGTTTCTGAACCATTTACTCACTGACACCGAGACAGAAAGACACAGCTTCTCGTGTATGTTCTGTTCAAAGAGAGAGAGTAAGATCAGTCTGTACGAAGTGTTCATCTGTAAGTGAGTTATTGCATATTTCCTTTGTTGCCAAAATTCTTGAACTGACATAATTATAAACACTAAGTTAATAAACATTGGCTATTTACAGTCTATGTAATATGAAGATGCACTCATTTTAGCCAAAATCCAGATAATTTGTAGTCATTTAAAAGAGTATAACGCAGTAAAATAATTGGTCCAGGGCCAAATCAACATGAGGGGGCCATATGTTATTATGACCTTCTCTGTATAATGGGCTGTGTTTTGTCAAAGTACTGTTGACCTAGTATTTCCAAAATACTATTTGTGTTATAAGACACCTTGGTTACAGTTTAGCGAAAGGTACAGGTCCTTCGCAATGAATGAAGCACTGACCCCAGCCGCAGCCCACTCCTTGTGAATTTCCCCCAGATTCTTGAATGGCCTTTTCTTGACAATCCTTTTAAGGCTGCGTTTATCCCTGTTGCTTGTGCACCTTTTTCTACCACTTTTTCCTCCTTCCTCTCAACTTTCCATTAATATGCTTGGATACAGCACTTTTTGAACAGCCAGCTTCTTTAGCAATGTCCTTTAGTGGCTTATTCTCCTTGTGGAGGGTGTCAATGACTGTCTTCTGGACAACTATCAAGTCAGCAGTCTTCCCCATGACTGTGTAGCCTACTGAACTAGACTGTTGGACCATTTAAAGACTTAGAAAACCTTTACAGTTGTTTTGTGTTTATTAGCTGTCACGTTGGGTTCGTGGACCCACTGGGCCTTACCGCCTTGGCGGTATGGCAGCTGGCCAACAGGGTGCAGGTCACAGTTCACAGTTTGTATAAGGTACCTGTGGCAGCTCAGACAGTAGCAAGGCAGGCTCGGCTGGGACTAGGCAGCAGGTAGACGTCAGGCGTGGAGCAGCAGGACAGGCGTAGGTACAGCACAGCATGGCTACAGCACAACACAGCACTGGAACATGATAGCACGGGATACGGGATACAGGAACAGGGGACACTGGAACTGGAAAACACTAGGAGACCATTTGCAAGACAAACTAGGATACGACAAACAACGCTCAGCCATGGGAGTATGGGGCTGGGACCTTCTTATAGCCCAGGGTGCTCTGGGAGCAATCAGCTCAATTTCCCACATGCGTGCGCTTTGGCTTCTCAAGTCCGGATGGTGGTCACTGCGGAATAGGACGGCCGCATGTGCAGACATCTCTGGAGAGAAGGGCGTCGACTGGATGGAAGGAGTTCGTGGTCAGCAACCACCGACGTTACATAAGCTGATTAGAGTGTGACACCATGAGTCTACAATCTTCAACTTTTAGCCAATCAATATTCACATTTTCTGAGACACTAAATTTGGGGTTTTCGTTAACTGTTAGCCATAATCTTCAACATTAAAAGAAAAAAAGTGCTTGAAATAGATCACTCTGTGTGTAATGAATCCATATAATATGAGTCTCAATTTTTTTAAATTAAATTACTGAAATAAATTAACTTTTTGATATTCTAATTCATTGAGAAGGACCTGTATATGGGAGACTTTAAAATAAAGTGGAAAAATGTAGTAAAGGAAATGTGTCACTAGAAAATGACCTATTGTTTAAATAAAAATGTTATGCAAAACATATTTTGTAAGAATTTTTGGTGATTATTTAAAAAAAAAATATTTTCTATATAATTATCTATATTCAAAAAAATAATCCTAAAATCTTTCAGTTTTAACTCTGGCCACTGAGCCTCACAATAGGCATTGGACACAGCTCCCCTCTTATCCCTTCTGCACAATGACCTTTGCACTGGTCACAGAGCATACTAGAAAACCCTCCCTCAGAAGTCAATGGTCAGTTCCACACTATTATTTCCTATGGTCCATGTGGTTACTGTAAAGCATATCACTAAATTCTTTTAACAGCAGCTCAGGCAAGATAACTACCCCTATAACGATGTACAGAAAATAGAATTAAAAAAATCTACAGTCAAAAATTAAAAACAGATTAGAAAAAAGATTTTCTACTTTTAATTAGGAAAAAATAAATAATGGCGATCCATTCCCTTTAAGTTGTGAAAAGAGCAAAATGTAGCATTTGAGTAATAAAAAAAACACTATTGGGGAATTTATTAAGATTGGTGTTTCATACAAGTCTTAAACTAAACTACGTCAGTATGAAATGCACCAAATTTATTAAGAGATGCAAGCTATGAGTAGGCATAGGGTATGTGCACACACACTAATTACGTCCGTAATTGACGGACGTATTTCGGCCGCAAGTACCGGACCGAACACAGTGCAGGGAGCCGGGCTCCTAGCATCATAGTTATGTACGATGCTAGGAGTCCCTGCCTCACTGCAGGACAACTGTCCCGTACTGTAATCATGTTCTCAGTACGGGACAGTTGTCCTGCAGCGAGGCAGGGACTCCTAGCATCGTGCATAAGTATGATGCTAGGAGCCCGGCTCCCTGCACTGTGTTCGGTCCGGTACTTGCGGCCGAAATACGTCCGTCAATTACGGACGTAATTAGTGTGTGTGCACATACCCATAGATTTACGCCAGTTTCTTAGCATATCATTAGCATAAAGGGCAATTTTATCCTCTGTCCCCCATGTCCACTCCCTTCTATATTTGATCCTGGCGAATCCAAAGGGCCAAAAGTTATCTGGAGACAGCAAATAAGAGCTGTGATAGGGGACACTCTTGACGAGTACCCCTACCCAGCTCAAAATCATTTACCAATACATTTGCTTTTGGATATGTATATAACTTAGAAACCAATTTGGTAAACACTGGACCAAAGCCAAAGTGACAGAGTGCCTCATGCAAGTAACCCCATTCCACAGAACCAAAAGCCTTGGCCACATCCAGTGAGGCATGGGAGAATTTCTACTTCCTACTAACTTCTACAAAAATGTGTGACTTTTATCAGTTTCAACGGAGCGTGTGAAGGGTCAGTGAAAAAATAGGACATGTCCTATATTCCTGCGTGTCACGCATTCCTCCATAGACTCTAGTCTATGGGGGAACCGTGACAACGCGTCCCGCATCTGTGAACCTCTGATGTGAAAAACTACAACCGTCTTAATGTAGCCAGAGGCTGCACTGTTTCCCCTGTTGTTAAACAGCCCCTTTGGTTAATGTTTTGGTTTTCTGGTTTATTGTATTCTTCTCTATTATGTTATGCAAATAAGGGAACACTTATAAGGCCCTGTTTACACAGAGTTTTTTTATGCGGAAACTGCATCGGAAAACACGCCAAAAAACGGATGAAAACACCTCCCATTGATTTTAAAGCAGCATGCCCTATATTCAGGTGTTTACGTCTCTGACCTCCCATTGACATCAATGGGAGGCAGAGAAAGCGAAAAACGCGGCAAACGGTGTGCAGGCAGATCAAAATCTGCCTCAAAATTCTGTCTGGAATTTTCTGCCTGCAAAAAACTGAGTGTGAACAGGGCCTAAAGGTGCTAACACTAATCTCTGTAAGTCCTTGCCATTTCTGGAGCAATTACTGTGAGGACACTATTTTTATTTTTTTTATTAAGTTTAACAGTTATATCTCTTGGAGATTCATTTATTGAGTCCATCATTTTTACAGATACAGGTCAGCATACAACTAAGAAACTAGAACTGGTAAACTTCTCAAACATTGTATCCGATCAGGCCTCCTTTCCCGATGCATTCTCCAATATAAAACCAGAACATGACCTCAGTGGCTACCAGACCATTCCTCAATGCTTCCTTAACAGTAATTTGGGACAAATGGCCTCTTTGGAAGGACTGTGCCAATCCCTTAACGCTCTCAATGGCTTTTGGAATCTCTGCAGGGCTCGGAGGTGTCAGACATTATTTTTACTATACACTTTGTATTTTTATGTGATGAAGATTTATTTATGTGTCAGTAGCAAAATAAGTAAATGGATCATTTAAAAAGAAAAACCCTTTGTATTATGCAGACAGCGGTGGACATATGTGTTTCTCATGGGGACCTCATAGGAGATCTCCTAACTCATCTTTTACACATGAAAATACAAACTATTGTTGTACTCCTGTCAAATTGATATGTTAAGTTATTTGTGCAGCTGCTTCTATTGCTCCTCTGGGACTGGAAACAAGGATGCTGGCTTCCTGAGGCTTTCTAAGCCAGTAACCTTTGTGGGAAATGTAATCAGCCGCTCATAAGTATACAGATGCATGCCCGCTTACCTTTGGGCTCCACAAATCTATTCTGTTGATTTGTATCTGCAGCATTGATTAGCCAGATGGGAGACAGAAGCGAATGGCCTTGCAGTGGTTCATTGCAGTCATTGCGACCGTCATTCCTAGCATGTAAAGTTTTATTACTGCATCTCATTTTCTTCAATACCACAGAGCTTGTAGGGTTGGGGCAGCATGCAATAAAACTGTCTTACTGTTATTGTCTGGTTCTTCTGATTAACTCTGTAAGGTCTGCACAAGCAACTTCTCTGTTCTTGATTCAATACATCTAAATATTTCTTTTCCTTTATTGTTTAAACAGCAATTTCCCTATTGAAACTGTCTAATTCCTTTGATGCCCAGTGAAAGAAGTTACCCAACCAACCAATTTCACCTATAGCCCCTCGCTTTCCCATGACTGTGGTTAGGGTTATGATACTCGGCTGGCCCCCGGGACTTTAAGTGCCTTTAGCTAGTCCTGCATTTATGTCGTTGACAGGGAAACCTGTTCAAACTTGATGACATCACGGGGTTCCAACAGTCTGATAGGGAGAGGAGGATGGTGGGAGCACACAATCTATGTCCTCCACCAATCCTCTGCATGAAGATCACTGCTAATAGTGATCTAATGGCCAGTAGGCAATATATCTTATAATCTACAAGGGGAACGAGACCGTAGATGAGGGTAGAAGCTGTTTAATTGGGTGTTGTGGCAGCAGGGGTGTTGCATGTTGTAAGCTTTTCTGATGAGGTAGGTTGCATTTGAAAGCTTGGATGGTGGAAGAGAGATTGATGTGTTGGGGTATGCATGGGAGAAATCTTGGAAATTATGATTTGAGGAGAAGATAAGAGGAGAGCAAAGAAGTAGGTCTTGTGAGGACCAGAGATTAAGTATGGAGAGGTTTCTGGAGATTAAGGTAAAGATGTATAGAGGGGAAATGTTTGTACATCATTGTTAACATTTCAAACTTAATTTTCAGGGGAATAGGTAGCCAGAGAAGGGATTAGCAGAGGAGAGAGGCAGAGGTGAAACGAGGGGAGAGGTAGATTTCCCTGGCAGCAGAGTTGAGGGTGGATTAGAGGAGTGCAAGAGTGTTAGATGGTAGGCCACAGAGAAGGATGTTGCAGTGGTCTAGGCAGGAGATGATGAGCCATGTAGTAGCATTTTTGTTGACTCGAGGTTGAGGAAACAAGAAATATTTTTGAGGTGAAGCGGCAAAAGGTGGTAAAGGCTTGATTGTGAAGTTTGAAAGACAGGGCGGAATTGAGACTGGGGAAGTGTGTAGCCATTAACTATGATTGATAGTTCTGGTAAGGGGGTTAAGTGAGATGGGGAAGGATGATAAATTCAATTTTCTCTATGTTGAGTTTAAAGAAGCGGGAGGAGAATGAGGATATAGCTATTAGACACTCGGGTACGCTGATGAGCTGTCCCAAGCGAAAGGTGTAGATGGAGAAGAGCAAGGGTTCCAGGACAGTGCCTCGAGGGACACCCTAAATGTTCGGTTGGTGAGGTATGAGGAGATCCAGCATAGGCCTCTATCATCTCTGTGATATCAAGAGGGGATAGTGTTTGTAACAGGAGGGAGTAGTCGACTGTGTCGAAGGCAGAGGAATGGTCGAGAAGAAGAAGAAGCATAGAGTAATGTCATGATGCTTTGGCAGTTAAAAGATCATTAGTCACTTTGGATAGGGCCGTTTTATAAGAGTGGTGGGGTCGAAAGCCAGATTGTAGATTGTCAAAAAGAGAGTTGGATAAAAGGTGGGAAGACAGTTCTATCTGTGATCTGCACGCCATAGTCATATCATATCATGTCATATAAATATTTAAAAAAGGAAAAGTAAAAACAAAATATTAAAGCAAGAAAATAAAAAGCCTGTGTAATAAAAACTATTTCTAACACTTCCCCAACCTACCCGCACCGCCAGGGGCTATTTTCTGTGACATAGTTCCATATAATAATGCGTCCATTTCACACAATCTGTGACTTATTACCTGTAACAAGTTTTTGTCTCCCTTCCAAACCCTATATGCTCTTATGCCTACTATAAAAATTTCTTAAAACAGGAGGCGCACTAGAAAAAAATTATGAACTTTGTTCTCCGCATTATAGCAATAATTATAACATTTCATTTATACAAATTTTTAATAATAATGGCATGCATAAAAAAGCAAGTTGTTTCATTTTAATGGCGTTTATCCATAAATTTAATAAATAGCATAACTTTGTTGTACAGGTCATTTTAAGTATTCATATACCTAATAAGTTAATGTTGTTACTGTTTTTTACTTTAAAATAAAATTTGTTTATTTAAAAAAATATTGTGTTTTTATTGTATTTTTTTATATTTAATTTCATTATTTTTTAACGAAGATGTAATCCCATTATGGGACTTTTACGTTCAATTAGATTTTTATTATTGACAGTAATTTTCTATTGTATAACTATATTACAGTACATTAGTGCCTGTGCATTTAAAATGCACAAGCAAGTATACCTGAAGCTAAACCTAGACAGCCCTGGGGGCCTTTATTAAGCCCAGACCTCTTTGTATTTCCGAGTCAGCCTTTGCGATAGCAATGCCATGGGTTAACAAGAACAGGACAAAGGGAGCCCTCCCCCATTGTCCGAACTATGATCAGTACTGATTGCATTGCCTCAGGGGTTAAATAGACGAGATCAGCGTTGTCTGTCAATTGCAGCCACACTCTCACTGTTGATCACACGGGCACAGCTTATGTGCCCGTGCAATCAATGTAGACATACATGTAGTGCATCGTGCGGGAACTACATCCCTATGATGACGTTGTTAAGGGGTTTAAGTACTGTGTATATAAGCCATCCATAATACACAAGAATTTAAAAGTGTTTCATTATTTATTAGTCCTTGGAAATTAACCCTTGTTCAGTATGAGCTCAGGCATTTTATTGAGCACCTATGGTTTGAAGGTAATTCTGTTCATACCGTGTACAGGGTATAGGTTATAAGCTTGGCGTGCATGCTTGAGGAGTCCGACAAACATATGCTCAAGATGTATCACGTATCTAACTATAAGCAGGGGCGTAACTAGGAAAGACTGGGCCCCATAGCAAACTTTTGACTGGGGCCCCCCCTCCCCTGGGTGTCACACAACCCCCCCCCCTTGTGGATAGTGCCTTTTTTACAAACCCCCCCTTTTGATAACGCCATACAGCCCCCCTGTAGATAACGCCATACAGCCCCCTTTGTAGATATCTACAGAGGGGGCTGTATGGCGCTATCTACAGAGGGGGCTGTATGGCGTTATCTACGGGGGGACTGTATGGCGTTCCCTACAGGGGGGGTGTATGGCGTTCCCTACAGGGGGGGGACTGTATGGCGTTCCCTACAGGGGGGGGGCTGTATGGCACTATCTACAGGGGGGCTATATGGCGCTATCTACAGGGGGGCTGTATGGCGCTATCTACAGGGGGGCTGTATGGCGCTATCTACAGGGGGGCTGTATGGCGCTATCTACAGGGGGGCTGTATGGCGCTAGCTACAGAGGGGGCTGTATGGCGTTATTTACAGGGGGGGCTGTATGGCGTTATCTAGAGGGGGACTGTATGGCGTTATCTACGGGGTGTCTGTATGGCGTTATCTACAGGGGGGACTGTATGGCGCTATCTACAGAGGGGGCTGTACGGCGTTATCTACAGGGGGGACTGTATGGCGTTATCTACAGGGGGGCTGTATAGCGTTACCTACAGGGAATCTGTATGGCGTTCCCTACAGGGGGGTCTGTAGGGAACGCCATACAGCCCCCCCTGTAGGGAACGCCATACAGCCCCCCTGTAGGGAACGCCATACAGCCCCCCCTGTAGGGAACGCCATACAGCCCCCCCTGTAGGGAACGCCATACAGCGTCCCCCCCTGTAGGGAACCCCATACAGTGTCCCCCCCTGTAGGGAACGCCATACAGCGTCCCCCCCTGTAGGGAACGCCATACAGCGTCCCCCCTGTAGGGAACGCCATACAGCCCCGCCCTGTAGAGAACGCCATACAGCCCCCCCCCTGTAGGGAACGCCATACAGCATCCCCCCTCCCAAAAAAATGCGACCTACAGTGTGTCCTAATAAAAGACATGTATCCCCTATAGGGAATACATGTGATCGCTGGCAGCGATAGGGAGAATGGGGGACTGAAAGTCCCCTGAAGTTCTCCATGACTCACCTCTGACTTCCGGCGTCTGTGTCGGCAGCTCACTAAAAATGAAAGGAGCGCTGGTCACGCATGCGCACAAGCGGGACCGGCGCTCCATTCATTTCTCCGGAGCTGCCGACACAGACCCCGGAAGTCCGAGGTTTGTGATGGAGAACTTCAGGGGACTTTCATTCCCCCGTTCTCCTTATCGCTGCCAGCGATCACACATGTATCCCCTATCCTGTGGATAGGGGATACATGTCTTTTGTTTAATGGCAGAGCGGGCAGTACGTTCAGTGGCGTCGCGCTGTAGCAGCCATAGCGGCTGCTAGCGGAGCCTCCGGCCATGGTGGGGGCCCGTGCCTGCGGGCGACACGGGCCCCCTCATGCCGCGGGCCACGTAGCTATAAGCTATAAGCTGACTATAAGCCTATGCAGTTGCATATGTCCACCAATGACTAAATGGTATAGTAACTTATACCAGCCAAAAGTACAATCTGTCAAAACAACGCTCTTTTGGCATACAATTGGCTAAGTAAGTCTTTGTGCACATCAGAATATATGTCGGGAAGTGTACGCGATGCAAACAGAGACTTGCATTAACTCTTTCCCTCTTTGGCCACTTTTGACCTTCCAGACAAAGCCTCATTTTTCAAATCTGACGTTTTAATTTATGCGGTAATAACTTCAGAATGCTTTTACCTATCCAAGCGATTCTGAGATTGTTTTCTCGTGACACATTGGACTTTGTGTTACTGGCAAAATTAGCTCGATACATCCAGTATTTAATTGTGAAATATACCAAATATTGCGGAAAAATTGTAAAAATTAGCATTTTTCTCAATTTAAATGTATCTGCTTGTTAGGCTGGGTTCACACGACCTATTTTCAGACGTAAACGAGGCGTATTATGCCTCGTTTTACGTCTGAAAATAGGGCTGCAATACGTCGGCAAACATCTGCCCATTCATTTGAATGGGTTTGCCGACGTACTGTGCAGACAACCTGTAATTTACGCGTCGTCGTTTGACAGTAGTCAAACGACGACGCGTAAATGGACTGCCTCGGCAAAGAAGTGCAGGGCACTTTTTTGCCACGTAATTTGAGCTGTTCTTCATTGAACTCAATGAAGCACAGCTCAAGATTTACTAGTGTCTCAGAGCGTCTCAGACGCCTCGTAAATTACGAGGAGGAGCATTTACGTGTGAAACGAGGCAGCTGTAAACAGTCTGTCTTTTCACACGTAAATGCCTCTCATCGTGTGAACATACCCTAAGACAGGCAATTATGCCACACAAAATTGTTGCTAATTAACATCCCCATATGTCTACTTTAGATTGGCATTGTTTTTTGAACATCTGTTTATTTTTCTAGGACGTTACAAGGCTTAGAAGTTTAGCAGAAATTTCCCACGTTTTCAAGAAAATTTCAAAACGCTATTTTTACAGGGACCAGTTCAGGTGTGAAGTGGCTTTGAGGGCCTTATATATTAGAAACCCCCAATAAGTCACCCCATTTTAAAAACTATACCCTTCAAAGAATTCAAAACAGCATTTAGAAAGTTTCTTAACCCTTTAGACGTTTCACAGGAATTAAAGCAAATTAAAGGTGAAATGTACAAATTTCATTTTTTTTTCCAGAAATTTATTTTGAATCCAGTTTTTTTGAATAACAGAAAGGGTATGTTCACACGCACTAATTACGGACGTAATTCGGGCGTTTTTTCCCCGAATTACGTCCGAAAATAGCGCCTCAATAGCGTTGACAAACATCTGCCCATTGAAAGCAATGGGCAGACGTTTGTCTGTTCACACGAGGCGTATATTTACGCGCCGCTGTCAAATGACGGCTCGTAAATAGACACCCGCGCCAAAGAAGTGACCTGTCACTTCTTGGGGCGTAATTGGAGCCGTTATTCATTGACTCCAATGAAAAGTAGCGCCAATTACGTCCGTAATGGATGCGGCGTTCAAGCGCCTGCACATGCCGTTACGGCTGAAATTACGGGGATGTTTTCTCCTGCCGTGTGAACATACCCAAAGTCTTACCAGAGAAACGCATATCAATATTTATTTCCCTGATTCTGCAGTTTTAGGAAATATCCCACATGTGGCCCTAGCGTGCAATTTTGTGCATAGTGAATTTTGGGGCCTTCTTTTTATTAGAATATATTTTAGGCACAGTTCAGGTTTGAAGGGCTCTTGCAGTGCCAAAACAGTGGAAATCCCCCAACAGTGACCCCATTTGGGAAACTACACTGCTCAAGGAAATTATCTAGAGGTACACTCAGCATTTTGACACCCCCCCCCCCCCAGGTTTATTGCAGAAATTATTGGACCATCGGAAATTATTATTAGGCCGTGAAAGTGAAAATCTACATTTTTTTCAGAGAAAATGTAGGTTTAGCTAATTTTTTCTCATTTCCAGGTCAATTCTTTTGCATGTAAAACACTCCGAAAATGCTCCAAAATTGCACCTAATTTCTATAGTCAATGATTGAGCGGCAAAAAAACACTAGTGTTTTTAAGGGTATGTGCACGCACAAAATAAAAAATGTCTCAAAATACAGAGCTGTTTTCAAGGGTAAACAGCTCCTGATTTTCAGCCGTTTTTTATTCAAAGTCGCGTTTTTCACTGCGTTTTCAACAGCCGTTTTTGGAGTTGTTTTTCTATAGAGTCTAGGGAAATAGGGCCCCAAAAACGGCTGAAGAAGTGACATGCACTACATTTTCGTGGCCGTATTTTTCTGCGGCCATTTTTCAAAAACAGCCGCGTAAAAAACGCCCCATCGGAAAAGAACGCCGTTTTCCAATGGGCAGATGTTTGGAGGCGTTCTGCTTCCGATTTTTCCGCCGTTTTAGAACAGTGTGAACAAGGCCTATGTTTTGGTAAGGCTGTTTTCACATTACGTCCTGCCAGGTCCATTTATCATATGCGGCGGAAAAGCTCCTGGCCCATACATTAAATGGACACAAAAAACATGCAGTATAATTTTTTTTTACTGGACGCCACTACATAAAATAGCGCAGTCCCACCTGAACTGAGGCTTTTTTAACCTCCATCAGGTGTATGGGACTGTTTACCATACGTTCTGGGAGCTTTCCCGATGCATACATTACACGGATGGGCAGGATGTAATGTGAAATTACCTTTAGGCCTTATTTACACGAGGGTGTTAAACGTCCGTGTGACGGCCGTTGAAACATCGGCCGCCCCACAGACTTTTTAATTCAATGTGGCCATTCAGACAGCCATTGTTTCAATGGACCGTGTTAAGGGTCCGTGAGAAAATAGGACATGTCCTATTTTTTCACGCTTCACTCCATAGACTCATCTATTGGGGATGCGAGACATCGCATCCCGAAGCGCCGAGCACGGGTGCACTGAGGTGCGCAACGCTCGTGTAAATAAGGCCTTAGGCTGAGTTTACACGGGGAGGATACGCTGCGTAAAAGAACGCAGCGTATCCGCCATGTGCGCCGCAGTGAATTTGGGCCGAAAAAACGCACCAAACTGTGGGGCAGTTTCTCGCCTGGAATGTCTGCTGTGGAAAACTGCAGCACTTAGCCAGCCTGCTTGCACGCCGGCCTCCTGGGATGACCTCTCATCACAGGAGACCGCTGCAGCAGCGGTCACATGGGATGAAGCGTCATCCCAGGAGGTCGGCCGGCCTCTGACATCATCCAGGCCTCTGACATCATCCAGGCCGGCCTCCTGGGATGACGTTTTATCCATGTGACCGCCGCTACAGCCTGTGATTGGCTGCAGCGGTCACATGAGATGAAGCGTTATCCCAGGAGGATAAAACACAGATTCCTAGGTAAGTATAATATATTGTTTGTTTTCTGAGTGGCGTTTTTTGCGGCAGGGTCGCTGCGAACCCGCCGCAAAAAAAGGCAACAACTGCTATTTGTTGCTGAATTTACCATAATACAATGGGGAAAACCCGCAACAAATAAGATGCGTTTACGCAAATACAATTGACATGCTGCAGAATAAAACTCTGCACCGCAGGTCAGTTTTTTACGCTCAGTATTTACGCAGCGTGTGGATGAGATTTGTTTTATCTCATCAACTTTGTTGCTACTGTATTTGCTGCGGATTTTCTGCAACGAATTCCGTTGCGGAAAATCTGCAGTATTTACGCAACGTGTGAACTGGCCCTTACTCCGTTTACGCAAAGGCTATCTTTTGTATAACAGGAAAAACGATTAAAACGGCTGTCCACCTGGGCAATGTTGGTACTTTTTATTACTTGTTATTTAACTCACACTGTAAAAGCCGTAAAAAAAAGTTAATAGCCAAAATCACTTTTTTTGTTCACATTAGCTCTAAAAAAAAAATAATAAAAAATTATCAAAAAGTTGCATGTACCAAAATATTGTACCAATAAAAGCTACAGCTCATCCCACAAAAAATAAGCCCTCACACCGCTTAGACAAAAATATAAAAAAAGTTATGTCTCTCAGAATGTGGTGAAACAACATTTTATTTTTTTTAACAAATAGTTTTCTTTGTAAAAGTAGTAAAATATGTAGTAGTAAAATAAGAAAGCAGCCCATACTTACCTCTATCTTCCAAGACGTTCCTGCGTTGGGGGCTCCCGTCACCTCTGTTCTCGGTTTGTATACAGAGCGGCTGCAGTGGTGACATCACGTCGACAGTACATCACCGCTGCAGCTGCTCTGTATACAAACAGTGAACAGAGGTGACGGGAGCCCCCAGCGCAGAAACGTTTGGGAGGAGAAAGGTAAGTATAGGTTCTTTTTTATTTTAACTTCTCCTCTACTGCTTCAACAGAATTTATTTTTAACCCCTTTAACGTAATGTGCACAGGGTCTAAAAGGCAACAAATGGTAAATGTGCACTATGGAGCAACTGAACAATGTGCCCATCTGCCATTTATTAACAGTGTCGTTCAGTGCCACCTTGGTGCCCATTTTCCACTTATTTCGCCTTTAGTGTCCTTATGTTCAGTTCCCCCTTGATGCATATTTGCCAATTACTGCCCCTTTAGCACCTTCTGTCACAGAAGAACAATAAATGGGCAATAAATGGCAAATGGGCATCGAAGGGGCACTGAACAGGACATTAAAGGGGCAATAAGTGGCAAATGGGCACCGAGGTGGCACTTAATCCTCTGCCCATTTGCCATTTTTAGACCCCCATCAGTGCCCCCATACAACCAAAGCCCACAGTCTGACTGACCTGCTGGGCTTCTTACAGTGCACTGTGCCCGCTGACGCTGCTGGAGCGGAGCCCTGGAGAAATAGCCAGACCAAGAATGCATAGTAAGATAGTCTCCTCCCTGTCTTGCTTCCTGAGTGATGTCATCACGCCTGATCATCACTCAGGACGTAAGACAAGGAGGGGGAGCGGTAGTCGCGGCGCGGGGAAGCCAGTAGTGAGGTCAATGAGTGACACCTGACCCGCTGGCACCCCGAGCAGTAGCCACAAAGCGGGAGACATCCACCCGCTGGCGCCCCCATTACAGCATGGCGGCCGGTGCCCTGTGCGACCGCACGTGTCGCACGTAGCTAAGGCCGGCCATGCTCAGAAGGGAAGGAGCGCCATTTGGCTTTTGGAGTGTAGATTTTGCTGGATTGGTTTCTGGGCGCTACGTCGCATTTGCAAAGTCCCTGTGGGACCAAAACAGTGGAAACCTCCCAGAAGTGACCCCATTTTGGAAACTACACCCTCAAGGTATTCACCTAGGGGTGTAGTGAGCATGTTAACCCCGTAGGTCTTTTGCAGAAATTAGTGTGCACTCGATGTTGCTGAATGAAAATGGGATTTTTTTCCATAGATATGCCAATATGTGGTGCCCAGCTTGTGCCACCATAACAAGACAGCTCCCTAATTATTATGCCGTGTTTCCCGGTTTTAGAATCACACTATATGTGCCCCTAATCTTTTGCCTGGACATTCGACCAGGCTCAGGAGTGAAAGAGCACCATGCGAAAGTGAGGCCTAATTTGGCGATTTACAAAGTATTGATTCACAATTGCAGAGGCTCTGATGTAAAATAATAAAAGAAACCCCTGGGAAGTGAAACCATTTTGGAAACTACACCCCTCAAGGCATTTATTAAGGGTTGTAGTGAGCATTTCCACACCATAGGTCTTTTCCATAAATGATTGCGCTGCGGATGGTGCAAAGTAAAAATGAAAATTTTTCCCTAGATATGCTATTTCTGTGGCAAATATGTTGTGCCCAGCTTGTGCCACTGGAGATACACACCCCAAAAAATTGTTAAAAGGGTTCTCCCGGGTATGGCGATGCTATACATGTGGAAGTAAACTGCTGTATGGGCACACTGTAGGGTTCAGAGGGGAGGGATCGCCATTTGGGTTTTGGAGAGTGGATTTTGCTTAGTAGTAGTTTTGTTTGGAGTCTTACTGGTATTTCAGTTTATAATGTAGGGGCACATGTAAGCTGGGCAGAGTACATCAGGGGCATAGTCAGGTGGTATAATAATGGGGTAAAAAAAACCAATAAAATAATCCATAGATGTGTGTTACGCTGTGGAGCAATCCTTTATGCACAGGCCAGTGTGGCACTGATAAACGGTGTCTTTACTTATCCCCCTTTTGGTCCACGCTCCGCACCTTTGCAGTTTGGGGAATTTTGCTGGGAAAATGTTGTCCTGGTATAATACGGGCAACCTCACTTCCAGCAGATATGTTTGGGCCCTCCCTTTCCTGGTTCCCTAATTTTAGGGTCTTGATAATTCGCCTCTTGAAATAGAAGACATGTTCCCCTCGGGCCTGCACATCTGCATATTTTTGCATTCCTGGCTTATTGGAGCCTTAACTCATTTTTTTTTTTCATAAACGTAGTGGTATGAGGACTGCTTTTTTTGTGGGACGCGCTGTCGTTTTTATTGGTACCATTTTGGGGTACATGCAACTTTTTGATCACTTTTTATCCTGTAATTTGGGAGACCAGGTGATCAAAAAACTGCAATTCTGGCATAGTTTTTTAGGTTTTTTTTATACAGCGTACACCATGCGTTATAAATTACATGTTAACTTTATTCTGCGGGTCAGTCGATTCTGGCGGTACCTAATTTATAGCACTTTTTTATGTTTTACAACTTTTTGCACAATAAAATGACTTTTGTAAAAATAATGTTTTTTTTCTGTTGCCAAGTTGTGAGAACCATAACTTTTTAATTCCGTTGACGGAACTTTTTTTCCGTTGACGGAGCTGTATGAGGGCTTGTTTTTTGCAAGATGAGATATCGTTTTTATAGGTACCATTTTTGGATACATGCAACCTTTTGATCACTTTTTTATTCCAATATTTGTAGGGCAAAGTGACCAAAAAAAAAGAAATTCTGTTATAGTTTTTAAGGGGTTTTTTTTACGCAGTTTACCGCGTGGAATAAATAACATAATATTTTTATAGTTCAGGCCGTTACGGTCACAGCCATACTAAATATGTGTGGTTTATTTTATTTTTTCAATAATAAAGGACTTGATAAGGGAAAAGAGCGATTGTATTTTATTTTATTACTTGAAACTTTTATTTTATTACTTGAAACATTTATTATATGTTTTCCAACTTTTTTTTTTCACTTTTTTGACCATTTTTGTATTTTTTTTAAGTACCACTAGGGGACTTGAAGGTCCAACTGACTGATTTTTTTTTTTCTAACACATTGCACTACCTGTGTAGTGCAATGTATTAGATCTGTCAGTCATTCAATGACAGCAAGCCGATTAGGCTTCGCCTCCCGGCAGTTGCTGATCGGCTTCCATAATGGCAGAGTAGGAGGTCATTGTTAGGCCTCCTGTTGCCATAGCAGCAGTTGGCAGCCATGATTGCATGGCAGGGCTGCCGATCTCCTCGCAACCTCTAAGATGTAGTGATCCCTGCATCTAAGGGTTAATGGCAGGGATCGGAGCTAGCTCCGGTTCCCGCCATTACAGGTGGATGCCAGCTGTAACATACATCTGACATCCACCGCTGATGACGCTGGCTCAGCTCCTGAGCCGGCGCCATCTTGCGGTCGTCTACGGAAGCCTTTCAGGCTCCGCCTCTGGCCGGGGCCTGAACGGCTTCCGTGCTAGGCAGACCGGGAGGCCAGTATTAGGTCTCCGGTGGCCATTGCAGCCACCGGAACCCCCGCAAACACCTTAAATGCAGTGATCGCTTTTGACCACTGCATTTAAGGGGTTAATGGCGTGGATCGAAGCTAAATTCGGTCCCCGCCATTACAGCCGGATGTCAGCTGTATTACACCGCTGACATCCGGCGATGATGGCACTAACTCAGCTTCTGAGCTGGTGCCATCCATTTGTCGTATGGATACGGCAAAATGCAGGAAGCACTAGCTTTCCATGACGTATCCATACGGCAAATGACGGGAAGGGGTTAAATATTTGGGAACAGCAGTTTGATATATTTTTTTAACAGAACTCTTAAAATAGAGCAGTTGGCTGGAGATTTTACAACTCCTTTAGCTGGTTTGCCAGCAAGTAATCAGAATATTGAGTGTTCAATGAGTCTATAGTATACACTCCGTATGTAAAGTATAGACTGTAGTAAAGTACACGCTCGCTACGTCACTGCTTCACTACATGTGAGCTTGAGCACACAGAATGCTTTTCATGCACTTCCCTATGTTTTATGTAAAGTATCTCTTAACCAGTAAGGGTAGGTTTCCTAAACAAGGTCTCTATTAGTGATGGCAACTAACAAAAATAGCAATAGAATAATAATAATAATAATAATAATAATAATAATACCAATAATAATACCAACAATAATAAGAATAGTCTTCAAATAATACCATATTTATTCTTATTCACATTTCAATGCTTCAGTCCAGACAGGTTTTACGCAGCATATTTTACTGCAAGACCTCTTTAAATACACTTCAGTACTAACTCAAACCTTTCTTTTATGGGATACAATAAAGGACAGGGATCTATGAGAATTTGAATGAACAGATAAGTGTTGAATAAAATAAAAAATAAAGGTAAGATGATTGAGAAGTCCGACAGGCTACAATATTAAAATAAGGACCCATTGTTTTCACGAAGTAATAAAATAATATTACTATTTCAGATGGCTTTCAAAGGGAAAAGAGAGTGCTCGACTGCTGAATCTGTATTTTGATATTTCAGCATAATGTCCAGGACTGCTTTATCAATTATCTGACATGAATTTATTAATTTGCCATGGAAGGCAAAAGGGGCAATTGCCCAGAAAGCTACACCAGCCAGATCCCTCCAGTACTTAAAGCCCATTCCAGCAATATAAAAGTTGTACGACTCCTGTTAAACAGCATTGAGCCTCTTCTGTACCTCCATATGCCTCCCATTTTCTATGGTGGCATACAGCAATTTTTTCATCCTCACTTTTAACCTCGTTCTTCCTACAGATAGTGCAAATTCCCAATGACATGTTCAGGTGGAAACATCACTTTAAATACAGAAATATTGTTAAGATTTCCTAGGTATGACTCCCTCAATCTCAGAAAAGCATAACATGTGAGCAATCCTGTTTCTCATAAATTCTGTATACCATTAATATCTTCCCTAGCTTTGATGAAAGGTAAGAGACAAGATGAAAAAAGCAAAACTTGACATGCCTCTGGGCCTCACCTCTGCCACCCTCAACCTTCCTAAGTATATAAGACTCAGTTTGAAGATTTTCTAGGGCCATCAAAGCATCATGACTGAAGCAAATCAGATGAAGATTTCATGTGAGACTTATACCGTCATAGGCAGAAGATCGAAGAAAAAGCACGATACTAAAGCAAAACAAAAAATACACCTGAATTACTGTTTAAATTGGAAGACTACACAAGGTGCATAACCAGCTTGTTAGGAAAACACCTGTTCCCTTAAAGTTGCTATGACAACCTTTCTATCTTCTGGGCGGTTCTTACTTTGCTTTGAGCCTATCTCTCTTCTCTGTCCTTCTGCCAATCAGCTGTGGGGTTGTATTTATACCTGTCTTTTCCCACCTGTCTTTGCTTGTGAATTTTGCTATCTCCTGGTTTGTGATCAAGCTCCTGACTGCTCCTGCACTTCTGTTTTCTGGAGTTCGTGTATACTGACCTCAGCTTCTCTCTTGTTAACCCTCTGCTTACCAATTCTGTTTATCGGTTCCCGACTGGTTTTGACCGTGGATTATCTGCTTGTCTGATTACCTCTACTCCATTTCTGGACTTTCAGTTAACCTATTGGCTGTCTGGTTTCCAGCTCAGGTTTGCCTGCATTGCACCTCTTTTCCAAAACTACACTCTGTTAAGTCAACCTGGGTTCTAAGCAACAAAGTCCATCCCACCTTGCATTTGGCTCTGGTGAATACCTTAGAGTAGCCTTAGACACTGTTGATCAGAGTGGTTACAGATTTGAGGTTGCGGGTTTACACTACCGTTCAAAAGTTTAGGGTCACTTCGAAATTTCCTTATTTTTGCAAGAAAAGCACAGTTTTTTTCAATGAAGATAACATTAAATTAATCAGAAATACACTCTATACATTGTTAATGTGCTAAATTACTATTCTAGCTGCAAATGTCTGGTTTTTAATGCAATATCTACATAGGTGTATAGAGGCCCATTTCCAGCAACCATCACTCCAGTGTTCTAATGGTACATTGTGTTTGCTAACTGTGTTAGAAGTCTAATGGATGATTAGAAAACACTTGAAAACCCTTGTGCAATTATGTTAGCACCGCTGTAAACAGTTTTGCTGTTTAAAGGAGCTATAAAACTGACCTTCCTTTGAGCTAGTTGAGAATCTGGAGAATTACATTTGTGGGTTTGATTAAACTCTCAAAATGGCTACAAAAAGAGAGCTTTCATGAGAAACTCGACAGTCTATTCTTGTTCTTAGAAATTAAGGCTATTCCATGCAAGAAATTTCCAAGAAACTGAAGATTTTCTACAACGGTGTGTACTACTTCCTTCAGAGGATAGCACAAACAGGCTCTAACCAGAGTAGAAAGAGAAGTGGGAGGCCCCGCTGCACAACTGAGCAACAAGACAAGTACATTAGAGTCTCTAGTTTGAGAAATAGACGCCTCACAGGTCCTCAACTGGCAGCTTCATTAAATAGTACCCGCAAAACGCCAGTGTCAATGTCTACAGTGAAGAGGCGACTCTGGGATGCTGGCCTTCAGGGCAGAGTGGCAAAGAAAAAGCCATATCTGAGACTGGCTAATAAAAGGAAAAGATTAATATGGGCAAAAGCACACAGACATTAGACAGACTAAGATTGGAAAAAAAGTTTTATGGACAGACGAATCGAAGTTTGAGGTGTTTGGATCACACAGAAGAACATTTGTGAGACGCAGAACAACTGAAAAGATGATGGAAGAGTGCCTGACGCCATCTGTCAAGCATGGTGGAGGTAATGTGATGGTCTGGGGTTGCTTTGGTGCTAGTAAAGTGGGAGATTTGTACAAGGTAAAAGGGATTTTGAATAAGGAAGGCTATCACTCCATTTTGCAACGCCATGCCATACCCTGTGGACAGCGCTTGATTGGAGCCAATTTCATCCTACAACAGGACAATGACCCAAAGCACACCTCCAAATTATGCAAGAACTATTTAGGGAAGAAGCAGGCAGCTGGTATTCTGTCTGTAATGGAGTGGCCAGCGCAGTCACCAGATCTCAACCCCATAGAGCTGTTGTGGGAGCAGCTTGACCGTATGATACGCAAGAAGTGCCCATCAAGCCAATTCGACTTGTGGGAGGGCCTTCTGGAAGCATGGGGTGAAATTTCTCCCGATTACCTCAGCAAATTAACAGCTAGAATGCCAAAGGTCTGCAATGCTGTAATTGCTGCAAATGGAGCATTCTTTGACGAAAGCAAAGTTTGAAGGAGAAAATTATTATTTCAAATAAAAATCATTATTTCTAACCTTGTCAATGTCTTGACTATATTTTCTAGTCATTTTGCAACTCATTTGATAAATATAAGTGTGAATTTTTATGGAAAACACAAAATTGTCTGGGTGACCCCAAATTGTTGAACGGTAGTGTACGTACACGCTCTCTCCCAGCAGACTCAAAATGCCTGGTAAATTAACTATGTTGCAAACGTATTAAATTATAAAGTGGATGTTGAGGACACATTACAATCATGTTAGACTTTTTTACAATTCTCTTGTCCGCCACCACTCTGAATTCAGTTTAATATAAAGGTACACTCCCAGGTATTTATAATTATGAACTACTGACACTTCCTCCCCACCAATAGAGTATTCACAAAACGCTGATCTCATGTAAACAGACCAAGAATATGACTGATTTATTACTTTTATTACTTTGCTTGAAAGTATCCCCACCAATAGTCACCGGATCAAATACTTCCTCCTTTTTTTACTGTAGTCAATCACCATCTCTCTTGTTTTACTGATGTTCAGTACTAAGTAGTTATCCTTGGACCAGGAACTGAATCTATCACCAGCTCCCTATACTCATGATCATCCCCATTAGTGATACACCCAACCACAAAGGAATTATCCGAATACTTTTGCAAGTAACATATATTGAAAGTCGGAGGCGTAAATCTCAAAAAGGAACAGGGCCAATACCGTACCCTGAGGAGCACCTACATTACTTAGCAATGTCCCCTACATACACGAACCAAGATGGACACACTGTGTCTGGTGGGCAAGTAATTAACCCCTTAAGAACCAAGCTTGTTTGGACCTTAAAGAGACTCTGTCACCACATTATAAGTGCCCTATCTCCTACATAAGGAGATCGGCGCTGTAATGTAGGTGACAGTAATGCTTTTTATTTAGAAAAACGATCTATTTTTACTACTTTATGAGCGATTTTTAGCTTTATGCTAATGAGTTTCTTAATGCCCAAGTGGGCGTGTTTTTACTTTAGACCAAGTGGGCATTGTACAGAGGAGTGTATGACGCTGACCAATCAGCTTCATACACTTCTCTCCATTCATTTACACTGCACTAGCGATAAAGTTATATCGCTATGTGCAGCCACATACACAAACACTAACATTACTGCAGTGTCCTGATAATGAATATACATCACTACCAGCCTGGACGTGATGTGTATTGAGAATCCTGACATGTCTGTAGCGTCTCTGTGAGATTTACAGCAAGGCAAACGTAATCTCGCGAGATTACGATGTAACCTGTCATTTCAAACGAGATTACGTTTGCCTTGCTAGAATCTCACAGAAAAGATTCAGTAGTGTCAGGATTCTGAATACACATCACTTTCAGGCTGGTGGTGATGTATATTCATTATCAGAACACTGCAGTAATGTTAGTGTTTGTGTATGTGGCTGCACATAGCGATATAACTACAGTAGTTCCCCACATATAGACCCCCCTGTAGATAGTGGCCCATATATAGACCCCCTGTATATAGTGGCCCACATCCCCACATAAAGACCCCCCTGTAGACAGTGGCTCACATCCCCACATATAGACCCCCCTGTATATAGTGACCCACATATAGACCCCCCTGTATATAGTGGCCCACATCCCCACATATAGACCCCCCTATAGATAGTGCCACACATATAGACCCCCCTGTATATAGTGGCCCACATATATACAACCCCCACTGTAGATGGAGCCCCCACTATAGATATTGCCAGTCACCGTTTTTTTTAGAAAAAAACAAAAAACTTTACATACTCACATGATCCCGTTCCCGCGCAGTCCGATGGCAATGCAGATCTGCTCTATTCAGAGCAGGTCTGCTGGAGCTGAACGATGCGTCATTCAATGACGCTGATTGGCGTGGCAAAATGACTTGCCCCGTCATTCAGCACCTTTCAAGCACGGAAGCGGCGCGATGACGGTGCTGATCTGCGGAGCAAGTCATTTTGCCCCGCCAATCAGCGTCATTGTAAGGCGCTGAATGGTCGGGCACGGACCATGCCAGGCCATTCAGCAATAAGGCATGTATTTGGCTGTCGCTAGCACCGGGGCCCCCTCCGATGCTAGCGATGCCTACGGGCATGAGAGGGCCTGTGTCGCCTGGCCCATACTTGTTGGAGGCTCGGCAGTGCGAGCTCCGTAGTAGTGGTGCTACCGCTGTAGCAGTCATAACAGCTGCTAGCGGCGACATAGGGCATATGGGGGGCCGTGTCGGCTGGCGGCACGGGCCCCCTCAAGCTGCGGACCCCGTAGCGGCTGCTACCGCGGTAGTTACGCCACTGGTGAGGGGAAAGGAAGACACAGCCCATGTCCTGGCTGTATTTTGTAAAAATACTGACATAGATGATAGGTATATCACAGTGACCATGTCAGCAGTGACCACTGAGATTGGTCCCTGGCTGTTACCATTTGCCATATGCTGCCACAGGCAGCATTGGCAAATTGCAAACTGCGCATGCGTGCGCCATTTTGATTATCAGGGATGGGGGTAATAGTGAGTGCTGGCTCTTATTTTTACTATTTCTCTCTCTCTCACAGAATATATTCTGTGAGAGGAGAGAGAGAACTAACCGCCGCTGTTTTGGCGCTGTTTTGGCGGTGATAACCGTTATTTGGTGAATAACGGTGATCACGTGACCGACGACTGGACGGAACGGTCCTCTGTCTTTGCTCAGAGACCTCAGCTATCTCCGTAGCTGAGTACACAGAGTTTAATCGCCTCCCAGGGGTGCTATCTATACCAAAGCGCTGCCATGAAAAGGAGGCGCTGTGGCATAAGCACCCTTAATGGCCGCCGTGAAAACACATATAGGCGGTTATTAAGGGGTTAAACACCTAATTCACCAGCTGACACTCAACAACTGTTCTCATCAGCTTATCTCACAACAAGCCAGGTTGAATAGTGCACTGGAGAAGTCAAAAATGGTAATCCTAACAGAATTTTTCTGACCCTCCAAATGAGAGTACACCCTCTGCAACAAATAGATAACAGCATCATCAACCCCCCACCTGTGGGCGATATGCAAATTAAAGGTGGTCAAGATGCTGACCAACCACGGAAGTCAAATATGACAACAAGATACGCTCAAAAACGTTCATAATATGTGATGAAAGAGTAAGGCCTCATGCACACGAACGTAAAAACGCCCGTAATTATGAGCCGCAATTACGGCCTGTAATTACAGGCTCATAGACTTCTATTGGCCATGGGTACCTTTCCGTATGCTTACGGGAAGGTGCCCGTGCCGTTGAAAAATATAGAATATGTCCTATATTAGGCCGTAATTACGGCACGGGCAGGCCCATAGAAGTCTATGGGGCTCCCGTAATTACGGGTGGCTAAGTGTGCGCACCCGTAATTACGGGAGCATTGCTAAGCGATGCCAGGGGATAGTCACTGTCCAGGGTTCTAAAAAAGTTGACTGATCTGCAGAACCGCTTTCAGCACCCGGGACAGTGACTACCGCTGGAGTTAATAGTATTAAAAGTTAACTTACCTGCTTCTTCCTCCAGTCCGGCCTCCCGGGATGATGTTTCATCCCATGTGACCGCTGCAGACAATAACAGGTCAATCACAGGCTGCAGCGGTCACATGGACTGCTGCGTCATCCAGGGAGGTGGGACTGGATGTCAAAAGAGGGACGCGTCACCAAGACAACGGTACGTATGAACTTGTTTTACTTTCAATCGCTGCAGAAACTCTGCTTGAAGCGGCTGCCCCTTCTCTCTTTCCAGCATTGATAGAGAGAAGGTGCTGAGAAAACGGGTCCGTAAATATGGGTGGAATACTGGTGACACCGGACCCGTATTTACGGGCACGGGTCCGTAAATACTGGTGGAATACGGGTCGAATATGTGTGACAAAGGGCCCGTATTTGCGCCAGTATTTATGGGAGGAAAAAAATACTTTTGTGTGCATGAGTCCTTACAGGGTGATAATCATTTAAATCCGCAGGAGTACTAAATTTTGGAACAAGCATAATCCACGAGATAAATCTAAACAGTGCCAGCGTTAAAGGGCAGGCATTAACTTAAAAGCAATAAAAGAAAATGCACAAAAAGAAGAGTACGTGGAAGTCTCACGAGTATAGGCAATTCTGTTTACTGTCCTTTTACACTAGAAAATAATGTTTTAAAGGTTAACTATTTTATATCATACAAAATATTATTAGATTATTTTTGCAGATACCTAGTCCACTATAATAGGAACTTTTGAGCTGACTTTTCAGAATAAGCTATCATATGTGTGTACATGAGGAATAACACTCTTTCTGACCATTATATGACTTGCATTCTGCATTATATAGCTTTTCCCCTCTGCAGGCTCTATCTTTAAAGGAACAGTGTCATCACAAATTTTTTTTTCATATGTTAGAGATGTTAGTGCTTTATTAAAAACGTTTATATTTATTTGTGTGTTTGTGTTTTACTTTTTCTTATTTTTACACTTTTTCTTCCCTATGGGGGCTGCCATTTTTTGTTCCATTTCTGTATATGTCGATTAACGACACATACAGACATGGAATACGGCAGCCACAGTCCCATAGGGACTGCGAACGGCTCCCGTCCCATCCACTTCTGTGTACGCCGTCTGTGTGGGAACTGCGCATGCGCCGCTCCCACACAGTCCAATTTGAAATTGGCGCCGTCGGCGCCATTTTCCTGTGGACCGGAAGTCGCGGCCGGACAGTAAGATTACTACTTCCGGTCGCGGCTTCCGGACTTGTGCACTTGGAGCAGCGGCAGCAGACGGAGCGGACGGGCCGGAGGGAGCCGCGGCGGCAGGAGCAGGTAAGAGATTTCAATGTATGTTCGTGTTTGTGTACGTTTACTACTGTATGTAAACCTACTACACTGTGTGTTAGCTCAAAAAATGGCGACACACAGTGTAGGAGGATACACCGTTCAAACCCCTCGTTTATCCCGGCACTAGCCAGGATAAAGGAGGGGGGGATGCTGAGAGCTCACTAGAGCGAGGGCTTTTTACCCAATTTTGCAATGCTGCAATTTTGGGAATAGCTCCATCTAGTGACCAGCAATGGGAAATATTATAAATTAGAATCTAATTTATAATATTTCCTGACTCGTGAAAAAAATAAAAAAAATGTGAACAATGTTTAATCACCTACACACTAAATGTTTAATTAAAAAAAAAAAACATGTTTTTCTGGCAACACATTCCCTTTAAATCTCAGTTGTCTCTGACCCTAACTGCTATCATGCTATCAAGTGTAGCTGAGAATCCAGCACTGGGGTGACACAGAAATCTTATCAGCAGCCCGTGTCTTTTTCACACTGTTCCTGATTACTCCTACTGCTCACCCCTCCCCTCTCCATAGACTTGCAGGCAGCATGTGTGTTGCTGATTCACACCCTCTCTCCCTCCCACTGCTCCTTCCTCCGGCTCCCACCTCCTCTCTTTACAGACTTGTATTGGCAGGCAGTGAGGAGACACACCCCCACCTTCTGAAGCTGTCAATTCTGCTCTGTAACTAGGGACGGATTTTGCTTGACAACAGGGAGTGGACAACAGATTACAGGAAGGGAGACACCTAGTGGCAATAACTTCACACAGAATTTGCATGGATAAAACAACTAAAATTTAACAGCAAGTAAATTACAAAGTTGGTCTATATCAAGCATACATCAGCATAAGTTGTTTAAAAAGTTAGTGTCCATTTAAGTCTAAAGTTTGGATAGTGTTGAGAAAAGTGATAATGGTCTACAAGGAAATGTATTATTAGTTAAAGATATTAAGTAATAAGCCTGAAAATGGCGCAAAAGCTGGCGTAATTTGTTTTACCACCTCTCAAATCGATTTAGGCATGCATCTTTTAATAAATTTGGCAAAAAATAACTGCAACTATATAATTTACCAAGACTGGTGTAAGATACGCCAAGTAAAGGTGCCTACCTGTATAACATAATGATGATACATGTTTATAGAATGAATATTGTTGGAGATGTAGCTCAAATAACACTAGCACAGAGTTATGCAGAGCAAAAATGTGTACTTAGTTCAAGAATCACAGTTTTAGTAGTCAAAAAGTTTGGGGCCTAGCTCTCCTTGAAATAACACTTGACTAATTCAGCACTATACCTGTAGGTAGCAGAAGAGACCCAATGCAATGTGCGTATGTGATTTGAGCAATTCCACCTATCGCCAGTAGATGTCATGTTCCAGCCTTGCATGTTCAATATACACTACCGTTCAAAAGTTTGGGGTCACCCAGACAATTTTGTGTTTTCCATGAAAACTCACACTTATATTTATCAAATGAGTTGCAAAATGACTAGAAAATATAGTCAAGACATTGACAAGGTTAGAAATAATGATTTTTATTTGAAATAATAATTTTCTCCTTCCAACTTTGCTTTCGTCAAAGAATACTCCATTTGCAGCAATTACAGAATTGCAGACCTTTGGCCTTCTAGCTGTTAATTTGCTGAGGTAATCGGGAGAAATTTCACCCCATGCTTCCAGAAGCCCCTCCCACAAGTTGGATTGGCTTGATGGGCACTTCTTGCGTACCATACGGTCAAGCTGCTCCCACAACAGCTCTATGGGGTTGAGATCTGGTGACTGCGATGGCCACTCCATTACAGATAGAATACCAAGCTGCCTGCTTCTTCCCTAAATAGTTCTTGCATAATTTGGAGGTGTGCTTTGGGTCATTGTCCTGTTGTAGGATGAAATTGGCTCCAATCAAGCGCTGTCCACAGGGTATGGCACGGCGTTGCAAAATGGAGTGATATCCTTCCTTATTCAAAATCCCTTTTACCTTGTACAAATCTCCCACTTTACCAGCACCAAAGCAACCCCAGACCATCACATTACCTCCACCATGCTTGACAGATGGCGTCAGGCACTCTTCCAGCATCTTTTCAGTTGTTCTGCGTCTCACAAATGTTCTTCTGTGTGATCCAAACACCTCAAACTTCGATTCGTCTGTCCATAACACTTTTTTCCAATCTTCCGCTGTCCAATGTCTGTGTGCTTTTGCCCATATTAATCTTTTCCTTTTATTAGCCAGCCTCAGATATGGCTTTTTCTTTGCCACTCTGCCCTGAAGGCCAGCATCCCGGAGTCGCCTCTTCACTGTAGACGTTGACACTGACATTTGGCGGGTACTATTTAATGAAGCTGCCAGTTGAGGACCTGTGAGGCGTCTATTTCTCAAACTAGAGACTCTAATGTACTTGTCTTGTTGCTCGGTTGTGCAGCGGGGCCTCCCACTCCTCTTTTTGCTCTGGTTAGAGCCTGTTTGTGCTGTCCTCTGAAGGGAGCAGTACACACCATTGTAGGAAAACTTCAGTTTCTTGCCAATTTCTCGCATGGAATAGCCTTCAGTTCTAAGAACAAGAATAGACTGTCGAGTTTCACATGAAAGCTCTCTTTTTCTAGCCATTTTGAGAGTTTAATCGAACCCACAAATGTAATGCTCCAGATTCTCAACTAGCTCAAAGGAAGGCCAGTTTTATAGCTCCTCTAAACAGCAAAACAGTTTACAGCGGTGCTAACATAATTGCACAAGGGTTTTCAAGTGTTTTCTAATCATCCATTAGCCTTCTAACACAGTTAGCAAACACAATGTACCATTAGAACACTGGAGTGATGGTTGCTGGAAATGGGCCTCTATACACCTATGTAGATATTGCATTAAAAACCAGACGTTTGCAGCTAGAATAGTCATTTAGCACATTAACAATGTATAGAGTGTATTTCTGATTAATTTAATGTTATCTTCATTGAAAAAAACGGTGCTTTTCTTTCAAAAATAAGGAAATTTCTAAGTGACCCTAAACTTTTGAACGGTAGTGTAAGTATGTATGACATGTATATAATATGTTTATTTGATTCTCTTCGAATGTACTTTTTTTTTCATATGTACATTCAATAAATACTAATTAAATTAGTGAATGCTCTGATAGGGAGATGGACAAGAAAAAAAAACTATAGTGTATAAAGGCTTCAAAGACGGCAGATACTCGGTTTTGTTTTACAATTGTTAAAGTGTGGCAAATGTTGAAAAATAATAGCAATGGTTTTTAATAAGCTGGCAACATCACAAATCTGAACTAGCATGTAACACGAAGGAAGCAACCGTGAAGTTATTATCTGTCACTCCTAGAAAATATTTAGAACGCTGCAAAATATGGTAATTTAGGTCTGGAGGCAGAAGCGATTATCAGTGCAGCCCTGAAAATGTTTTATGTCAAGAAAGCAATGCAATAGTATTTTATTCCATCTGTAGTTCTATCAGGACCTCAATGTTAATAAGTTGAGAATCCTCCCCATAGCAGATAAGCCGTCAGTCAGAAGCTTTTATATGTTTATGCAATGCTCTTTCAGTATTATAAAGATCTGCACATAACCCTCATTTACATCATTTAATTGTTGTCTTCCGGCATGAAAGAGAAAAATGTCTTTTTAAAAGCAATATTATGACATTTTGAAGGGGTTGCTTTTTCTAATTCAAAGTAGCTCTTCCTACTGAAGAGATGAAAAGCCCAGAAATAAACTGGTGAACAGCAGCAATTATTTACTTGGAACTTTTCTTATTTTTAACTTCATCTTTATATATTTATAGTGTAGCTAAACGTTTGACAAACTTCTGTCGTGTCATAGTGACATGTCAGAAGTTTGGATTGGTGGGGGTCCGAGCATGGAGACCCCCACCAATTGCTTTAACGAAGCAGCTGAAGCGCTTGTTTGAGCGCTCAGCCGCTTCGTGTCTGTTTGGTTTTTCCAAAAAGCTGATGTATCGGAGTGCAGACTCATAGACTTTCTATTGAGTCCGTACACTGATACATTTATTTCCAGGAAAAAGCCGAACAAAACAGCTGCTTCGTTCTAGCGATTGGTGGGGGTCTCAGTGCTCGGACCCCCACCAATCCAAACTTCTGACATGTCACTATGGCATGTCAGAAGTTTGTCAAACGTTTAGCTACACTTTAAATGTATCTGTGTTCCCAGGCAGGTTTCTAGATGATTGAAGCCATCTCAACTTAAAACTACATATAAAAAACATATGCAATAGTAATAAAAAATATATTATAAAATTATATACAATATAACATTTATCCTGTAAATTATGATTATTATAAGAAGAGTTCTGTGAGCACATCAGACAAGTAGGTTGGCTCAAAAAATCTGCATCAAAATCTGCAACAAATACGCGATATGTAAAGGCCCCACGCCCCACGACCGTAGTTTTTATCCGCAATTATAGACTGTAATTGCGGATCACAATACTGATCCATTGATTTCTATGGCCAACTAACACCTTCCCGTATATATTTACGGGAAGGTGTCCGGCCCGTAGAAAGCATCCGTAAAAAATAGGACATGTCTTATTTTTTGATTTTACGGACCGTGCTTCCATGCTTTATAAATGGGATCACGGCCCATAAATGCGGGTGACTGTTCGCAACCGTCTGTGCCTGTAATCACAGACCGTGATAACGGCTACGGCGGTGTGCAGGGGGCCAAAGGTCTTGTTCTCACAGTGCGGGTTTGATGCAGATTTTGAATGCATTTTTTTTAAACCAAAACCAGATTTGGATCCAAAAGAGAAGACACTTTAAGGCCTTTTTGTATATATTTCTTCTGTTTAGGTACCGTTTTTTGTGGTTTTAGCTTAAAAAATGCATGCAAAATCTGCATCAAATCTAAACTATGTGAAAAAGGCCTAAGGGTGCTGTCACATCGGCAGTGTTTGTTGCAGAAATGTTTGCGACTGAAAGTCAGTTCCATCTTTTTTTACAGCTAACACTTTGTCATTAAAGTCTTTCACTTATCGTGCACTGTTCCTGAGTTACAGCCCAGCGCTGTTTACTTTCGCATCTCCCAGCATTCCTGGTGGGCTCCTAAGCAGGGGACCCCCTTCTCTCTTCTACATACAGCCCAATGGGACATATAGACCGGATTTCTGAAAACAAGACCCTTGAAATGTATTTTGTCTTTTAATAGGGTTGTGGCAGCAGTGTTACGTGGTATGACTTATAAGTCGCATTTGTGGGACATATTTATTAATATCTACAGACAGAATCTTGTCTTTGCTTGTGTCTGATTTAGAACAGTCTGCAGCAATAGAGACATTTATCATGAGCCGGGCAACCTTTTAAGAAATTACATCAGACATTGCTCATAATAATAACTATATCCTTGTCATTGTATTGATAGAAAATGATCCAATGCCATTAGCGCATGTTCCCACACACAGGATACGCTGCAGATTTTTCTGCGAATTTAGCGTGAAGCATTTATTATGGAAAACGTTATGTGCACCTGCGGATTTTCCTGCGTTTTTTACTGCAGAATCGATGTACCAACTGCAGCACAACTGAATTTGCGATATTTAGTGCAGAATTTATGCTCCCTATTGAAGTCTATAGGCCAAACACGCAGTATCTCCGAATGAATACGCAGCATAAATTCACATGCTGCGGATTTGAATCTGCACCGCAGAATATTTTTCGCAGAATTTTTCTGCCTTTTTTTTTTTGCAGTGTGGGACACATCCAATTTTCTGCTACTGTAAATGCTGCAGAATTTTTCACAGAAATACCACAGTGTTTACGCTGTGTGGGAACCCAGCCCTAGAATAGAAGTTTCAATCAGACAATTTAGACAAGGCCAAGTTCAGACTTTGTGTTGTGGTGCGGCCAGACTGCTACTGCAAAGGAAAACTTCGCAGGAAACCCCAGCAAAACTGAGGGTAGTATACAATGTGAAGATGTTTTTCTGGCCTCAATTTTTGTTACAAAAGCAGTAAAACCCACGGTCTGAACGAAGTCTTATAATCACACCGCTATATTCATTACTCCCCACACATTTTACATTATACTATATGGGAAAGCTGTGGGGGCATTATACTGTATAAGGGCAGCTATGGGGGCATTATGCTGTATGGGGTAGCTAAGGGGCATTATTCTGTATGGGGGCAGCTAAGGGGCATTATACTGTATGGGGGCATTATACTATATGGTGGCATCTGTGTGGGCATTATACTGTATAGGGCAGCTATGGGGGCATTATACTGTATGTCGGCAGCTATGGGGCATTATGCTTTATAAAGGCAGCTATGGGGCATTATGCTGTATAGGGCAGCTATGGGGGCATTATACTGTATGTCGGCAGCTATGGGGCATTATGCTTTATAAAGGCAGCTATGGGGCATTATGCTGTATGGGGGAATATGTTTGGACATTATACAGCATGGGGGAATCTGTGTGGGCATTATACTGTATGGGGCACCTGTGTTGGCTTTATACTGTATAGGTGAATCTATGGGGGCATTATACTGTATGCTGGCAGCTATGGGGGGTGTTATGCAGTATAGTGGCAGCTAGAGGGCATTATACAGAATGGTTGCAGCTATTTAGCATTATACTGTGTGGGAGCCACTATGGGAGGATGTGTGGGCTGAACCGGATGTGTGTGGGCGGGGATTGGGTGGGATTAGAGGAGTGGCTAAATCCCTCCTCTAATCCCACGCTCCGCATCGGTTGTCCCTCTTTGCGATACTTGATAGTTGGGAGGTATGTAATGATACTGCACTATAAATAGGGACCTCTATATGTACAGGGACACAAGTGAACAAAAACACTTAAACTAGTCATGTGTACCCACTCCATGGGAGTCCATGGGGCTGCATTTCACTGCTCCCTACCAGCTTCATTTGCTGATTACAGGAAAATCTGAAAACAGTCCTTCACATTGTAAGGCTGGGTTCACACGACCTATTTTCAGACGTAAACGAGGCGTATTATGCGTCGTTTTACATCTGAAAATAGGGCTACAATACGTCGGCAAACATCTGCCCATTCATTTGAATGGGTTTGCCAACGTACTGTGCAGACGACCTGTCATTTACGCGTCGTCGTTTGACAGCTGTCAAACGACGACGCGTAAAAATACAGCCTCGTCAAAAGAAGTGCAGGACACTTCTTTCAGACGTAATTTGAGCCGTTCTTCATTGAACTCAATGAAGAGCAGCTCAAAATTTACGGCTGTCAGAGAAGCCTCGCAAAATGCGAGGAGGAGCAATTACGACTGAAACGAGGCAGCTGTTTTCTCCTGAAAACAGTCTGTCTTTTCAGACGTAAATGACAGCTACCGTGTGCACATACCCTAAAGAGGGAGAAAGGGATGGGCTGGCACTGGCCAGATTCAGACACAATGTCCATCTGCGAGGAGATTATCCTTCTGGCTATAATGTGGAGTCGGCTTTTGATTTTGCCAACGGGGTGCTCATCGACAAGTACAGCACTGGTATTTGAATAGAAAAGTAGAAAAAAATATAGGCACTCACCGTTAGTGGCAATAAAACTTCTTTATTCATCAAAATCTTGGTCTGTATGATGTGTGATAAACCTACAGCCGTTTCACATTACAGACGCTTTTTCAAGTCCCTGGCGTCACTTTCTCTTTTGCTCATTATATAAGTCCTTCACATTGTGCCACACTACTAACAAATTTAGGTTTCATTCAAATTTTTGTATGAAGTTGGATTCACACACAGAATTATGATGCGTTTTTGTGAATTTTTCGTGGTGTTTTTAATGCCTTTTTGCGTAATTTTTATGTGTATTTTTTTAGTGCGGGCAGATGTTACATTAAAGTCTATAGTAAAATATAAAATGCAACACATATCAGAAGCCCACTGCAACTTACACACTGTTAAAGAGGCTCTGTCACCAGATTATAAGTGCCCTATCTCCTACATAATCTGATTGGCGCTGTAATGTAGATAACAGCAGTGGTTTTTATTTTGAAAAACTATGATTTTTCAGCAAGTTATGAGCAATTTTAGATTTATGCTAATTAGTTTCTTAATGCCCAACTGGGCGTTTTTTAACTTTTGACCAAGTGGGCATTGTAAAGAGAAGTGTATGACGCTGACCAATCAGTGTCATACACTTCTCTCCATTCATGTCCATTTGTACTCAGCACAGTGTGATCTCGCGAGATCACGCTGTTTTGTCACATACACCCACATTAACTTTACTGAAGTGTCTTGAGAGTGAATAGACATTGCCTCCAGCCAGGACGCGATGTCTATTTACACTCCCGACACTTCAGTAAAGTTTTTGTGGGGCTTACTCACACAGCACAGAGTGATCTCGCGAGATCACGCAGTGCTTTTATTAAGTCCCACACAAACTTTACTGAAGTGTTGGGAGTGTGAATAGACATTGCGTCCTGGCTGGAGGCAATGTCTATTCACTCTCAAGACACTTCAGTAAAGTTAATGTGGGTGTATGTGACAAAATAGCGTGATGTCTGTGAGATGGAAAAAACGCAGAAATTCAGTCCACTTTTTGCAGCAGGAATTGTCATGCCGCGGAACGAAAAAAAACAACGCACAACAGGTCAATTTCGGGATGGAAATTTTACGCAGCGTGTGGATGAGATTTGTTAAATCTCACCCACTTTGCTGCTACTGTATTCCGCTGCATATTTTCTGTCCGCAATTCCAGATGGAAAATGTGCAGCAATTCCTTTATATGTGAACAGGCCCTTTTGAAGTCAAAAATATTTTGCTGCATTCTAACCCTGAGAGCTCATTGAGTGTGAGCATTCTGGGTAGCAGGTTGAATCCAGCGCTGAGCATCTTGCATTACCTTACGTTAAAATCGTTGGCTCAGACCAGTCACAAGGGAAATCAGGGTAATTATACAGGATAAAGGAAAAACAGAAAAGGATACAATAAAACTTCCATTATTTTTAAATAACTACAGAAAATCCATTTAAATAATCACTTTTAAATTGACATTACACAGGTCTGACAATGATTTGTAGCTGCTCTACATGTACTGCCATTTTTAAATGTCCACTAGGAGGCGCTGAATGACCTTGAAAGAACCCTATATATATATTTATAGTTTATATGAACGGAATGAACTGAATTCACCTGCAGATTTAATTGATAAATAACGCAAAACAACTGAAGCTTTTTAGCATGGAAATAACACACAAATGTTTCAGGCTGGTTTCATACACAGCGTTTTGCTGCTTTTTTTATGCATTTTTCACAGCTTTTTTCATGCCATTTTTATTTTTATTTTTGTGGTGCGTTTTTGTGTGCAGCTGGATGTTACATTAAAGTCTATAAAACATATATAAAAGGCACTACATACACTGCATTTGTGTTTGTGCCATTTTTGTGGCAATTTTGTGATCAGTGGCGTTTTTTTCCAAATGCAGTATGCTCTGGATATTATGTTTTTAGGCGTTTTTTCCATAGGATTCTTTATGGGGCTTCAAAAACGCCATAAAAAAAAATCATATATAATATTACATCAAATGAAAAATTCCACCAAAAGCCATTAAAAAACCCCCTGCAGGTTACAATTTAATAATGCTGGCGATTTTAGAAGCAATTTTTGGATGCAATTTAAAAAGGCAGAAAATAACTGTGTGAAGGAAGTCTTAGAGCATGTTCACACATGGCGGATACGCTGCATAAAATCACACAGCGTACCCACCCTGGTCGCCGCGGTGAATTCTGGCCGAAAAACCGTACCAAATTGTAGTGCAGTTTTTTGGCGGGAATGTCTACTGTGAAAAACCTGCAATGAAAAAAAGAAAATGGATATACTTACTGTGGCAACTCATCCTTCCGACATCCTCCAGCCCTGGGATGATATTTCATCCCCTGTAACCGCTGCAGCCTGTGATTGGCTGCAGTGGTCACATGGGATGAAACGTTATCCCAGGTGGCCGGCCTGGACGAAGAAGCACAGAATTCGGGGTAAGTATGTTTTGCTTTTTCCCCGAGCTGCGATTTTTGCGGCGTAATCGCAGCTTTTCCGCCACAAAAATCACAACGTTTGCTATTTGTTGCGGGTTTTAATGGGGAAAACCTGCAACAAACAATCAGCGAAAACGCGAATAGAATTGACATGCTGGGGATTAAAAATCGCACTACAGGTTAATTTCTGAGTGTTTTTTCCGATTATCATTTGTGCAGCGTGTGGATGAGATTTGATCAAATCTCATCCACTCTGCTGCTACTACATTATGCGCAACTAAATTTGTTGCGGAAAATCCGCAGTATTTACGCTAAAATATTGTAAGTGCATTCACCATGTCTTATAACTACTAGCAATGCTAACTGCATACCATACACGGTTACCTCATGTTACAAGCTGTCCAGTTGTAAATAGCTCTAAGTTATCATCTTGTTATGTCACCTGGAAATCACAGCACTTGTGGACATCCGCATCTAATAACAGTACTTTACTATATGGCCAATGATAAGGTGAACGTAACAAGGATGAGGGTGAGGGTATGTTCACACGGAGTGTTTTCAGCCGTTTTTCGGGCTGTAAACATTCCGAAAAACGGCTGAAAAATCTGAAAAAACACCCACGAAAAAGAAGTACATGTCACTTCTTCAGCCGTTTTTGGAACCGTTTTTCATAGACTCTATAGAAAAACAGCTCCAAAAACGGCCGTAAAAAACACAGCGAAAAACGCGAGTATGATTAAAAAAATGACTGAAAATCCCTTGAAAACAGCTCCGTATTTTCAGACGTTTTTGGTTAAGCGTACCCTAAGGGTATGTTCACACAGCTTATTTTCGGCCGTTTTTCAGGCAGTAAACGGTCTCCAAATGGCCTAAAAATTGGAAGCAGAACGCCTACAAACATCTGCCAATTGATTTCAATGAGAAAAACATGCTCCAACGGGGCTAATTTTTACGCAGTCGTTTTGAAAAAACGGCACATAAAAAGACGCCCTATAAAAAGAAGTGCAAGTCACTTCTTGAGACGTTTTTGGAGCTGTTTTTCATGGACTCTATAGAAAAACAGCTCCAAAAACGTCCGTAAAAAACGCTGCGAAAAACTCGAGTTGGTTTAAAAAATGGCTGAAAATCAGGAGCTGATTTCCCTTGAAAACAGCTCCGTATTTTCAGAAGTTTTTTTAGTAAGTGTGTGAACATACCCTGAGGCTAGGTTCACACGATCTATTTTCAGATGTAAACGATGCATATTTTGCCTCGTTTTACGTCTGAAAATAGGGCTACAATACGTCGGCAAACATCTGCCCATTCATTTGAATGGGTTTGCCGACGTACTGTGCAGATAACCTGTCATTTACGCATCGTCGTTTGACAGCTGTAAAAATACAGCCTCGTCAAAAGAAGTGCAGGACACTTCTTTCAGACGTAATTTGAGCCGTACTTCATTGAACTCAATGAAGAGCAGCTCAAAATTTACGGCTGTCAGAGAAGCCTCGCAAAATGCGAGGAGGAGCAATTACGGCTGAAACGAGGCAGCTGTTTTCTCCTGAAAACAGTCTGTCTTTTCAGACTGCTACCGTGTGCACATACCCTAAGGCCACACGGTGCGTCGCGGTTTTGTTGCAGTTTTATTGCGTTTGAAAACCGCATGCGGTCAACTGCATGCGTTTTTTGTCTCTGTAATGCTGCAGTTCTGTTGCGTTTTTTTACGCACTTAGTTTATGGACATAGTTTTCACTGGTGTTGAAGTTTGTTAGGTGCTTCCTGTATATAGTCCATTACAATGCATTGCAGAAGTGTTAGCAAAAACGCAAGCAGTTCAGCAACAACAATTGCAGCACGGTGATTAATTGCATGCAGTCGGACATTATGAAGATGCAGTTACTGCACAAAAAACACATTGTCATATAACAGCAGCAGTCTGTCCGTAACACAAATGTCACCAATGACTTCTATTGAAAAATGACTTGTAGCGGTTTAAAAACGCAACATAAACGCAACGTGGCCGCACCGTGTGGCCTTACCCTTAGGGTATGTTCACACGGCTTATTTTCAGCCAAAAAAAATCGGAAGCAGAACACCTCCAAACATCTGCCCATTGATTGCAATGGGAAAAACAGCGTTCTGTTCCAACGGGAGTTTTTTTACGCGACCGTTTTGAAAACGGTCGCGTAAGCAAACGGCCGCGAATAAGAAGTGCATGTCACTTCTTGAGACGTTTTTCATTGACTCTATGGAGAAACAGCTCCAAAAAGTCTGTAAAAAAAACGCCACGAAAAAACGCGAGTGGCTAAAAAAACGGCTGAAAATCAGGAACTTTTCCCTTGAAAACAGCTCTGTATTTTCAGACATTTTTGATTTTGTGTGTGCACATAACCTTACACTCTTCCACTTTTAATATTCATGGATTCTAGATAAAAGGAAACATCTCGGCAAACACATTTTACTACAGACGTTATCATAGCATACTGTATGTATGTTAATGGTAGTTAGGCCCCATGCACATGGCCGTGCCTGAAATCACAGCCCGGGCGGACGGTCGCTGACTGTCGCGGACAGCCACCCGCATTTGCTGGTCGTGCTCCTATAAAAAGAATGGAAAGCAAAAGATAGGACATGTACTATCTTTTGCGACGGATTTCTATGGCCCGGACACCTTCACGTTAGGGTATGTTCACACGCTTAACAAAAAACATCTGAAAATACAGAGCTGTTTTCAAGGGAAAACAGCCCCTGATTTTCTGACGTTTTTTGAGCAACGTTTTTCGCTGCATTTTCGCAGCGTTTTTTACGGCCGTTTTTGGAGCTGTTTTCATTGGAGTCTATGAGAAAACTGCTCCAAAAACGTCCCAAGAAGTGTCCTGCACTTCTTTGACGAGGCTGTTATTTTACGAGCCGTCTTTTGACAGCGACGCATAAAATTACAGGTCGTCGGCACAGCACATCGTAAGACCCATTGAAAGCAATGGGCAGATGTTTGCCGACGTATTGGAGGCGTTTTTTCAGACGTAATTCGATGAGTAAAACGCCTCCAAAACTTCTGAAAATAGGTCGTGTGAACACAGCCTTAATAAACGGGAAGGTGTCCATGGTCAATAGAAGTGAATGGGTCCATAATTGCGGACCGTTATTACGGTCCGCAATAAGGGACAATTTTTACGATTGTGTGCATGGGGCCTAAGGTGGAAGGCCCACATTAGCTTTTGAATAAGGGCCAAAGAGTCTGAAGATTCTTCTCTCGTGCCCAATAAATCAAATATACACATTTATTTATAACAATGAATCAACATGAAAACATTTTTATAAGGTGAGACTTTTCCAGCAGATTTTATGTGAAAAAAGGTGACGGAAAGGCCTCATGCACACAACCATAATACAGCTCCGTACAACCTCCGAAGTGTCTAAAGTGTTAATACGGCGCCCATAGAAGTCGATCGTATTGCACTGTTCTGTATGTCTCCGATTTCACATGTAGGCATACAGAGGATATTTTCTGTCTGACAGTAAGGGCTTGTCCACACGTTTTGGCATTTCTGCAGAGACTCAGTGACTCTGTGTGCCGCCGTACAGGCTCCTGCATACGCCTCTGGCCTGTGTATGACGCACAGCACTGACACCGTACAAGAAGTCCAACTGGGTATAGTCCATTTAATGTACTCGTTATTTCTGCAGTGAAGAAGGAATCTTGCTGCTTGCTGGAGGCAACATTACAGTTTTCTTGTGAACGTGCTTCGTACATATCCCCGGGGTGTTAACATGTCATTTTTAAATCTATTTCTATTTAATGTACCGTTCAGATCAGTGTTACGAAGTATTTCTAAAAAATCAAAATGATTGAAAGGGTCTATAGCTGTTTTCAGCGCACTGTGCGGAAATATGAAAGATTCATCCCAATTCCTCGATCAAGCAGGTGCAACATGTTGCATTTTCCAATTTGCCAAGTGATAATGTAGAACAGCTGCTCCCAGGCTCTTGCTGCAAGACTCCGTTCTGCTAAATGTTTCACATACTTTAAGATACTGCAAAAGATTCTGAATGTGAAACTTCAATTTGTCAGTCAAAGTTGAGCAGTTAAAAAAAACTGTAACCTTAAACATGTCCGATTTTCCAGAGAAAGTTGCAGAATGCACAAGTTTGGTCCAATTCTCCTGCCAGACTTGACCATTCAAGTCAATGGGGCTGTGAATAAATTGGGCAGCACACAGACGCTATCCGAGTGCAGTCTGTTTTTCGTGAATGGGTTGCTAGGAGACGCTAAAAAGGAACAGACGTAAAAAACTGACAAACGGAACGCACTCGAACACAATACTGACTCAACGTGAATGCCAAAACATCAGTTTCTTCCTCATGAAATACAGATGCGTTTCACAACACTTGTCTGACAGGGGCCTTATAGTGTGCAATATATAGTGTGCAATCAGCTCCGTTCTGAAAGCTGTAATTAGGAAAAAACTGTGAAAATAAAAGAGTAAGGCCTTATTCACATGGACGTGTCTGTTTTGCGCGCACAAAAGGTCCGTGGGGCATCAGCATATGGTGCGTCGCTGCGTGATTTCCGCTCAGCCGGCATCATTATGACACTCTGTTTTTATGTTTACAAACAGAAAAGCACGTGGTGCTTTTCTGTTTTCATTCATTCTTTTAACTACTGTTGCGCGAATCACGCGCGGCACCCGAAAATTTCTGCAGCAATTCCGTTGAAAGTAGCAGACTTTCCACTGTGGAAAAAAATGCACCATTTTGTTTTAGCGTTTTTTGCTGCAGAATATGGTGCAGATTTTGCTGCGTTTCTCTCTATGTTGGGAGATGGTGACATCTCCTCTGAAAAACGCAGCAATTCGGTCCACTCTCCGCTGCAGGAATTTACATGCTGCGATCCGAAAAATAAGCACCGCAGGTCAATTTCTAGTTGGAATTTTTACGCAGCGTGTGGATGAGATTTGAAATCTCACCCACTTTGCTACTACTGTATTCTGCTGCGTATTTTCCGCAATTCCAGACGGAGAATACGCAGGTATTCCGATACGAGTGGACAAGCCCTTAAAATGCCTATGCTGATGGGAGAAGTCACCCTGTGCACCCTCTCAGAACATATTTTTCCTCCTCCTAAAAGGTTTGGGGTACATTTATTTGTAAGGGTATGTGCACACGATAACTGCAATTACATCTGAAATTACGGAGCTGTTTTCAGGAGAAAACAGCTCCTGAATTTCAGACGTAATTGCATGTACTCGCGTCTTGCGGGGCATCTTTTACGGACGTAATTTGGAGCTGTTCTTCATTGGAGTAAATGAAAAACGGCTCCAATTACGTCCCAAGAAGTGACATGCACTTCTTTTGATGAGGCTGTAATTTTACGTGCCGTCTTTTGACAGCGACGCGTAAAATGACAGGTCATCGGCACAGTACATCGTAAAGCCCATTGAAATGAATGGGCAGATGTTTGCCGACGTATTGGAGCCGTTTTTTCAGACGTAATTCGAGGCGTAAAACGCCTCCATTACGTCTGAAAATAGGTCGTGTGAACCCAGCCTGAGGGTGTCTTATAAATGCCCTAACATTACAGTGTCTGTCTGGGAACAGAGCCTATACCTTAGCATGTACCCCAAAATCATGAGTGTATCATTGATACATCGAAAACAAAATGTACATGTATATAGTTTGATACCAGCCCATGCATCTCACACAGTAGTGGCAATGCTGCCACCAGCTGTGACATTTAATTATGACAAAACAAAGAAGCTTTTATAAGGATCTATACACCTAAGGCCTCATTTACCCTGTCTGCTAGAACATGGAGTGTCTATGCCCAGACCCGTAGTTATCTAGAAGCAATGCTTCTAGGGGAGAATATCTCCGTAATACATGTGACGCTGCATGCCAACATTTGTTTCTCACGTAGGCACTTGTAGACACAAGAGGGTACATTATGGGCTCAAAAGCAGGAAATTATATTCAGAATAATTGTGATATGGATCATGAATACAGCATGTGAATGAGGCGTAAGGCTGAATTCACACGAGCATGTTCGGTCCATAAAGGACGGAACGTATTTCGGCCGCAAGTCCCGGACTGAACACACTGCAGGGAGTCGGGCTCCTAGCATCATAGTTATGTACGATGCTAGGAGTCCCTGCCTCTCCGTGGAACTACTGTCCAGTACTGAAAACATGATTACAGTACGGGACAGTTGTCCCGCAGCGAGGCAGGGACTCCTAGCGTCGTACATAACTATGATGCTAGAAGCCTGGCTCCCTGCAGTGTGTTCAGTCCGGGACTTGCGGCCGAAATACGTTCCGTCCTTTACGGACCGAACATGCTCATGTGAATCCAGCCTAATTGTTTATCTGCAAGAAAACCTCTGCAGTACTTCTGTTTCCAGCAAATAGAGGACACAACCCTTTTAATTGAAAGATAGGACACACATAGAGGTTCTGCACACTATGCAGCAGAAAACTTTCTTCCAAGAACATTAACACATTTATGTCTGCAAACACCTGGCAAATGCATACAAATGCAGGGCTGCACACATAGGTGCTGTAAACACATAGGACACCTGCTGACTGCAAGAGTGAAATACCTATAGACATTGGCTTCACATTACATAACTGTAGTACCTATGCTATTGCCAGAGGCTCAGTTTTGCAGGATGATTTGCATGGTTGGTACTATGGTTTCTACAACTTAATCCACAATGGAGTTTGTGCCGATTTTAAAGGGGTTATCCGGGGACCAAAAATTGCTTTATAATAATATATTTGTCAAAATAAGTAACTTACTAATGTACTTTAATTTATAATTCAGTACTAAATCGTGCAGTTCTAACCTCGTGAATTGTTCACGGAAGTCCTGGAGCTTTTCTAACAATGATGACGCGCCGACACGGCCCCACGTGACTGAGGACTTGTGCTGTTCGTGTCGGTGTGTTATCAAGAACATGACCACAAGGGGCAGTCACATTGCCTATTGCTTGAGTACCCGAGCAGAGCATAAGCTAGCGCTTTGCTCGGAACTCGAGCCCTGCTCTCGACATCCATATTTGGTCAGTGAATTCAGGGGTTTCCTATCGCTGGAGTTCCCGGGCAAAGCATCAGCTTCATAGTGTCGGGCACTCAAGTGATAGGAAACCCCTGAAGTCACTGACCGTATAAAGACAGTGACGTCGGCAGCAGTACCGGAGTCCCCAAGCAGAGTATCAGCTGATGCTCTGCCCAGGGCCTCAAGCCCTGCTCCCGACATCACTGTTTATATATGGTCAGTGACTTCAGGGGTTTCCTATCGCTGGAGTTCCTGAGCAGAGCATCAGCTGATGCTCTGCCTGAGGACTCCAGCACTTCTGCCGTCACTGTCCATATATGGACAGTGACGTCAGCAGCAGTTTCACTTTCTGTTGCAGGGTTCACTCGATGGAAACCTCCGACGGAACCCCGGAACGGAAAGCGAACGTGATGTAAAAGGGTGTGTCAGTCAACTGCGCTATTGTTTTTCGCCCAAAAAACAGAGCTTACGGAACGGGGAAAAACGGAAAGCATTTGCAACGGAAGCAATGCCATTGAAATCAATGGCAATGCAAACTGAAGCTATGATTTCCGTTGATGGGTTCCTCCGACGGAAAGGTCTGACGGAACACATCAACGGAACCTAACGCTCATGTGAACACACCCAGAGACCTGTCATTTGTCTAGAATATACTCCCTGTTTTGTGCAAATGCAAACAAACACACAAAAAAAGCGCATTTTTTAAAATTTATTTTTTAAAAAAATTTTTTTAAATAATAAAAATGTGTATCATTTTGTTTGGTACAACTTTGTAATTACTTTTTATTAAAAATTATTTTTACTTTTTTGAGATATAGCTGCTTTGTATCCTGTATACAGAGCAGCTGTATCTAGAACTGAAATCTGAATCCGTCAGGTCAACGGCACTGACAGGTTCATTGTCAGCCAGTCTTGCGTGTCAGATCCACCTTTTCTCGATCACATCTAAGTTCATAACTTAGATGTGATCGATAACAGGTGGATCCTGTGTGTCAGAGACAAGCAGGACCCGCTGTCACTGAACCTTTTAGTGCTGCTGACCTGATGGATTCAGGTCTCAGAACAAGATACAGCTGCTCTGTATACAGGATACAAAGCAGCTGTATTTCAAAAAGTAAAAATATTTTTTAATACAAAGTAATTACAAAGTTGCACCAAACACACTGATACACATTTTTATTGGAAAAAAAAGTTTTCAAAGGTGTACATAGCATTCAAGGCCACTGCTTAGGAGTAGATGCAATATATGTGTCCAGCAGATGTCAACATAAGATCTTCATGAACTTACGGAGATCCAGTGTTGTCACTCACATGGAGGAGTAGGGCTGATAGAGTGTATTCATACAGGTCCACCTGCACTTCTCATCCTGGCCACTAGGGAGAAGGAGATGGCTGCTGGGACCTAGCACTTGATTGTGGGTTATTTTTTATTCCCCTACTGGAGTTTTTCCTTAAATAATAACATTTTATTTTATTATACACTTAAATGGATTGCTTAACATACATAGATAACGTCTCTGTAGTCATCACATGACCGCATCAAACAAGAATGTCCTATGATTTGACGTGTCTCCTTTAAATATACATGTTGAAGAATACATGTACACACTTAGACAGTAAGTACAACATAGAATGTGTAATGCTCAGATCCTGAAGATAAAGCGGAGTGTCTGAGGCAGCTCTGGGTTGTAAAAAAAAACAACTTACACATATCTCTCCAAGAACTTCTAAAGGAATTTCCTTCAAAGCTAGAATGTTATCAGGTTACCTTCCAGAGATAGGGGGTCTGACCTACTGTGGAGATAGTCTCCTCTTTACATATACAAATAAGTAAGTGCAGCGCAGGATACTTTGTGTATTCACTCATTCTGAAATGCTACAAATACAATATATTAGGATAAGTAGGGAAGATGTTGAAACGACAGTCAATAAAAATGGATAGATATCCGTAAATTCCAGTTTCTTATCACTGATCGCAACAAACAAAGCAACAATGCTGAATAGATTTATTAAACAGGGTTACAATATACACATAATGTGCAGTCTACAAAGTATAAAGTAAGCCTTACAGGAGATGATGTCAGTTTTGATGAACGTTCCTGTCCGCTAAACAAAAGTATTCCTTAGGCCTCATTCAGACAGGTATATTCTACCTGGGGTAACGTTCCATATTTCATATTCAAAACCCAGACTTCCTGCAGTTCTACTGAATCAAAGTTAATTAAGCTATAAGTTTAGTTAGGCCTTATTTACACGAGCGTATTTCACGTCCGTGATACGCACGTGAAAATCATGCACGTCGCACGGACCTATGTAAGTCAATGTGGCCATTCAGACATTCCGTGTTTTTCACGCAGCGTATGTCCGCTGTGTAAAACTCACTGCATGTCCTATACTTGAGCGTTTTTTGCGCATCACGCACCCATTGAACTCAATGGGTGCGTGAAAATCACGGACATCACACGGACGCACATCCGTGTGCTGTGCGTGATACACGCAACAGTTGCTCAAAAAATGATGAGAAAATGAAAACCACCTCCTTCATTTCATTTTGCATATGTCAAAACCACTTGACATAAGGATGCCATACGCACAAAAATAACGCAGACACGCACCAAACACTGATGACACACGGAACTGTAACGCGCGCAAACTGCAGCGTTTTTTATGCGCGCAAAACGCACACGTTCGTGTAAATAAGGCCTTAAACTCGGGTGCAAAACGCCCGTCTGAATAAGGCTTTACAAAGGCAGAGTGTAAACCATTGACAGATACCTCTGGCACCAGTTATCTGGGGCGGGGGTAGAGAATACGATTAGCCAAACATGAATGATATAAATGCCCACTACCCACTGAAAGCTGATGCCATGGGTGTCTGATAGCTGCATATACACATTTTTTAAAAATCTCTTTATTACGTCATTAGCAAAGGTAATGACAGAAATACAGATATGACATAGAGGAACATGCAATGCCAAGACAAAGTATGCATACTATATACATACGTGATAGTTCCTGTTATAGAGACATATCACAACATAATACGGGTGTGGTTTTAGCCGCTGCGTACATTCTGTCCTGATTCTAGTGCCCCTTTAGTTCATGTTGGCATTGCTTGGCTTCTTTCCATAACACAACGTTGGCCTTTAGGGTATGTTCACACGGCAAAAAAAAAAAAACTGCTTTAAAATACGGAGCTGTTTTCGAGGGAAAACAGCCTCTGATTTTCAGACGTTTTTTGATGTGTTTTTTTATGGCCGCTTTTGGAGTTGCTTTTCTATTTAGACAATGAAAAATGGCTCCAAAAACTTCTCAAGAAGTGACATGCACTTCTTTTTTATGGGGTGTTTTTAAAAACGGCCACGTAAAAAACGCCCCGTGGGAACTAAACATAATTTTTCCCATTGAAATCAATAGGCAGATGTTTGGAGGCATTCAGCCCCTGTATTTTCAGCTGTTTTTCTGGGCGTTTATGGCCCGAAAAACAGCTGAAAATAAGCCAAGTGAACATACCCTTACAGTCAATTCTGATAAGAACAGACTTCTGATAAGAAGAGATTGTAGGAGCCCTCAGCAACAACATTACCTATGAGGGGCACTTGCAAAATGAAGAGGGGTTGATAAGGCATAGTGAAAAGCTAAACATTGGCCATTCATTGTCATGTTTGTTTTGTTTCAGACACATAAAACAAGCTTTATTTGTACAGAGACAGTTTGTAACATTTTTGGGCACCTGTTTATAAAGCATTTCAATTGGTACAAATATTCTAACTTTAATTCGGGGTCTTAAAGAGAATCTGTCAGCAGATTTTGAGGCCTCAAAACTGCTGACAGTGCTATGTCGGGGAGGGGATTATAAATCGATGTTTAATTCCCCCGGAGCTGCAATCGCAAGTGCCGCTCTCTGCTCTAGCGTCCAATCAGGTGACCGCTAGAGCCGTCATTCAGAGCACAGAGGAGGGGCTGGCAGCGTTCTCTAAGAAGAAGCCAGGAGCACTTTCACACAAGGGGTTTCCTCAGTGGCACTTGCAACTGCGGCACCGGGGGAATTAATAGCGCTGTCAGAAGTTTTGGGGCTTCTAAAATGCTGACAGATTCCCTTTGAACACTTTTATATTCTCTCCTGACTTTCTACTTAGGTGACTGTGCTACATAGCATAAAAAAGCACAAACAATGCATTAAGGGTATCACTTCCAAGATACCTGGAAAAATCCGGTAATTGCACCAGCAGTGTCGCATCAGTTCACATATGAAAATGGATAACATTTTTCTTTTGCACTTGCTTTGGTATTTCCTAGATTAAGAAGTTATGCAGCCTGACAGTAAACTATACCAGAGCAAGTTCCAACAGAGCACTTGAGTGTTTCTTTTCATGTTTCTATTCCAACACCTGTCTTCTAGAAGGCTGGGGTGGTCTCACGGCAGCTTTACCTCTCACACTTCTTTCAGCAATTCATAGGTGGATTGTTCGCTACTGAGCGACTTCAAATGACCTCGAAGGGCAGCACCACCTCCTTGCCATTAGAATGAGTAAAAATGAGCTGCACTTGAACTTAAGGAATGTCAATATTAGTGGAAAAAGCTGTACCGTAATTTACAGTGATAGTTGACTAAGAACGTATGACAGTGGCCATAACTGACAGCAGGAGAATGCAAGACACTAGGATACCGGCTACCGGAGCTGGCCAAGTAAAAATCTGGAAGCCCTGGACCACAGATTTATACAGTTTTATCCACATCCAGTAAGAGACGTTACCTTCACTTCCCTAAATACAGGTCCTTCTTATACGGACAACCGAACAAGTGGTGGATTCTTGCTTGAGACTGTCACCGGAGCAAAAAAATGTTCTTCCCACTTATAGATTAGCAGAGTGTCTTATGCCCATTGACATCAAGGGCACTGTGATACCATTAGTCCCCTAGCCTGATGGCCCAGTGGTTGCCCTATCCCAAGACAAATTCACATATCGTGTAGACAGAGGGACGCTCACAACCTCCCTGCCACTTTGATACTGGCGTGTAGACACCACGACATCATTAGTCCCGGTCTGATGGCCCAGTGTGTCCAATCATAGTTCTGCAACCAGACAGACACTTAAAAAAATGAGCCCTGATGTTACCTCACTCCCACTTGGATAATGGTGGAACTGGCTGTGAGAATGGGACTGAGTTGCCTCAAGGACATGAAGTTTAACCAATCTGAAATTGTGTGCGGATGCCTGGTGACTCTGACTATGGCTCCTTTCAACTCAAAATCAAATGGATTATTTTATCCCTTTCTTCACAGTTGTGAGTCTCATGCTCTGGAAGTGTTGGACGTGCAAGACTTATTCCAACCGTGTAAATATGTTATTGAAAGTGTTACTGATGTATAACTGTCACAGCAAAATAAATCCACAAAGATGACCCAGACAATGGCACAAGTTACCAAGAGTAGCACCAACTTTTCTGGACCAAGGGCTATATTGTCAGATTGTACTACACGAAGGGGTCGAAATAAAACTTAGATTGTACAATATTTTTTTATGATATTTTGGCTAATAGAAGAACGGACTTGTTACTGTAATATGCGGCAGTTACCTAGAGGCGACCGGTCTGCTTTATCGGTGAGATGCCACGTGGCTGTGACACTATGGGCACAAGATCTACATTAGTGACCCATGATATAGGTGGGACAAGCAAAAACAACTATATAGCCAGAGTCTAAAGGTTATGACCATTACTACGGTATATCATGTACTGCCTGACAAACTTTGTTGACTCTAGGCAGACAGCGATGCCATGCTACATGGCGGCATCAGGGAGGACGGTCACAATGCAATTACTGTATCCGCCCTGAAATGTCTTCTACTGCAGAATTCAGGACAGACAAAGTGAGAATACGTTGCTGTTGGGCTATTCCTTTGTTGGAACTTTCTTCATTTCCCAACCGCCTTTCACATCCTTCGTCCAGGGTTACATAACCTACAGTCTTCTAGCTTTTGGGGTCTTGCCCCTTTAACTGCTGTGCCCGTGAGGATCAAATGATCCTAGAATAACAATCGTCCAGGTTTGTTTTGTTGGCATGAAATATACTTCTCTACACACTTCATATACAAATCACACTCCCCCAGTTGTATTTGTTTTTTTATGTTTATTACAACCAGCAAAAAATATTTTAATCAGTAAGATTTCCTACCGCTGACACTTTTGCAAACAAAATTGTAACCGATGCAGGAGCGGGTACCGTTTAGCCATTTTTTGCACGAGATAGTTAAACGGTTATAACGTATTTATTTGTTGGGCTAGCGGTGTGATTTTTGCAAATTTTTATTTTTAGCATTTTTAGGCTTATAGTTTGAAAAAAAATAGTATTTCTTAGCTCATTTTTTTCTGGTAATAATATAGTGTTACCCTAAAATAGACTTTATTTGTGACCGTCATTGTTTACCATACTTTTTGATATATTACATGTCTATTTTAGGGTTATTAGGTCAGGGCTAGTGTTACGAGAATGATTGGTGGGGGGAAGTTTTTTTTTGGGGGGGGGGGGGTATTTTATGTGTAATTTTTATGGGTCTTTCTTTACTTTTATTTTTTATTATTATGGTCTGTCCCCCAAAAGGTCAGAAAAGACCTTTTGGGGGACATTATTATTATTTCATTTTTTTAGACACTATAATTTTCCACTGTAACTGACGCTGCACAGCAGGGGAAATCAGCCCTCTTATATACAGCATTCATTCAGCGCTGTGTACGGAGAAGACAGAAGCCGTGAACACCACTTCTGTCCTCTCTCCAGGGTTCCTGGCAGTCTCTGACTGCTGGGCTCCCGACAATCTGCTGCCCAATCGCTTGGGCAGCAATCTTAATCCTGCGCTGTATATATATCCGGTTAGCGGTCCTCAACCAGTTAATTTGTGTCAGTAAAAATGGCATGACCTTTTTGACTGATTTTATGAACGTCTGTCACTTTTCTGAACTTGAACAACAGGTACAACTTGGCAGTGTTCAGCAGCGGGCACTGTACTGGCATGTTTATTCCAGATGGCGGACCTGCTTTAGTTACAGTATGGCAGTGTTCAGCAGCAGGCACTGTATTGCCATGTTTATTCCAGCTGGCGGACCTGCTTTAGTTACAGTATGGCAGTGTTCAGCAGCGGGCACTGTACTGGCATGTTTATTCCAGCTGGCGGACCTGCTTTAGTTACAGTATGGCAGTGTTCAGCAGCGGGCACTGTACTGGCATCTTTATTCCAGCTGGCGGACCTGCTTTAGTTACAGTATGGCAGTGTTCAGCAGCAGGCACTGTATTGCCATGTTTATTCCAGCTGGCGGACCTGCTTTAGTTACAGTATGGCAGTGTTCAACAGCGGGCACTGTACTGCCATGTTTATTCCAGCTGGCGGACCTGCTTTAGTTACAGTATGGCAGTGTTCAGCAGCGGGCACTGTACTGGCATGTTTATTCCAGCTGGCGGACCTGCTTTAGTTACAGTATGGCAGTGTTCAGCAGCAGGCACTGTACTGCCATGTTTATTCCAGCTGGCAGACCAGCTTTAGTTACAGTATGGCAGTGTTCAGCAGCGGGCACTGTATTGCCATGTTTATTCCAGATGGCGGACCTGCTTTAGTTACAGCATGGCAGTGTTCAGCAGCAGGCACTGTACTGCCATGTTTATTCCAGCTGGCAGACCAGCTTTAGTTACAGTATGGCAGTGTTCAGCAGCGGGCACTGTACTGGCATGTTTATTCCAGATGGCGGACCAGCTTTAGTTACAGTATGGCAGGGTTCAGCAGCGGGCACTGTACTGGCATGTTTATTCCAGCTGGCGGACCTGTTTTAGTTACAGTATGGCAGTGTTCAGCAGCGGGCACTGTACTGCCGTGTTTATTCCAGATGGCGGACCTGCTTTAGTTACAGTATGGCAGTGTTCAGCAGCGGGCACTGTACTGCCATGTTTATTCCAGCTGGCGGACCTGCTTTAGTTACAGTATGGCAGTGTTCAGCAGCGGGCACTGTACTGGCATGTTTATTCCAGATGGCGGACCAGCTTTAGTTACAGTATGGCAGGGTTCAGCAGCGGGCACTGTACTGGCATGTTTATTCCAGCTGGCGGACCTGTTTTAGTTACAGTATGGCAGTGTTCAGCAGCGGGCACTGTACTGCCGTGTTTATTCCAGATGGCGGACCTGCTTTAGTTACAGTATGGCAGTGTTCAGCAGCGGGCACTGTACTGGCGTGTTTATTCCAGCTGGCGGACCTGCTTTAGTTACAGTATGGCAGTGTTCAGCAGCAGGCACTGTACTGGCATCTTTATTCCAGCTGGCGGACCTGCTTTAGTTACAGTATGGCAGTGTTCAGCAGCGGGCACTGTACTGGCGTGTTTATTCCAGCTGGCGGACCTGCTTTAGTTACAGTATGGCAGTGTTCAGCAGCGGGCACTGTATTGCCATGTTTATTCCAGCTGGCGGACCTGCTTTAGTTACAGTATGGCAGTGTTCAGCAGCAGGCACTGTACTGGCATGTTTATTCCAGCTGGCGGACCTGCTTTAGTTACAGTATGGCAGTGTTCAGCAGCAGGCACTGTACTGGCATGTTTATTCCAGCTGGCGGACCTGCTTTAGTTACAGCATGGCAGTGTTCAGCAGCGGGCACTGTACTGGCATGTTTATTCCAGCTGGCGGACCTGCTTTAGTTACAGTATGGCAGTGTTCAGCAGCGGGCACTGTACTGGCATGTTTATTCCAGATGGCGGACCTGCTTTAGTTATGGCGGTTTTAATAAATATGACATTGCGGACAGCACGTGGTATATGTGAGGGCTGTGGACACTATTGTATGATGTGGGGTCCTGCAGTTTGTTCACCAGTAGTGAATTCTTCCTGACAAGTAGTAAAGCTGGTGATTTCTACAGATACCAGTATATTTTACTGACAGTCCTGACCCCCATTATTACACAGAGGTGAAGTGGACATGTGACTGGATGCAAAATAATTCTAATAATTCTGTCTGATTTGGATTATACTGTAGTATGAAGGATTTTGTCATTTCCTGTGACAAGGTATCTATTATAGGCTGTGCTCAGCGCCTGCCCGCTGGTGAATGCCCAGGTTACAGCAGACAGCCTGGCATCATTACCAGCGCTGCTACAACATCCCCGACTTCAGCCGTCAGCGCATTGACAGAACGGAGTCTTCCCGTGTCCCGGTGGGAGGATGTGAAACTTGAGACAACTTGTTCTCTGTCAGGCTGATGATTGGACACTTACCGCCGAATCCCTCCCAGGACAGCGCTGTGACTCGGAGCAGTAGAGCGGGCCTCCCCCCCGCCCTGCACCTGACTATTTACCAGTAGTGTGTGCAGTGTCACTTCATCCAGTGCAGCGCTCGCACCATGTTATAGTAACTGCTGGCCAGTGGGGACCGTTACTTCTCCTCAGCACTGAAAATGCCGCGCTCCTTCCTGGTGAAGAAACACTTCAACTCCTCCAAGAAGCCCAACTATGGGGAACTGGACAGTCATGCAGGTAACGGCACCGGCTGACGGGATAACCCGGGGACTGCTGCTAGGACCGCTCCTCTAGACGGGGCACGGATATACACAAGTCTAGTGCCGGCTGAGGCGCAACTACTCCCCGGTCCTGCAGAACTTGCAGAACATTACTTCTATGTATTATTATTGTCTGCATATCCATATGTATGTATCTGTCACGTATGAGAAAATGACTACATATCACGTAGGAGAGAGGACTTTGTCATTTGGCTGAACTCTATTTGATATCTGCAGGTAACTACTACTTTATCATTCATCACTACAGGTATCACCAAACGCAACATGACAAATTCAGCTCTGCTAGGTCTGCATTTGCATTGAATGTAAATAAATCTATATAATATAATTTGTAATCTATATTTTTGCTTGTATACAATACTTATTTGTTGTATTTTTTCTTCCATGCAGCAGTACTGATCTCACCGTTCCTATATGAGAGGTACCCGGTGGCGGTGATCCCACAGACAGACCTCCTCAGCTCCGTCGCCTACAGCCCCATCACCGTATGGACCAGCCTGCTTTCTCCACCCTTACCCAGTGACCTGTCCCCCCTGTCTGGATACCCCTCATCCCTAGGACGGGTCAGTCCTCCTCCTCAGTCTGACACCTCATCTAAGGACCACAGCGGCTCTGAAAGTCCGGTCAGTGATGAGGAGGAGCGGCTCCAGGCTAAGCTCTGTGATCCACATTGTTTAGAGGCAGAGAAGTTCCAGTGCAGCCTGTGCAGTAAGAGCTACTCCACCTTCTCTGGACTGGCCAAGCACAAGCAACTGCACTGCGATGCCCAGACAAGGAAGTCGTTCTCCTGCAAGTACTGTGACAAGGAGTATGTCAGCCTGGGCGCCCTCAAGATGCACATCAGGACCCACACGTTACCCTGCGTGTGCAAGATCTGTGGCAAGGCCTTCTCCAGGCCCTGGCTGCTGCAGGGACACATCAGGACTCACACTGGTAAGATCTAGATCTTACCTCTACGTATATAGATATAATGGGCGATTACCTATAAGCGATTTCCTAGTAATATTCACCATACCTCCGTTTCCATGTATCACCAGTGATAGTCTCCATTATATATAAACACAAACCATGAACAACTATTTTATCTCATTTATGAGATACAAATGATCATTATCCGCATAGGACCAATAATTTCTCCATGTAAAGTGTTTGGTGACATTATAGTTCTGCGATTGTGATCTCATTAGATAAAAATGACCAGCTGATTTTTATCGGATCTGCAAAAGTGTCACATGACCAAGGTGCCTCGCTATATTACACCACCCGGTAGAAGGTATGCCAAGGTTACACATGGGTTATACTGGAGGTATGGCATAGTTCTATTTAGTGGAGCTGTGGCCACAACTGGCATAGACTTGTAGTTCCACAGTTGGTTATTCTGCATACAGGTTATGTTACTGGTCATAGGGAGTATATCAATATGTTTATGGGAGTCCTTGTAGAGAATATACCAACTCCATATAGATTTTGCCCTGATCGGAGTAGAATCAGTCATCGAGGCACTTTGTTTACAGTCTTTACTTTAGCAAATATTGAGTAAATTGCATAGACTTTTATTGCTACATTGTATTTTATATCTCTATTTTGACTTGCAGGAGAAAAGCCTTTCTCGTGCCCTCATTGCAACAGAGCTTTTGCGGACAGGTCGAACCTGAGAGCCCATTTGCAAACCCATTCAGATGTGAAGAAATATCAGTGCAAAAGTTGTTCCAAAACTTTCTCCAGAATGTCCCTGCTGCACAAGCACGAGGAGTCGGGCTGCTGTACAGCGCACTGAGACCTTCCAGTCTACACATGTTTACCAGGACTACCAAAGCTCATGCCAGCGTCTTGCTGCTGCCAGGCATGGGGCTACAGCCAAAGGTATTTTACCTCCTCCGACCAATTCTTCCAAGTGTCTTCAACAATGAAAAGATCTATATGGCCTATGGGGCTGAAATCTCTCCGCACCATTCTTTGCCTTAATCATTTCAGCCGGATAGTATTTGTGACTTTATTCCACAATATCTCAGGTGCCTTCTCAGCCATACACCAGGGTATTCTCATTGTACTGATAGGACAATGGACATTGACAAGATTTCTTCTGAGACTTTACACTATGCAAATAATCTTACCAATCTCAGTGGAAGCGATGTAGAATACGCGCCGTCTACAACTTGTGCGGTTATCATGAATGGACGGTTAAAAAGATTTATTATGGGAGCAAGTGCAAAAATGAGGGTTTACCAGGGGGCAAAACTTTAGATTCTGAAGTGCACAAAGAAAATGTTCTGTCCATTTTCAGCCTTCTTGGCGTAAACCCTTCTGTGCCTCTTTTTTATAATAGCTTTGTAAAATATGTGAATATATTGTAAATTGTTATATTTTTATATATGTGTAGAGTGAGTGGGCGAGCGTGTCTGTCCGCTGCTTCCGCAGCAA